>NC_091071.1:75880000-76480000 GCF_032405125.1 Capricornis sumatraensis | reverse complement strand
TTGGAAGTTTTGGCCACAGCAATCAGAGCAGAAAAAGAAATAAAAGGAATCCAAATTGGAAAAGAAGAAGTAAAACTCTCACTGTTTGCAGATGGCATGATCCTCTACATAGAAAACCCTAAAGATTCCACCAGAAAATTACTAGAACTAATCAATGAATATAGTAAAGTTGCAGGATATAAAATCACCACACAGAAATCCCTTGCATTCCTATACACTAATAATGAGAAAATATAAAGAAATATTAAGGAAACAATTCCATTCACCATTGCAACAAAAAGAATAAAATACCTAGGAATATATCTACCTAAAGAAACTAAAGACCTATATATAGAAAACTATAAAACACTGGTGAAAGAAATCAAAGAGGACACTAATAGGTGGAGAAATATACCATGTTCATGGATCGGAAGAATCAATATAGTGAAACAATCTATAGATTCAAGGCAATCCTTATCAAGCTTCCAACGGTATTTTTCAGAGTTAAAACAAATAATTTCACAATTTGTATGGAAATACAAAAACTCTCGAATAGCCAAAGCAATCTTGAGAAAGAAGAAAGGAACTGGAGGAATCAACCTGCCTAACATCAGGCTCTACTACAAAGCCACAGTCGTCAAGACAGTATGGTACTGGCTGCTGCTGCTGCTGAGTCACTTCAGTCGTGTCCAACTCTGTGCGACCCCATAGACGGCAGCCCACCAGGCTCCCCCATCCCTGGGATTCTCCAGGCAAGAACACTGGAGTGGGTTGCCATTTCCTTCTCCAATTCATGAAAGTTTAAAGTGAAAGTGAAGTCACTCAGTCGTGTCCGACACCTAGTGACCCCATGGACTGCAGCCCACCAGGCTCCTCCACCCATGGGATTTTCCAGGCAAGAGTACTGGAGTGGGGTGCCATTGCAAAGACAGAAATATACACCAATAGAACAAAATAGAAAGCCCAGAGATAAATCCAGGCACCTATGGACACCTTATCTTTGACAAAGTACGCAAGACTATACAATGGGGAAAAGACAATCTCTTTAACAAGTGGTGCTGCGAAAACTGGTCAACCACTTGTAAAAGAATGAAACTAGAACACTTTCTAATACCATACACAAAAATAAACTCAAAATTGGTTAAAGATCTAAACGTAAGGCCAGAAACTATAAAACTCCTAGAGGAGAACATAGGCAAAACACTCTCCAACATAAATCACAGCAGGATCCTCTATGACCCACCTCCCAGAGTATTGGAAATAAAAGCAAAAATAAAGAAATGGGATCTAATTAAAATTAAAAGCTTCTGCACAAAAAAGGAAACTATAAGTAAGGTGAAAAGACAGCCTTCAGAATGGGAGAAAATAACAGCAAATGAAGCAACTGACAAAGGACTAATCTCAAAAATATAAAAGCAACATATGCAGCTCAATTCCAGAAAAATAAACGACCCAATCAAAAATGGGCCAAAGAACTAAACAGACATTTCGCCAAAGAAGACATACAGATGGCTAACAAACACATGAAAAGATGCTCAACAGCGCTCATTATCAGAGAAATGCAAATCAAAACCACAATGAGGTACCATTTCAGGCCAGTCAGAATGGCTGCTATCCAAAAGTCTACAAGCAATAAATACTGGAGAGGGTGTGGAGAAAAGGGAACCCTCTTACACTGTTGATGGAGAAGCTCTATACAGTCAACAAAAACAAGACCAGGAGCTGACTGTGGCTCAGATCATGAATTCCTTATTACCAAATTCAGACTCAAATTGAAGAAATTAGGGAAAACCGCAAGACCATTCACGTATGACCTAAATCAAATCCTTTATGATTATACAGTGGAAGGGAGAAATAGATTTAAGGGCCTAGATCCGATAGATAGAGTGCCTGCTGAACTATGGACTGATGTTCATGACATTGTACAGGAGACAGGGATCAAGACCATCCCCATGAAAAGAAATGCAAAAAAAGCAAAATGGCTGTCTGAGGAGGCCTTACAAATAGCTGTGAAAAGAAGAGAGGTGAAAAGCCAAGGAGAAAAGGAAATATATAAGTATCCGAATGCAGAGTTCCAGAGAATAGCAAGAAGAGATAAGAAAGCCTTCTTCAGTGATCAATGCAAAGAAATAGAGGAAAACAACAGAATGGGAAAGACTAGAGATCTCTTCAAGAAAATCAGAGATACCAAGGGAACATTTCATGCAAAGATGGGCTCGATAAAGGACAGAAATGGTATGGACCTAACAGAGCAGAGGATATTAAGAAGAGGTGGCAAGAATACACGGAAGAACTGTACGAAAAAGATCTTCACGACCAAGATAATCATGATGGTGTGATCACTCATCTAGAGCCAGACATCCTGGAATGTGAAGTCAAGTGGGCCTTAGAAAGCATCACGACGAACAAAGCTAGTGGAGGTGATGGAATTCCAGTGTAGCTATTACAAATCCTGAAAGATGATGCTGTGAAAGTGCTGTACTCAATATGCCAGCAAATTAAGAAAACTCAGCAGTGGCCGCAGGATTGGAAAAGGTCAGTTTTCATTCCAATTCCAAAGAAAGGCAATGCCAAAGAATGCTCAAACTACCACACAATTGCACTTGTCTCACATGCTAACAAAGTAATCCTCAAAATTCTCCAAGCCAGGCTTCAGCAATACGTGAACCGTGAACTTCCTGATGTTCAAGCTGGTTTTAAAAAAGGCAGAGGAGCCAGAGATAAAATTGCCAACATTCACTAGATCATGGAAAAAGCAAGAGAGTTCCAGAAAAACATCTATTTCTGCTTTATTGACTATGCCAAAGCCTTTGACTGTGTGGATCACAATAAACTGTGGAAAATTCTGAAAGATGGGAATACCAGACCACCTGACCTGCCTCTTGAGAAATCTGTATGCAGGTCAGGAAGCAACAGTTAGAATTGGACATGGAACAACAGACTGGTTCCAAATAGGAAAAGGAGTACGTCAAGGCTGTATATTGTCACCCTGCTTATTTAACTACTATGCAGAGTACATCATGAGAAATGCTGGACTGGAAGAAACACAAGCTGGAATCAAGATTGGTGGGAGAAATATCAATAAACTCACATATGCAGATGACACCACCCTTATGGCAGAGAGTGAAGAGGAACTCAAAAGCCTCTTGATGAAAGTGAAAGAGAAGAGTGAAAAAGTTGTCTTAAAGCTCAACATTCAGAAAACAAAGATCATGGCATCCGGTCCCATCACTCCATGGGAAATAGATGGGGAAACAGTGGAAACAGTGTCAGACTTTATTTTGGGGGCCTCCAAAATCACTGCAGATGGTGATTGCAGCCATGAAATTAAAAGATGCTCACTCCTTGGGAGAAAAGTTATGACCAACCTAGGTAGCATATTCAAAAGCAGAGAGATTTCTTTGCCGACTAAGGTCCATCTAGTCAAGGCTATGGTTTTCTCTGAGGTCACGTATGGATGTAACAGTTGGACTGTGAAGAAGGCTGAGCACTGAAGAATTAATGCTTTTGAACTGTGGTGTTGGAGAAGACTCTTGAGAGTCCCTTGGACTGCAAGGAGATCCAACCAGTCCATTCTGAAGGAGATCAGCCCTGGGATTTCTTTGGAAGGAATGATACTAAAGCTGAAACTCCAGTACTTTGGCCACCTCATGCAAAGTGTTGACACATTGGAAAAGACTCTGATGCTGGGAGGGATTGGGGGCAGGAGGAGAAGGGGATGACTAAGGATGAGATGGCTGGATGGCATCACTGACTCAATGGATGTGAGTCTGAGTGAACTCCGGGAGTTGGTGATGGACAGGGAGGCCTGGCATGCTGTGATTCATGGGGTCGCAAAGAGTCGGACACGACTGAGCAACTGAGCTGAACAAACTTACCCTGTTGGTGGGAATGCAAACTAGTACAGCCACTATAGAGAACAGTTTGGAGATTCCTTAAAAAATTGGAAATAGAACTGCCTTATGACCCAGCAATCCCACTGCTGGGCATACACACCGAGGAAACCAGAATTGAAAGAGACACGTGTGCCCCAATGTTCATCACAGTACTGTTTATAATAAGCAGGACATGGAAGCAACCTAGATGTCCATCACCAGATGAATGGATAAGAAAGCTGTGGTTATATATACACCATGGAGTATTACTCAGCCATTAAAAAGAATACTTTTGAATCAGTTCTAATGAGGTGGATGAAACTGGAGCCTATTTTACAGAGTGAAGTAAGCCAGAAAGAAAAATACCAATACATTATACTGATGCATATATATGGAATTTAGAAAGATGGTAATGATAACCCTGTATTCAAGACAGCAAAAGAGACACAACTGTATAGAAGAGTCTTTTGGACTCTGTGGGAGAGGGAGAGGGTGGGATGATTTGGGAGAATGCCATTGAGGCATGTATGGTGTCATGTGTGAGGTGAGTCGCTAGTCCGGGTTTCATGCATGATGCAGGATGCAGATTTGGAAAACTCAGCAGTGGCCACAGGATTGGAAAAAGTTAATCCTTATCCATTTCCCAAGAAGGGCTGTGGTTTGAACTAAAGAATGTTCGAACCACTGGACAACTTCATTCATCTCCCATGCTAGTAAGGTCATGCTCAAAATCCTGCATCCTTGGCTTTAGCATTACATGAACTGAGAACTTCCAGATGTTCAAGCTGGATTTAGAAAAAGCAGAGGAACCAGAGATCAAATTGCCAACATTCGCCAGATCATAGAGAAAGTAAGGGGATTCCAGAAAAACATTTACCTTTGTTTCATTGACTACGCTAAATACCATGACTGTGTGGATCATAACAAACTGAAAAATTCTTAAAGAGATGTGAATACCAGACTGTCTTACCTGTCTCTTGAGAAACTTGTATGCTGGTCAAGAAGCAACAGTAAGAAACTTGTATGGAACAACTGATTGGTTCAGGATTGACAAAGGAGTACAGCAAGGATGTTTATTGTCACTCTGCCTATTTAATTTATAAATGAGTAATGGCAGGCTGGATGAGCTACAAGCTGGAATCAAGATTGCCAGGAGAAATTTCAACAACCTCAGCTATGTGGATGATATCACTCTAAAGGCAAAAAGTGAAAAGAAATGAAAAAAACTTCTTGATGAATGTGAAAGAAGAGAGTGAAAAAGTCAGCTTAAAATTAATTTTTAAAAACACTAAGACCACAGCATCCGGTCCCATCACTTCATGGCAAATAGAAGAGGGAAAGGTGAAAGCAGTGACAGATTTCCTCTTCTTGGGCTCTAAAGTCATAGCAGATGGTGACTGAAGCCATGAAATTAGAAGACAACTGCTTCTTGGCAAGAAAACTATGACAAACCTAGAAAGTGCGTTAAAAAGCAAAGACATCACTTTGCCAACAAAGATCTCTATGCTAAGTCACTTCAGTTGTGTCCAACTCTGTGCGACCCCACAGACGGCAGCCCACCAGGCTCCCCCGTCCCTGGGATTCTCCAGGCAGTAACATTGGAGTGGGTTGCCATTTCCTTCTCCAATGCACGAAAGTGAAAAGTGAAAGGGAAGTCGCTCAGTCGTGTCCGACTCTTCACGACCCCATGGACTGCAGCCCACCAGGCTCCTCTGCACATGGGATCTTCCAGGCAAGAGAACTGGATTGGGGTGCCATTGCCTTCTCCGAAAGATCTCTGTAGTCAAGGCTATAGTCTTTCCAGCAGTCACATACAGCTGTGACACCTGGACCCTAAAGAAGGCAGAGTGCTGAAGAATTGATGCTTTTGAACTGTGGTACTGGAGAAGACTCTCGAAAGTCCTTTAACAGCAAGGAGATGAAACCAGTTAATCTTAAAGGAAATCAACCCTGAATACTCATTGGAAGAACTGATGCTGAAGGTGAAGCTCCAATACTTTCGCCAGCTAATGTGAACAGTCAACTCATTGGAAAAGACCCGGATGCTGGGAAAGATTGAAAGCAGAAGGAGAAGAAAGTGACAGAGGATGAGATTATTGGACGGCATCCCCGATCCAGTGGCAATGTGGTTGGACAAAATTCTGGAAATGGTGAGGAACAGGGAGGCTTAGCATGCTGTAGTCCATGGGATCACAAAGAATCAGACTTGACTTGGCAACTGAACAATGAGCAACAGCATTAGTCACTTACTCGTGTCCAACTCTTTGTGACCCATGGACTGTAATCCTCCAGGCTCCTCTGTCCATGGCATTCTCCAGGCAAGAATACTGGAGTGGTTCGCCATTTCCTTCTCCAGGGCATCTTCCTTACCCAGGTATCAAACCCAGATTTCCTGCAGTGCAGGCAGATTCTTTACCTTCTGAGTCATCTGGAAAGTGATATAATTATATTAAATGCTCATAAGCCAGGATAATACTCCTATTTCATTGTCAGTTGATCAGTAGTGTAATTCCATCTGCAACACAACCCCACCCCCCACTCCCGCAGTATTTAACCTAATATATTCAAAGAATGGAGTGTTTACGGTGTGGGCATTTTGGCAGAGCCATTGTTCTGCCTGCTGCAAACAGGATAAGCTAAATTATACTGTGATAACAAAGAAACAGATACACAGAAACTCCAAAAATTTTAGTGACTTACAATAACCAAGGACATATTCCCTAATTGTGCAGCATGTCCCTTTTAAATCAGCATGTAATCTCTACTCATTGCATTTAATGAGAAATACAGGCTGACAGAGCAGTTGCCATCTTGAACACAGCTAATTGATGTGCTCAACAGAATAAAAAACTCCAGGGCATCAGCCACTAGTGACTAAATGCTCAGCCCCAAAAGCAACATGGGTCACATTTGCTCAGAATTCACTGTTGAGAACATGTCCCTTGACTTCACCCAACCTCACAGCATTTAT
Source organism: Capricornis sumatraensis (assembly GCF_032405125.1). Classification (NCBI taxonomy): domain Eukaryota; kingdom Metazoa; phylum Chordata; class Mammalia; order Artiodactyla; family Bovidae; genus Capricornis; species Capricornis sumatraensis. The sequence goes on along the minus strand of NC_091071.1, from coordinate 76,473,175 downwards.
CCAAGATAATCCTGATTTGTGCTTTGAAAGGGAAAATCTGTATTTAGTAAGCAACCCAAATAACCATCATCCAGTTGTCACAGCACATATAAATATTGGATAAATAGAATAAAATGTAACTGACTGATAGCAGAGCTTACAAAAATGAAAGTGAAATTTTCAGATGCCAGAAGTAAAAATCCGGAATCATAAGAATATAAGCTATTAATGCTGCTGTTTTGAAGATGGAAGAGGGAAACAGAGAATAGTTGATTAGACCCAGTAAATACTAAGGGACTGAAGTTTAACATCCTCATAGCGAGGTAAGACAGGGCTACAGCCAGGAGGACAATAGGATTTGGGATTTCTGCATAAACTTCAGTTCAGTTCAGTAGCTCAGTCGTGTCTGACTCTTTGCGACCCCATGAATCACAACACGCCAGGCCTCCCTGTCCATCACCAACTCCCGGAGTTCACTCAGATTCATGTACATCGAGTCAGTGATGCCATCCAGCCATCTCATCCTCTGTTGTCCCCTTCTCCTCCTGCCCCCAAGCCCTCCCAGCATCAGAGTCTTTTCCAATGAGTCAACTCTTCGCATGAGGTGGCCAAAGTACTGGAGCTTCAGCTTTAATATCATTCCTTCCAAAGAAATCCCAGGGCTGATCTCCTTCAGAATGGACTGGTTGGATCTGCTTGCAGTCCAAGGGACTCTAGTGTCTTCTCCAATACCACAGTTCAAAAGCATCAATTCTTCGGCACTCAGCCTTCTTCACAGTCCAACTCTCACATCAATACATGACCACAGAATTGCTAAAAGGATATGCCACTTGTAAAAGAACTAGAGGGAAAATTCTATTTAACTAAATAAGAAAAATGTGTTTTCTACCCATACTGTAAAGGAGAGGTAGGCGTGCTCCTGAAGAAATCCAGCTCAGCAGTATGTTAAATTCTCCTACTGTATGGATTTGTTTTTTCTCCTTTTATCTCTATGTATTTTTTAAATGTATTTTGAATCTTGATTGTTAGGTATACTTATATACAAATTATATCACCAGTGTTCTATGGATCCTTTGATTATTATGAATTTTTTAAGTCTCTAGTAATAGTTCCTCTTTTTTTATAAAGATCATTTTATTTATTCACTTTTTTGGCCACACCACACAGCGTGTGGGATTCTAGCTCCCTAACCAGGGACTTAATCCATGCCTTCTGCTTTGAAAGCATGGAGTTTTAATGACTAAACTGCCAGAGAAGTCCTATTTTCTGCCTTAAAGACTGGTTTTTTTGATAGTTACACCCTCAACTTAGGTTAGTGTTTGTTTAGTACCTCTTTTTCCACACTTTGCTTTCTTTAACCTTATATTTCAGTTTTGTGTCTTTTAAGCAACATGTAATTGGTTGTATTTTTAATGAACTTTTTCAATCAGAATATCTAGCAAATATGTGCATGAGAAAAAATAGCATTGCCACACTAAAAACCAACCCATAGAAAAAGATATTACTACAACCTGGTGATTGCAGCCATGAAATTAAAACATGCTTACTCCTTGGAAGGAAAGTTATGACCAAGCTAGACAGCATATTTAAAAGCAAAGACATTACTTTGTCAACAAAGGTCCGTCTAGTCAAGGCTATGGTTTTTCCAGTGGCCATGTATGGATGTGAGAGTTGGACTATAAAGAAAGCTGAGCACCGAATAATTGATGCTTTTGAACTGTGGTGTTGGAGAAGACTCTTGAGAGTCACTTGGACTGCAAGGAGATCCAACCAGTCCATCCTAAAGGAGATCAGTCCTGAATATTCATTGGAAGGACTGATGCTGAAGCCGAAACTCCAATACTTTGGTCACCTGATGCGAAGAGCTGACTCATTGGAAAAGACCTTGATACTGGGAAACATTGAGGGCAGGAGGAGAAGGGGACAACAGAGGATGAGATGGTTGGATGGCATCACTGACTCAATGGACATGGGTTTGGGTCAACTCCAGGAGTTAGTGATGGACAGGGAGGCCTGGTGTGCTGTGGTTCATGAGGTCGCAAAGAGCTGGACATGACTGAGTGACTGAACTGATATAATAGGCTATATATAGGTCCTACAGATAAAAAAAGAAACAGATGAATATCCTAATGGAAAAATGAGCAATGTACATAAACAGGCAATATTCTGAAGATGTACTCAAATGGTCAAAGATCAAAAGTAGTGTGGTTTCAGTAGAAATCAGAGAAGTGTGGATTAAACTTACATTGAAATACCATTTCTAAACCATCAGATTGGCATTTAATTTTTTTTCATACCAGTGGAGTAAATAAGGAATTAGGTTCAGATATCAAACCAAAGCAATATTAAATGAGGTACACATCTGGGAACTTCCAAAAGTTTCCACTTCACACATTCAGGCATGCATCCAAGAAAAATAAAGTTGTTTCTATGCCTAGAAGCTCACACAAATCCACTTGTGGAATGTTATTGTTATTTAGTCAATAAGTCACGTCTGACTCTTTTGTTACCCCATGGACTGTACCCCGTTAGGCTCCTCTATTCATGGGATTTCCCCAACAAGAATACCAGAGTGGGTCACCATTTTCATCTTCCTTCTTCAATGCATCTTCTGCATTGGTGTGTGGATTCTTAGCCACCTGGGAAGCCCCTGTACTTGTGGAATAGTCAGATTTTTAATGAAGTAAGGTTTTTATTTAATTGGGTTACCTGGAATTGAGCCTCAACTATTTTCTACTTCAACTAGAAAGACAGAATTGTATTTAATATCTATACATGTTTTCAGCTGGGTATTTCCAGAAGTTGCTGAGATAGCAGAAAACACAAGTTTCTGCAGAGTAATCAGGCAGAGGCCAGAAGAGTGTGTTCTTTGGGAGTCATCAGGAGACGTGGCTTGAACAGCCAGTGCACACTTTCATATACTCAGGAGCATGAACTGTTGTAAAACTTTGTCAGGCAAGTGATCTCAAGTCTCACGGCACTTGGCAAATGTAGCAGGATTCTGAATCAGCAACAATGTGAGAAAAGTAAACTTTTTTTCTAATTTAGGTGCCAGTGTCAAAGTCTGGACAGTCCTCTAGGATAAGGCCAGCAATTTCAGTGGCATATGTCTAAGCTAATTCTGATCTTTCAAATACCTGTTCAAGTTATGGGGCACTATCTGTTGAAATCTAACCTCTCAAGGACGCATGCATAGGAAAGCAGATGGCTTGCAACAGACTGTTTAATCCCAAATCAAATAACAGAATCAGCACTTCAGGATGACTGCTTATATAGACACTTTTGTCAGATAATGTGACTGAGAGCTACACTTCCCACACAATAAGCTCCATAAAGAGTTTGTGATACACTGATTGATCAGTGGCAAATTCATTAAGCTTATACAGCAAACAGTGAGCTGCAGAGTGCATAATAAACACAGTCCCTGACTGACATGAATTTACATTAGAAGATAACAAGACATTAAGCTTTTGGTATCTAAAGCTTTTTTATCGTTTATTGTTTTCATTTCTTCTTATAGACTGCAGGGAGAGGTACGGAAGTTTGACAATGAGGCTGAAGACAGGAAATATATTTCCTTGATTTAACATAATTGAGGAAGATTTCCATGAAGACATCATTGAAAATACTTCCAAATTAGCAACTTCTGGTATAAATCATCTGCATAAAACCTCCTGCCATGTGAAACAAGTCACTAATGGTGCTGTTCTTCCTAGGCAGCTTTATTTTGGTTTCTGGCCTTGGTGGTTGCAGTTTGCTGGAATCTCTACCTTTTTTAAATTAGGGCAACCCCAGACTTTGCTTTCCTTTTTAAAAGAAAGCTCTAAAATGTAAATAGGTAGAAGTGATAGCATTAAATGGCTTTTCCCAAAATGTGTTCTTCATACTACACTTTTAAAAATTTACTGTAGGAGTGACTCTATGGTCAAGTAAATTTAGCATTTTTTTTTTAATGCTAAAAAGAAAAAAGATGCATGTTTCCACAAGACTTCTCATAAATAACTTCAAGTTAAACTGGTGTGAATTTGACTCTACAAAAGAATATATTGTATGAAACATTTCCCAAGATTATTTGAGAACAAAAGTATGTGTGTGTGTGTGTGTAATATCTCAAGAGACTAAAAGTTCCAGGGGACGCACTTTTTGAAATGTTGATGATCGTTTTTACCTTCAACAAACAGCGGCTTCTGCTTTTCAACATGTTCATTTTGATGTTAAGCCATTTTCTTTCCTCTGGTTCAGACACGCCAATAGATACATGGACTTCATAGCAATCTGGTAGTTGAGATGGAAGAAGAAAGATATGGAGGCAAGAATGTGGAAGATCGCAATAGTTGGAGCAGAAATAAAAGAAAATAAAAGAAAGTAGATTGGGGTCTTGGTGGTGGAAACCAAAAAAGAAGAAACCGGCTTTTCAAACATTATAAAAGAAATGGCAGGACATAGAAAGGTCCTAGATGCAAGGTAGAAAGAGAGATAATCAAAGATGGACTCAAGGTTGTAACCCTGGGTGATAGGAGAGTTGTCGTGCTGCTAGCAATAATGGAAAGTAGAAGGGGGAAAATGATAAGCCTGGACTATTATTATGACATTTTTAACTGAAAGGGCACAATGAAGGAGGTTTTTATATGTGAAGGGAAAAAAATTCAAAATCAAGGATGAATTTAGAAAATGTAAAAAATTAAACATTTCCCAAGCAAATGTTAAAAATACCTCTGAAATAGGATCTTAGTTTTAGTTGGTACATATAAAGCTAATTGATCTGACTATTGTGGCATAATGTGTTTTTGGTTTCTTCCTCAACAGTTTTCATTAGCATTTTAATTCTACTAATAACATAAAGACACACATTATATATTCTATATATTAAAGGCATACATTTTTGTAACAGTGTATGCATAAAAGCAAATATATACCTTTTATATTCAGAAGTTAACTTGACCCATAAATGCAAATACCTTAGCTGGGAAAGCAAAGGTAGTCTTGAAAAAAACCTGAAAATTGAACACTGTCAAAGAGTTCTGATTCAATTTGCCAGTCTAATGCAGATGGGAATGACAAAAAGTCTTTATTTGCTTGAAGAGCCTCTGAGGTTTTCAGTACCATTGAAATGCTGTCCTCAACTCAAGTACTTTTCATGTATCAGAGAAGTGGCAAATTTAACAAAGCCTGCAGTAATGTTTTGTATTTCTATTCTAAGTGAAATGCTTCAGAAAGTAAACATGAAGATTCAACAGTACTGCAACTGAAAACAATGAAAAATGCTCTTGTTTCTTAATATCTTGATAAGTAAATCATTTTAAGAGGCAAAGAGTATTGTTGAATGCCGAAAAACTAAACTAGTGATTTAAAAAAAAGAGACCATTAAAGTACTTTTGTTAATTTTGTGATGATACAAAAATATTGGCATATATATGTTTTATAACATATAGAAATATTATGTAGATAATTTAATATTTAAAAACATTCTGAAGAGCAAATCCAAACTGTTACTACTGGAACATTTTTAACACTATGCAGAGCAATGAATCCCCAAATAAGAAAAAGAAAATAAAGGCAGAGTAACAAATTTTCTTTAAAATAATTTCAGAGAATCTAGAAGATTTAAATCAAGAAATTGTATTTTTTCCTAAAATTGCATCTTTCTCATGTCTTTAATAATCAAAACCTTCATGTGTAATTTATAATTTGACTGAATACGGGAGAAATTTCACCTTGCTGTAGAGCACCCCTTAACAGCATTATCCATGATTAAGCAGATATTTTTATTTAAGTTTATTTTCATTGGTTTAAGCTGTTGCTGTCTGGCATATTAGCAGTGTGAACTGAGGCACATTCTTTTGGTCACTTATGCCCTGATTTTCTCAATTCAAAAATAATAATGGATTGAATCTGGATTTCCTGCATAGTAGGTGGATTCTTTACTGTCTGAGCAACCAGTGAATCACAATAGCATCTTAATAAATGCAAATGTTTAACACAATGTCTGCAATATAGTCAATGTTCTATAAATATTAGATTTTAATGGCACCCCACTCCAGTACTCTTGCCTGGAAAATCCCATGGATGGAGGAGCCTGGTGGGCTGCAATGCATGGGATCGCTAAGAGTCGGACACGACTGAGCAACTTCACTTTCACTTTTCACTTTCATTCATTGGAGAAGGAAATGGCAACCCACTCCAGTGTTCTTGCCTGGAAAATTCCAGGGATGGGGGAGCCTGGTGGGCTGCCCTCTATGGAGTCACCCAGAGTTGGACACAACTGAAGTGACTTAGCAGCAGCAGCAGCAGCAGCACTGATGCTCAATTACCAAAATAAATTTAAAAGTCTGGTTCAACATAAAATCCTTAGAAATAAGCTAAAACTACATATAAAAAGTTTCAGACTAACATCTTCACTAAGATTTGGTAATAAGTATAGAGCAGAGAGGCAAAATGTCAGCAAAAAAAAAAAAAATATATATATATATATATATATATACACACATTCATATATATGTAAGAAAGAAAGAAAGCTGAGTGCAGAAAAATTGATACTTTTGAACTGTGGTATTGGAGAAGACTCATGAGAGTCCCTTGAACTGCAAGAAGAGCCAACCAGTCCATCCTAAAGGAAATCAGTCCTGAGTATATTGGAAGGACTAATGCTGAAGCTGAAACTCCAATACTTTGGCCACCTGATGCGAAGAACTGACTCATTTGAAAAGACAGTGATGCCTGGAATGATTAAAGGTAGGAAGAGAAGGGGACGACAGAGGATGAGATGGTTGGATGGCATCATCAACTTGATGGACATGAGTTTGAGTATACTCCAGGAGGTGGTGATGGAAAGGGAAGCCTTGCGTCCTGCAGTCCATGGGGTCGCAAAAAGTCAGACACAACTGAGTAACTGAACTGAACTGAACTGATATATACATTCATATATATATGTATGTATTTCACAACTTTTTTATCAATTCACCCAATGACAGACACTTATCCATATCCTGGATATTGTGAACAATGGTACATTGAAAATGGTGGTGCATATATCTCTTCTATATCCTATTTTTCATTTCCTTTGAATATATACACAGAAGTGGAATTGCTGGAATATATGATAGTTCTTTTTTAAAGAATCTCTATGTTGTTTTTTATAGTAGCTGCCACCAACTTACATTCCCACCAGTGGTACACAGGGGTTCCTTATTCACATCCTCACCAATACTAATTTCTTCTTTGTTTGTTTGTTTTTCTGATGATAGTCATTCTAACAGATATGGGTTAGTGGACCTTAATGGCATTATGCTAAGTGAAATAAATCAGGCAGAGAAAGACAAGTCCTGCGGATTATCACTTATATGTGAAATCTAAAAATCATTAAACTCATAGAAACTGAGAGTTTCCTCCCAGCCCATGGTTTCAAGTTACCAGGGCCTGGGAGCAAACAGGGAAGTGTTCATCAAAGAGTACAAACTTCCACTTAGAAGATGAATAAGTTCTGGGGATCTAATGGAAAGCACTATGATAACAGATAGCAATAGTGAACACTATATTTGCAAGTGGCTAAGAGCTTAAATCTTAAATGTGATCACTGCAGAAAAAGAAATGATAATTGCTGTGACATGATGGTGCTGGCTAATACTATGGTGGGAATCATATTGCAATATATGCGTCCTAAATCAACACATTTTTTCACTCTTCACCTTGACTACACACAATGTTATATGTCTGTTATATCTCACTAAAGCTGAAAAAAAAAGAGAGGCAATTGTTTCAACTTTAGCCAAATAGTCAAAAACTGATGAGAAGGCTATTTGTCTTCCTTTACCATAAGAGCAAAAAATATTTATTAATTCCCATAGTATCAAAAATCTTACATTCAGTTCAGTTCAGTTCAGTGCAGTCGCTCAGTCTTGCCCAACTCTTTATGACCCCATGAACTGCAGGATGCAAGGCTTCCTGTCCGTCACCAATTCCTGGTGTATGCTCAAACTCATGTCCATCCGGTCGGTGATGCCATTCAACCATCTCATCCTCTGTCGTCCCCTTCTCCTCCTGCCTTCAATCTTTCCCAGCACCAGGGTCTTTTCCAATGAGCCACTTCTTCACATCAGGTGGCCAAAGTATCGGAGCTTAGCTTCAGCATAAGTCCTTCCAATATATAGGCAGGGTTGATTTCATTTAGGACTGACTGGTTTGCTCTCCTTGCAGTCCAAGGAACTCTCAACAGTCTTCTCCAATACCACAATTCAAAAGCATCAATTTTTCAGCATTTAGCCTTCTTTATAGTCCAAATCTCACATCCATACATGACTACTGGAAAAACCATAGCTTTGATTAGACAGACCCTTGGTGGCAATGTCTCTGCTTAATAATATTGTCTGTGTTTCAGTTCAGCTGTGTTCAGTCACTCAGTCCTGTCCAACTCTTTGTGACCCCATGGACTGCAGCACACCAGGCCTCCCTGTCCATCACCAACACCCAGAGTCTACTCAAACTCAAGTCTGTTGAGTCAGTGATGCTATCCAACCATCTCATCCCCTATTGTCCCCTTCTCCTCAGACCTCCAATCTTTCCCAACATCAGAATCTTTTCAAATGAGTCAGTTCTTCACATCAAGTGGCCAAAGTATTGGAGTTTCAGCTTCAGCAACAGTCTTTCCAATGAATACTCAGGACTGATTTCCTTTAGGATGGACTGGTTGGATCTCCTTCCAGTCCAAAGGAATCTCAAGAGTCTTCTTCAACACCACAGTTCAAAAGCATCAATTCTTTGGTGTTCAGCTTTCTTTATAGTCCAACTCTCACATCCATACATAACCACTGGAAAAACCATAGCTTTGACTAGATGGACCATTGTTGGCAAAGTAATGTTGCTGTTATTTAATATGCTGCCTAGATTGGTCATAACTTTTCTTCCAAGGAGCAAGCGTCTTTTAATTTCATGGCTGCAGTCACCATCTGTTTGGAGCCCCCCAAAATAAAGTCAGCCACTGTTTCCATTGTTTCCCCATCTATATGCCATGAAGTCTTGGGACTAATTGCCAAGATTTTTGTTTCTTGAATGTTGAGTTTTAAGCCAGCTTTTTCACTCTCTTCTTTCACTTTCATCAAAAGGTTTTTTAGTTCCTCTTCTCTTTCTGCCATAAGGGTGGTGTCATCTGCATATCTGAGGTTATTGATATTTCTCCCAGCAATCTTGATTCCAGCTCGTGCTTCATTCAGCCCAGCATTTCTTATGATGTGCTCTGCATATAAGTTAAATAAGCATGGTGACAATGTACAACCTTGACGTACTCCTTTCCCTATTTGGAACCAGTCCACTGTTACAAGTCCAGTTCTAAATGTTGGTTCTTGAACTGCATACAGATTTCTCAGGAGGCAGATAAGGTAGTCTGGTATTCCCTTCTCTTTCAGAATTTTCCAGTTTGTTGTGATCCAGCCAGTCAAAGGCTTTAGCCTAGTTAATGAAGCAGATGTTTTTCTGGAATTTTGTTGCTTTTTCTCTGATCCAAAGGATGTTGGCAATTTGGTCTCTGGTCCCTTTGCCTTTTCTGAATCCAGCTTGAACGTCTATAAGTTCTCAGTTCATGTACTGTTGAAGCCTAACTTGGGGAATTTTAAGCATTACTTTCCTAGCATGTGAGGTGATTGCAATTGTGCAGTAGTTTGAGCATTCTTTGGCATTACCTTTCTTTGGGATTGGAATGAAAGCTGATCTTTTCCAGTCCTGTGGCCATTGCTGAGTTTTCCAAATTTGCTGGCATATTGAGTGCAGCACTTTCACAGCATCATCTTTTAGGATCTGAACTAGCTCAGGTTGGATTCAATCACCTCCACTAGCTTTGTTCATAGTGATGCTTCCTAAGGCCTACTTGACTTCGCACTCCAGGATTTCTGGTTCCAGGTGAGTAATCACACCATCGTGGTTATTTGGGTCATGAAGATCTTTTTTTGTATAGTTCTTCTGTTTATTCTTGTTACCTTTTAATATCTTCTGCCTCTGTTAGGTCCATACCATTTCTTTCCTTTATTGTGCCCGTCTTTGCATGATATATTCCCTTGTTTATCTCTAATTTTCTTGAGATCTCTAGTCTTTCCTCTTCTATTGTTTTCCTCCATTTCTTTGCATTGATCACTTAGGAAGGTTTTCTTATCTCTCCTTGCTATTCTTTTGAACTCTACATTCAGATGGGTTTATCTTTCCTTTTCTCCAGTACTTCTGCTTTTCTTCTTTTCTCAGCTATTTGTAAGGCCTCCTCAGGCAACCATTTTGCCTTTTTTCATTTCTTTTTCCTGGGGATGGTTTTGATCACCGCCTCCTGTACAATGTTATGGATCTCCATCCACAGTTCTTCAGGCATTCTATCTATCAGATATAATCCCTTAAGCCTATTTGTCACTTCTACTGTATAATCATAAGGGATTTGATTTCAGTCATACTTGAATGGTCTTGTGGTTTTCCCTACTTTCCCCAACTTAAGTCTGAATTTTGCCATAAGGAGTGCATGATCTTACATTATCTTACATTGATTAGCTCATTTCAAGATCCCAATACTAAATATACTAAAGACTATTTTATAAAGGCTCTCAAAACAGTTCATTTTTTTATGGCTTAATGTCATACACACTGGACCCAGGTTGCTAAGGTTTGAGTACTGGCTCTGTTATTTGTGCACTTGGTGATCTAAAGGAAGTTATTTCACCTCTTTATAAAACAGAGAAATAATACTACCGGTGTCATAAATTTTCTTTGCGTGTGTGTTTGTACATACACATGCATGTGTCTATACCTAAAATGAGTCAATATATAATAAAGTGTTCAGAACAGTGCACAGAACTCAGCACCCAATACATTATCAATGTATTACAATGAACAATACTTGCAGGGCACTTACTCAAGGTCACTCAGTCAGTAGGTGTTGTAGTAGGAGCCCAACCTAGATAAAAATCTTCAACTGTACTATATCTGATCAATGTTAGGGATTCTCCCAGCTTTGCTACATTACATACCCATAGCCTATGTGTGCCTTAGTTGCTTCATGTATGAACTGAGGGCATCTTATTATCATGTAGATTCATGGCAACTGACTGGTTCACAACTGGGAAATAAGTACCACAAAGATGTATATTTTCAGTCTGCTTATTTCATGTCTGTACAGAGTATATTATGTGAAAGCCAGGCTAGATGAATCACAAGCTGGAATTGAGATTTCCAGGAGAAATATTCATAACCTAAGATAGGCAGATGACACCACTCTAATGGCAGAGAGTGAAGAGGAACTAAAGAGCCTCTTGATGAGGGTGAAAGAGGAGAGTGAAAAAGCTTGCTTAAAACTCAACATTAAAAAACTAAGATCATGGCATCTTGTCCCATCATTTCATGGAAAAGAGAAAGGGAAAAAGTGGAAGCAGTGACAGCATTTTATTTTCTTGGGCTAAAAATCACTGTGTACAGTGACTGCAGCCATGAAATTAAAAGGCGCTTGTTCCTTGGAAGGAAAGCTATGACAAACCTAAACAGCATATTAAAAAGCAGAGACATCACTCTGCCAACAAAAGTCTGTATAGTTAAAGCTGTGGTTTTTCCAGTACTCATGTATGGATATGAGTCTTGGATTATAAAGAAGGCTGAGCACCAAAGAATTGATGTTTTTCAAATTATGGTACTGCAGAATACTCTTGAGAGTCCCTTGGACAGCAAGATCAAATTAGTCAATCCTAAAGGAAATAAACTCTGAATATTCATTGAAAATACTGATGCTGATGCTGAAGCACCAATACTCTGGCCACCTAATGCAAAGAGCTGACTCACTGGAAAAGATCCTGATACTAGGAAAGATTGAAGGCAAAAGGAGAAGAGGGTGGCAGAGGATGATATTAGGTAGCACCACTGGCTCAATGGACATGAATTTGAGCCAACTCCAGGAGATAGTGGAGGACTTAGGAGCCTGGCATGCTATAGTATATGTGGTTGCAAGAAGTTGGACATGACTTAACAATAACAAGTTTATGCCACTCCTAATATAATCCTGTCCCCTGATACCTCACACTTCACCAAAATAGTAACACAGCTTTAATCTGTATGAAATACTTTGCTATCTTCCACTGGGGCTCAGAATACTTGTAGTTCAGTCCACTAGGCAGCCACTAACCATTAACTTGACAAATATTTAGTACAAGTCTCCATATTCTTTGTTTAAAATTTAAACCTTTTTATTTTAGAACAGTTTAAGAGCTACAGACAAATTTCAGACAGTATGCAGAGTTCCCATATAAGGCAAATCCATATTTCCCTATTATCAACATAGTACATTTGTATGACACAATGATTACAATTAATGAGTCACCAGCAAAGCCCAATTGATACATTATTATTAACTAAAGTCTATAATTTATTCAGAAATGTTTATATTTGCCTAATACCATTTCCTGTTCCAGGAACTTATCTTGGATAATACATTACATTTAGAAGTCATGTCTTAGTTTCCTCTTAGCTGTGAGAGTTTCTCAGACTCCTTGTTTATGGTGACCTTGACATTTTGGAAGTACTGGTTGGGCATTTTGTAGAACATCCCTAAATTAGGATTTGTCTGATCTTTTCTTCATGATTACACTGGAGTTTTTTATTTGAGAGAGAAAGACCACAAAGGTAAAGTGTGTTTTCATAACATCATATCAAGAGTACACACTATCAGCATGATTTATTGCTGCTGATATTAATCTTGATTATCTGAGTTGGTGTTTGTCAGGTTTCTCTACTGTAAAATTATTATTTTCCCCTTTCATATTGTATAAAGTCACTATGCACAGCCTACCTTAAAAAAATAGAAGCTATGCTCCACTTCCTTGAGGACAGAGTAATTACATAAATTATTTGGAATTCTTCTGCATAGGAGATTTGGTTATTTGACATTTATTTATTTATTTATTCTACCACTTATTTTATCAATAAAACTTCCACCAGAGTAGAACATTACAATTGATGAGCCTGCACTGACACATCATATCATCTTTAGTGACCCTTTATTTTTTTGGCTGTGCCATGAGGCTTGCAGGATCTTGGTTTCCTGCCCAGGGACTAAACTGAGGCCCAGGACAGTGAAACCACTGAGTCCTAACCAGAGGACCACCAGAGAATTCCCTTTGGTGAGATTTCTCTATAGCTCTTTTTGGCTATTTTTTAAATTGGGTTATTTGTTTTCTTATTGCTGAGCTTTAAAAGTTCTTATGTGTTTTGGATAATGGTCCTTTCTCATATGCCTATTTGCAAATACTTATTAGCAAACTGAAGCTTTCCTTTTCATTCCCTTAACAATATATTTTGCAGAGCAGAAGGTTTATACACCCCTGTAATGGAAGTGTGGAGACTTAAACACCGGATTGCCAGAGAAGCCTCTGAAGTTTTAAATTTTAAGATAAGTATACTTATCAAGTTTTTCTTTCATGGATCATGCTTTTGATGCACTTAAAAAATCAAGGTCAAATAGATTTTCTATTAATTTTTTCCAAACAGTTTTATTGTCATATTTTGCATCTAATTTTCTTATACATTTTGAGATGATTTATGTAAAATGTCTAAAGTATATATCTAGTTTAATTTTATTTGTACATAGACATCATATCTTCTGGTACTATTCATTGAGAAAGATTATTCTTTTTCCATTGAGTTGCTTTGCTTCTTTAAAAACATCAATTGAGTATAATTATACAGATCTTCCAGACTCTCTATTCTGTCCCACTGGTGTGCACTTCAGTTCAGTTCAGTTCAGTTCAGTCGCTCAGTCGTGTCTGACTCATTGTGACCCCATGGACTGCAGAATGCCAGGCCTCCCTGGCCATCACCAACTCCAAGAATTTACTCAAACTCATGTCCATTGAGTCAGTGATGCCATCCAACTATCTTATCCTCTATTGTCCCCTTTTCCTCCTGCCTTCAATCATTCCCAGCATCAGAGTCTTTTCAAATGAGTCAACTCTTGGCATCAAGTGGCCAAAGTGTTGGAGTTTTGGCTTCAGCATCAGTCCTTCCAATGAATATTCAGGACTGATTTCCTTTAAGATGGACTGATTGGATCTCTTTGCAGTCCAAGGGACTCTCAAGAGTCTTCTTCAACTTCAAAAGCATCAATTCTTTGGTGCTCACCTTTCTTTATAGTCCGACTCTCACATCCATACATGACTACTGGAAAAACCGTAGCTTTAAGACATTTGTCAGCAAAGTAATGTCTCTGCTTTTTAATATGCTGTCTAGGTTGGTCATAATTTTTCTTCCAAGGAGCAAGTGTCTTTTAATTTCATGTCTGCAGTCACCATCTGCAGTGATTTTGGAGCCCAAGAAAGTAGAGTCAGTCAATGTTTCCAGTGTTTCCCCATCTATTTGCCATGAAGCGATGGGACTGGATGCCATGATCTTAGTTTTCTGAATGTTGATATTTAGGCCAACTTCTTCACTCTCCTCTTTGAATTTCATCAAGAGGATCTTTAGTTCATCTTCACTTTCTGCCATAATGGTGGTGTCATCTTCATATCTGAGGTTACTGATATTTCTCCCAGCAATCTTGATTCTAGCTTGTGCTTCATCCAACCCAGCGTTTCTCATGATGTACTCTGCATATAAGTTAAATAAACAGGGTGACAATATACAGCCTTGAAGTACTCCTTTCCCTATTATAGAACCAGTCTGTTGTTCCATGTCCTGTTCCAACTGTTGAATTTTGGTAGTGTGAGTCCTCCAATTTTGTTTTACTTCATATTGTTTAGTATTTTGTCAGCTATTCTAGATATTTTTTCATTCCACGTGAATATTAGAATCAGCAGAATCAGCTTATTGAGACCTAAAATAGAGCTTGCTATAATGTTGATAGGAATCAGTGGGTCTATTGATCACATTGGAAAGAATTACACCTTACAAAAATTGAGTCTTTTTATACATAAGAACCTAAACACATATTTTTTTTTTTAGTTCTTTGGTGAATTTTCTCTTTTAATATTTATGGTTTGATATATAGATTCTTTAAATATTTTGCAAAATTTATTCCTAATTGTTTGGGGGTGTTAATAATAATAATATTTTTAATTTAAAATTATAATAATTTATTTCTGGAATACTTGAAAGTAATTAACTTTTGTAAATTAACTGTGAACCATGTAATCATGATATACTGTCATATTCGTTCTAGGAGGTTTTGCAGGTGTGTAAATTATTTTTTAATTTTCAATGTAGAAAATCATATCTGCAAAAAAAATGACAATTTTTTTTCTTTTATAGAAATTTGTATCCATTTTATTTCCTTTTCTTGTGTATTGCACTAGTTGTAGATGTTATAAAGGAAGAGTGAGAGAAAACATCCTTGCCTTTTTTTTTTAATGTTAGAGGGAAAACATATGGTTTGTCAAAATTAATTATGATGCTAACAGTGGATTTTCAATGGAAATTTTCTATGGAGATGAGAAAGTTACTTTCACTTCCAGGTTTGCTGAGAATTTTTTTTTATCATGAATGGGCCATAGACTTTTCTCAAATGCTTTCTGTTCTTCAAATGATGAGACCATGTGATTTTTTAAATTTAGCTTACTGAAGTTGTACATTACACAGAATGATCTTTCAGTGTTGAACTAGAATTGCATATCTGAAATAAATTCCACTTGATTGTGGGATCAGTTCAGCTCAGTCACTCAGTCGTGTCCGACTCTTTGCCACCCCCTGAATCCCAGCACACCAGGCCTCCCTGTCCATCACCAACTCCCGGAGTTCACTCACATTCATGTCCATCCAGTCAGTGATGCCATCCAGGCATCTCATCCTCTGTAGTCCCCTTCTTCTCCTGCCCCCAATCCCTCCCAGCATCAGAGTCTTTTCTAATGAGTTAACTCTTCGCATGAGGTGGCCAAAGTACCGGAGTTTCAGTTTCAGCATCATTCCCTCCAAATAAATCACACGGCCAATCTCCTTCAGAATGGATTGATTGGATCTCCTGGCAGTCCTAGGGACTCTCAAGAGTCTTCTCCAACAACACAGTTCAAAAGCATCAATTCTTCGGCGCTCAGCTTTCTTCACAGTCCAACTCTCACATCCATACATGACCACTGGAAAAACCATAGCCTTGACTAGACGGACCTTTGTTGGTAAAGTAATGTCTCTGCTTTTCAATATGTTATCTAGATTGGTCATAACTTTTCTTCCAAGGAGTAAGCGTCTTTTAATTTCATGGCTGCAGTCACCATCTGCAGTGAGTTTGGAGCCCAAAAAATTAAAGTCTGAGACTGTGTCCACTGTTTCCCCATCTATTTCCCATGAATTGATGGGACCAGATGCCAAGATCTTTGTTTTCTGAAAGTTTAGCTTTAAGCCAACTTTTTCACTCTCCACTTTCGCTTTCATCAAGAGGCTTTTGAGTTCCTCTTCACTTTCTGCCATAAGAGTGGTGTCATCTGATATCTGAGGTTATTGATATTTCTCCCAGCAATCTTGATTCCAGCTTGTGCTTCTTCCAGCCCAGCGTTTCTCATGATGTACTCTGCATAGAAGTTAAATAAGCAGGGTGACAATATACAGCCTTGACGTACTCCTTTTCCTATTTGGAACCAGTCTGTTGTTCCATATCCAGTTCTAACTGTTGCTTCCTGAGCTGCATACAGGTTTCTCAAGAGGCAGGTCAGGTGGTCTAGTATTCCCATCTCTTTCAGAATTTTCCATAGTTTATTGTGATCCACACAGTCAAAGGCTGTGGCATAGTCAATAAAGCAGAAATAGATGTTTTCCTGGAATTCTCTTGCTTTTTCCATGATCCAGCGGATGTTGGCAATTTGATCTCTGGTTCCTCTACCTTTTCTAAAACCAGCTTGAACATCTGGAAGTTCATGGTTCACATATGGC
This sequence comes from Capricornis sumatraensis, assembly GCF_032405125.1. Lineage (NCBI taxonomy): Eukaryota > Metazoa > Chordata > Mammalia > Artiodactyla > Bovidae > Capricornis > Capricornis sumatraensis. The sequence continues at coordinate 76,456,336 of NC_091071.1, read as the reverse complement.
TGAAGCCTGGCTTGGAGAATTTTGAGCATTATTTTACTAGCGTGTGAGATGAGTGCAATTGTGTGATAGTTTGAGCATTCTTTGGCATTGCCTTTCTTTGGGATTGGAATGAAAACTGACTTTTCCAGTCGTGTGGCCACCGCTGAGTTTTCCAAATTTGCTGGCATATTGAGTGGAGCACTTTCACAGCATCATCTTTCAAGATTTGAAATAGCTCAACTGGAATTCTATCACTTCCAATAGCTTTGTTCCTAGTGATGCTTTCTAAGGCCCACTTGACTTCACATTCCAGGATGTCTGGCTCTAGATGAGTGATCACACCATTGTGATTATCTTGGTCATGAAGATCTTTTCTGGGCAGTTCTTCTGTGTATTCTTGCCACCTCTTCTTAATGTTTTCTGCTTCTGTTAGATCCATACCATTTCTGTCCTTTATCGAGCCCATCTTTGCATGAAATATTCCCTTGGTGTCTCTAATTTTCTTGAAGATGTCTAGTCTTTCCCATTCTGTCGTTTTGCTCTATTTTTTTGCGTTGATCACTGAGGAAGGCTTTCTTATCTCTTCTTGCTATTCTTTGGAACTCTGCATTCAGATGCTTGTATCTTTCCTTTTCTCCTTTGCTTTTCACTTTTGTTCTTTTCACAGCTATTTGTAAGGCCTCCTCAGACAGCCATTTTGCTTTTTTTGCATTTCTTTTCCATGGGGATGGTCTTGATCCCTGTCTCCTGCACAATGTCATGCACCTCATTCCATAGTTCATTAGGCACTCTATCTATCAGATCTATTCCCTTAAATCTATTTCTCACTTCCACTGTATAATCATAAGGGATTTGATTTAGGTCACAAATCAAATGAGCTACCCCACGTCCAAGGTCAGGGGCACAGCCAAAAGGAGTTATCCCACATCAGAGGTCAGGGGCAGCAGACTAGAGGAGCTACACTGCATCCGAGGCCAAGGGTGACGGCGGGGAGGAGCTGCCCCACATGCGAGGCCAGGGGCGGTGGCCAGGAGGAGAGACCCCCACGTCCAAAGAGTGCTGCCTGCACGGGCGCCTGAGGGCCTAGAGGAGCTATTCCACGTTCAAGGTCAGGAGAGGCAGCAGTGAAGAGATACCCCTCATCCAAGGTAAGGAGCAGCAGCTACACTTTGCTGGAGCAGCCGTGAAGAGATATCCCACGTCCAAGGTAAGAGAAACCCAAGTAAGATGGTAGGTGTTCCAAGACGGCAGACACACTGAAACCATAATCACAGAAAACTAGTCAATCTAATCACACTAGGACCACAGCCTTGTCTAACTCAATGAAACTAAGCCATGCCCTGTGGGGCCACCCTAGACGGGTGTCTAGGTTTGTCACAGTTTCCCTTCCAGGGAGCAAGCGTCTTCTAATTTCATGGCTGCAGTTGCCATCAACAGTGATTTTGGAGATCAAGAAAATCAAATCTGTCACTGCTCCACTTTTTCCCATCTATTTGCCATGAAGTGATGAGACCAGATGCCATGATCTTACTCTTTAAATATTGAGTTTCAAGCCAGCTTTTTTTACTCTCCTCTTTCACTTTCATCAAGAGGCTCTTTAGTTCCTCTTCACCTTCTGCCATTAGAGTGGTATCATCTGCATCTCTTAGATTGCTATTTTTTCTCCCAACAATCTTTATTCTAGCTTGTGATTCATCCAGTATGGCATTTCACATGATGTATTCTGCATAGAAGTTAAATAAGCAGGGTCACAATATATAGCCTTATCATATTCCTTTCCTGATTTGGAACAAGTCTGTTTTTCCATGTCCAGTTCTAACTGTTGCTTCTTGACCTGCATACAGCTTTTTCAGAAGAAGGTGAAGTGATCTAGTATTCCCATCTCTTTAAGAATTTTCCATAGTTTGTTGTGACCCACACAGTCAAAGGTTTTAGTATAGTCAATGAAGCAGAAGTAGATGGTTTTCTGAAATTCCTTTGCTTTCTCTTTGATCCAAGGGATGTAGGCAATTTGATCTTTGGTTACTTTGCCTTTTCTAACCCCCAGCTGGTAAACCTATAAGTTCTTGGTTCATGTTCTGCTGAGGCCTTGCTTGAAGAATTTTGAGCATAATCTTGCTAGCATGAGAAATGAAACAGTTGTACAGTAGCTGGAATATCTGTTGGCATTGCCCTTCTTTGAGATTGGAAGGAAAACTGACCTTTTCCAATCTTGTGGCCATAGCTGATTTTTGCAAATTTCCTGCCCAAGAGAATAATAATGTGTTACCTCTACTTCTATTTTTCTAGAAAAGATTCTAAAAATTGATATAATTTCTTCCTTAATGACTTGCCAAAAATTCCAATGAAAATGATCTCATTCTGGTGCTTTCTATTCTGGAAAAATATAATTATTGATTTAACTTTTAAATTCATTAGTCTTCTGCTATTAAATATTGTCTATATTTTCTATTAGAGACCTTAATATGCAATCATAGTTATTTTAAATTTTTTGTATGATGTATGTAATTATTTCTGTAGTTACAGATGTTGGAGGATTTAAATTCCTGTATTATCTTTGCTTTTTTGACTCCACTCTAGACTTTGTGTTTTCCTGCCTTCAATGAAAATCTATGTTTTACAGCTTTTAAACTATAATACACTTTTATCACACCAGAGATTAGTTAGCATGGTAGTAAGATATGGGGAAATGAGGAGCATTTTATTACATAAGAAATTTGAGTCTTTTAATGAACATACATTTTGAGCTGTGACCTTCACAGTGTCTTTCCAGTACTTCCTTTCCCTGACTGTACCATTCCCTATAATTCCCTTAAGGAGTCTTGGCATCTATTGAATGTGTTTGCTTGTTTTATCTCAAAAAAAAAAAAAAAAAAGAAGGTAGGAATGGAATAATGTGTGAGAAATGCTTTTTCCCTGCCTAATAATACTCTGGCAATCTTTTTCCTAAGAGATAAGGCCTTTGTTATAGAGAGCACTTGGGATGTTTTTCAATACTTTTGCACTATTAGGTTCTTTCAGCTATAATTCATTGTTATTGTACTAGAGTCCTGTTGTGAGGTGATAAGACATGGGGGAACTACAGTGTTCTCTAATCTTATGGTTAAATCTCTGGGTTTTCAATGGAATATTACTCAGCTATAAAAAAAGAAAAGAATGCATTTGAGTGAGTTCTAATGAAGTGGATGAAACTGGAGCCTATTACACAGAGTGAAGTAAATCAGAATGAGAAACACCAATATAGTATATTAACACACATGTATGGAATTTAAAAAGATGGTAATGATGATCTTACATGCAAGGCAGCAAAAGAGACACAGAAGGAAAGAACAGACTTTTGGACTATGTAGGAGAAGGCAAGGGTGGCATGATTTGAGAGATTAACATTGAAATATGTATATCACTGTATGCAAAATAGATCACCAGTGTAAGTTCGATGCACGAGGCAGGGCACTCAATGCCAGTGCCCTGGGACAACCTAGAGAGATGGGGTGGGGAGGGACGTGGGAGGGGGATTCAGCATGGGGAGACACACGTGTACCCATGGGTGATTCATGTTGGTGTATGGCAAAAACTACCACAATATTGCAAATAAATTATCCTCCAATTAAAATTAACTAATTTTTTAAAAAAATCTCCTTCCTAGAACTTGAAACCTCAAGGAACAGAAGTGGGTAAGTATTGCCAAGACTATTAGAAGTATTTTAATCCTTTATTTGCAAGTATTGAATAGATTCTTCTAGAAAAATAAATACAATCATTTTGTAAAAAACAAAACCAAAAAAAACCTGTGTTTCAATGTACCTCTTACTGTGAGCTTTCAGCTTCCCAGGTGGCTCAGTGGTAAAGAATCCATGTGCCAATGAAGGAGATGCAGCCTTGACCCTTGGGTTGGGAGGATCTCCTAGAAGAGGAAATGCCAACACATTCCAGTATTTTTGTCCGGATAATGCCATGGACAGAAGAGCCTGGTGGGCTATATAGTCCATCAGATCACAGAGTCAGTCACGACTGGGTGACTAAGCACACACATGCAGACACTATGACATTCACCTTCTCCAGAGGAATAGCCCTTTTTTCTCCCAAATAGATGAGACAAGAAGGCTAGACTCAATTATTTATCTAATTTGTGTCTGGAGCAAGGGTAGAAATAGCTCTGAATGAGTTTAGAGTAGCTGGCAGTAGTGTGAGCAGGTGTATCAGGCCACGCATGTTAAGGAGTGTTCCGCTAAGTGCCTAAGAGAGCCATCGAAGGGCTTTAAGCAGCAAAATGAAATCATATTCTCATGTTAGATTATTCTTACCACAGTGTGAAAAACTGATTAAAGTGAGGCCAACAGAAGTGGAGGCATCAATTAGGAAGCCATAGTACTAGTCCAGGAAGTAGATGATGGTGGCCTGATCCAAATTTATGACAGTAGAAAAGGAAAGTAAGTGAATGGACTCAGGATATTTTGGGGGGTGTAAAATAAGACTGGCAATTACCTTTTAAAAAGATTATCAAGGGCCAGTTTCCATTTCTGCGTACGATGAGCTTGGAAATCACCATTCCATCTTAACAAGTAAAAAGTTGAACAAATTGAAAAAACATCAACTCTTTTTGGATCTGTAAGAGAAGGTAAGACAGGAAAAACAGCTGCCCCTAAGATTCAGGAGAGGCAGGAAAACAGGGAGTCATGGTTTATTAAAGCAGACTCATGAGTGGAAACCTCCACAAACAGCAGGGCCAGCACAGAAAAACCTAAACTGTAATTGATGAATTGCTGGAGGCTGAGTGTGGACAACTCTGAAACTTAAAAGCTCCAGGAAGACTTCATCACAGGAGGAAATCTCACACTACCGTAAGAGTTACCTTTGTGAAGTAGACTTTAAGTTCCCATAGTAAATATCAGAGAAAATACCTATCATGTTTCTGCCAGAGAGGAGAAAAACATTTTAAATACAATCTACCTTTCTATTCTTTTGGACAAGGCTTGCCCTCAGGAGAAACTATTTAACCAAAGACTAACCTCCTGGGACACCATCACACATAAGTAACCTGGGGGAAAGAAAGTACCCAACTCCAACCCACTCTAATCATTTCATCCCACCTACAAAAGGAGGGGAAAAAAACTGGAAAACACTTGTGAAGTTCACAGTCAAAGGCATGGGCTCACTATAGGCTGAGATCTAATCTAAAAAACATAGAATATCTTCCCTTCCCCCAACACTTTACCACAACATTAGTAAAAACAGGAATCAAGATTAATGGGAGAAATATCAATAACCTCAGATATGCAGATGACACCACCCTTATTGCAGAAAGTGAAGAGGAACTAAAGAGCCTCTTAATGAAGGTGAAAGAAGGGAGTGAAAAAGCTGGCTTAAAGCTCAACATTCAGAAAACAAAGATCATGGCATCCAGTCCCATCACCTCATGGCAAATAGATGGGGAAACAGTGGAAACAGTGACAGATTTTATTTTCTTGGGCTCCAAAATCACTGCAGACAGTGACTGAAGGCATGAAATTAAAAGACGCTTGCTCCTTGGAAGAAATGTTGTGACAAACCTAGACAGCGTGTTAAAAAGCAGAGACATTATTTTGCTGACAAGTATCTGTATTGTCAAAGTGATAGTTTTTCCAGTAGTCATGAAGCTCCAATACTTTGGTCACCTGATGCAAAGAGCCAACTCATCAGAAAAGACCCTGATGTTGGGAAAGAGTGAAGGCAGGAGGAGAAGGGGATGACAGAGGATGAAATCATTGGATGGCATCACTAACTCAATGAACATGAGTTTGGACAAGCTCCCGGAGATAGTGAAGGACAGGGAAGCCTGGTGTGCTGCAATACATGGGGTCACAAAGAGTTGGACATGACTGAGTGACTGAACAAAAACAACAATATATATGGATGTGAGAGTTGGACCATAGAGAAGGCTGAGGGACAAAGAACTGATGCCTTCAAACTGTGGTGTTGGAGAAGACTCTTGAGAGTCCCTTGGACTGCAAGATCAAACCAGTCAATCCTAAAGGAAAGTGACATTGAATATTCACTGGAAGGACTGATGCTGAAGCTGAAGCTCCAATACTTTGACCACCTGATATGAAGAGCCATCTCGTTTGGAAAGGCACGAGAAAGAGATGACAGAGGATGAGATAGTTGGATGGCATCACTGACTCAATGGACATGAGTTTGAGCAAATTTAGGGAGATGGTGAAGGACAGGGAAGCCTGGCATGCTGTGGTCCATGGGGCTGCAAAGAGTTAGACATGACTGAGCAACTTGACAACAAGTAAAAGGCTATTTAAAACAGTTCTTTTTACCAAGTACACCATGTTCAGCTATGAATAAAAATTACAAAGCATGCCAAAAGGCAAAAAATTCAATGTGAAGAGAAGAATAAACATCAGAACCAGACAGGCAGGGATTTTGTAGTTATCAGGTTGTAAGTAAAACAAATGATGAGTAACATGCTAAGGGTTTTCATGGATGGCATGAAAGTAGATGGATGGCATGTAAGAACAGAAGAACAAGATAAACAGAGAGATGTAAACCATAAGGAAATCATCAAAAAAATAAAAAAATGCTGTAAAAGAAATAAAGAATGTCTTTGATGAGCTTACAAATATGTTGGACATGGATAAGGGAAGAATCAATCTCTGAGCTTGAGGATATACAAATAGAAATGTTGAAAACTGAAAAGCAAAGGGAACAAAGACTAAAAAAAAGAATAAAATATCCAAGGACTGTGAGACAACTACAAAAAAGTGCAACACAATGGGAACACCAGAAGAAGAAAGAGAGAAAGGGACAAAAGATATATTTAAATAAATTATGATTGAAAAATTCCCCAAATTAATTTTAGAACCACAGATCCAGGAAATTCAGAGAATATTAAATATGATAAATGGCAACAATAATAATAATAATTAATAAAAACTGTACTTAAAATATCATTTTCAAACTATTGAAAATCAGTGATAAAGAAATCCTGAATAAAGTCAAAGGAAAAAATAGCATACTTACTCAATACAGGAATAAAGGTAAGATCTACATCCAACTTCTCCTGAGAAACCACCAAGCAGCAGAAGAGAAGAGTGAAATACTTTTTAAAGTATTGTGAAAAAGTGAAAATGGAAGTCGCTCAGTCGTTTCTGACTCTTTGCATGTGACCCCATGGACTGTAGTCCATCGAATTCTCCAGGCCAGAATACTGGGGTGGATAGCGGTTCCCTTCTCCAGGGGATCTTCCAGACCCAGGAATAGAATCGGGGTCTCCTGCATTGCAGGCAGATTCTTCACCAGCTGAGTTACTAGTGAAGGCCTATTGTGAGAAAACCCCTTACCAACCTAGAATTCTGTACTTGTGAAATATAATATACACACTTGTGCATGCTTATATATAAGTAAAATAAATCCCAACAATCATACAAGAAATGGGAGAAACTAAAATTACTTTGTTAATATAAAGAACATAACATTCATAAAGTTGTATAGTGTTATTTGAGAGTGAACTTGGATTACTTACAAACATGTACTGCAAACTCTAGGAAACTATTTTTAAAAGTTTGAAAACATACAATCTCTATGCTAAGAAAGGGGAGAAAATGGAATGGAATTATATAAGATGCTCACTTGAAATAATAAAAGGCAGAAAAAGAGTGGAAAACAAAAAGAGGAACAAAGACAAGTGCAATAAACAAAAAACAGTAATGAATATGGTAGATATGAAACTATATGAACAGCACATTGAATATCAGTAATTAAAATGCATAAATTAAGAGGTTGTCAGCGATGATCAAGAAACAGACCCAAGTGTATGTTGTCTACAAGAAATTCATTTTAAATATAAAATACAGATTAAAAGAAAATGGATGGAGAAAATACACAATGCTAATATGCTAACATGCAAGGCTGGTTCAGCATTCAAAAATTGGTCAGAGTAATACATGCATGTTCAGTTGCTCAGTCGTGTCTGACTCTTGGCAACCCCACAGACTGTAGCCTGTCAAGCTCCTTTGTCCATGGGATTCTCCAGGCAAGAATACTGGAGTGGGTTGTCATTTCCTTCTCCAGGGGATCTTCCCAACCCAGGGACTGAATCCATGTCTCCTATGTCTCCTGCATTGGCAGGCAGATTCTTTACCACTGAGCCACCTGAGAATCCCACAACAAGCTAAAGAAGAAAAATCACATGATCATATCAATAGATACAAAAAACAGCACTTGAAAACATCCAACACTCATTCATGATAAAAACTCTTAGGAAACTAGGAATAGAGAAGTTCCTCAACTTGATATAGAATATCTACTAAAAAATCTACCGCCATCATACCTAATGGTGAGAAACTCAAAACTTTCTCCCTAGGATCAGGATCAAGGCAAGAATGTCTCCTCTCACCACTTCTTTCAACAATGGAAGGTTCAGCTAATACACTAAGACAAGAAGAGATAAAATATACATAAACTGGGAATGAAAAAATAAACCTCTCTTTGTTTGCAGATAACATGATTGACTACATTGAAAATCTGAAATAATTTACAAAAAATACTCCCCAAACTATAAGAAATTATGTCAATCAGGAAATGACCTATCTAGGTTCAAAATCTAAAAGAACCAACGAAAGAACTTAACAGAATTAATGAGTACTTATTAGCAAGGTTGCAGAATACAAGGTTAATATGCAAAAGTCAATTGCTTTCTTATATACCAGCAATTAGTAAGTGGAACTTGACATTAAACTTACAGTATCATTTACATAAACACCCTTCAAAAGTGAAAGTATTTTTATAAATATGATACAATATTTACAAATCTGTATGAAAAAACTATAAAACTGATAAAATCAAAAGAGACTAAACAAATGGAGAGACAGTCCATGTTCATGGATGTCTGTATATTTAGTCACTCAGCTATGTCCAACTCTTTCTGATCCCATGGATGGTAGCCCACCAATTCCTCTGTCCTTGATTTTTTTTTAGGCAAGAATGCTGGAGTGGGTTGCCATTTCCTCCTCCAGGGAATCTTCCCAGCCCACAGATTGAACCTATGTCTCCTATGTCACCTGCATTGCAGGCAGATTCTTTACTCACTAGGCCATCTGGGAAGCATGTTCATAGATAAGAGAGTCAATATTGTCAAGATGTCAGTTCTTCACAATTTGATCTATAGATTCAATGCAATTTCAATTAAAAAAACAATCCCTGAAGGTCATGTTGTTCATATCAGGAAATGATTCTAAAGTTTGTATAAAGAAGAAAAATATTCATAAGAGCCAATACAATATTTGAGAAGAACAAAGTTGGAGGACTGATACCACCTGGCTTCAAGACATGCTGCTGCTGCTGCTAAGTCGCTTCAGTCATGTCTAACTCTGTGCAACCCCTTAGACGGCAGCCCACCAGGGTCCGCCATCCCTGAGATTCTCCAGGCAAGAACACTGGAGTGGGTTGCCATTTCCTTCTCCAATGCATGAAACTGAAAACTGAGAGTGAAGTTGCTCAGTCGTGTCCAACTCTTAGCGACCCCATGGACTGTGGCCCACCAGGCTCCTCCATCCATGGGATTTTCCAGGCAAGAGTACTGGAGTGGTTTGCCATTGCCTTCTCTGCAAGACATACTATAAAGCTATAATAATGAAGACACTATGGTATTAGTGAAAGAATAGATACATAGATTAATGGAAGAGAATAGAGAGCCCAGAAATAGACTTACATGCATGTAGTCAACTGATCTTTGACAAAAAAACAAAGACAATACATTGGAGAAAAGATCACCTTTTCAACAAATGATAGTGAAACAGACATCCACATGTAAAGAACTGAATCTAGACTGACTTTACACGCTTCACAAAAATTGACTCAAAATGGATCATAGATCTAAATACAAATGCATAGCTATTAAAATCCTTGAAGATAATTTAGGAAAATCTGAATAAATTTAGTACAGAAGTGATTTTTTAGATATAATACCAGTGGCATGACCCATGAAAGGAAAAGTTGAAACACTGGATTTCATCAAAGTTAAGAACTTGAGATGACACTGGAGAAAATATTTGCAAAAGACATATCTGATAAACAGCCATTACAGAAAATATAATATACTTTGAAAACTCAAAACTCAACAATAAGAAAACAAATTACTTAAATAAAAATGTGGGCCGAAGATGTTAACATATACTCTACCAAAAAAGATAGACAGGTGGGAAATAAGCATCTGAAAAGATACTGCACATCATATATCACCAGGGAAATGCAAATTTAAAAAAAAAAAAAGCAGCAATGAGATGTTATTCCACAACTATTAGAATGGTCAAAATCTGAAACACTAACACCAAATACTGACAAAGATGTGAAGCAACATTGCTGGAGGGAATTCATTGCTGGAAAAAATACAAAATGGTACAGCCACTTTAGAAGACAGTTTGGTGGCTTATTACGAAAGTAAATATGTCCTTCCAAACAATTCAGCAATTGCAGAGGTTGGCATTTACCCAAAGGAGTTGAAAATTTATGTCTAATAGAAAACCTTACAGGGATATTTATAGAAGTTTTATTCATAATTATCAAAACTTGGAAGCAACCAAGATAGCTTTCAGTAAGTGAATGGATAAAAGAACTGCAATGTACCAGACAATGGAATATTATTCAGTGCTTAAAAGAAATGGTTTCTCAGGTGGCGCTAGTGGTAAAGAACCTGCCTGCGAATGCAGGAGACACAAGGGACACAGGTTCAATCCCTGGGTCAGGAAGATCCCCTGGAGGAGGACACAGCAACCTACTCCAGTATTCTTGCCTGGAAAATTCCATGGACAGAAGAGCCTGGGGGATTACAGTCTATAGGATCCCAAAGAATTGGACATGACTGAAGCAACTTAGCACAAACACATGCACCAAGCCAATAAAAGACATAGAAAAACCTAAAATGCCTATTACTAAATGAAAAAAAGCCAATCTGAAAAAATTACATACCATGATTCCAAATATATAAAATTTTAGAAAAGATACAGCTATAAAGACAATAAAACAATCAGTGGATGCTAGGAGTTGGGAGTCAAGGAGGGATAAAATTGGCAGAGCAGAAAGAATCTTAAGGGCAATGAAACCACTCTGTATAATATAATAGTGGATATATGTCATTATACATTTGTCCAAGCCCATAAAATGTACAGCAACAAGAGTGAATTGTAATGAAAGCTATAATCTTCAGGTGATTATGATCTGCCCATGTAGGTTAGCCAGTTATAACAATTTAACCACGCTGGTGGGAGATGGCGGCAACGGAGGATTCAATACAATCATGAGAGCAGAAGTTTCTGTTTCTTCTCAATTTTTCTGTGAACCTAAAATTGTTCTAAAACATTAAATATTTCATAAAAACAAACAAATAAACAAAAATGGATTTTCTGATCAGGTTCAAGATAGCAATATAGAAAGATCCTGAGTTTACCTCCTCCAGACACAGTGCATCTACAGCTACACGTGAAACAAGTTTCCTCTGGAGAAAACCTAAAGCCTGCCTGAGTGGTATAAAAAAGACTTTCTGGTAGCTTGGATATGAAGGGTAAAGGAGAGAGAAAGATATTAAGGGTGACTCTCTGATTTTTACTTTAAGCAACAGGGTAAATTGTGATTAGATAAATTTACCTGAAAGAAATAGTTTGAAGGGAGCATATAAGAAAGGTGATGAGCTCAGGGGTCAAGAAGCCATATTTAGACATTAGTCTTAAGATATCAGAGAATGAGCAAAGTGGAGTAGATGAAGTTGCTGATGTCGAAATCAATGGGGTTGATGAACTCCCCTACCTAGAGAAGGCAGAGTAATTGAAAAATGCAAACTTAGTAACAAACAGAGCCCAAATCAGTCAATTACAGAGGAATCTTGGAAATAAACCTATTTCCTGATTCTGATTAAAAAACTACTAGATTTTCACCCAGATCTAGCACTGTATATCTGAATTTAAATTCATATCATAGTTTAGGGCCACGTAAAATATTTTGATGTTGTTTCTTTAGCTAGAGAAAATATCCGATTACTGAAAATCCATTAAATTCTAGTCACTGAGCACATGTCTTAAGAATACCAGAGGAGTGGGAAAGAAATTTTTAAAAAGAACACAGCAACAGGAGATCAGAAAGAGAAAAGTAATAGAGGAAAATATGGAAAGAAAAATATCATTACAAAAAAGAGAAAGCATGAAATACAGATAGGATGATTAAAAATACATAAATTTTATTTAGAAAGTTTTCAGTTCAGTTCAGTTCAGTCGCTCAGTCATGTCCGACTCTTTGCGACCCCATGAATCGCAGCACGCCAACTCCCAGTGTTCACTCAAACTCATGTCCACTGAGTCAGTGATGCCATCCAGCCATCTCATCTTCTGTCGTCCCCTTCGCCTCCTGCCCCCAATCCCTCCCAGCATCAGAATCTTTTCCAATGAGTCAACTCTTCTCATGAGGTGGCCAAAGTATCGGAGTTTCAGCTTTACCATCAGTTCTTCCAGTGAACACCCAGGACTGATCTCCTTCAGAATAGACTGGTTGGATCACCTTGCACTCCAAGGGACCCTCAAGAGTCTTCTCCAACACCACAGTTCAAAAGTATCAGTTCTTTGGCGCTCAGGGTTCTTCACAGTCCAACTCTCACATCCATACAAACACCCTCTTCCAACACAAGAGAAGACTCTACTCATGGACATCACCAGATGCTCAACACCAAAATCAGATCGATTATATTCTTTGCAGCCAAAGATGGAGAAGCTCTATATAGTCAGCAAAAACAAGACCAGGAGCTGACTGGCTCAGATCATGAACTCCTTATTGCCAAATTCAGATTTCAATAGAAGAAAATAGGGAAAACCACTAGACCATTCAGGTATGACCTAAATCAAATCCCTTATGATTATACAATGGAAGTGAGAAGTAGATTTAAGGGACTAGATCTGATAGATAGAGTGCCTGATGAACTATGGACAGAGGTTCATGACATTGTACAGGAGACAAGGATCAAGACCATCCCCACGGAAAAGAAATGCAAAAAAAGCAAAATGGCTGTCTGGGGAGGCTTTACAAATAGCTGTGAATAGAAGAGAAGTGAAAAGCAAAGGAGAAAAGGAAAGATATAAGCATCTGAATGCAGAGTTCCAAAGAATAGCAAGAAGAGATGAGAAAGCCTTCTTCAGCGATCAATGCAAAGAAATAGAGGAAACCTAGAACATTTCAGTCATTGCAAAATCAAATAATTCTATTTATTTTCTTTTCCTAGTGTAGAAAAAAACATTTGTGTCTGATTTTAATTATTGTCATTCCCAATTATCAAATTTAACAAGATGCAGAAGACAAATTTCTGACATTTAAAAGCTTATAAAATATATAAATATATTCCCTTTAAGTAATACTCCCTGATGGAGGTGTTGAATTATGTGTAAACTTGGTTTAACATATGCAAAGTCAACTACTCTGTGACTGCAATTTTGTAGCTAATTTGTAACAAAAATTGAAAAGAGAAGAAAAACACCTCCATAAAAACTGACAAACATACACAAAAATAATAACAACGATCCTTGTTAGTAGATGTTTTTTGAAAGCTGTCTTCTAACAAAACATACATTTGTTTTATAATGTGAAAAAATACGTAGTGATCTTTATGGTGTATGGAGAGAAAATATGAATTCTGCTTAAATACTTTGGTTATTACATGGGAAATAAATACCATTCCCCTGAATTATTTTGACATGACTTCATTCTTCATTTCACTACTATGTTGCCCACAGAAGTATTTAACAGTCAACAAAAGTATAGAAATTGATACAATATCAGAGGATCCTTCAACAAATCAAAGCTATGGTTTTCCCAGTAGTCATGTACAGATGTGAGAGCTGGACCATAAAGGCTGAGAGCTGAAGACCTGATCCTTTTGAACTGTGGGGCTGGAGAAGACTGTTGAGAGTCCCATGGACAACAAGAAGATCAAACCAGTCAATACTAAAGCAAACCTCTGAACAGTCATTGGAAGGACTGATGCTGAAGCTGAGGCTCCAATACATTTTTGGCCACCTAATGCCAACCAAGAGCTGACTCACTGGAAAAGACCCTGATGCTGGGAAAGATTGAGGGCAGGAGGAGAAGGGGGTGACAGAGGATGAGATGGCTGGATGACATCATTGACTCAATGGTTGTAAGTTTTAGTATACTCTGGTAGATAGTGAAGGACAGGAAAGCCTGGAGTGCTGCAGTCTGTGGGGTCAAAAAGAGTCAGACACGACTGAGCAGCTGAACAACAACAATAAATATAAATATATATCACGTGCTTATACCTTTTGCACAACAAATTAGTTTTAGTTGTGAACTTATTCAATGGTTATTATAACATAAATCACAATTTACAGTGAACTACAAGAATTTCAGGAATTAAAAATCCCTATCACTCTTCTGAATGACAAGAAATATTTGTCCTATGAAGTGCTCCATGCTGCCCACTTAAGAGGTTCCTTTAGTGGGTGAGTTTTTTTGTCCCTGCTGATGATAGAATCCGTTCTGGAGAGCTCCACGAACAGGATATAGGAAGGACTTACTGGCACCTTCTGTTGACAATATCTGGAAAGCATTTGCTATCACATGGTGGCAAAGTCTATTCTTATGCCCTATAATGAAAGGACAGCTCACAGACAAATTATCAAGTGAAAGTCACAGCCAAATTCATAAATGTGATTCTAAATTTCCTAATAAGTTGATACTGCAGCACTGTCAATGATATAAGCACTTTCCAAAAGAATTTTTTACATAAAATCTAGAAATACAATCCGTGCATAAGACAAATTTGATCTCCCCCTTCCCATGGTATTTGTGCAGAAAAAGATAAATAGGTTTAACCTACATATCAATAGCCTGGACCAAGGTTCCTCTTTTCACTGGACTTCCCAGTATACATAAGGGAATTTTTGTTTCATTAACTTTGATTAGGGGAGGGCTGGAGAGAATACCATGCCTCAGACATAAACCTAAACATTTATGTTTTTAACAGCAGAGGAACAACCCAATTCCTATTTTCTTTTTGCAAGTTTTCAACAATAGTTAATCACTAGCCAGAGATTTTTCAGAAAACATTCTAAGAGAGAATGAATTCTCAATATATTATTTACATTCTCATGGATATTAAAGCAGAATACTATCGAGATGCTTTCTAGAGTGTTTTCTCTTGTACCACCTGCTATGGGCTGAATTGTGTCCCCAATTTATATGTTGATGCACTAAGCCTCAATATCTCAGAGACACCAAACACGCACACACACAAAGAGAAACAATGGGAGGACACAGCAAGGAGAGAGACCTCAGAAGAAACACAAACCTGCTGACACTTTGCTCTTGGACTTCCAGCCTCCAGGACTGGAAGAAAATAAAATTCTGTTACTTGAGCCACGTGGACTGTGTTATTTTGTTATAATATCCCTAGCAAATTAACACACCACCTGTTTATCTAGGATAATCTACGGGATTGGCCAAAAAGTTTGTTCAGGTTTTCCCATAAGATGGCATGAAAACCCAAATGAACTTTTTGGCCAATCCAATATATCTTAACATATAGATTTTCAGTCCCCATTCCAGTGCCTGAATCCTAGACCTGGTATGTAAGACTACATTTCAAGTTATTCAAAGAGAATTCTAATGTCAAGTGAAGTTTAAGAAACTCTAATAGCAATCATCTTTATAGATCAAAACTAATAAACATTTCATCTTTTCTGTTTTAAAATATTGTTTTGTGACTACATTTTAGGAGTAGTGAAGTTTAAAAATAAATAGAAATTTCACTGTGGTTCTCTCTTCAGCTCTGGATTAGCTGACACTTCTTAAAGGATCAGACTATTTTATAAAGTTTCCAAGCTGATAGGGATACTTGACAGGTAGAGGACAGGGAACTCTTCATTAACATGATGACTGATTCCATGCTTAACACTTGCCAATATCTGCATACTCAACCAAGATTTACTCCTTTGACTTATGCTCTCTTTATTCTTAAATTTTAAAAGAACCTTAAATTAAAACTCATTCACTATATATAGTATATATGACATTTTAAAAATATTGCAATACTTGTTCAAAAAATCTTAGAGCCAAAAATTGCCCTCTGTCATAGTCACCTTCCACTAATGTCACATTGGGGGCCTCTCACTATCTTCAACTAATTAAAGGCAAACCTTACAAATGTTGAAATGAGCATTCTGATCAATTTTAGGATAGTTTTTTTCTCTCCCCCTACAAAAGGAGGAACCCTGTGTTTATGCGTATAAAGAGATGTGAAGAGGGGCAATGACAGGCGATAATGCTAGATCAAGTTTTTGCAAAGCCTTAAAAATAGCCTTGCTCTCAGTTCTTTAGCATGCTTTCCTGAAAAGGAAATTTCACCAATCTGCAGATATACACACAGTTCTGTTTGACTTATTGGTTTCTGAAATTATGTCCATTTTTTAGGTTTGCCTTTTGTCAGTTATTTTGTATACACTTTGATAACAAACTTAGGAACCTGAATATTCCTTATCACTTCAACTCAGGTCCAAAGATACTAATTTAATGTTTCCTATATGTCAAGCACTATGCCAAGTTCCACAGTGCTCACCCTTTTGACTCTGAGATGTGACACGTCTTCCTTAATTGAGAATACAGTATTTCCCAAGTGTGCACATATATACCATACACTCAGGCACAAAACTACACATGCATAATTCATATTCTCCTGTTCCTCTCTTTCTTCCTCCTCTTTCTCTCCCTCCTCTCCCCACCCCCCTTTTCTCTCCTCCCTCTCCTCTTTCTCTGTTATATAAACTGAAACCATCCTTCCTAGGACTTTTAGTTTCTATCTAACCAATAAACATAAAGTCAGAGAAATTTTCTAAGTTGAAAGTGATGTGTTTGTTAGTCACTCACTCATGTCTGACTCTGCAATTACATGGACTGAAGCCCTCCAGGTTCCTCTGTCCATGGAATTCTCCAGGTATCCAATTAAAATAAAGTAATTAATTAAAAAAAAAAAAAGAATACCGGAATGGGTTGCCATTCTCTTCTCCAGGGGATCTTTCCCACTCAGGGATCGAATCCAGGTCTTCTAGATTGCAGGCAGATTCTTTACCATCTCAGCCACCAAGGAAGCCCTTTTTTAAGTTGCCATGGAGGAAGTAGTATAATCTTCATTCCTGTAACCCCACTATATATTTCTAGTCTCTACTCTAAAAATGAAGCAGGGGGACAGTTATAATATTTAATGGTTGCTTATTTCTGTACTAAAAACCATGCTATGTGTGGTCTACATGGATTATATAATATCATTATTATCTATATCTTGTAGATGAGTCTTAGGGTAAATTTTCCTAGGTTGCTGAACTAGCACCTCATGGAACAAGGCATCTAACCTGGCTGTTCTAGTTCTAGAATCCATCTGTTTAATAAAACATGCCATTTCTAGTTCTGCTGAAACAAAAGGTTTCTATAGAGCATGCAAATGCTTTTAGATTTCACTAAGATCATTACTGGAAACAGCCATTTGAGTGTGGATTTACCTTTGAGAATATTATTCATTAAGGTACTTGAAGACTGTTGCGTTTAATCGTTTTCAAACTCATTCCAATTTTTTTTTTTCACATCTTACACTGGCATGCTGACTATCTGGATTACATGCTTTTTGTACTGTTTTTATTTCCTGAAATTTGGACCACTGTACTTCTTTTTATTCTCTACATTATTTAATATTTTATTAAATATTGCTTTTATATTGCAAGATACAGGATGCTTGGGGCTGGTGCACTGGGATGACCCAGAGAGATGGTGTGGGGAAGAAGGTGGGAGGGGGGTTCAGGATTGGGAACATGCGTACACCCATGGCGGATTCATGTTGATGTGTGGCGAAACCAATACGGTACTGCAAAGTAAAATAACGTAAAAGAAAAAAATATTGCTTTTATTATTTCCACTCTTACTAGAGTTTTAAGTTCACTTTGGTGTAACTTCTTCTTGCTTCTTTGGGTGGGTATGGATATTATTTATTTTCATCAGTTTTTATATTTTTAACAAAAGTATTTGAGGCGGTCAATTAACATAAAAGTACTGTTTTAAATGGGCTTTCGCAGTAGTTTAGGTAATGCAGAAGACATGGGTTTGATCTCTGGGTTGGGAAGATCCCCTTGATGAGGATATAGAAACCCACTTCAGTATTCTGGCCTGGAAAATCCCATGGAATGAGGATCCTGGCTGGCTATAGTCCTTTGGGTCACAAAGAATCAGAAAAGATGGAAGCAACTACGCATGAACAGACGCTTTCACTGTGTGACACAGGATTAAATGCACATATTGATTACTTTCAATTTCCTCAATTACAAAAAGCCATAATTATTTTTCATCCCTATTATGATTTTTTGAATAATCTATTAACTATTCAGGACTTCATTATAAACTTTCCTAACAGGAAGAAAAGGTCAACATTTTCAATGTTGATTTTTAATTTAATTGCATTATTAAAGAATATGGTATGTTTGATAAAAATTGTTTAAACTCTTAAACTTATTTACAGACTAGTACCTGGTAAATTTTAGTAAATGTTCTAAAAGTCTAGCAAAAAATATGAATTTTCTATTTTGAGAAAGCAGATTTCTATGACAGCTATCAGCTCAAATTTGTTAATATTGTTGCCCAAAGTATCTACAAATTACTTATGACCCTATTATATTTTTACAGATAATATAAAAATGTATACTTATCTCTGTTTGGTCAGTGAGTTTTTGACAGAGCTGCATTAAAATTGCTATCATTATGGTTTCTTGAATCCCTTACTATCATTCTGCTTGGATTGCTCTATATATTTTTGAGCTATATTCATAAGTACAAAAAACTTCTGAATAAAATGTCATTTAGTGAATTTTTATTTTTATCATGTATAATTACCCTTTGCTCTTTTTAATTGTGAAGTATGCCAACATTTTGTTTCATATGAATTTTGCTAATTTTATTTGCCCATTGTATTACTAAACATTATTTTATTTTTAACTATTCTTTGGAATTTGCTTTTGTATATCACTTATACATAGCATATAGGTGGTCTTTGGACTTAAAAAGGTAAATTTAATTTGCTAATATGTATAATGGCATCCTGTCCCATGATTTCCTGACGAATAGAAGTGGGGAAAGTGGAAGCACTGACAGATTTTATTTTCTTTGACTCCATAATCACTGTGGACGGTGATGTAGCCATGAAATTAAAAGATGCTTGCTCCTTGGAAGGAAAGCTAGGACAAATGTAGACAGCATATTAAAAAGCAGAGATATCACTTTGCTGACAAAGGTCGGTATAGTCAAAGCTATGGTTTTTCCAGTAGTCATGTATGGATGTGAGAGCTGGACCATAAAGAAGGCTGAGCACCAAAGAATTGATGATCTCAAATTGTGCTGGAAAAGACTCTTGAGAGTCCCTTGGATTGCAAGGAGATGAAACAAATTAATGCTAAAGGAAATCAACCCTGAATATTCATTGGAAGAACTGATGCTGAAGCTGAAGCTCCAACACTTTGGCCACCTAATGCAAAGAGCCAACTCATTGAACAAGACCTTAATGCTGGAAATAATTGAGGAGAAAGGGGCGGCAGAGGATGGAATGGTTAGATAGTGTCACTGACTAAATGGACATGAATTTGAGCAAACTCCTCTGGCAAACAGAGGAGACAAGCATGCTACAATCCATGGGGTTGTGAAGAGTCGGACACGATTAGAGACTGAACAATAAAAATGGCTACCAATATATTTAAAAATCTTTTCTCCATATCATTTTATGTTTTTTGCTTACTTGGACTGCAAGGAGATCCAACCAGTCCATTCTGAAGGAGATCAGCCCTGGAATTTCTTTGGAACGAATGATGCTAAAGCTGAAACTCCAGTACTTTGGCCACCTCGTGCGAAGAGTTGACTCATTGGAAAAGACTCTGATGCTGGGAGGGATTGGGGGCAGGAGGCGAAGGGGACGACAGAGGATGAGATGGCTGGATGGCATCACTGACTCCATGGACATGAGTCTGAGTGAACTCCGGGAGTTGGTGATGGACAGGGAGGCCTGGCGTGCTGCCATTCATGGTGTCGCAAAGAGTCGGACACGACTGAGCAACTGAACTGAACTGAACCGTTCATACTATTTGTCGTATTTCTTTTCTGTGTTTTCACATGGATTGACAAACATTCTATGCTTTTTTTTATTGCTGATTTTTGCAATGTAGGTCATTTTTTTTCATCTTTTAATGTTTACCTTTATTTTTGATATATAATATTACAGACATTCTAAAATCAACAGTATTAGTAATCCTAATCTCTTTTTGGCTATGACAAGGAAATATTTTCACTATTCTTTAAACACACTCTCCCTCAAGTCTTATTTTTGGTAAACATGTTTTAATTCTTTAAAACTTATCTCTTTGCTTTTACAAAATTAGTTTTCTTTTTTTTTTAAATGAGGGAGTGGATTAAATCTAAATAGCAAATTTTATTAATGTTTGTGCTCACTATTCCATTAGCCACAGCTTGTCTACTTTTCTCATCTTTTTCTTTACTTGCTGAAAACATTTTTAACGGGTTTTGTTTTTGTCTTTTTTGTAGATGTGGCTTATGTGTTTACATATCTTAATATTTGGTAGTTTTAATTTTACTTTCACTCTTTAATGACACTCTGGTGGGTCATAAAATTTTCAGTAGACAGCAGTTTATCTCAGCATTTAGAAGTTATAATTTCCTAGTTTTCTGGCATCCATTATTATGAATGAAAAGTCGAATTATCAGTTACTCTGTATAAAGTCAATATTATTATTAAGTGATAAGAATTAGGCATTTCCAAGTAAATCCATATAAAAGATCAGTAAATATCTACTTCACAACATTCAGAAAAAAAAAATACCAGGTGAATTAAATTCTTACATATAAAAATTTAGATATTGGAAAAAAAGAAGAAGAATTATATTATATTATAGAATTTATTTTTGTACCCCTGGCCAAAAGACATTATAAACAAAGTTGAAAGACAAGCATTAGACTTGGAAAGATTTTGTAACGCATGACACATGAACCAGTATCAAGAGTATAAAAATAAATACTATCAGCTATTACGTCATCCTTACTATCTGTGTGTGTACGCAGGCATACAAGATAAAGATTTAGCTATATCATTTTTCAACTTTTGACAAAAAAAATAAAACATGCTAGATGTTGAGCTATAGATTTTGATCTACTTTCCTATCTCTTGAGTTCAATTTTAAGAAAAGTTTTGTTTTACAAATATACACATCAGTTCCAATGAAGCAAAAGGTAAGGTTTTTACTACTCATTTCTAATCTTCAGTGGAATTATTTTCAAAAGAACAAAAGAGACCAAGGCAAAGGCCTTTATGTAGTTCATGTAGTCTTATGTGCTTATATATTGTAGACATGTGTCAGGCTATAAAGAAAAAACATGTAAGCTGGAGAAAGAAAACAATACAAATTTAGAGGCAGTTCTACTCTTTATTAATGTGTGATCTTGGGCCAACTGCTCTACTTCTCAAAACCTCTGTTTTCTATCTTTAAAGTAAAAATAATAGTACCTAACTTGTATTTTTTTTATATTTAGTAAGTTAGTCACACAGCACACCTAGTACAGAATTTAAAAAACTGTTTTATTTCTATAATAGCTATTTGTATAAACTGCTTTTTAAAATAATTTTTAATTTATGGTTTTTGTGTCTTACTTTTTGATTCTTTGAGTATTTTTCTTTCAATTTTATATCTTTTTGATTTGAGACTGGCAAAAATTCATTCTATTAGTGGATCCTTGGGGCTCACAGGAAAAAATGAAAGATCTACAATTACAGTCCGCTACCCTTTCCTCATAAAAAGCCATCGAAAACTCGTGTGTTTAGTGTCATACCCAGCAAAAAAAAACAAAAAACATTTTTATCCAAAAGCAGAATGCAAAATATTAATCTGGGATCACTAGATCTACAACTGCATACCAGTTGTAGTAAATAGTTGACTAAAGCCAGATTATTAATTTTTTCAGATTATTAATTTTGAGTAATGAATCCAATAATGAAATAGTAAGAATGGTTCAAGAATGGTTAAAATATTCAAGGCAAGACCTCTCTCAGTGGGCAGTCAATTTAAAGGAATAGTAGAATATCAGCAACACAGGTTATTTCCCACTATGTAAAAGCCATCTTGAAATTTTATTATAATTATCTAATTTAATTTTTAGCAGTTTTTTTGTATGGAAATTTTTCTTTTTCCCTATACTTTTATGTTTAGCTGTATTTGGACAGTATTTTCTTTCAAAGTACATCAGTTCAGTTCAGTTCAGTTCACTTGCTCAGTCATCTCTGACTCTTTGCAACCCCATGAATCAGAGCATGCCAGGCCTCCCTGTCCATCACCAACTCCCGGAGTTTACCCACACTCATGTCCATCATCGGTGATGCCATCCAGCCATCTCATCCTCTGTCGTCCCCTTCTCCTGCCCTCAACCCCTCGCAACATCAGGGTCTTTTCCAATGAGTCAGCTCTTTGCGTGAGGTGGCCAAAGTACTGGAGTTTCAGCTTTAGCATCAGACCTTCCAATGAACACCCAGGACTGATCTCCTTTAGGATGGACATAGCCAGTGATAATAATATTTTAGGAAATCTTTCCATATTGAACTTCTTTTATTCTACTCACATTTAAATTCTTTTCATAATGAAAGGATAAATTTTATTTTTCTCTTTCCCTGGACTGGTAAAGAGTGACAAGAGCAACAATAGCAATTCCTTACAGAATTCCTGCTGGATTTCTCTGACAGTGGCCTCACAAACTATTAAATGAAGTTGAAATTATCAAGTTCTCTTTCTTTCTTACAATCCAAGTTAAATGACAGCAAGTTTCTATCCATTTGACCACCTTACCCTCCTTCTTCACCATCCAAACAGCTACCACCTTAATCATAGCCCTCATCATTTTTACCCTAGGCAATACTGCTTCCCTAGGACTCTCTCTCCACAGGTCACTTACATCCTCAAAATACATATTTATTAATGTGACTCTCTAGTTTTAAAATCTGATTTTAACTTTGTACACTTACGGTTTTGACATTGTTTTGTTTACATAGATAGTTTTAGGACCAGAAGTTTCAGCTTTGAATATTATTGATTCTAGATAAGTGTGAGGAATGTGGGATAAAATTAGGATTTTTCTATGGGAAGAAGAAATCACAGAACAATGATGTAGGTCTTTCAGTTGAATTGCTAGCTTAAGCTTCTTACTGGTCAGGAGATTAGAACAGGGAGGGCACAATTTTAGGATCTATGGTCACACAAATTTTTTCAATAAGAGCAAAAACTTTGAAAATGTACCATGTGCTATTTCCAAGAGCAATCTCTAAGCAGCAGAGAGAATAAAACAGATTAAAGAAATAATTACATCTTCACAGAAATACTTTGGAGGGCTTAAGTTACCACAATAAACAACAAAAATAAAGTCCTTTTGCAAGCAGAAGAGTCACATGCCTTTTTCATTGATTTTGTCACTTCATCATGCACAACAAATCTATGTCAACATGAGTGGAGAATCTCAAATGGAAAAAAAAGCACAAGTCAAGGCCATAAAAGCACCAAATCTACTTAGTAAATTGTCTACTGTAGTCATAATGAGAGGGTTTGTCTTTTAGAATAGGATCCACAACCCACTGTATCTAAAGAGATGTTAAAGATCACTTTATTAATTTAACATGGTTGTCTCTCAGTTAATGTCAATTTTTTTTTAGATAGAGAAAAAAATATGGCAATGTATGGTAGTCTTCTAACTGGACATTATTTTCATAAAGTATTCTTAGTTTTTCACTGTATCAGTTTGGTAGGGCTGCTGTAACAAAATACACACACTAGCTGAGTAGCTTAAACAATAGAAATGTATATTATTTCATGGAGACTGGAGGTTCAAGAGCAAGGTGCCACAGGGCCACGCTCCCTCTGAAGATGCTAGGGAAGTTCTAAGCCTCTCTTCTAGCATCCATGTATGTTTTGTTTCTACCCAAATTTCCCCTTTGTATGAAGACATCAGTCACACTGGGTTAGGTACCCAACCAACTCCAGTATGATATCACCTTAACCAACTGTATCTTCAATAACCCTGTTTCCAAATCAGGTTGTACTGTGAAGTACTAGGGTTTAGGACTTCAGCAAATGAATTTGGAAGGGACCCAACTGAACCCTTAACACCTACTAATACAAGTATTTCCATTACCCTTAAACATTATGGATAGTGTGAGAAATCATGCTTCATTTGTTTTTGTTTGTTTTTTTGAGCAGTTATACTTTGAGCAAGACAACGATAACAACAAAAGACAAGCACTGTCTTTTTCCTCAAAGAGTTTGGAAGTTTGGAAGGAAGATACATAGATATATGAAGAGATATCTCTTAAACAATATAGAAATGATGTGGTCAAATAAATATCATTAAGTACAAGAATAAGGGAGTTCTAGAAAGATTCTGCAAGTATGATCAAACTTTATAAAAAGAATGCTGTACAATGAGCAGAATTTTTGCCCAAAAATGTAGAAGTGGTGAGCTGTACACTATACAGACACACACAGGCACACAAACACACATTTACACACAAAGTCAAGATTCCTAAACGGGGAAAGTGGGGCACAAGGCTGAACTCTTTGGAGAGAGCCTTAAATGCCAAGCTAACAAGTTTGGGTTTTGTCACATAAGCAAGAAGAAGACATAAAAGTATTTAACAGTAACATTCTAAAATGATATTTCAGGGAAATTAATTAAGGCAGAATTGAAAATGACTGAAGGAAGGAAATTGTGGGAATAACATATCAAGTCTCTTTAGAGGATGAACCAAAGAGTAGACAATGTCTTTTCACATATGTGAAACCCCCATTCTCTTCTAAGAATTCATTTTGCCAGTCCCATTCCTTTCCTGACCCTTCATCAATTAGGAAGCAGTAAAAGTCTGGAAAAATCGCAGGCATAGAGTTCCTGCTGTACCTGATTCCAGTGTGCTGGATTGTCATGAAGCAGAACAGCACAGTAATTTGAAAACCCTCGCCTCAAAGAACTAGAGATCATAATTTCCCAAATCCACTGAACACCTGTGGTCACAAGAGGGGAAGTGAGTTGATATTTCTGAAATATTTTAAATATTACCAGAAGGTAATGATGAGCAGGTTTGTACTGAAACTTGTTAAGTGAAGAAGGTCACTGTTATCTCGAACTGCATGTGCAAAAAAACTATGTGATGGAACAGAGGAAAAGAGTCCCCTCTTTGTGATTCCAGAGAGACTGAAGCAGGAATGTGCGTTTAGTTTGGGGATCTCATTATGGGAAAAAGAGAGACATGCTGCAGGAAGTTCAGAAGAAATCAACAGGAATAATTAAGGAACTAGAGGTAGTTACTCTAGAGGAAATATTAAAAGAATAAATAATGTACATGCAGTTGGCTAACTAACGGGAACATGAGAATTGTCTACAAATACCTAATGTGTATAAACATTGAAAACTCAAAGTCAATACAAAGCCTAGAGCAAGAAGTTAAAATTAAAAATAAGGCAATTAAATGGAAAAGAAAATTCTGGCAGAATACAAGAGAAAGCAAGGCACATACTGCACAAATAGTAACGGTTGGCCTAACTTTCCCAGAATATTTAAAAATAAGTTAGCCAAATAATAACATGTGCTATGTGGGGCACAAGCACCCAGGAATAAATGTTTTATCCAATAAGATGTTACTTTCCTTCCTTTAATTTTTTAAAAAATATTTCATCACTAATGTAATAAAGATATGGGAAAAACATATTCTGGCTCTACTGTAAAATAAAAGTGCAATTTAGTCATCTAAAATATTTGAAGACAGAATGTTGCTTTTGTACTTTGGGAGACTCCAGTCAATGTCCTCTCTTATCTGGGATAAATTCTAATTACCTTCAAATGGGAGAGATGAGCTGAATACTTACATTGTTTATCTCTTTTTATTACCACTATCCCCATGGAACAAAGATGAGTGAAAAGGACACTTCTATAAGGCTAGACAACTGGTTCCCCTCTCCCCCAGGCTTCTCCTCTCACCTAGGTCTGCTTGATCATGTCATCACCACAAAGTCACATAGCTATAACCTCTGCTTTTATTCCTTTAACCCGAAAGTCTCTCATTTTAATCTATCTGATTTGAGTGCTCTCAGATATGCAGATGACACCACCTTTATGGCAGAAAGTGAAGAGGAACTAAAAAGCCTCTTGAAAGTGAAAGAGGAGAGTGAAAAAGTTGGCTTAAAGCTCAACATTCAGAAAACGAAGATCATGGCGTCTGGTCCCATCACTTCATGGGAAATAGATGGGGAAACAGTGGAAACAGTGTCAGACTTCATATTTTGGGGCTCCAAAATCACTGCAGATGGTGACTGCAGCCATGAAATTAAAAGACACTTACTCCTTGGAAGAAAAGTTATGACCAACCTAGATAACATATTGAAAAGCAGAGATTACTTTGCCAACAAAGGTCCATCTAGTCAAGGCTATGGTTTTTCCAGTGGTCATGTATGGATGTGAGAGTTGGACAGTGAAGAAAGCTGAGCGCCAAAGAATTGATGCTTTTGAACTGTGGTGTTGGAGAAGACTCTTGAGAGTCCCTTGGACTGCAAGGAGATCCAACCAGTCCATTCTGAAGGGGATCAGCCCTGGGATTTCTTTGGCGCAAATGATGCTAAAGCTGAAACTCCAGTACTTTGGCCACCTCATGTGGAAGAGTTGACTCATTGGAAAAGACTCTGATGCTGGGAGGGATTGGGGACAGGAGGAGAACGGGACAACAGAGGATGAAGTGGCTGGATGGCATCACTGACTTGATGGACGCAAGTCTGAATGAACTCCAGGAGTTGGTGATGGACAGAGAGGCCTGGCGTGCTGCAATTCATGTGGTAGCAAAGAGTCGGACAGGACTGAGCGACAGAACTAAACTGATGGTGATTCCATGGTAAAGAATTCTCCTGTCAATGCAGGGGACTCAGGTTCCATCCTTGGGTCAGGAAGATCCCCTGGAGAAGGAAATGACAACCCACTCCAGTATCCTTACTGGGAAATCCCATGGACAGAGGAGTTGGTGGGCTACAGTCCATCGGGTCCCAAAGAGTTGGACATGACATAGTGCCTAAAGAACAACAATCAGTACCTGTAGAGCACAGGGGAAGAGCACTGAGGGGAATTTCTCATCACCAGAAGCAGAATGCCTCTGCTCATCACCTCCAGTTTCTAGCACAGAGCTGGTTCAAATATCAGAATATGTTTGCAAATTAAGTAAATTTGCCATGCCCTCAATCCTTTCTTCATAACGAGAAGGAAATGATTCTTTAAAACTCCATGAATGATAAGACTTTCTGATTATTTCATAAGCATTGTTATGGATGTATTCTTGTTTTTGGTTTTCCAGGAGCATGACTATTGTATCCTCACTGATAGAAGCAGAGTATTTCATTCAAAACAGTCTTCATGAAAAGCACTATGCATGTTTCTAATTTCACACAAGAATCAGAGTGGCCTTTTGCCCCAAAATCAGATCATAGTGTTTACAAGTGTCCCTAGAACTGGGAATGTACACTGAGGCTGAATTTGCTGCACTGTTTCAAGCCAAAGTTTCTGTTTTCATGTGTATAAACAGGACACACTCCTGCCTGCCAGTGTCATCAGCAATGCTTCACTGTTCTGAACAAAGTTTGGTCTGTGAAGGCAAATTGAAACACCTTTAGAAGACCAATGCAAATTAAGTAACCACAGAATTTCTTGACCACTACTGTTAAAAGGACAGAGCCATGGAAGGCTGCCTCCCAAGCCATCAACATGCAGAGAGGACCTTGCATCCAATCTCCTTTTAATATTTTAAGGTAGTTCCTCCTGTTACTCTGGTAGTCTGTCACATTATAGTTTCAAAGTCACACCTTTATTTATAACAAAAGTGACTTTCACCCAGTCTGAATTTTATAAACTTTATAAATAAAAACACCTCAAATTTCATCTCATTGCACAAAACCAACTGACAAATTTCCTGCAGTTTTATACTTCAGCCAGTAAAACTTACTATCTATTCCCTGACCTATACTAGTAAAAAATTAATTCTTAAAAACTTAAATATAAAAACTCATATTCTTATAACTTAAACTTTTATTGCTAAGTATGTTCCTTCCCATTAAAGTTTTGAGAAAGCAACGGTGAGATCAGGTGGGCAGCAAATTGATCGCAAGCCTCTATCTAATGAATCAGAAGACATATGGTGTGACTTGGAGCTGGAGAGCCACTGTTCTCTTGGTCTAGCACAGCTCATGAAGTGAACTGTAAAATAGGACACAAGTGACTTGGGTACAGTAATTTAGCATCTGTTCCAGTCACATTAATTCAAGTTGGACATCATATAAAGGCAAGAACATAACATGATGCAGAAACATTAAAAAAAAAACATAATTGTAAGTTTAATAGTCTGGCAAAAAAATGAATGTTTAATTTTTGCAGGCAAGAAACTGGGTTTGTTTTAATAGTAAGGGTTTCCATTCCCTTGAAACCATTGCAATACACCATGAAATGAACGCATCCTTTCTCTAATAAAGGCAATGATGATCACTATTTGATCATTTATTCATTCACTCATTCTATAAATCTCAGCTCAAATACTAGTGCCTTCATTTCCAGGTGGCGCTAGTGGTAAAGAGGCTGTTTGCTAGTTCAAGAGACAAAGAGACATGGGTTCAATGCCTGGGCCAGGAAGATCCTCTGGAGGAGGGCAGAGCAACTCACTCCAGTATTCTTGCCTGGAGAATCCCATGGACAGAGGAGCCTGGTGAGCTATGGTACACAGGGTCGCAAAAAGTCAGATATAACTGAAGTGACTTAGCACAGCAGTTTTAAAGGGATGCATATTGGCAGTAACAGATAATAGTCAATACAAATGAGTGTGTAGAAGTGCAGAATCAAAAGTAAGAAATTAAATGATTTGGATATTAGTTTTATATTAGAAAAGCATGTCAGACAGGTGGAATAAAAAACACATTGTGTAATATGAGGTACTTTGATTAAGGACTTGAAAAAATCATACATTTTCACCAACTATTTACTGTAGTACTGTGAAGATAATTTTCTTATGTGTGGTTTTGCCAGGAAAGGGAGCAATAGATCACAATTCCTCAACTTTGGAGTTTATTCTGAGGCTATAGCCACAATTTCAGCAATTTTAAATGTAACAAATGTAGCCAAAAGAATAGTAGTCAATATGTTTTGTTTATTAACATCAGGGTCCAATGAAAACTCAACAGCTTCATAACATAGCTTTAGAAAACAATTGCTAAATCTGTGAATGAGGACTTTATATTATTATATACAAAACTTGTCAATAGGAAGGAAATATAAGAGGAAAGAGGACACTGAACTAGAAGTCAGGAAATGTGGTTTCTATTCATGGACATTAATTACAAATGAATCAAATCATTATGAGCTTCATTTTCTCCACTGATAAAAGTAGTGAGCTGGATCAAATGGTCTCTAAGATCCCTTCCATATCTATGGTCTATTTTAAATTTGTGTTCTATTATTGTTTAGAAATTATAAAATTGACTTAAATTTGTAAGTACAGTTGATGTTACTTAATAAACCTAACTTTGCCATGAGTTATACATACTGTTAATGAATCTCCATTAGCATTAATACCATCTATTTCCAAAATGGCTTATTGAAAAGCAGTCTAAGGATAAAAACTAGAATGTTTCTGGGAATGAGGCTTCTGAGTATTTTTGAAAATAGACTCACAACTTTAGTCTCATTGACTTATTTGTTCAAAACACCATTTTATTGAGTGCCTACAATGTGCTAGGAATTAAGCTGGTTATTGGAAATAAAGCAAGCACAAAAATATTTGCAACTATGTTTGCTGTTATGAGTATTCTCGTGCCTCACAAAGGTTTTCTGTATTATATCACCCATAACAGTATTTCTAAAGCCCATTTTTTTCTGAACTGAAAATGTAAAACTTCGTAATATTTTTTAATTGCAATATGGAGAGAACATTTTTTAAGAGTTAAAAATTATCATGAAATTTTTTGAGAAAATATAAAACAGAGTACACAAGCTTATTGTTTTGAAACCAAATAATTACTCAGAACCCGTTTCCATGATAGCATATCTTAAAAAAAAAAAAAAACTGAAAAATTTCAACTAAACATTGTTATATAAGGGAAATGGTAATATATTAATATAATGTTTATCATATAGTTTTTTCAGTACATTCTGCTATGTAATATATAGGCATAAAAAAATTGGCATGGTGGATTTAAGTAGTTTCTAGTTGTAAAAACATGAAAAAACATATATAAAATAAAAGTATATTAAAATATAATAGCTTTACAGAGTATATAATTTAACAATAAATTCTCTCTGTGTTGTTAACAGTTCAGAAAATGGTCCAAATAGATTTCCAGCTTCATTATTTATTATCTATACCCTCAGCTCCTACTCCAACCAAAGGTACACCGCCCCATTCATTTCCCTCCACAACCTGGCCCTGCAGCCTCTCTCATCCTCAACTGCTTTATCAACCCATTTCCACCTGCAAAAAGTACAATATTGTTCTGAAGCACAATATCATAGTTCACATGATAAGCAGATAATAATCACTTTGCTAGATTGTATTTCTGTTTCTAATTTTACTGTTCCTAATTTTTCAGGTCGTCTCATTGAAGAAGGTCATATATCCCAGTCCACTGCCTTGTAAGGCCTTCCTGAGGGAGAAACTTGAAAACTTTCCGCAAAGAAAGTATTCAGTCATGGCACTGGAATAAGTTCTCCAGTAACAAATGGAGAAAGATGTTATGATGTAAAGATACATGATAATCTTTCATAAAAAGGAAATTAGAAGCTCACAGTGATTTAGAAGGTGTTAATCATTGAAAAAACTTATTTTCAGTTTCCTTGGAAATCAGTGATTCTTCTCAAAGACATCAATTATATTGGAACATTTAGCTTTGTACATTGCAAAATGCACATGTGATCAGAATGAATAAACTACAAATTGAAAGAAGTAAATATTTTAAATAAAATATTGAAAATGTATTAACAAAAATTATAGGGACTCAAATGAGTTTGTGCTTGGAATTTTAGTCATGAATATAAGAAAGTAACTCATTTTGTGTCAAAAAGGCAAGCAAATAGCATATCTTGAGCACTTATGAGTTAAGTAAGACTAATACTAATAACTGTTAATAATACTGCTGAGGATAATAGCTAACCTATAGTAATTTCTATTTGCCAGACACAGTTCTAAATCCCTTACATATATTAACTCATTTAACTTCCTGCAACAAATCAATGAAAAAAGTGCTATTATAATTTCCATTTTATAAGTCAGCAAACTGAAAATTAGTGAGCTTAAGAAACTTTCTCCCAGTTTCTACTATGTGCCAGGAATTATGCTAAGCTCTATACACATTAAATTATCATATTCAATTGTCCTAACTACCCATTGAGGTAGGGATCATTTCACTGAAGAGAAAACAGGATTTAGTAAGGTTAACTCATTTGGCAAATGTCACAGCTAGTAAGTGACAGAGTCAGAATTTGAATTGTATCTGTTTGATTTCAGAGAATGAGCTCTCAGTCACTATCCCAGTCTGAAGAAATACACACATGCATACACCAACACACATACACGCATGTCCATATATACAATTAATTTTTGAGTTACATAAAGTTTAGTGATACTGATAGTGAATTTGCTCAGTCATGTCTGACTCTTTGCAACCCCATGGACTATAGACTGCCAGGCTCCTCTGACCATAGGATTTTCCAGGCAAGGATACTAGAGTAGGTTGCCATTGCCTTCTCCAGAGGGTCTTCCCGACCCAGGGATCGAAACCAGGTCTCCTGCATTGCAGGCAGTCTCCTTACCATCTGAGCCACCAGGGAGTGTTATAAAATATGTTGAATGATAGAGTTTAGATTCAAAAAGATCCCTAACAGATGGGAAAGAACTTAAACTATTATAAGAAGAGGTTGATAAAAATAAATGCCTTTTAAAAATTAAATAAATAAATAAATGCCTTGCCTTACATTTGAATCCAATGAAGCATCAGCACAAATAGAATATAAAAAGGTATAACTTCTTAGGAGGAGTTACAGAAGGATTTGGGGGGAGGTGTTCTACTTATTTTATCAGGAGTCAGTGCTATAGGGTGGTCATTGAAATTGCTAAAATATAAATAATGGCCCTCTCTACTCTGTACTTATCAGACCACCAGAAACACCACAATCAGTGATGAAGGTCCTGGAAATGTTAACCTTTAGAATTGAATAAGATGTGATAGTTGTCTAGATATATTACTATATCAGGGAGAAAGAATATGATTGGCTTAGTATGGGCCTAAATGAAAGAATGCAGTATGGTAATTACAAGACAAATTTTTTTTTTCAACTTGCTAGTCAGATCAACCCACTCCAGTGTTCTTTCTTGCCTGGAAAATTCCACGAACAGAAAAGCCTGGTAGGCTACAGTCCATGGAGTCACAAAGAATCGGTCACGACTGAGCAACTTCACTTTCACTTTCTACTAGTCAGATACCTTCAAATATACACTTGGTTGCCTTCATGAGAACACCAGAATGCCATCATTCAAGAAGAGACTGGAGCACAGCATGTTGAAGGTATTGTCAATGGAGCTAATCATCTGCAAATGCATGCATGCAACCAGATAAATGTTTGAAGGCCTCTGACTATTAAATTGAACCAAAAATCTGTCTCCTTGTAGTTACCATACCTCATCATCTGCCATAGGTCATATTTAATGTCTTTTACAGATCTCACTTTCTATGACTCCGTGCAATCTCATGCATGTAGAAGAAAAACAAAACAAACCTAAAAGTTTGAGTAAAATTTAAGCTGACAATGTAAATAAGATGGCAAGTTATTTAATGGAGTCCCTCAATTCCTCCCACAAATTCTGGACTAGTTTGACCCCTATGTACATTTCAGAGAGTAAAAGAGCAAAGAGCCTGATTGACAATTTAATTTTCTTTCTTTCTTTTTTTTTTGGTTTCTACTGAAATATCTTTATTTTGAGCCATTGTAGTTGTTTGTTTTTCAGTCACTCGGTCCTATCCAACTCTTTGCGACCCCATGGACTGCAGCAGGCCAGACTTCCCTGTCCTTCACTATCTCCCAGAGTTTGCTCAAACTAATGTCCATTGAATTGGTGATGCCATCCAACCATCTCATCCTCTTCATTCCCTTCTCCTCCTAAAAAGCCATTTTAATTACACACAGGAATCCACACCTATGAAGGCAACTCTTTAAATTTTATTATTTTTAATTGGAATATAATTGCTTTATAATACTGTGTTGATTTAAAGTGATTTGAAGACATTACTTTGCTGACTAAAGTCTGTCTAGTCAAGGCTATGGTTTTTCCTGTGGTCAGGTATGGATGTGAGAGTTGGACTGTGAAGAAGGCAGAGCACTGAAGAATTGATGCTTTTGAACTGTGGTGTTGGAGAAGACTCTTGAGAGTCCCTTGGACTGCAAGGAGATCCAACCAGTCCATTCTAAAGGAGATCAGTCCTGGGTGTTCACTGGAAGAACTGATGCTAAAGCTGAAACTCCAATACTTTGGCCACCTCATGCGAAGTGTTGACTCATTGGAAAAGATTCTGATGCTGGGAGGGATTCAGGGCAGGAGGAGAAGGGGACGACAGAGGAAACTCTGGGGGTTGGTGATGGACAGGGAGGCCTGGCGTGCTGCGATTCACGGGGTCGCGAAGTGTCAGACACGACTGAGTGAATGAACTGAACTGAACTGAACTGAACTGTGTTGATTTCTGCTATACAACAACTTGAATCCCCTACACAAAAACCCCCTCCCTCTTTGTTTTATTTTCTGGTGAACACACTTCTCCTGTCTTTCCACTTAACATATTGGAAACAAACTTTATAAAATGACTCATATTTCAACACACTCCAGCTATGCTTTTCTCTTATATATATAGAATATCATTGGCCCCTAAACATGAAATATCACATTATAAGTAAAATATAATATTCTATTAAATCACATTTCAATAGAGCTTCAAGCATTCAGAGAGAAACTCTCACATTCTTTTTCTTTCTTATAAGTAGTAGAGTGTATGAAAAACATGTATGAAAATGTATATTGCCTCTTTAGTTACACATTTCCTGTCAAAGGTGTCTCCACTCTCCCTTCCCACCTGACTGTTGTTTCCAGCATTCTGTCTCTCCATTATCCTTTGCTTGCTAAAGTAGCTTAGTCTATAATAAAGGCAACTGAGTGTCGGCTTGAGACTGCCATGAAAACTCACATCCACATAAAGCATTTTTCCACTTTTGTTAAGCTTCTTATCACATACACACAAAAGAAAGAACTCTCTCTCCTTCTTTCTCTAGCCTCTCTCTCTCCGCCCTTTTTTAAACGTTCTAATTTTATTGAGACTCTTTTACGAGGGGACCACACTACAGTTCACTCACTATAGGAAAGTGAACCCCAAAGAGCCAGCTTGCATCTATGACAAACCATTTCCACTTCTTATGTTAACATTTCATCTCAGAGGACTCTTTTCTCTCACCGGCAGTTGCAAGGCACCTCTTTGTCTCTACTGTGCTTACTGTGTGAAGGTGCGTCATTGACGATACTGAAGTGAACTTGAAATTGCCAACTTGAAGCTGGCACACGTTTTAACAATTTTGTTGAAGTTGATGCCCCCCACGGGACTTGTGCTGCCCTAAGCAGCAGCTTATACTTTCATGACATTTCCCTTCTGAGACAGCCTTAGGTAGAGCCAACACATCAACTTCTGTATTTGGGGGGTTGGGAAAGTTGGTGATTTGATGGAATTCATTTGATCACACCTGCAGCCCCCTCCTGTGTTCCTCATAGGTGTCCTTTCTCACTGTTCTCTCTTCTCTCTTCTGAACTCACTTGGTTCTTTAAAGTAGAACAAGTTCTAAAATGGTAACTGTGGTGGCCCTCTCAACAGGAGGATTTCCCAGCAAGAGAAAATGCAAGGCACTAAGACAGTTCACTTTCCAAAGCTCTAGGCAAAATTCTCTTCTTCTTAAAGTCTATTTCTATGTCCTCTGTTAGGACATACTTCATAAGAAAAATTATGCAAAAGAAGCAGCTGCTCTTTCCTTTCAAGGGGACACTAAGTGTACTGAATATCATTTAGACTAGTGGGTCTCAAAATGTGATCTGAAGGCCAGCAGCATCGGCATCACCTGGCACCATGTTAGAAATGCAAATTCTTGGGCCCCACCTCAGGTCTATAGAATCAGAAACTCTGAGGGCAGAGACCATTCCTCTGTTTGAACAAGAAAGGCCTCCGTATGATTCTTACACATAGTAAGGTTTAAAGTGTCTAACTAAACTAAGCCAGTAACTCAGGTACTATTGCATTTGATGAACATCTGTGATTGGAGTAGAATCAAGTGCACATGATAATTGCAAACGTGGAAGAAATATGACTATATATAATTCATGATGAAGCAAACTAGATTTTAGCAAATTAAACTCATCAACACTTCACCATTTCAAAAACTGATACTTTATTTGAAAACTATCCTTAAGAATATGCATAAAAATAACACCCCAATCAAGATAAGCTGCTCTAACAGTATCAGATAAACTAAATATAAGGATCAGTTACTGACTCAACAAATACATCTAAGTACTTGCTTTATGTGTTACATTGTAACACATCCAGGAAAAGACACAAAGATTCTAACCTCACATCTGTGAGAAAAACTAGGAAATTTATTATATAATGCTACAATACACGAAGGACTCTAAATCCATAAGGCAAAAATAAAAAGCTCTGGAAGTTCAGAAGAGGATGAAAAACTTTCACCTAGTAAATCAAGAAAAGTTTTCTGGAAAATGTACCAATTCAATTTACATGAAAAATAAAAAGGTCAATAAATAAGTGGAAAATACACTAATCTCGGAAACGAACAGAGATTGCATCCAAGTACTGCATTTCAGATACTGAAAGATGATGCTGTGAAAGTGCTGCACTCAATATGCCAGCAAATTTGGAAAACTCAGCAGTGGCCGCAGGGCTGGAAAAGTTCAGTTTTCATTCCAATCCCAAAGAAAGGCAGTGCCAAAGAATGCTTAAACTACTGCACAATTGTACTCATCTCACATGCTAGTAAAGTAATGCTCAAAATTCTCCAAGCCAGGCTTCAGCAATACATGAACCGTGAACTCCCAGATGTTCAACCTGGTTTTACAAAAGGCAGAGGAATCAGAGATCAAATTGCCAACATCTGCTGGATCATGGAAAAAGCAAGAAAGTTCCAGAAAAACATCTATTTCTGCTTTATTGACTATGCCAAAGCCTTTGACTGTGTGGATCACAATAAACTGTGGAAAATTCTGAAAGATGGGAATACCAGACCACCTGACCTGCCTCTTGAGAAATCTGTATGCAGGTCAGGAAGCAACAGTTAGAACTGGACATGGAACAGGAGACTGGTTCCAAATGTGAAAAGGAGTGCATCAAGGCTGTATATTGTCACCCTGCTTATTTAACTTCTATGCAGAGTACATCATGAGAAACGCTGGGCTGGAAGAAACACAAGCTGGAATCAAGATTGCCGGGAGAAATATCAATAACCTCAGATATGCAGATGACACCACCCTTATGGCAGAAAGTGAAGAGGAATTAAAAGGCCTCTTGATGAAAGTGAAAGAGGAGAGTGAAAAAGTTGGCTTAAAGCTCAACATTGAGAAAACGTAGATCATGGCATCCGGTCCCATCACTTCATGGGAAATAGATGCTGAAACAATGGAAACAGTGTCAGACTTTATGTTTTTTTGGCTCCAAAATCACTGCAGATGGTGACTGCAGCCATGAAATTAAAAGACACTTACTCCTTGGAAGAAAAATTATGAACAACCTAGATAGCATATTGAAAAGCAGAGACATTATTTTGCCATCAAAGGTCCATCTAGTCAAGGCTATGGTTTTTCCAGTGGTCATGTATGGATGTGAGAGTTGGACTGTGAAGAAAGCTGAGCACCGAAGAATTGATGCTTTTGAACTGTGGTGTTGGAGAAGATTCTTGAGAGTCCCTTGGACTGCAAGGAGATCCAACCAGTCCATTCTGAAGGAGATCACCCCCGGGTGTTCTTTGGAAGGAATGATGCTAAAGCTGAAACTCCAGTACTTTGGCCACCTCATGTGAAGAGTTGACTCATTGGAAAAGACGCTGATGCTGGGAGGGGTTGGGGGCAGGAGGAGAAGGGGACGACAGAGGATGAGATGGCTGGATGGCATCACTGACTCAATGGACATGAGTCTGAGTGAACTCTGGGAGTTGGTGATGGACAGGGAGGCCTGGCGTCCTGCGGTTCATGGAGTCACAAAGAGTTGGACACGACTGAGCGACTGAACTGACTGACTGACTGACACTAATATTGTTAAACATAGTAAGTAAAAAAAAAAAAAACCTTCAAGGAAATGTATGCTTTTAACCTTTCAAAGTTGAAGTCCTTTTTCAAATGAAGGTATAGTGAGTCAGAAACTTCAACCATTGACTGGGATTGCAAATTGGTGTGTTTTAGAGGAAACTGTAAAGAATCTACCTGCAATGCAGGAGACCCAGGTTTGATTCCTGAGTTGGCAAGATCCCCTGGAGAAGGAAATGTCAACCCACTCCAGTATTCTTGCCTGAAAACTCCCATGGACAGAGGAGTCTGGCAGGCTATAGTCCATGGGGTCGCAAAAAGTTAGACATGACTGAGTAACTAACACTTTCACTTTCAGAGGAAATTTATACATTGAAAACCCTATAAGTGTTTATACTATTTGACCTAATAATTCCATTTTATGAATTTAATCAGAGCAAATAATCAGAAATATGTAAAATCTTTTAAGTATCAGAATAATCCCTGAAGCAAGGGAGAAAAAGCAGATGAGAAAATGAATGTTCAAAAATAGTAGACTGAATAAACACAGCACATCCATATAAAGGAATTTGTGCTGCCATTAACATCACATTGTAGAGTAATATGCACTGACATGAGAAAGTGCCCATATTATATTGGTGGGTGAAAAAAAAGGCAAGTCATAAAACTATATCTATACCCTCAATCTTTGCTTTTTTGTGTCCTTCTATATATCCAATAAAAAAACATACTGAAGAGAAATGAGTTGAAATTTTGTATATGCTTAGTGTTTTCATTGTGCTATGGGTTATTTTTTCTTATACTTTTGTAGTTTTTATATTTTACAGTAACCTCAGAATAAAATCTATCCCTTACCACGGCCCTGGCTTCTACCTTCTGAGATTTCATGGCCCTGGCTTCTACCTTCTGAGATTTCATTTAACATTTCTCTCTCCCTCACTTTCTGAAAGTTACTCTATGCTTTTTTGTTCCTCAGCTACTCAGAGTGCAGTCTGGTCTTAGAACATTTGCACCTACTATTTCCTCTGCCTGGAGCACTCTGCCCCAGGTCACTGTGTGACTAACTTCTTCATATCATTCTGTTCAATATATCACATTCTCAGAGAAGACCAGCCAAACTGAAGCCACCTCCCTGCCCCATGTGTTCTTCCACTCTTATCAATATCTTGTACACGTGCTTGTGTTTTCTTGCTCTCTCTCTCCTCTCTCGAAGAATGCATTGTCCCTGGGAGCTCACTTATCTTAGATACTGGTGCATCTAAGAACCATGACCAGTGCCAGATATGAGCAGAACCTCATTCTACTAGAATTTGTATAAAAAATGAAAACACAGGTTATTTGGTACTTTCTGGGAATCAAAACCCTCCTGTATCTAGAATCTTCCTTTATGCCCAACCCATTTTAATTCTATGTGTCCCAATTTCTTCCCCAGCCTTTTTTGGTTGTCAAGAACCCAGGGTCCACTGGAAAGAATAAGCCACTAAATGATAATACACATATTCTGGTACATTTCACTGTAAAAGTAGAATGGTAAAAAAAAAGAAAACCACTAGCACAAAGTGCACTAAAGAGGAAGGGCTTCTTGGAAGAGATTGTTAAGAAAATGATAAGATACAGATTCACAGAGGAGTGGTAAAAGGATATTCACATGTTGGGACAGCACGAGCTAGAGTTAAGCAAGTCATGTTTGATTTACCCCACTAAGATTCTTCAATTCTTCACAGTGTTTTTAAGAATTGGATGACATACACATGTAAGATAGAGATATATATATAGTATAGTATAGTAAGTACACAAAAACCCCACAATCTCTAAAACTTTACTATTATATAATAA
Organism: Capricornis sumatraensis; assembly: GCF_032405125.1. Classification (NCBI taxonomy): domain Eukaryota; kingdom Metazoa; phylum Chordata; class Mammalia; order Artiodactyla; family Bovidae; genus Capricornis; species Capricornis sumatraensis. The sequence continues at coordinate 76,417,059 of NC_091071.1, read as the reverse complement.
AAAATTTGGTCTTTCTCTATTCCTTTTTACCTGAGAGAGGGATCCTAAACCTTTAAAATTTCCCATTGATAGGAGAGTCTTTGTTATTCACTGCAAGCATCTCAAAGGACACAAGTTTATGCTAATGAAGTGACTTTCACAATGGGCTCCTAGACAGTTTCAAGATGGAAGTTGGTTGTACCAGAAGGACTAGCCAGATGAGTAGAAGGTTGGGACTGAGCCCCAATTACTTGCCTACCCTCAGGGAGGGGGTAGGGGCTGGAGACTGAATTTAACCAAGTGACCAATGATTCAATCAGTCATGTCTACCTAATAAAACTCTAATAAAAACTCTAGATGATAATAAAGCTTGGGTGAGCATCTTAGCTAGTGATACAGATTTACTGGGAGACTGAAGGGTCCTGGGGACACAGAGGCTTCACATCTGAGACTTTCCCAGACATCTCCCTATGTATCTCTTCCTTTGGTTTATATATATCCTTTTTAATTAAAGTATAATCATAAGTATAGGACTTTCCTGAGTTCCATGAATTATTAAAGCTGAGGGGTAGTGGGAACCCTTGATTATGTAGCCAGTTGTTCAGAAGCAAAGGTGACCTGTACACTCTAGAGTGTATGGCTGGTGTCCAAAGCGACGTGAGTATTGTGGAGGAGAGTGCCCTCAACCTGAGATGTTAATGCTAATTTTAGATAATTATTGTGAAAATTACATTGCATTCAATAGAAAAACTTGATTCTCCATGAGCTTAAAATTTGTTTTCTTAATCTGGCTATAAGAATTTTAAAATATTCCCATTTCTCAGACTGTTAATCAGCCAAAGTGAAAGAAAGAAAGTGAAGTCGCTCAGTCGTGTTCAACTCTTTGCAACCCCATGGACGGTAGCCTACCAGGCTCCTCTGTCAATGGAATTTTCCAGGCAAGAATACTGGAGTGGGTTGCCATTTCCTTCTCCAGGAGGTCTTCCTGACCCAGGAATTGAACCCAGGTCTCCCTCTTTGTAGGCAGACTCTTTACCATTTGAGCCACAAGGGAAGCCCAAACCCATATAAAATTTCATCACTAGCAGAATAATATCATATTTGTAAACTGAAGTTTAACCACAAGTAGATTCAACTTAGATTAAGAAGCAGATAAAATAAGTACAATATACTCCCGGGATCATCCAAATGATATTCAACAGTGGAAGTTCTAACTCTATAAAGGTTCTATATGAACTCTTTATAAAAGCATAAATTCTCCCTGAAAAGCAATTTCTTCTCAGCAGTTGTAGAAATTGAAGAATAACATCACCTAAATGATTCCTACCTGTACTGAACTGTAGAAAAGATTAGAGAAATTTGAAGTTATGTACAGTATACTATTCTTGCTTTCTATATTTTAACACAAAACTTTAAAATTTATTTGTATATCTCCTGTACTCAAACAATAATTGTAAGATCAAACCTTGGAGAAAAGAGAAGAAAAGTCTTAAAAGGACATCAATTGACTATAAAACTATTTTTTTATTCTTCAAGTTGCTTATTTCAGGCAAGTAACTGTAAATAGTTCTCTGAGATAGTAAAATTCAGAAATTGGCCTGAATCTTCTAAAGAGGGAAAGTTTTCATGTTCACATCAAAAAGTTCCTTCTATTCTCTATTCTTGAAAACACTGAAATTGCTCCTTTAAAAAAGAAAAACTCACTTTTTTGGTTTTGCTTTGTAAAATGCCAAAGTTGAGAAATATCTAGTTCAAAACATAATTATGGAGTTAAACTATAACATGACAGAGATCGTAGATATGCATGCTGAGATCAAGGCTGAATTTTTCAATCCTTAGAAAAAAAATCCCCTAAGGGAAATGAGTCAAGGAATATAATCGCCATTTCCCATTTAATGATGTGGAGTGTTTATTTTAAACAGAGTGAAAATAGATACAGAACAAGCAAATCTTCAAAACATTTTAAGTCCTCTATAAACTAGTAGAATTTTCCTATGGTGATGCAAAGAAATCAAACGATTGGAACTGAGCTGGGGTCCTCTGTAGTAGAACACTCTTCTTCTTAACAGCTAATGTGCAAAGCTGGTTCTATGAAAAGGGGGCAGGACCAGGACTTCCTCCTTAGCAGTTTCAGTAGCCAGAGACAAATTATTGCTCCTTTCACTTAATGACTCTGTGAATCTTCAGATGTACAAACCATGCCCACTGACCACATAATCTCAATTATTATGACAGAGACTTTGTCTTATCTCTATATTTCATAACAATAAAAATTAAGACAATTGATATTAAGTGCCCAAAACTGTATGATCAGCATGTTTACACCTTATTTCATCTAATCTTAATAATAGATCTACTAGGTAAGCAGCATTAGTTCTATTTCCAACCATCATAATTGAGGAAAGATATTAAGTTACTTGCCCAAGATTGTTTAGCATTAAGGGCCTAGCAACTTGTAAGTAGTAGAGCAAGGCTTTGAACCTAGGTCTGTCTGACTGGGGATTCCCAGGAGACTCAGTGGGTAAAGAATCTGCCTACAATGAAAGAGATTCAAGACTCACAGGTTCGATTCCAAGTCAGGGAGATCCAATGGAGGAAGGCACGGCAACCCACTCCAGTACTCTTGCCTGGAGAATTCTATGGACAAAGGAGCATGGCGGACTACAGTCCATAGGGTCACAGACCGCTGGACACGATTGAAGCTACTGAGCACCCACACATGCACTGTGTGTTTTAAAGTCCCAAAGCTTAGTCACTACAAGAGATGGAAAAGAATGGCCTTGTGAGGGAAAAGTAGTGGTAACAGACATTTAACAATTATTATTTAGAAGTAGTCTTAATAAGCTTGTAGGTATATTGTCTGGCAAAGACCAACACCAAGAAATTTGGTGACCAAAATGTAGTTCTGAGAGGTCAGTAGAGATTATACACAATTGTATATGCTCTGTGAATATACAAAAATCAAGGGGAGAAATAGATAAATGTCAAAACAGAATGGTTTTTAAAGTAGAATCTAGAGTTATTCAGATCAGAATTTAAACCCCAGTTCTGTGCATGTTTAGTATTATCTGGTGTCCTCAAACCTTAAATAGAAATGATATTTATTCTTGTCTTACTCAGTTTGGGCTACTATAATAAATAACCATAGACTGGGTGACTTAAACAGCAAAGATTTATTTTCATTGTTCTAGAGCCCAGAAGCACACGTTCCAGGTGTCAGCACAATTGAGTTCCAGTGAGGGCCTTCTTCTGGCTTAAAGACTGACGACTTTCCTTGGTCTCCTCATATGATGATAAGAGGGCAAACTATCTTTTTAGCCTCTTCATATAAGTGGACTAATACTATCCATGAGGTCTCCATCGTCATCAAAGGATGAGATGGGTAGAGAGCATCACTGGCTCAAAGGACATGAATTTGAGCAAACTGGGAGATAGTTAAGGACTGAGGAACCTGGCATGCTGGAGTTCATGAGGTCACAGAGTCGGACCAAACCTAGGACCTGAACAACAAAAACAGCCACCCTCATAGTGTAATTATCTCCTAAGAGCCTGGTCTCCAAATACCATCACATTGGGGATTCTATTTTTACACATGAACTTTGGAAATCACAAACATTCAGTCCATAGCAGTGCTGATCTTAAGGATCAGATGACATGGTACATATGAGGTGCAATGTCTGATATACACTATGGAATCGATCACTTCAGTTCAGTTGCTCAGTCGTGTCCAACATTTTGCAACCCCATGGACTGCAGCATGTCAGACCTCCCTGGCCATCACCTTACTCCAGGAGTTTATTCAAACTCATTCCCATTGAGTCAGTGATACCATCCAACCATCTCATCTTCTGTCATCCCCTTCTCCTCTCGCCTTCAATTTTTCCCAGTATCAGGATCTTTTCAAATGAGTCAGCTCTTTGCATCAGGTGGCCAAAGTATTGGAGTTTCAGCTTCAGCATCAGTCCTTCCAATAAATATTCAGGACTGATTTCCTTTAGGATGGACTGGTTGGATCTCCTTGCAGTACAAGGGACTCTCAAGAGTCTTCTCCAACACCACAGTTCAAAGGCATCAATTTTTTAGTGCTCAGTTTTCTTTATAATTCAACTCTCACATCCATACATGACCACTGGAAAAACCATAGCCTTGACTAGATGGATCTTTGTTGGCAAAGTACTGTCTCTGCTTTATAATATGCTGTCTAGGTTGATCATAATTTTCCTTCCAAGGAATAAGTGTCTTTTAATTTCATGAGTGCAGTAACCATCTGCAGTGATTTTGGAGCACCCCAAAATAAAGCCAGCCACCATTTCTACTGTTTCCCCATCTATTTCCCATGAAGTGATGAGACCAGATGCCATGATTTTTGTTTTCTAAATGCTGAGGTTAAGCCAACTTTTTCACTCTCTTTCACTTTCATCATGAGGCTCTTTAGTTCTTCTTTGCTTTTGGCCATGAGGGTGGTGTCGTCTGCATATCTGAGCTTATTGAGATTTTTCCTGGAAATCTTGATTCCAGCTTGTGCTTCATCCAGCCCAGCATTACTCATGATGTACTCTGCATAGTAGTTAAATAAGCAGGGTGACAATATACAGCCTTGAGGTACTCCTTTTCCTATTTGGAACCAGTCTCTTGTTCCATGTCCAGTTCTAACTGTTGCTTCTTGACCTGCATACAGATTTCTTAAGAGGCAGGTCAGGTGGTCTGGTATTCCCATCTCTTTCAGAATTTTCCACAGTTTATTGTGATCCACACAGTCAAAGGCTTTGGCATAGCCAATAAAGCAGAAATAGATGTTTTTCTGGAACTCTCTTCCTTTTCCCATGATCCAGCAGATGTTGACAATTTGATCTCTGGTTCCTCTGCCTTTTGTAAAACCAGCTTGAACATCTGGGAGTTCATGGTTCATGTAATGCTGAAGCCTGGCTTGGAGAATTTTGAGCATTACTTGACTAGCATATGAGATGAGTGCAATCGTGCAGTAGTTTGAGCATTCTTTGGCACTGCCTTTCTTTGGGATTGGAATGAAAACTGACCTTTTCCAGTCCTGTGGCCACTGCTGAGTTTTCTGAATCTGCTTGCATACTGAGTGCAGCACTTTCACAGCATCATCTTTTAGGATTTGAAATAGCTCAACTGGAATTCCATCACCTCCACTAGCTTTGTTCGTAGTGATGCTTCCTAAGGCCCACTTGACTTCACATTCCAGGATGTCTGGCTCTAGGTGAGTGATCACACCATCGTGATTATCTGGGTGGTGAAGATCTTTTTTGTACAGTTCTTCTGTGTATTTTTGCCAGCTCTTCTTAATATCTTTTGCTTCTGCTAAGTCCATACCATTTCTGGCTTTTATTGATCCCATCTTTACATGAAATGTTCCCTTGGTATCTCTAATTTTCTTGAAGAGATCTCTAGTCTTTCCCATTCTATTCTTTTCCTCTATTTCTTTACACTGATCACTGAGGAAGGCTTTCTTATCTCTTCTTGCTATTCTTTGGAAATCTGCATTCAAATGAGTATATCTTTCCTTTTCTCCTTTGCTTTTCACTTTTCTTCTTTTCACAGCTATTTGTAATGCCTCCTCAGAAAGCCATTTTGCTTTTTTGCATTTCTTTTCTTGGGGATGGTCTGGGAATGAAATCAATAAATATTAGCTAATTATCATTGCTGTTTTTGGTTGGACCAGTTATCACTGGTCTGTTTTCATTACAATCCCAAAGAAAGGTAACGCCAAAGGATGTTCAAACTACCGCACAATTGCACTCATCTCACAAGCTAGCAAAGTAATGCTCAAAATTCTCTAAGCTAGACTTCAACAGTATGTGAACGTAGAACATCAAGCTGGATTTAGAAAAGGCAGAGGAACTAGAGATCAAATTGCCAACATGCGTTGGATCATAGAAAAAGCAAGAGAATTCCAGAAAGACATCTTCTGCTGCTTCATTGATTACTCTAATGCCTTTGACTGTGCAGATGACAACAAACTATGGAAAATTCTAAAACAGATAGGAATGCCAGACCACCCTACCTGCCTCCTGAGAAATCTGTATTTAGATCAAGAAGCAAGTGTTAAAACTCAACATGGAACAATGGACTGGTTCCAAATTGGCAAAGGAGTACATCCAGGCTGTACATTGTCACCCTGCTTATTTAACTTATATGAAGAGTACATCATGCAAAATTCTGGGATGGATGAAGCACAAGCTGGAATCAAGATTTCCCGGAGAAATATCAATAACCTCAGATATGCAGATGATACCACCCTTATGGCAGAAAGCAAAGAACTAAAGAACCTCTTGATGAAAGTGAAAGAAGAAAGGGGAAAAGCTGGCTGAAAACTCAACATTCAAAAAATGAAGATCATGGCATCTGGTCCCATCCCTTCATGGCAAATAGATGGGGAAACAATGGAAATATCAAGAGACCTTATTTTCTTGGGCTCTAGAATCACTGCAGATGGTGACTGCAGGTTTGAAATTAAGAGATGCTTGTTCCTTGGAAGAAAAGCTATGACCAACTTAGCTAGCATATTAAAAAGGTGAGACATTACTTTGCTGACAAAGGTGCATCTAGTCAAAGTTAGACTGGTTTTTCCAGTAGTCATGTATGGATGTGAGAGTTGGACTACAAAGAAAGCTGAGTGCCAAAGAATTGATGCTTTTGAACTGTGGTGTTGGAGAAGACTCTTGAGAGTTCCTTAGACTGCAAGGAAATCAAACCAGTCAATCCTAAAGGAAATCAGCCCTGAATAATCAAATCAAGGACTGATGCTGAAGCTGAAACTCCAATACTTTGGCCACTGGATGTGAGGAACTGACTCATTAGAAAAGACCCTGTTGCTGGGAAAGATCGAAGGCAAGAGGAAAAGGGGATGACAGAGGATGAGATGTTGGGTGGCATCAAACTCATGGACATGAGTTTGAGCAAGTTCCAGGAGTTGGTGATGGACAGGGAAGCCTGGCATGCTATAGTCCATGGGGTCACAAAGTCAGACACAACTGAGCGACTGAACTGAACTAACAGTTCAGTTTCATTGCTGTTATGATTTTAATTATTGTAAGTACTATACTTTGCATTGGAGAAGGCAATGGCACCCCACTCCAGTACTCTTGCCTGGAAAATCTCATGGACGGAGGTGCCTGGTGAGCTGCAGTCCATGGAGTCGCTAAGAGTCAGACACAACTGAGTGACTTCACTTTCACTTTTCACTTTCATGCATTGGAGAAAGAAATGGCAACCCACTCCCGTGTTCTTGCCTGGAGAATCCCAGGGACGGGGGAGCCTGCTGGGCTGCCGTCTCTGGGGTCGCACAGAGTCGGACACGACTGAAGCGACTTAGCATACTTCCAATAGAGGGACTCACACACTTCTAAAAAAATATCATTGCTGTTATAATTTTAAGTACTGTAAGTACATTCGCACACACTACACTTTAGCATACAGGAACTCAACAGGGCCTATAGCACTAAGATTAACTCCATACTACTGCTTACTGTTGCATGATCAGGCATCCAACAGTAATTGTTTTGAGCCCAGACCACTTAGCTAGATAGAACTACTGGGTCCTTCAGCCTAAAAGCAACATTATTCCACACTAATGACAGAATCAAAATTTGCCCAGTTTAAGAATGATAAATCTTTTGTGATTTTCAGTAAAATATCACATGAGTCTCTCTTCAAAGTAAAGGTTCTTTCTAAGTTATGTATACCTGGTTTAAACTGATTAATTTGCCACAGGTTAAGGATAAATCAATGTTTAGTTTAGAAAAAAAGAAAACATCAGTCTCCTGAATCACTTATTATTTCCTATTAATTTTAATTATAAGACACTGGTCAAAATTTAATGTGTTAATAGCATTTAAAGAAGTAGTCTTTGTCATTGCACAGATTCTAACTAATAACCAAAATGAATACTTTAAAACAAGCATGCACTATTTCCATCCACTTGAATACCATTTCGTATAGCCAAGAGCAGTTTTCTGAACAGTATCAGGAGAATCTAGACAAATGAGTCTAGCAAAAATGGTATGCTAGCAAAAGTGGGGGAAAATCATATCATACCATGTACACTTACAGTTAACATTAATAAATGTTATTTTCCCCCAAGAAAAAGAGACTTATGCTCCTTATTAATAAAAACAACAACATCAAAAAAACTTTTTAAAAATCTTATTGTAGTATAGGTGATTTACAACCTGTTAGTTCCAGGAGTATAGCAAAGTGAATATTTTAAACTGGAATGGAATGATCTGATAAGGGATAGGCATAGGATGTAGAATCTAGTTGTGTGCTCCTGCTAAGGAAAGCAAAAAGGACAGTGGCCTTGAAATGAGGGGAAATTGAGAGTAGTTTTGATTGTAAATTTTAACTTTGTCAGTGTAACCCAATGTTAAATCAGTTTTAGAAACTAAATGGACCCGAACTGGACAGCTCTGGGTGGCAAGTTACTTATATCACTATGAGAGACCTGTCTTATATCCAATAACTTTTATAGAGAATAAGGACATTTTTAAATAAGAGCTCTATTAAAAATAATTGGTCAAAATTTAAAATAAATTGTCCAGAGCTTTAAATACACCTTTAGCAAATCAGAAGAAAGATACAATTGGATAACTCAATAAAATTTATTTGGCAATATTTCAAAGAAATAAAGAAGCATAATGTCAACATTTTCTCAGGCCTCAGGAGTCTTGGTGAATATTCTATAGACAATGGCATTTCAACATTATCACCAGTCACAATCATACCAGATGTTATACCTCCAACCTTTATTCTGTAGCTCATAGTGAAAAGAAAGGGGAAAAAATTATCTTTCTATTTATAGCAATAGGAAAAAAGGTGACTATTTTATAGACCATCAGTTCAAAGATGGTAGGCTCAATAGTTTTACCTTGAACAGAATTGTATTATAATGGCAAATAAATGCAGTGTAGATTTTTGATATCCTGTTTTCTCAAAACTGAGCTAAACTTGAATTTTACTCCATTCACCGTCTTTCAGAGGAAAACTGAAAGAGATATAACCTCTGCAGTAGTTAGTGGCAACTTTCTATGAGATTGGAAATGTATTCACCATGAAAATATTGAGTCACTAAGCCTTCAGACTGCATTCCAAAAGTCTACTAGGGACATTTCAATCAAGGGTGTGAGAATGTGACAGCTAGGCCATTTGGGCTAAAAAGCCTTGTGCAGAATTATGTTGGTGAATCTAGTGCCCTCCAAATGACCTCATGTGTGGCCATTATTAAGTCATGGAGAAACCTATTCATAAGTTGAATATTTTTTCCAAAAAACGGGAGAAAAGAAAGAGTCTTGAATTCCCAGTAAGAATACTAAATTACCCCATCTCCCAATGGAATGACTCACTTTCATTTCCAATAGCAGTAAACCCTATTGACCCCCGTGGTGTTATCCTTCTCACTGCTCATGCAGGACTTTCTTTAATCTCTTGGATCAAAGACTGGTCAATAAAAATCATCTCTGCTTTTGTGGGGAGCAAACAAACCTCTCAGTCTTATGATAATTGTAAGTTTTCACAAAATTCTAAGACAGAAATTCCCATGTGTTGTTATTAAACTGGCAAAGGAAAAATACTTGTCTTCTATTTGGTATATAAGTCCCACATAAAATGCACTAGGGTTTCCAAGTAAGGTACACATTACTCCTCTTGGGGAGTTTTTGTTCTGTTTTCCCCCCTCTTCCTAAAATTTTAAATGAATTTTGAATCAGTGAAAGATCTCTTACCAATGACCCTGAACACTGAAGTCCAATTTTTCTATAGAAAAAAATTATATGGATGTGTCATTTTGAAAAAAGAACATCAATATAAATGACAGCCTCAATATGAACTGCCCTTTGCAATAAAGGAAACATGCCTCAATCCCAAATGAAAAAGACAACTTCTTTGGTGAAAGAGTAGGCCAGTTGTTTTCTCCATTAAAGTTTGGTCACTTTGCTAAATAGTAGCAAGTTTCAGGAGAAGATAGGAATAATATCTAATTTTTGTTAGGTTTGTGATTAGTCAATTGAAACTAGACTCAGTTCATTGACTTAAAAATATATCATTTAACAGTCACTCGTAGGATATTCATTCAAGGCTCTAATAAATTATTTTGAAGTTGACAAATTGCTAATTATTAGGGTACAACTTGCCATTTCCAATTCCAATAAGCTTTTAAATTTTTATTTTAATTTCATAATTGCTGAGCATAAGAATATACACTGCCTTCTGAACTGTTTCTTCTATCCTTATTCCTTATTTAAATTAAAAAGTAATGGAAATTAACACTTTGCAGAAGTGAACTCTGTGGGGGGTATTCTGATAACTTTGCCATCAAAGGAAAATAAAGATCAATTTCAATGATATGGGGTGAAATACTATGGGGAATTGGCTATTCTATATATTACTAGGTATTTTATGTAATGCACTAGGAGAAAAGAAGCAACTAAAACTGTGAAACTAAGGACTATGAAATACAAAATAGAAAAACTGATTGCCAGGAAGACAGAACACGCTCTACAATGAGGTTTGCATTCTGACATTTTTTTTTCATTATTTTGGCGTTAATATGGATGCTGTTGTTATTGTTGTTGAGTAACTAAGGTGTGTCCAACTCTTTTGCAACCCTATGGACTGTAGCCCATCAGGCTCCTCTGTCCATGGGATTTCCCAGCGAATAATACTGGAGTGGGTTGCTATTTCCTTCTCCAGGGATCTTGCTGACCCAGGGATTAAACTCACATCTCCTGCTTGGCAGGTGAATTCTTCACCACTGAGCCACCTGGGAAGCCCAATATAAATGTTACTGCAAATATTTTCTGCATAAGCATGTGTTTAATAACTTTTTGGTGTCATACAAAATTATAATATTCAGCTATCTCATCTCTTATAAGCCATATACTTTAAAATCATTAGAGGAATAGATTAAGTGAATCTAAGAATTATTGTTACTGCTAATTTGAGAAAATAATTCAATGAAATTTTACCATTTTTAAAAGCCAGTTATCATTGATTAAAAAAAAAAAAAAGATAATTCAGAGCATTGGCTTTAGAGTTAGAGATATTTGGACTAAAATTCCAGAATCATGACTTATCCTTACTCAGTTCTTATAATCGTTGAGTTTTAGTTTTTTCTTTCATAAAATTAGAATTCAAAAAATATACATTATCATTTTGTGGTTAAGATTAAATATGAATAGTACATATAAGGGGTTTCCCTGGTGGCTCAGTGGTAAAGAATCTGCCTGCAATGCAAGAGACCTGGATTCCATCCCTGGATTGGGAAGATCCTCTGAAGGAAGGCATGGCAACCCACTCTAGTACTCTTGCCTAAAGAATCTGTGCACAATTCAGGAGATCTGGGTTCGAACCCCTGGTTGGGAAGATCCCTTGAAGCAGGGAATGGCAACCACCCCAGTATTCTTGTCTGGAGAATACCATGGACAGAGGAGCCTGGCAGGCTACAGTCCATAGCATCACATCGAGTTGGACCTGACTGAAGTGACTAAGCAGAAGCAGCAGCAGTACATATCAAATGCCTGGTACCACTCTTGGCTTACTCTAAGGACTCTAAATAGCTAGGTTATGAGTACTTAGTATTGGTAGGCTGTGTTCTGAGTACTTTTCTTATATAAGATTATTTAAACTCCAAACTAATCTAAAAGTGAACAGTATGATAAACATGTTCACAGACAAGGAAACAGAGAAATTTGGTAATCTGCCTAAGGCTATTCTGAGTGGCATAGGCAGAATTTAAGCCCTGGTGGTCTAATTAAAGAGATTGAATTTTGGGGTTCCACACTGTCAGGGGAGTGTGTAATTTCCTCAATTCTGTCTCCTTGCAGCAAAAATTTGTAACAATGGACCAGAGTTATAGCTTGGTTACAGCTCAGTTTAAACAGCAGACCAGTGATATAGCTCAGTTACAGCTCAGCTGAAATGGCGGACCAGTGTTACAGGTTGGCTACATTTCAATTTTATTTAGCAAGCAAAGGAAAATACATCCTCGGGGTCTGAGGGCAGGCTAACCAAAAGAAGAGGTGAGCTGCTCAATTTTGGTTCCTCTTTTTATATATTTTTCCCCTCCCCCTGAGTCTCCCCTGTGTACTTTGGGCTAGCCAGGAGGGCTGTTTGCTTCACCTGAGGTTCTCGGGCCGGTCCTCAAACCTTCCTTTATTCCATTTTTGTGGGCTTCTCCCTTCTTTGTCTTTTAGCCACTGCCATTTTGGACTCATGTTTCCTATTCTAATTGCCTAACATTTCCCCCCTCAAGAGATAGGAGGCTCAGTTCTTTGAGAGTAGGGGCATTGAGGTCTCTCTGGCTACTTGCTGAGCTGGGATGGAGAGGGGCATTGGGCCGCCCCCTCTTGCTAGTCTCAAGCCTCAGATTCCTTATAATGGAGTCCATCTAAGGGTAAGTGGTATTTTCCGTGGTTGGGTATAGTTTTATATGTCCTTGTTGAACTGGCACTGCATATTGTAGCTGGTTGACAGTGTATTGAGTGTCCTCTCATTTTCTTCCATGGCTTGACTCGTAAGCAGTGAATCCAGGAGTTGTACCCTGGTACCTTGACTGGTGGCAAAGGTTTAGCCTTTATGGCCTCAAAATTGGAGATTACTGCATATCTGGCTCTTCTTTTTCCATCCAAGACAAAGTTACTTCCATCAGTGTACCAGATTTCTTCAGGATTGGTCAGAGGTTCTTCTGACAATCCCTCTTGGGGTTTTGTCCAGTGGTCCAAGGTTTCTAGGCAAGAGTGAAAGGAGAGAGAGCCCTCCGGGGGTGAGCAGGAGGGTAACTGGATTAAGAACCTCACAAGGGGATGTAGTCAGTCTTGGATTTTCCATCCTGAGGATCCTTTGATCAGACATCCATAAATGGCCTCTCCCATTCAGGAGTTGTTTCACTTGGTGGCTGGTAAAAATAGTTAATTTGCCCCCCAAAGAGAGTTTTAAAGTATCTTCTATCAGGTCTGCAATAACTACAAGATTTCAAAGGCAGGGGAAGATGTCTTCCCAGGAAGGGAGTAGGACACTCAGGGACCACCAGAAACTTGTGGGAAAATATTTGTCCATCCCAGCAACAAAGAAATGCTCAGGTGAATCTTTCTGTAATTGATTTTCCTGTAGGACCCCAAATGGTACGCGTTTGGGAGGAGAAGGCTCCAGAGTAGGAGGTCAGGAAAGAGTAGATAGCCCCTGTGTCAACCAAGAAATTCTCAGACCTACCTGCCACATCCAGTTGCACCCTTGGCTCCAGCGTCGTGATGGTTATCTGCAACAGGTGGACTGGCTGGAGTGGGCCACTTCAGTCCTGCTGAACCATCATGAGGGAAGGTTTGGCACTTGACCTTGAGACTCTTGGGTCCCAAGGGCAGAGTGCCACCCATTGTCCCAATTGATGGCGTTTGTAGCAAGCTGTTTTAGGAGACTTGTCACCGTTTGGACATTCTTTGGGCCAATGTTCTACCTATCTACAGATTAGGCACTTGCCTCATGCCTTGTCCTTTAAGGACTTGGGGTTTGCCATAGGGCTTTCCTGGAGGGCGGCCAGCATCTGGACATGTCTTGTGTCTTTCCTTTTCTCCCTTTCCTGGCACTTGGCCTTCCTCTCCTGTTCTCTGTTATAAAAGGTATTGGTGGCTGACTGGACCATCTCATCTAAAGAGGCAGCAGGGTCCTGCTGCTGAAGCTGTTGTACATTTATCCTGATACATGATGCACACTGAGTCAGGAATTTGTCCTTTAAAATTACCTCATAATAGTATAAGTCTAGATTGGTAAGCTTTTGGAGGGCCTCTTTTAGCCTTTTCAGAAAGGCAATGTGATTCTCGTTGGGCTCCTGAGTTATTGCTGAGACCAAGCCCAGTCCCACAAATAATAGGCTTCCTTCTGTTTCCATGGCTGGACTTCCTTAGGGGTGAATCTTTCTGAAGCTTATCCTAGCCAGTACTGTTGAAACCTGAGAGCCAGGAGTCTGTGGGTCAAGGTGCAGATCCTCAGGCAGGTAAGGCATGACAGTCTCCTGGAAGATTTCCAGGAGATCTCTCCAGGAAGATCAAATCCCTGGGCAGGTCAAGGCATGTCAGCCTCCTGAAAACTGGGTCTCTGGGAAGTCTGAGGCATGTCAACCTCCTGGGATCCCTGGACTAGCAGATCCCCAAGCAGGTTAAGGTGTGACAAACATCAGAGACACAGATCCCTAGGCAGGTCGAGGCAGGTTGACCACCTGGGACCCCTGGACTGCCAGACCCCTGAGCAGGTTGAGGTGTGACAACCTCCCAAGGGCCACATCCCTAGGCAGGTCGAAGCCGGTCAGTGCAGGTCTACCTCCTGGGACCCCAGAGTGGAGTTGGGCATCCCCAAGGTCCCCAGGATGACTAGTGCTGGGTTGGATTAAGGGGTTGTAATCTTAACTCATTGTTGGTTTGTCCACCACGGATGGGAATATATACCATGATGTAAAGCAATCCAAGCCTGTGCCCTGATACTGGGAAGCATGTGGAATAGCCATAAGCCTCATTTCTCTGAGGGAATGTAAGTCACTGATTTCCTCCCCTAGTCCTCCATAAGAACAGCTTAGGGTGTCTCCAAAGATAAACATCTCATTCTCACAGACCCACTTTAGGCAATAACAGAAGCAATGACAAAGCAGGGGATTATCTGATACTGTTAGGGGCATTGGTTCAGTTCAGTTCAGTCGCTCAGTCATGTTCAACTCTGCAACCCCATAGACTGCAGCAGGCCAGGCCTCCCTGGCCATCACCAACTCCCAGAGTTTACTCAAACTCATATCCATCAGGTTGGTGATGCCATCCAGCCATCTCACCCTCTGTCATCCCCTTCTCCTCCTGCCTTCAATCTTTCCCATCATCAGGGTCTTTTCAAATGAGTCAGTTCTTTGCATCCGGTAGCCAAAGATTTAGAGTTTCAGCTTCACATGAGTCCTTCCAAATGAATATTCAGGACTGATTTCCTTTAGGGTGGACTGGTTAGATCTCCTTGCAGTCCAAGAGACTCTCAAGAGTCTTCTCCAACACCACAGTTCAAAAACATCAATTCTTCGGTGCTCAGCTTTCTTTATAGTCCAACTCTAACATATACAAATGAGTACTAGAAAAACCATAGCTTTGACTAGATGGACCTTTGTTGGCAAAATAATGTTTCTGCTTTTTAATATGCTCTCTAGGAGGTCACAGGTTTTCTTCCAAGGATCAAGTGTCTTTTAATTTTGTTGCTGCAGACACTATCTGCAGTGATTATGGAGCCCAGAAGCATAAAGTCTGTGTTTGTTTGCACTGTTTCCCCATTTATTTGCCATGAAGTGATGGGACCAGATGCCATGATCTTAGTTTTCTGAATGTTGAGTTTTAAGCCAACTTTTTCACTCTCCTCTTTGAATTTCATTAAAAGGTTCTTTAGTTCTTTGCTTTCTGCCATAAGGGTTGTGTCATCTGTATATCTGAGGTTATTGATATTTCTCCTGGCAATCTTGATCCCAGCTTCTGCTTCATCCAGCCCAGCATTTCTCATGATGTACTCTGCATAGAAGTTAAATAAGCAGTATGACAATATACAGCCTTGACGTACTCCTTTACCAATTTGGAACCAGTCTCTTGTTCCATGTCCAGTTCTAACTGTTGCTTCCTGACCTGCATACAGACTTCTCAGGAGTAAGGTCAGGTGGTCTGGTATTCCCATCTCTTTCAGAATTTTCCACAGTTTGTTGTAATCCACACAGTCAAAGGCTTTGGCATAGTCAATAAAGCAGAAATAGATGTTTTTCTGGAACTCTCTTACTTTTTTGATGATCCAACAGATATTAGAAATTTGATCTCTGTTTCCTCTGCCTTTTTTAATCCAGCTTGAACATCTGGGAGTTCATGGTTAACATACTCTTGAAGCTTGGCTTGGAGAATTTTGAGCATTACTTTACTAGCATGTGGGATGAGTGCAATTTTGTGGTAGTTTGAGCATTCTTTGGCATTGCCTTTCTTTGCGATTGGAATGGAAACTAACCTTTTCCAATCCTGTGGCCACTGCTGACTTTTCCCAATTTGCTGGCATATTGAGGGCAGCACTGTCACAGCATCATCTTTTAGGATTTGAAATAGCTCAACTGAAATTCCATCACCTCCACTAGCTTTGTCCATAGTGATGCTTCCTAAGTCCTACTTGACTTCACATTCCAGAAGGTCTGGATCTAGGTAAGTCATCATACCATCGTGATTATCTGGGTCATCAAGATCTTTTTTGTATAGTTCTGTGTATTCTTGCCACCTCTTCTCAATATCTTCTGCTTCTATTAGGTCCATACAATTTCAGTCCTTTTTTGATCCCATCTTTGCATGAAATGTTCCCTTGGTATCTCTAATTTTCTTGAAGAGATCTCTAGTCGTTCCCATTCTATTGTTCTCCTCTATTTCTTTGCACTGATCACTGAGGAAGGCTTTCTTATCTCTCCTTGATATTCTTTAGAACTCTCCATTCCAATGGATATATCTTTCCTTTTCTCCTTTGCTTTTTGCTTCTCTTCTTTTCATAGCTATTTGTAAGGCCTCCTCCGACAGCCTTTTTGCTTTTTTGCATTTCTTTTCCATGGGGATAGTCTTGATCCCTGCCTCCTGTACAATGTCACAAACCTCTGTCCATAGTTCATCAGGCACTCTGTCTATCAGATCTAATCCCTTGAATCTATTTCTCACTTCCACTGTATAATCGTAAGGGATTTGATTTAGGTCATACCTGAATTATCTGGTGGTTTTCCCTACTTTCTTCAATTTAAGTCTGAATTTGGCAAGAAAGAGTTCATGATCTGAGCCACAGTCAGCTCCTGGTCTTGTTTTTTCTGACTATATAGAGCTTCTCCATCTTTGGCTGCAAAGAATATAATCAATCTGATTTCATTATTGACTGTCTGGTGATGTCCATGTGTAGAGTCTTCTCTTGTGTTGTTGGAAGAGGGTGTTTTCTATGAGCAGTGCATTCTCTTGGCAAAACTTTATTAGCCTTAGCCCTACTTCATTCTGTACTCCCGGGCCCAATTTGCATTTTACTCCAGTGTTTCTTGACTTTCTACTTTTGCATTCCAGTCCCCTGTAATGAAAAGGACATCTTTTTGGGGTGTTAGTTCTAGAAGTTCTTGTAAGTCTTCATATAACTGTTCAACTTCAGCTTCTTCAGCATTACTGGTTGGGGCATAGACTTGGATTACCATGATATTGAATGGTTTGCCTTGGGAATGAACAGAGATCATTCTGTCGTTTTTGAGATTGCATCCAAGAATGGCATTTTGGACTCTTTTGTTGACTATGATGACTACTCCATTTCTTCTTAGGGATTCTTGCCCACAGTAGTAGATATAATGGTCATCTGAGTTAAATTCACCCATTCCAATCCATTTTAGTTCGCTGGTTTCTCAAATGTCAATGTTCACTCTTGCCATCTCCTGTTTGACCACTTCCAATTTGCCTTGATTCATGGACCTAACATTCCAGGTTCCTATGCAATATTGCTCTTTACAGCATTGGACTTTGCTTCTATCACCAGTCACATCCACGACTGGGTGTTCTTTTTGCTTTGGCTCTGTCTCTTCATTCTTTCTGGAGCTATTTCTTCACTGATCTCCAGTAGCATATTGGGCAGCACCCACCTAGGGAGTTCATCTTTCAGTGTCCTATATTTTTGCCTTTTCATACTGTTCATGGGGTTCTCAAGGCAAGAATACTGAAGTGGTTTGCCATTTCCTTCTCCAGTGGACCACATTTTGTCAGAACTCTCCACCATGACCCGTCCATCTGGGGCATTAAGAGTATTTTAGTAATAAGTGGGATGGAGTGGTGCTGCCTACAAGGGGACAGGGTCCTGGTTTTAGGAGTTAGTAAGTGGCTTAAGAACAAATTTATAAGAGACAACAGACCAGATGTTCCATAAAAGTGGAGTGGAGATTTGATCCACTAGTATGTTTGTAACTTTAGGAGAAGGATAGTAAGGGTTTGAGCCCAAACGCCCTGCAGGGCTACCTCCCAAAGTGGCAAACATTATCCCTGGAAGCCCAGTTGTCCTTGAAGGGATGCCACCAACAGATGGACTTCTAGCAGGCATTGTGTGCCTGTCACCCACCCTAGAGTGTTCACTGAGAGATGCCGTTGTTGAACATGCTGTAGGAAACATGGAAGATGAATGCCTGAATATCTAGAGGGATTTGGTATTTCCCTCCCAAAGACCAGCTATTTTCTGGTTGTCCCTCCAGAAGATTGTAGAGGCAACATCTACAATGGGTCCAGAAAGGGCTCAGGGAAAGAGCATGAAACAGGAGTGAGGGGGACAGGGAAGTACTTTTGAAGGAATGACATCGACCAAGGGCAAGTGAGTTTAAGATGACAGACAAGTCAAAGTTAACTAAACCTTGATTCTCAGTCTGCAAGCTAAATGACACACCCAGAGGCTCCAGGACTGTTCCAAAGCACTATCAAAAAAAAAAAAGGAATGGGTGGTTCTCTAATTTTTGGAAATGATCCTCCCATTCATTAGCATATTAAATCACACACTCTGTGGACTGTGCTTCTCTCTAAATCTGAACAGATCTACCTCTTACCTATTGCTGTGTCTATCACTGAATTTTTTACCATGAGACATGAAGAACCTGAGCTTCATTAGGTCCTGAAACCAGGCACCATGTGTTTTGGCCAGGCTCAAGTCCTAGTCAGATATGACTGGGTGACTAAGCATAGCACAGAATCCCTGCCATGTGGGTTTGAGCCTCAATCTCAGGTAAAGAGTTTCAAATATGACTTTCAGAAATGGAAAGATGATGACCTGCCCAATACTTTGTAAGCACTGGCATAGATGGAGAGAGGAGCTGAAGGATGGGAGAAAAAAGCAGTGGGGAAAATGTGCTGAGGGATCCCCTTCATAACGTGTTGGAAAATCTGCTAAATGCCTGACCTGGGCTCAGTTTTCATTGGCCTGATCCTTGGCACAAAGAAGATTGGGGACAAAGAACCCTCACCCGCTTGGATACCCTCAAGTACACTCAACAGCTACTAAGATGCAACAGACAGTAGAACCTTCAGGACACACTGGGGAGCAGCGCCTGCCAGAGTCCCTCAGTTGCACCCACTGCCACTCACCTGTTCACAGAGGGTTCGAGGAAACAAGAAACAAGAGACTGTAAAGGAATTAAAATTTTGTTATCCATATGTCCTTCCAGCCATAGGGGTAAGGACCTCCTACCTTAACCAGAGGTCTTCTGGAATCTGAAACTGAGCCTCATGAGCTTTATGCTGAGTTTGTTTTTACTGTCCCACTTTCCAGCACACTGGGCTTTTTGTCACTTCCATTACATGCCTTTTTCTTTGCATTCAGCTTCCACCGCGTGAGCTCTCAATGAGTTGGGCTTCTGCTGTGCTTGGCCTCCACCTTGTGGGGGCTGAGCCGAGGTTGTTTTAGCCAGGTTAAAATTGAGTCACAGCACCAGATATGTTGGAGGAGTGTATAATTTCCTCAGTTTGGTCTTGCTGTAGCAAAAATTTGAAAGGGCGGACCAGTGTTACAGCTCGGTTACAGCTCCGTTACAGCTCAGTCTAAACAGTGGACCAGTGTTATAGCTCAGTTACAGCTGGGTTGAAACAGCAGACCAGTGTTACAGCTCAGTTACATTTCAGTTTTGTTTGGCAAACAAAGAAAATACATCCTCCAGGTGTGAGGGCAGGCTGACCCCAAAGAAGAGGTGAGTGGCTCAATTTTGGCTCTTTTGTGTGTGTGTTTTTTCCTCTCCTCTCCCTGATCTTGCCCTATGTAAACTGGGTTAGCCAGGAGGGCTGTTTGTTTCACCTGAGGTTCTCAGTCCAGTCCTCAGACCTTCCTTTGTTCCATTTTGGTGGGCTTCTCCCTTCATTGTCTTTTAGCCACCACCATTTTGGACTCCTTTTTCCTATTCTAACTAACTAAAACAACAGGATACTGCCTCTCCAGTTAATAATAACTACTAACTTAAAGTCTGCTTATGTTAATGTGTACAGCATCATCTTGTATTGAAAGTACTTGAGGTTTGCATTCTTTTAACTTGGGATCAAAGCCTGGCTTTGGTGCTCAAGGAAAGTATCAACATGGGTAGTCCATATGGTGTGTCTACCTTTCTTCACTAGCAATATGAGCAACAAACTCTCAGTGCTCAGAGATCACAAAAGATAATAGGTATATATATGATAAGTAATCAGAAAATTTTATTGTACCATTTTGTATCCTGGGGGAAAATATTCTACTTTAACCCTGTGATCCAAATGCTTCCCAAATCCAGGCTTCTAGGGACCCTGATTAATAGGTAGAAAGGAACTTGAGCTCCCCCAACCACAAACAACTGGAATTTCTTGTGTGTACTTAATTTTCACGTTCAAAATAAGAATACTTTCAATAAAGGATCCCAGAGCTGAAAATATTTAAAACCTCTGAATTCAGTAGTCTATACCTACCAGCCAAAATTCAATTATTCTATCAACATTACCACTTATATCACATGCTAAAGAGATTTGGGATTGCTAATTAATTTAAATGTAAATACTTTTTAAGGAACTATATCTCAAACAGTATGTTTCTAAATTTGGGGAAAGTTTAGTTAAGCCATTAACAAAATGCCATGATGTTTAGGAGAAAAAAAATGGGAAGCGGGCACTGGAGATTAGTTTTCTATCACTAACCTGACTTGATTGTATGTGTACAAATTAACATCATAATTCAACCCTTATGAGTGATACTATACTAATTCATAATGCAAATTCCTCACAGTTAACATTAGTGAAGGAATAAATTCTACAACCATGAATTTATTTATTCATTCAAAATTACTTATTAGACATTTATTAAAACTGTTGCAGCAGCCATGATAGAAGAAATAATATATTCTATATAGAAAACTAAAAATACAGAAGAGCATAAATAATATTCTGGTGTCCTTCCACACTTTCTGCTCTTTTTAGATACTTTCAACTTCTTGCATGAACGAAATTGCATGAGTTAATTTTTAAGTAATATAATTTGACTAAAGGATAATATATACTTGGAGGTCCCAGGTGGCTCAGTGGTAATGAATCCACCTACCAATGCAAGAGACGAAAGAGACAAGGGTTTAATCCCTGAGTCAGGAAGATCCCCTGAAGAAGGAAATGACAACTCACTCCAGTATTTTTGCCTGGAAAATTCCATGGACAGAGGAGCCTGGTGGGCTACCGTGCATGGGGTTGCAGAGTTGGTCACGACTGATCATGCCCACACAGACACAATGCATATTTATTATAACAATACTGGGATATACAGAAAATTAAAATGAAAAAATTAACTCATCCAGAATCCTAAGGCAGATCATCATTAGCAATTGGTATATTTTCTTAATCTCTCCTAACTAGTTGAGATTACTTTGTATATTCTGATTTTTAAGTATATTCACAACTGATCAGAGGGCTCAGATAGAAAGTTAAGACAGAATCAGTGACTGATGTCTGCCACTACATAGTCTCTGTCCGATTACAGCACAATGTCGTGTCTCACATCATTTAGTATGTTTCATGTTAGTACTCAGTCGTGTCTGACTCTTTGTGACCCCATAGACTGTAGCCTGCCAGACTCCTGTCCATGGAATTCTCCAGGAATACTGGAGTCAGTTACTATTCCCTTCTCCAGGGGATCTTCCTGACCCAGGGATGGAATCCAGATCTCCTTCATTGCACATAGGTTCTTTAACGTCTGAGTCACCAGGGAATCCCTTAATATGTTAAAATATGCATAAACTAATTACATGCATTAATTAAATGTACAAATTTAAAATGGAAATTTTCAAAAATAAAAAAGGTTATTTTCATGTTCTATGCAACCCTCTTGCAGGTAAAAAGAAAAAAAGATGCTTTTTAAACCAGGTCTCCTAACTTGAAAATTGTGAGCAAGAACTGAAGTAGACCATCATATTACTATTTGGTGAAAAGCCTAATATTTGGTTAAAATTTCTATATTTTCAACAACTATAATCTTTCTCATCATGTTCATTTCTCAATAATGCATGTTGGGAAAGAGTCTTAACATCTCAAGGGGTGCTCTGGCAAACTTTGATGAGTTCACAGTTCACCCCTAGCAGATCTTGTTCAAATCTAGATTCTCACTGAGTAGGTTTGGGCTGTGTCTGAGATCCCTCAGTTCTCACAAGCTCCCCCAGGGGATGGAGATGCTGTTAGTCTCTCTCCAGCTCCTACAACTCACCAATGCAGAGGTGAGATGCCCCCTCATCTGCTGATATAGATGGTAGCTTTCTGAGTCTAGAAGTGCACTTTGAAAGAAGAAAGAGTCCATCTACTTTCTTTTAGGTGATTGAGACTGTTCTGTTTCTTGTTTTAAAATTATTTGCAAGCTAGAGATTGGTTTTCTATTTTGATTTGCATTACTTCCTATGTCTTCATAAGCATGTTCATAGGAAACAAGGAGAGAAAGTATCAGGGACAACGAGCTTTTAAGTATTTATATCAAAAGTTAGTTTTAGATCTTTAAAAATAAAAATTAGAAAACAACATAATGTGACATGAGTTGTGTCAAGAGCCACAGTGAAGAAGATGGAAAGGAGGAACTTCCCCGCAAGCTCTAAGAATAATGACTGTCCCACAGGACAGAAAACTACCTTTTTATTCCTGTTTCTTTCAATGCAAAGTGTTCAAATGATATTAACAGCCTAAACCTGTGGTGCCAACAGGTGAGTGTAGACATATCCTAGGAGAGCCCGTGCCTGGGGCCAGGCACAGATGGCTGTCAGTGATCCTGTTCGGCATTAAAAACCTCCTGTAGCATGAGAAGCAGAGCAGAATATAATTTAGACCACATTGTGAACAAAATCAAGTGGGAGAGAATTTCACTTTTAAATGTCCATTTGCCAAAAATACAAATAAACAAAAACAATCTATCTACATAGCGCTGTATTCCCCCAAGGCAAATGATTACATCTATGCATCAACTGGTTTCAGAGAGAGCTTTGAGAGCCAAGATAATTAAGTACTGTCCTGCCCAGAAGCAGGGGATGGGTAAAATGACCTCTTGATGTCCCAATTCTGTAATTTAGGAAATGCTACTGACTCCAGCAGAACCACAGACGTGGTGGTAAAGGGGTTAGCAGGCACTGGTAGCCAAAAGACAACACATTTTAACCCTCTGTTACACATGCTACAATGTTAGCAGGGAAAAACATTTTTGCTTTCAACAACTAGAAACTTCCAAATTTCTATCGCCCTTTAATCCTAGTGAAAATCATCATTTAATTTCATACAGGCATTAGGACATTCATTCCCCAGGGACTATCAGAACCTTTATGGATAAGTGCACTGTTTGGTAACAAGCCTAGATTTTTTTTTTTAACTTGTAGTTTTTGCAGAAAAGGTATAAAATCCAAGATCTTAAAGATACAGAATTAAAGACCTTAAGAGATCACCTTGCCTTAATGATTCCAGACATATCAATTGAGGCTAATTTTGAATAATTTTCAGTTACACAGAATAGTATTGGCTGAGAAATTTTTATTTTGAAAATACATGTTGTAAAATTAAAAGATGCTCAACATCATTAATCACCAGGGAAATGCAAATTAAAACCACAATGAGATATCATCTCATGCCTGTCACAATGGCCATCATCAAAAAATCCACAAGTAACATAGTTTGGCAAGGATGTGGAGAAAAAGAAACCTTTGTCACTGTTGCTTAGATTGTAAATTGGTGTAGCCATTATGGAGAACAGTATGGAAGTTTCTCAAAAAACTGAAACTAGAATGACCATATGATCCAGCAATCCCATTCCTGGATATATATCTGAAAACAAAAACAAAAACACTTTGCTGAAAAGTTACATGCACCCCAGTGTTCACAGCAGCCTTATTCACAGTTGCCAAGACTGAAACTCCAGTACTTTGGCCACCTCATGCGAAGAGTTGACTCACTGGAAAAGACTCTGATGCTGGGAGGGATTGGGGGCAGGAGGAGAAGGGGAAAACAGAGGATGAGATGGCTGGAAGGCATCACGGACTCGATGGACATGAGTCTGAGTGAACTCTGGGAGTTGGTGATGGACAGGGAGGCCTGGCGTGCTGGTATTCGTGGGGTCGCAAAAAGTCGGACACGACTGAGCGACTGAACTGAAGACATGGAAGCGTCCATCATGGATGAATGGATAAAGAAGATGTGGTGTATATATATATGTGTGAGTGTGTGTGTGTGTGTGTGTGTGTGTTAAGTGGAATACTACTGAAATACTACTCAGCCATACAATGGAATGAAATTTTGCCACTTGCAACAACATAAATGGATGTGGAGGATATATAAGTAAAATATCAGACAGAGAAAGACAAATACTGTGTGTTATCACTTATATGTAAAAAAAAAAACTATCTAGTGAATATAACAAGGACATATCAAAAATAACAAAATATTTTAAAATATAACAAAAAAGAAACAGATTCACAGATATAGAAAACCAACTAGTAGTTACCAGTGGGGAGAGGGATGAGGGAAAGGACAACATAAGGGCAGAGGATAAAGAAGAATAAATTACTGCACGTAAAACAAATAAGCTATGAGGATATATTGTAGAACACAGGGAATAGAGCCAGTATCCTATCATAACTCAAGATGAAATATAATCTTTTAAAATTGTGAATCACCTGTGTTGCACACCTGATATAATATTGTACATCAACTATGAGCTTCCCTGGTAGCACAGTGGTAAAGAACCACCCCACCTCGCCGACACAAATCCGACACGGCAGGAGACACAAGTTTGATCCCTGGATCAGGGGTCCCCTGGAGAAGGAAACGGCAACTCACTCTAGTATTCTTGCCAAGGAAATCCCATGGACATAGCAGCCTGGTGGGCTATAGCCCACTGGAATTATGAAAGAGTCAGACATGACTTAGCAACTAAACAACAGCAACAATATCAGCTATACTTCAATTAAAAAAAATTTAAGGAGGGACACATAAACATGTGGTAAGATTTGATAAATGATACTCTATGTAGATAATAGAATTCCAGAAAATTAGAACACTTAATTCTGAACACTATTGCTGTTTTTCCAAGGTGAAGTGCTAGTTAAGAGGGAAATTTGGACAAGAGCTTGAATGACTTTGCGAATCTATTACTAACTACTAAAACCAAAACCAAGCAAAAAATCTACTCATGGAGGTTCAGAAGAATTTTCACATTTGAAAGAGGAGAAATGCTCTTATGGGACATTATGGGTGCTGTGATTTTTCTCTGTGGTTTAGACCAGGCTGCCAATTTCTAGTTTAGAATCTGTAATACAGAAATGAAGCAGTAACCAGGCTTTCCTGTGATATCCTTTCACAAGCTCCTCAGCTTTTCCTTCATGGGATGATGCTTATGATTTTGTATTTGCGGATCAGTTGAATCCTCCTGCCTTTCCTCACTAGACTCTAATTCCATGTTGACAGAGACCTTTTGTTCTTTCCTTCTTGAATTCACAGCACTTCCTAAGCCTAGCACCTTACACATAGTAGACTCTCAGTAACTAGTCATAGAGTAAATTTTAAAGAAATTTTGAATTAATATGAAAATTTTCCTTGAGCTACCAGAAGTTCACTGATACTTTGATAAAGACATTTTTCAGGTAGAGTTCATTTTATTCATGGAAAGGGTATATTTAAATATTAATACTTTTACAGGACTATTAGCTTTATCAGTGGAGCTGATTTCTCATTATCCTAGTATCTTAAACTAAATGAGTAAACTCGTCCCATGTCATGGATAGTGAGTGAGAAGGACAAAGATTCCCAGTTAGCAAAATCACTATCCCAGATAAACAGGGGATGAAAAGCCAGATATGCAATCAGGATCTTAAAATATTCTGTTACCTGTTCAACCACAAAGTGCAACTCCCTCCATTACTGATAGAGTTCATCCTTTAGCTCAACAATTATAATAATGGAAGCACTATTTAAACCACACGAATGCTTAATGACTTACTTCAGAATTTACATGTATTTAAGAAGTAAATATGCAGTATATAAATGCATGCAATTAATGAACAGCACCTAAAATTCTTATTTTCTTTTTTCATACTTTGTAACATATAGCATTTTTGTTATAAGAAATAGAAGCAACTTATGGGAAAATATCAAGGTTTATTTTTTAAGCAAAGCACTCAGATACTAAAAAACTGAATACTTCATAAGGAAAATAGGTTGCTTTCCCATAAAATTGCCTCTAATGTTAGCTGAATATTAATAAAATCCATAAACCATTAGTACATTATAGCTGCTTTGTTCTGAATTACATAGACCTTTTATGTTTATTCCTCAGTGAAAATGCATAAAAAAATGAAATCCGCTCTAATTGTACTCTCTGAAGATAGCTGGTAAAATCATTTCTAGCAGCTATAAATCAATTGTAGTATTAAAATGACCTGCCAGGTGCATCTTCTGGGTATCAGACTAATTAAGGGAATGTATTAATTGCAACTATTCATCAACACCACCAACGTTGTTAGGTAACCCTTACAATGAATCTTTTTTACCATATTATCTAGCAATAAAACTGCAGTTTTATAAAATGTGAAGAAAAAAAGAGAAAGAGAAAGCTAGGAGAATGGTTTGTGCTTTTGCTTCTACATTTTGAAAAGGTCTTACACAGTGTTGCAAGATAGCTAGAATAGAATTTTTCTTACACAAAAATCTTTAAATCACTTTCATGCTTGGTTTCTATTATATTTCATTTTGTAAAACACCTTTAATATGTTCCAACAAGTCAATTCTTATTAGTCATATTCTAATATGTATCTGCATTAATATAGGTATATACACATAAACACATGTATCTACAAAATAGCATTGCATGATTATGTGTGTGAGCATGTATGACTTACATATATATGCACCCATATATATACTTCCCCAAATGGAAGTCAGTTAAGCTGTAATGGTAATTAGTACCAAAAAATGTCAGGAAATTGTACTTTGATCTTAAGTAGTAAACTGAGTAGGCTTTTGAAATTAATTTCAAATGCCTGCCATATCAGTTTTACATTTTCCGTTCCTCAAAGGAAAAGTGTAAAATCTAAGAAACTGTTACAAGATAAGAAGTGGGTTTTTATTTTTTCTTAATGAGCCAAATTCTTAGAGAGCATTAAGTGTTCCTCTTGTTCTAAGACCTACATTAATTCACTGTGTCATTATGGTAACATTTTTCAGATTGACTTTGTTTAGTAATGTAAATAATACAAATGACAAATTCCAAGTGGAAGAGACTGCTATTTTCCATTCTTTGTTTGTAAATCCCCTGGGGACTCTGAATTGACCATGAATATCTGAAAAACCAGTTCTAGAAGCTGATTCCAGGCTTCTGAAAATGTGATTCCTTTCAGATCAAATCTTTGCAACCTGCTACCTTTATGGAGTTTATCTGCAAGAAATCTGTCCCATGTTTACAGTGTTTTGAATCCACGAATTCAGACTAGATAGATTCTGGGATAATGTTGTATTACATTAGCACTGATCCCTCTAGGAGACTAAGTCACCGGAATCTCTAGTTCCACAGGGCAATGCTCTCAACAGTACTAAGAGAAGTAGAAACTAGTTTCAGTTGCTTCAGTACAAGTTGCATATTGGTATGCAGCCTTGCTCAAACAGGGGCTTCCCTGGTAGGTGCTATTAATAAAGAATCTGCCTGCCAATTCAGGAGATATAAGAGATATGGGTTTGATCCCTGGGTAGGGAAGATCCCCTGGAGTAGGGCATGGCAACCCACTCCAATATTCTTGCCTATAGAATCCCATGGACAGAGAGGCCTGGTGGTTACACTCCATGGGCCAGAAAAGAGTTGGATGCGACTGAAAAGAGTTAGCACACACTTGACCAAATAGCCTCAGGTAATGTTGTCCTGTAAGGCTTGTGCTGGGGCAAAGGAATTCCCCTCCTCCTTTATGGTTGAAATTTTAAGATGGGACAGAAATGTGTTTACTTAACACACTTGACCTAAATCTAAGAAGGATCTGCCAGTTCCTCAGCAAGGAGCACACTGGAGGTAAGAAATTGACAGGCACTATGAGAGTCCCTTGGACTGCAAGGAGATCCAACCAGTCCATTCTAAAGGAGATCAGTCCTGGGTGTTCTTTGGAAGTAATGATGCTAAAGCTGAAACTCCAGTACTTTGGCCACCTCGTGCGAAGAGTTGACTCATTGGAAAAGACTCTGATGCTGGGAGGGATTGTGGGCAGGAGGAGAAGGGGATGACAGAGGATGAGATGGCTCGATGGCATCACTGACTCAATGGACATGAGTTTGAGTGAACTCCGGGAGTTGTTGATGGACAGGGAGGCCTGGCATGCTGCAATTCATGGGGTCACAAAGAGTCGGACATGACTGAGTGACTGGTCTGACTGGCTGACTGATTTAGTCAACTCTTCATTTGGCTGAGTAAACTCTTCAACTCCTCCATGAAAAGGCAGTCAATAGCCCCATATCAGGGATTAGAGATGTAAATTCACTCTTGTTCTCCATCTTCCAAAGAGCTAAGATAGAAGAGAAAGGGGAAAAGGACTGAAGTCTAAAGGGGTAGACAAAGGCCCCCATATAAAGGCAATAGGAGCAAGGCATCAGGCTAGCATCCCCAACAACCACAGCTGGGCCTTCATACCCATAGGTTTCACATCCATGGGCATAACCATGGATAGAAAAAAAGTTTTTTAATTTCAGAAACTTCCAAAAGGCAAAACTTAAATATGCCCCACACTGGCACCAATTTATATAACACTTACATTGTATTAAGTGAAAAGTGAAGTCGCTCAGTCATGTCCAACTCCTTGCGACCCCATGGACTATAGCCTATCAGGTTCCTCCCATGGGATTTTCCAGGCAAGAATACTGGAGTGGGTTTCCATTTCCTTCTCCAGGAGATCTTCCTGCCCAAGGATTGACACTGGGTCTCGCGCATCGTACACAGACACTTTACAGTCTGAGCCACCAGGGAAGTCATTGCATTGAGTATTAGTAACTGAGAGATGATTTAAAGAGACTCTTGATGAGGGTGAAAGAGGACAGTGAAAAAGCTGGCTTAAAACTCAACATTCATAAAACTAAGATCATGGCACTCAGTCCCATCACTTCATGGCAAATAGAATGGGGAAAAGTGGAAACAATAACAGATTTTCTATTCTTGAACTCTAAAATCACTGTAAACAGTGACTGCAACCATAAAATTAGAAGATTCTTGCCCTTGGAAGAAAGGCTATGACCAAACTAAACAGCATATTAAAAGCAAAGACATCACTTTGCAGACAAAGGTCTGTCTCATCAGAGCTATGGTATTTCCAGTAGTCATGCATGGATGTCAGTTGGACCGTAAAGAAAGCTGAATGCCAAAGAATTGATGCTTTTGAAATGTGGTATTGGAGAAGACTCTTGAGAGTCCCTTGGACAGGAAGGAGATCAAACCAGTCAACCTTAAATGAAATCAACCCTAAGTAGTCATTGGAAAGACTGATTGAAGCCTAAGCTCCAACACTTTGGCCACCTGATCCAAAGAGGAGACTGATTGGAAAAGACCCTGATGCTGGGAAAGATTGAGAGCAGGGGAAGAAGGGGGCAACAGAGGATGAGATGGTTGGATGGCATCACTGACTCAATGGACATGAGTTTGAGCAAGCTCCAGGAGATGGTGAAGGACAGGGAAGCCTGCTGTGCTGCAGTCCATGGGGTAGCAAAGAGTTGGACATGACTGAGTGACTGAACAATAACAACAACAATAAACAGGGCTGGTTCACTTATTAATACTAATCAAGGACAGTAGAAAGGAATAATTCCAAAGTCACTTTGGGTCCTGAAATAAGTGTGATTGAATATTTCCTTTTTGATACAGAGACTGTTTTTATTCTTATTTCTGTACTCTTAACAAACTCAAAAAGGAAAGAAAATCAGTTTCATCATCTCTCAGATTTATCCATTGCAGTGATTTGTGGATACTGGAAACAAAATGAGCTTAATTCAGAAAATGCTTGTAGGCCTTTCAATTTTGCCAGTCAGTCCTATTGGCTGATACCATCTTGAAATTCTCTCCATGCTGGGAATAATTAACTCCCACTCAACCTGACATTTTGTATGGCTCTTCATCTTTCTGTGTATGTATCAAAGGCGTGATTATCTCTGACAACATTCAAGCTTGTAAATATAATATCAGATTTTCCATGTCTCTTATTTTACCTTTGACACAGAGTCCATCACCCATTAATTCTTTCAAATGCATCCATTGTTGGTCCCTACCCTTTACCTAAATGATGCAAAACAGCGTTTTTCACATATTTCTGCATCCCCAGTCTCCACTATATCCTATAGATAAAGGAATTTCTTTAGCATGAATTTTGACCATGTTAGTTCACTTCTCTGGTCAGCTCCTGGGCCACGCATCTGAAATTCAAACTACAATTTCAAAAGTGCTATTTTGAGCATCATCCTTTAGAAAAACTTTCTCAGTCTTCTCAAGAAAACCAGCTTCTTCTTGCTCATCGCTACCACCATGCAAGTACACAGCTCTATTTTCCAACACTTTCCATTCTCTTTTCTACTCTGAAGAGTAGAGGTTCATTATTTGCAGAAATCAGTTTTATATAACTCACACATCAACCAGCTACTATTTTGTTTGGCATAAAGTGGTACTCATTAAATGTTTATTGAATTCAGTTCAGTTCAGTTCAGTCACTCAGTTGTGTCCGACTTTTTGTGACCCCATGGACTGCAGCACACCAGGCTTCCCAGTTCATCACTAGTTCCTGGAGCTTGCTCAAACTCATGTCCATCGAGTCAGTGAGGCCATCCAACCATCTCAACCTCTGGAGTCCCTTTCTGCCCCTGCCTTCAGTCTCTCCCACATCAGGGTCTTTTCCAGTAAATCAGTTCTTCACATCAGGTGGCCAAAGTATTGGAGTTTCAGCTCCAACATCATCCTTCCAATGAATATTCAGGATTGATTTCCTTTGGGATTGACTGGTTGGATCTTCTTGCTGTCCAAGGGACTCTCAAGAGTCTCCTACAACACTACACTTCAAAAGCATCAATTCTTTGGCATTCAGCCTTCTTTATAGTCCAACTCTCACATCCATACATGACTACTGGAAAAACCATAACTTTGACTACATGGACCTTTGTTTGCAAAGTAATATACTGTTTTTGAATATACTGTCTAGGTTGGTCATAACTTTTTTTCCAAGGAGCAAGTGTCTTTTAATTTCATGGCTGCAGTCACCATCTGCTGTGATTTTGGAGCCCCTAGAAATAAAGTTTCTCACTGTTTCCATTGTTTCCCCATCTATTTGCCATGAACTGATGGGATCAGATACCATGATCTTAGTTTTTTGAGTGTCGAGTTTTAAGCCAACTTTTTTCCCTCTCCTCCTGAATTTCAAGAGGTTCTTTAGTTCTTCTTTGTTTTCTGCCATAAGGATGGTGTCATATCCATAACTGAGGTTATTGATAAATAAATGAATGAAAACTACTAACTACCATTATTGCCACTGCCATCACACATATGCCACTCCTCTCAACCCTATCCAGTGAGTCTTGATTAAAAGATCCTCTATAAAATTAAGTTAAAATTATCTCACCTCCAAGTTATGACATGTACATCTCCTCTAAACTTCAATGACCTTTCCTCTTCTCTGTCAAGTCAGACCCTTTCAGAGTGCTGATCAATATAAACTTTATCCCTTTAAGAAGACTTATTACCACAACTCTATACATCACATTACAAACTGGTTGAAGAGGATAATGATTATGATGATGATGATGAATGGCAGTAACTATAGGCCTATTATATTAATTTTTGCATATCAATTATCTCTTATTTACAATAGTTTTGAAATGTATGGAATGAATATAACATTATTCACATTTTACAGATGAATAACTGAAGCTGAAAACAAAATAATCTGTTAGCTCCAACTTTTTGTCATTGACTAGGCCTCAGTCTTAAAGAGTCAACAAGGTCTTTGGAGTCTGGGAGATCTTCTTTTGAATTCTACAATGACCATTTATGACTTAAAAACTACTCATGGAGCCAGTCTGACCTTCAGTTTGAAAATTTACAAGAGGACAAGAAGTCCGAGATCCTTTTCCTTGCTC
Source organism: Capricornis sumatraensis (assembly GCF_032405125.1). Taxonomy (NCBI): domain Eukaryota; kingdom Metazoa; phylum Chordata; class Mammalia; order Artiodactyla; family Bovidae; genus Capricornis; species Capricornis sumatraensis. The sequence goes on along the minus strand of NC_091071.1, from coordinate 76,384,933 downwards.
AGTTGTGTCTGACTCTTTGCAGCCCCATAGATGTAACCTGCCAGGCTCCTCTGTCCATGGGATTTCCCAGGCAAGAATATTGGAGGAGGGATGCCATTTCCTACTCCAGGGGATCTTCCCGACCTAGAGATCGAACCCAAGTCTCTTGCATCTCCTGTACTGGAAGACAAAATGTTTACCACCAGCACCACTTAGGAAGCCTTCCTTTTCCCTATTCCCAGTCATATTGTATTCAACGCATGCAGCCATCAATAAATAGCACTAAGGATGGTGATGTTTGGAAAAGTTGATGTCTTCTGCTCCCTACATGCATAACACAAAGGAAGAGAGAGCGTTTTGTGTTCATCACCCAAAAATATTTATCGAGGTCTCCCATATTTTAGCAGTATTCTGGACATGCATTTTAAAAGTTAATAAACTGTTGGAATTTCTGGCTAATCATGCCACAACTGTTTATATGAGTAGATCTACTACTACTACTACTAAAGAAAATAATAAGCTAAAAAAATATAACTATACTATATTGTAAGTTGCAAAACTTTCCTGCTAGAAAAATGAGAAAAAAATAGTTTAGGAATCATAACATTATTTCCATTTCATTTGGCTTTACCAGGATAACAGCATTTAAAATAGTTTTCTAATGGAACTTTTAAGTGCATACCTAGATGATCATTTCTCATCTTTAAAATCACAAGAGGAGATTTGACAACCTCAATTTCTTAATGTAGCTGTTTGAAACACTTCTTTGTGACACTCATATCTTTATGCTTAGTTAAAGTCTTCTGTAGCCTGAAAATAGGGACCAAATGTCTCCTGTCAAGAAAGAGCCTTAGCACATAGTAATATAACCAAATGTTACAATTTATCCTTTGACTGCCCTGAAATTTTCCTGTCAGGGTGCTATTTCTAACTGGTCTAGTCACATTCCTTGGGTTTTGCTTCTGACACAATCAAAAGGGGCTCCTGGAAATTATTGATCAGCCATGGCCCTGCCGTGAGAGTCTGAATGCCATTCAATAACATCGCTTGCCAAGAAAGCGCTATGTGCTGCAAGTTGTCATGAAATTCCCGTCATGCTGGTTTCCTTTAGGTTCATTGATGCCTCAAAAAGAAGCCTGAAAAGCAGAGAGGCGACTGATGTCGATGGCAAGAGAAGGAATTGCAGGTGGGATTTAAAGGTAACATCAAGAAAACATTTGTTACAAAACATAAAACTCTATCGGGTGCTTGTAGGTACCGTCTCTAGCACTGCCATTTTGACGGCACCCGTTCTCTGCAGTCCTTTATTCTGCGTTCTTCTCAAAGGACTACTGAGCCAGAAGCAATAACACAACAGGGAGTACTTATGTCAGTCCCCACGCACATTTCTGTGAACTGAAATATGAGGTGTGGCTAAGTAGACCCCACTGGTTCCAGGGTCTACATATTTTATCTGTGCTCTCACTCGCTAAAATTGCTCTCCTATTACTTCCCTGATTGTAACTAAAAACAATAAATGAAAATATGCTGAAAGATGACAGTCTAAAGTCATAATGGAAATTACAAGCACATAAAGTAGCACTTAAGTGCCTGGGTAGCCATTTGACTAGGAGTACAGATGTCCTGTCCCAACGAAGCAGAGAAGCCTGCATCTCCCCCTCTCTGTGGTCACAGAATATACACTCTTAGCTCACTGAAACTCTGAAACCTTGCGAACTGGTTTTCCTGGTAGCAACTCTGTGGCCCCTCTTTACCGTGTACCCCTAAAATTATGGGACACCACTGTCCAGTGCGAAGAGAAGTCACAACAAGCTGAAGGTGCTGCCTAAGCTAGCATGACAAAAAGAGCTAAATGTTCCTTGTGTCAAAGCCATTCCATCAAATCATATTGGCGGCACTGGGAATGTCAAATTCTGTCCTGCATCTGAATAGACTGTAGGTGAATTATTTCTGAGAATGTTCATGAAAGCCTGGTGAAACAGTGACTATTAATGTAATATTCTTAAGAAGAAATAGCTGCATTCTAAAGTGCAAGGATTGATAGTCTGTGAAGAAAATTATTCCCTAGTCAATATGTCTGGAAAGTTGTTGTGGGTTTTTGTTTGTTTTTTTTTTTACTACATCCTGGAAATGTACAGTATTAAAGTACTTTTCTTATTTCTTTTTTTTTATTTTATTGGAGAATAGTTGATTTACAAAGCTGTATTAGTTTCAGCTGTACAGCAAAGTGAATCAGTTATACATATGCATATATCCATATATCCATGCATATATACCTATATCCAGTTATACATATGCATAAATCTTTTTTAGATTCTTTTTCCATATAGGTCATTACAGAGTATAGAGTTCCCTGTGCTCTACAGCAGGTCTTTATTAGTTATCTGTTTTATATACAGTCGTATGTATTTGTCAATCCCAATCTCCCAATTTATCTCTTCCCCGCTTTCCTCCTCCCCCCTCCCTGTAACCATAAGTTTGTTTTTTACCCCCTTGACTCTATTTCTGTTTTGTAAATAAGTTCATTGAAATATCTTTCTCATGTAATATAATGTTTCATGAAACATAGTGGAAATCATTGTTTTATTCATCTAAGAGAATAGAAAGTTTCACGCTTCTCTTTTTTAATTTGAATTTCCCCTACTTCGTTTTCATTAACTAAAGGAAATGGTAAGGCCAATCAAACTCAGGTGTGCCAATATTGAGATCCATTATGTTCAAGGAAGGCATTGGAGTTTCTATATAGTGCTGCCCTTGGAGTTGATTATCTAGACACCTATTTAAAGATCCCTTAGAACTTGAAAAATTAAGTCCTTATGCTGCAGAAGAAGACAAATCCACCTCCCACTACTGTTGTTTTTATTATGAGACTTATGTACAGTTTGGATGGTGAGAAAATTTTTAATTTACCTTCCCTGAAAAAGGAAGCATGTGGTTAATACTACTCTGCAAATTTATACCCTCAAATTCTGCCCAAACTTCACCAATGACGGTACCTCTGCTTGGAATATCTGAAGTGAAAGCAATCAAAAACCCAGCCAACTGCTTTGATGTAGGAGAGACGTTCAGTCTTATCTGGTAATTCATCGAATCACTGCAGTTACTTTTCAGTGTATTGCTCTCTGGCTTCCCAGATTCAAAACTTTCTTAGTTCCTTTTAACATCAACTGGTGTATTTTAAAATGCCTTGAGAGTTTAGTTTCTATCCTGAAACTAAACAAGAAACCCTTCACTCTTTAACTCTCTTGTGCTTTTTTTTTTTTTTTTACCTTCCTCTTGTCCTCTATCTCTGACTTATCCCTTTCACCTTCTCTCCATTCGCCTCATTCTCTTGATCCATCAGACACAGCCCAGCTGTCTGATAGCTATACCTTAAAGTAATTTTGGACAGAAGCAAAAAGCCTCAGAATCCTTAGTAATCCGCTTCAGATCCAGCTACTGAGCGTTGGTTAGGCTCCTGAACAGCCAACAGTCTTTTCAGGCAACTACCTTGAAAATTGAAAACCTGTTAGAGCTTCCGTGGAATAATGTGAGCCCTGAGACAAAATCATACAAATAGAAAAGAAAATGTCCTTTCAGTGTTAAGGCACTGCTGAAACAATCGAAAGGAAGACAGGCTCCAGGTGATCTCTATTGATGAACCTCAAAGTGGCTGGTGCTTAGAAGCAGGCTGGTTATTTGGCCTGCATTTCAGGTGTTATTAGGCCTCTGCCCTAAAGGCCCGGATGCTTACTCTAGTGCACGCGTCTTCCTCTCAGGGCGAGAATAGCAAACCTGAGATGATGCATGTTTGAGAGTTATTCATAGGGTAGGCAATACGTACGCAGAGGATCACAGCCCATCAATGCCCGATACTTTGTTGAAGGAAAAGATAACTGGCAATGTAACTGCTGCAGCTGCTTCTGCTTTTTGCTTTCTGTCCCCAGCCTCTGCAAATGTGCTCCCCCTCTTCCCTGGGGAATGACCACCCTGCTCTCTCCCCATCTCTCCCAGGACTCATTGGTCTCCAAATTATTCCTTCCCCGCCACTCTCAACCTTTTACTCTCTTCCTTTCTGAATAAATTGTGTTGAACAAAAATGTTTGACATGGATCTACAAATTTAGAGAAATTTCTGCTGAGCCAAATTTAGAGAAACTCTTTTCTCTTTGTTGAGATCACCTGTGAAATTATCCCGTAATTCAACATTTTCAGCTTTGCCTAATGCATGGGGTATTTTTAAGCAGGTGATTTTATTTTTGAGTGTCAGACTGCCAGTATTAAAGGCTTCTAGCGTGCTGAATGCAATGCATTTCCAAGAAATTCAAGTCACATCACCCATTGCCTCCCCATAATATATTCCTCTCTCTCTGTCTCATCCTGTCTCTATTTCTCACTTCCCCCTCCCTATGACCCACCTGCTTTGCCTTTTATTTCTCAAACTTCCTCCCCCTCCACTTTTTCTCTTTTAGTCTTCCCCAACTAAAATGATTTTTTCATATAGCCGTTTCTGGTTAGCATGCTCCCCTCCTAACAATGCATGCCATCTTTCTTTCCCCATTTCCACTCTCTTCTTCACCCTGACTCATCCCCCGGTCCCAGGACAACTGAGCTCTGCAAGACTGGGACAAGGATCAGAAGCAGGAAATTTAACAATGGCAGAGCTGTGACAAGTTAATTCAACTCCTGCTGTTAAATTAACCAGCGTTCCAGCCGAGTTAACGCGTCACCCAGTTTCAAAAGGTTAAGCTCCAAGCTTAATCTTATTCATCATTATGAACTCTTCAAATTGGCTGAAATATTTAAAATTCAGTGAAATGAAAGGACCTCAGAAAACATTTAAGAACCAACTACCCGGTCTTCAAAAGAATGGAGAAATAATCTACAAAGATTAGGAAAAGAAGACTTCAGAATGGGTGAATGGAGACACTAGAGAACCAGGTTAGAGTGAATAATAAAAGGACATGGAGGACAAGGACATCTTATCTTCCCACCATCATAAAGAGATTCAGGCGTTAGGAAGAAATTTAATGGAGCACCCTGAAAATGCTTGTCCTATCTCATCATAAGCAACAGACCAAAACTGAATGCTAATGAAAAGGGCACGTACGGTAATACCTCCTGAGCTCTCAGTGTCTCTGGGCATCGGACACAGATGGGAGGTGGGCCACGGTGTGCCCCCCACTTATGACTGACTGGGAGGCAGAATACAATCCCCTGAGTGCTCTCTACTCAGGCTTCTGTGACAGCAGAGAGCCCATATGAATTTTGAGAGAGTAACCGTGTGGTAGGAAAGAACACTGGAGGTGCTGAGGCTAGCATTTCTTACTTTGCAAAATGGTTAGTATACAGTAGGGCTTAATAAAGGTTAACTTCATCATTATTAGTATTACTGTTATTGTATATTTTCAATTACAAACCTCTGTAGAGATTTGAAGAGTGTAAACATTGAGATGGAGGGAAATGATATTTTATAGGCACCCCTTTCCCGTTCTTAATTGCTCACCCTGAGTTGAAATGTCTGAACTTGTTTACAAGGTTATTTCTTGTGCACATGAGCTCCTGCTACTAACCAACAACATGGTGCTTTTCACATAAATAGCCACATTTTGCCCAAGTTGGTCCTTGTGCTTCATTTTCTTCCCTGCTCCTGTTTGCCACTCATATAGGCTGTCACACGTTCCTTCATGCTCCACCTCTTCTCAGAAACTTTTTGTATTAGGGTTGTGCAAGCATGCGTGCTAAGCTGCTTCAGTTGTGTCCGACTCTTTGCAACCCCATGGACTTTAGCCCACCAGGCTCCTCTGTCCATGGGATTCTTCAGGCAAGAATACTGAAGTGGGTTGCCATGCCCTCCTCCAGGGGATCTCCCCAACCCAGGGATTGAACTTGCATCTCTTGCTTCTCCTACATTGGCAGGCAAGTTCTTTTATCACTGAGCCACCGGGGAAGACTGCTGTATTAGGGTTATCCATCCTTAATTTGCCAACAATCATGTTTTAGCTTCTTGTAAGAGGTAGTCTTAGAATATAATGATATTGCTTTGTTGATTGTTTATTTGGTCTGTTTGTATATTTTATCACATCATAGGTATCTAGAGGGCAAAAAAACAAGTCTGTTTTTATTAATAATACATTCTTTGTATGGCTGATACAATATTGTCCATATCTTGAGTTCCTAATAAATAATAAGGCTATAAGCATCTGTATACTTTCCATCCAATTTTGTGCTATATTTAACATTCTCTTGTTTTCTCTTTCTTTCTCCCTCTCTCTCTCACATACACATGAGATTGTCCTTTTCGATTCGTATGGTGTTTTTAATATTTCTTTATTCTAATTATGCAGGTAAAAACCTCAATATAAGGCATATAGGCTGAATTGTTAAATAGTAGTGAAGATGGGGAGCATCTTGTCTTTATCATTTTGGCATATACACCTCTAATATCTCACCATTAATAAGATGCCAAATGTGACATTATATTTTCCAGTAATGGCAGTAATGAACAGAATTATCTCTGTTAGTTTCCAAGGCAAACCATTCACTATCATAGCAATCCAAGTCTATGCCCCAACCAGTAATGCCAAGGAAGCTGTAGTTGAACAGTGCTATGAAGACCTATAAGACCTTCTAGAACTAACATCAAAAAAAGATGTCCTTTTCATGATAGGAGACTAGAATGCAAAAGTAGGAAGTCAGGAGATAACTGGAGTAACAGGAAAATTTGGTCTTGGAGTACAAAATGAAGTTGGACAAAAGCTAACAGAGTTTTGCCAAGAGAACGCACTGGTCATAGCAAACACACTCTTCCAACAACGCAAGCAACAACTCTACATGTGGACATAACCTGATGGCTAGTACTGAAATCTGACTGTTTATATTCTTTGCAGTCAAGACAGAAATGCTCTGTACAGTCAAAACAAGACCAGGAACTGACTGTGACTCAGATCATAAACTCCTCATTGCAAAATTCAGACTTAAATTGAAGAAAGTAGGGAAAATCACTAGGCCATTAAGGTATGACCTAAATCAAATCTCTTGTTATTGTATAGTGGAAGTGACAAATAGATTCAAGGGATTAGATCTGATAGACAGCATGCTTGAAGAACTATGGATGGAGGTTCATAACATTGTACAGGGGCAGTGATAAAAACCATCCCCAAGAAAAAAAAAATTCTCAAAAAGTCAGAATGGCTGTCTGATGAGGCCTTACAAAATAGCTGAGAAAAGAAGAGAAGCAAAAGGAAAAGGAGAAAAGGAAAAATATATCCATCTTAATGCAGAGTTCCAAAGAATAGCAAGGAGAGTTAAGAAAGCCTTCCTAAGTGAACAATGTGAAGAAATAGAAGAAAAAAATAGAATGGGAAAGACTAGAGATCTCTTCAAGAAAATTAGAGATACCAAGGGAACATTTCATGCAAAGATATGCACAATAAAGGACAGATACAGTATGACTTAAGAGAAGCTGAAGATATTAAAAGAGGTGGCAAGAATACACAGAAGAACCGTACAAAAAAGATGTTCATGACCTAGATAACCACAAAGGTGTGATCACTCACCTAGAGCCAGACATCCTGGAATGCAAAGTCAAGTGGGCCTTAGGAAGCATCACTATGAACAAAGCTAGTGGAGGTGATGGAATTCCAGCTGAGCTATTTCAGATCCTAAAAGATGATGCTATGAAAGTGCCTCACTCAATATGCCAGCAAATATGGAAAACTCAGCAGTGATCACAGGACTGGAAAAGGTCAGTTGTCATTCCAATCTCAAAGAAAGGCAATGCCAAAGAATGTTCAAACTAGCACATTGCTGCTGCTACTGCTAAGTCGCTTCAGTCGTTTGTGACTCTGTGTGACCCCATAAACAGACGCCCACCAGGCTCCCCGTCCCTGGGATTCTTCAGGCAAGAGTACTGGAGTGGGGTGCCATTGCCTTCTCCAAACTACCACACAGTTGCACTCATCTCACACACTAGCAAAGTAACACTCAAAATTCTCCAAGCCACGATTCAACAGTACATGAACTCAGAATTTCCACATATTCAAGCTGGATTTAGAAAGGGCAAGGAATCTGAGATCGAATTGCCAACATCCATTGGATAATAGAAAAAGCAAGAGAATTCCAGAAAAACATGTACTTCTGCTTCATTGACTACACTAAAGCCTTTGACCACGTGTATCACAACAAATTGTGGAAAATTCTTAAAGAGGTGGGAATACCAGACCACCTTACCTGCCTCCTGCAAAACCTGTATGCAGGTCAAGAAGCAACAGTTAGAACCAGATGTGGAACAAGAGACTGGTTTCAAATTGGGAAAGGAGTACATCAAGGCTGTATACTGTCACCCTGCTTATTTAGCTTGTATGCAGAGTACATCATGTGAAATGCCAGGCTGGATGAAGCACAAGCTGGAATCAAGATTGCCAGGAGAAATATCAATAACCTTAGATATGCAGATGACACCACCCTTATGGCAGAGAGTGAAGAGGAACTAAAGAGCCTCTTGATTAAAGCAAAAGAGGAGAGTGAAAAATCTGGCTTAAAACTCAACGTTCAGTAAATGAAGATCATGGCGTCTGGTTCCATCACTTCATGGCAAATAGATGGGGAAACAATGAAAATTATGACAAACTTTATTTTCTTGGGCTCCAAAATCACCTCAAAAGGTGACTGCAACCGCAAAATTAAAAGACACTTGCTCACTGGAAGAAAAGCTATGTCAAATCTAGAAAGAGGATTGAAAAGCAGAGACATCACTTTGTCAATGAAAGCCCATCTAGTCAAAGCTATGGTTTTTCCAGTAGTCATGTATGGGTGTGAAAGTTGGACTATAAAGAAACTGCGCTCTGAAGAATTGATGCTTTTGAACTGTGGTGTTGGAGAAGACTCTTGAGAGTCCCTTGGACTGCAAGGAGATCCAACCAGTTCATTCTAAAAGAAATCAGTCCTGAATATTCATTTGAAGGACTGATGGTGAAGCTGATACTACAATACTTTGGCTACCTGATGCGAAGAGCTGACTCATTTGCAAAGACCCTGATGCTTGAAAAGATTGAAGGCAAGAGAAGAAGGTGATGCCAGAGGATGAGATGGTTGGATGGCATCATTGATTCAGTGGACATATTTGAGCAAACTCCAGGAGATGGTGAAGGACCAGGAAGCCTGCAGTCTATGGGGCTGCAAAGAGTCAGACATGACTGAGATACTGAACAACAGTTGCTATAAAATTACCTGCCATCCCAAATGTCTTTATGCAGTGTGATCCTGTCACTTCCCCATCAAGGAATGAAGTTGAATTCTGGTTTCCATGAGTACTGTCAGCGTTAGTGATTTAACTGACACCAACAGGATGTGAGGGCGTATGACCTGTGAGCCTAGGTCAAATGAAGCCTTCTTACTCTTGGAAAGATACCTCTCCTCCAGATGCTGTCTCTCAGGACATACCCTGTCACAACCCAACCACCACGCTGTGAGAGCCCATACCAAATGATGAAACCATACGTGGGCACTCTGATCAGCAGTCAAGTGAACCCAGCCTTTGAGTCAAATCAAACCAAATACTAAGCCTGATACCAGGACCCAGGTTTTGAGTCATCTCCATACATTCATGTCCCCAGCTGAGGCCCAGACATCAAGGAACAGACATAGTACATGCTCCCTCAGCCTGGTTAGAATTCTGACCCACAGGATCTGTGAGCAGAATAAAATGGTTGCTTTACACAACTAATATTGATGCCTATTTCATTAAATGTTTGTATTAAGGATCGTGAAATTTTGTGAGAAGAGTTTGAGCATCTATGGAGATATGGGGATGATCATATTATTTTTCCTCCATTGATCTATTATTATGTTGAACTATATTGATAGATTTCTTAATATAAATCTAGATCTACATTTGTGAAATAAATCTTATTTCTTATGGTTTATTATTTTAAATGTACTTTTAGATACCATTTGCTATTATTATCTTAGAATATTTATACCACTATTCATAAGTAATATTGATCTTTGTTGTTTTTTTTCCCCACAGATTTCTATCAGGTATAAGTATCAATGTTATACTTGCTTCATATAACAAGTTCAATGGGTAGCACTAATGACTATCACTGGAGAAGGCAGTGGCATCCCACTCCAGTACTGTTGCCTGGAAAATCCCATGGACAGAGGGGCCTGGTAGGTTATAGTCCATGGGGTCGCAAAGAGTCAGACACGACTGAATGACTACACTTTCACTTTTCACTTTCATGTATTGAGAAGGAAATGGCAACCCACTCTGTTCTTGTCTGGAGAATCCCAGGAACAGAGGAGCCTGGTGGGCTGCTGTCTGTGGGGTCGAACAGAGTCGGACATGACTGAAGTGACCTAGCAGCAGCAGCGGCAGCATATAACAAATTTGGAAGTTTTCCTCCTTTTCTATGATCTGGAACAATTTAAGAACAGGGATTCACTTGTCTTTGAAGGTTTTGCAAATATACAAGCCTGATGTTTTTGTGTGGAGGGTTCATTGATAAACCATCTGTTTCTTTTATGGAAACCATTTTTTTAAAACTTCCTATCTCTAATGTGTTCCATTTTATTAAATTATATTTTCCTAGAAAATTAGTCATCTTACCAAGGTTGTCAAGTTTATATACATAGGAAAGGACAACATTATCTCCCTTTTAAAATATAACTTTTGTTTTAATGGTGCTTTATCATCATTTTTTTCTTTATTGTGTAAAATATGTAACATGAGATCTACCCTCTACAAATTATTTTAATGTAAAATAAACTATAGACACAATGTTATACAGAAGATCTCTAGAACTTACTTAATCAGCATGCATAACTGAAGCTTCATGCCCACTGAATAGTAAACCCCTATTTCTCCTTGCCCACAGTCCCTGGCAATTATCATTCAACTCTCTACCTCTAAATGTTTTACCAATTTATATATGTAAAACAAATGCATATATCAATATCTGTTTTTCAGTGACTAGCTTATTTCACTCAGCATGATTTCCTTGACTGATTTACTCAAGTTTTCACATATAGCAAAATTCATTTTTTAAAGCTGAATCATATTCCATTATATGGACATGCTACATTTTCTTTATGCATTCATCCATTGATGGATATTTAGGTTGTTTCTGCATCTTGGCTATTATGAATAATGCTGCTATGAACATGGGAGTGCAAAGATCCCTTTGAGATTCTGATTACAATGCTTTTGGTTAAATATCCAGAAATCAAATTACTATCATATGGTAGTCCTACTTTTCACTATATATTTTGAGGAATCTCTATACTATTTTCCATAGTGGCGGGATGATTTTACATTCTCACCAACAGCGGACAAAAATTCCAGCTTCTCCAGATTCTCACCAGCATTTATTTCTTGTTTTTGTTTTGATAATCCCATCCCAACAGTGTGAGATGATATATAATTTGGTTTTGATTTGCACATCCCTGAGGATTAGAGATGTTGAGCATCTTTTCACATGTATATTGGCCACATACGTGTTAAAAGAAGTGCTTATTAAAATTGGGAGACTGGGATTGACATATAAACACTGCTATATTAAAAAAAAAAACAGATAACTAATAAGAACCTACTGTATAGGACAGGGAAGTCTAGTCAATATTCTGTAATGACCTATGTAGGAAAAGAATCTTTAACAAGTAGATATGTGTATATGCATAATATTAATTTCCAGTACTGTAAGAAATAACCAAATTGCCAACATCCACTGGATCATGGAAAAAGCAAGAGAATTCCAGAAAAACATCTATTTCTGCTTTATTGACTATGCCAAAGCCTTTGACTGTGTGGATCACAATAAACTGTGGAAAATTCTGAAAGAGATGAGAATACCAGACCGCCTAACCTGCCTGTTGAGAAATCTGTATGCAGGTCAGGAAGCAACAGTTAGAACTGGACATGGAACAACAGACTGGTTCTAAATAGGAAAAGGAGTACATCAAGGCTGTATATTGTCACTCTGCTTATTTAACTTATATGCAGGAGTATATCATGAGAAACGCTGGACTGGAAGAAACACAAGCTGGAATCAAGATTGCTGAGAGAAATATCAATAACGTCAGATCTGCAGATGACACCACCCTTATGGAAGAAAGTGAAGAGGAGCTAAAAAGCCTCTTGATGAAAGTGAAAGAGGAGAGTGAAAAGTTGGCTTAAAGCTCAATATTCAGAAAATGAAGATCATGGCATCCAGTCCCATCACTTCATGGGAAATAGATGCGGAAACAGTGGAAACAGTGTCAGACTTTATTTTGGGGGGCTCCCAAATCACTGCAGATGGTGATTGCAGCCATGAAATTAAAAGACACTTACTCCTTGGAAGGAAAGTTATGACCAACCGAGATAGCATATTAAAAAGCAGAGATATTACTTTGCCAACAAAGGTCTGTCTAGTCAAGGATATGGTTTTTCCAGTGGTCATGTATGGATGTGAGAGTTGGACTGTGAAGAAAGCTGAATGACAAAGAATTGATGCTTTTGAACTGTGGTGTTGGAGAAGACTCTTGAGAGTCCCTTGGACTGCAAGGAGATCCAACCAGTCCATCCTAAAGGAGATCAGTCCTGGGTGTTCATTGGAAGGACTGATGCTGAGACTGAAACTCCAATACTTTGGCCACCTCATGCGAAGAGTTGACTCATTGGAAAAGACTCTGATGCTGGGAGGGATTGGGGGCAGGAGGAGAAAGGGACGACAGAGGATGTGATGTCTTGATGGTATCACCGACTTGATGCATGTCAGTTTAGGTGAACTCTGGGAGTTGGTAATGGACGAGGAGGCCTGGCGTGCTGCGATTCATGGGGTCACAAAGTGTCGGACACGACTGAGCGACTGAACTGAACTGAATTGTAAGTTTACGTGTGAGCTTTCCTGGTGCTCAGTAGTAAAGAATCTGCCTGCCAATGCAGGAGATGCGAGTTTGATCCCTGGGTTGGGAAGATTCCCTGGAGAAGGAAATGGCAATCCACTCCAGTATTATTGTCAGGCAGGCCGGACGGCTCAGTGAGGTGCATAGCACCAGGGACCTGAGTCATGTTTCCTGTTAGCTGGGAAGAAAAAACAGCATTCCTTCACCAAATCAGGAAGACTTCCCATACACACCAACCAGAAAGAGACAGGACATGCGCTCATCCTGTCTAGCCAATCATGTAACGCCAGCTACTCCTGTAACTGAGACAAAGAACTGACTGTATATAAACCGCCATATCCCTTTGTTCGGGGTCCCTGTCGGATTCCGCTGTGTCGGATGAGACTCGGACCCTAGTGCACTAGAAATAAACTCCCTTCCTGCCTTTTTGCTTTACTGTGGAGGACTTGCTTTCTCTCGGTCGGTTTGGAGATACGGGCTCGGTGCATAACATTTGGGGGCTCGTCTGGGATCTCTGTCCCAACCGGGGGGGAACAACTCTCCTGGTAGAAGGGGGCCACCTCGTTAGGAGGTAAGAGCTCTGAGCACCGGTGCTAACGTAGCAGAGGCCTAGATTAAGTCCGGGGCCCAGTATCGTGCTGGGGAGGCATCTAGGAGTAAAGTGAAGAGGCAAGTCCAGCGTAAGGCCGGGTCCCCGGTAGTGTAACGGGAGGGCAGCTGGTGCGGAGGACGTCCTGACGGTAAGACGCTTGCAAGCAGAGAAGGGGTTACAAGTGCTGTAGAGAGGACTGAAAGTAATATTGAAGTTGTAGTCTGTTTGTAGTGTTGTTTTCGTGTCTCACTGTGCCGACACTGTCTGTCTGTGTGAGTCTCGCTGTTGCTGTTAGTGTTCTCCGTACCCATGGGGCAATCTACTTCTACTCCGCTGTCTCTGATGACCGACCATTTTTCTGATTTCAAGTCTAGAGCTCAGAATCTTTCGTTACTGGTAAAGAAGAGCATATTGGTGACTTTCTGTTCTGCCAAGTGGCCCACCTTTGACGTTGGATGGCCACCAGAGGGAACCTTCAATCCCCAGATTGCCCAAGCAGTTAAAGAGCGGGTATTTGCTCCTAGTCCTGCCGGACACCCTGATCAGACTGCCTACATCCTAGTCTGGCAGGATCTAGTGAGGAATCCGCCGGAATGGCTTAAACCTTTTGTTCTTGCTCCTCCTAAGCCCCCTAAACCTCCCCGTCCCTCTTCCCCAACCCCAACCTCGCCAAACCCACAGGTATTAGTCATGAAGGCTTCTGAAGAAAAAGAAGGAAAAAAGGACGACAATCAACCAAAGCCAGTCTTCCAGGAATCTTCTCTGTATCCTAATCTGATAGATCTGGAGACCGAATTGTTCCCACCCCCATATGCGGATCCACATCCGCCCTTGCTTCCACAGGTTCCACAAGTTTCATCGGGAGACGCCCGGAGGAGGGCAGAGCCCTCGGCTCCTCCTAGGGAAGGGGGCCCCGCCCAGGGAACTCGGGGAAGAGCAAGGGAAATGGCCAGCGCAGCGGAAGAAGAAGGCCCGGAAATTCCCTCCTCCACTGTTCATGCGTTTCCGGTCCAGGCGGGGCCAGCCAGAGAGGGCGGGGAATGGACATATCAGTATTGGCCCTTTTCCACTAGTGATTTGTACAATTGGAAAACTCAGACTCCCTCTTTCTCTGAAAAACCGCAGGGTCTTATTGATCTTTTAGAATCTATCCTCTTTACTCACAACCCCACTTGGGATGATTGTCAGCAACTGTTACAGGTGCTTTTCACTACAGAGCAGCGCAAGCGAATCCTGTTAGAAGCTCAGAAGAACGTGCCGGGGGTAGATGGGAGGCCCACAATACAGCCTAACCTCATTGAGGAGGGGTTCCCCTTGGTGCGACCCAACTGGGACTTCGAACGCGCTGAAGGTAAGGAGTGTCTCCTAGTGTACCGCCAGACCCTTATGGCAGGCCTTAGAGCGGCCGCCAGAAAGCCAACTAATTTGGCCAAGGTAAATTCAGTGAGGCAAGAGCCAAATGAGAGCCCAGCAGCCTTCCTTGAAAGGATAATGGAAGCTTTTAGACAGTATACTCCTATGGACCCACAGGCAGATGGGTCTCGAGCAGCAGTTATGCTAGCATTTGTGAATCAGGCAGCCCCCGATATTAGGAGAAAGTTACAAAAGGTAGAGAGGCTGGGTGACCAGTCCCTGCAAGATCTAGTGAGGGCAGCCGAGAGAGTTTTCAATCATAGAGAGACCCCAGAGGAGAGAGAGGACCGCATTAGAAGGGAAGAAAGAGAATTTCGAGCTGAAGAAAACCGTAAGAACCAGAAAGAGCTGGCTCAGATATTTTTCACCGGAATTGAAAACAAAAATAGGTTCCAAAAAGGGAAAAAGCTAGACTCAAAGACTGAGGAAAAACCTGCAAGGCGTAAGCTTGAAGAAAAACTATGTGCGTTTTGTAAGGAGATTGGACATTGGAAAGATAAATGCCCCAAGAAAAACCTAAAAGAGGGGCCCAAAAATCCCAAGAACGAGACTCCCTCTCCAGACAGTCATATCCTCTACACGGGTGAGGATAGTGACTGGGGGGTCAGGGCTCGACGCCCCTCCCCGAGTCCTGGGTAACTATAAATGTGGAGGGGAAACTGGTTGGCTTCATGGTGGATACGGGAGCTCAGTACTCAGTCTTAAACCAAAGAGATGGACCCACGTCTAAGAAAAGTAGCTGGGTGCAGGGAGCAACCAGGACTAAGCGATATGGATGGACTACAAAACGGCATGTGAACTTGGGGGCCCACCAGGTGACCCATTCCTTTCTGGTGATACCTGAGTGTCCAGCGCCCTTGCTGGGAAGAGATTTACTGTCTAAAGTAAATGCCCAAATTCATTTCAACCACAGGCAAGTGTCAGTTTTAGATGGAACCGGGCATCCTCTTCAGGTCTTGTCTCTGGCATTAAAGGATGAATACAGACTGTACTTGCCAGAGGCCCCAGCAACAATAAGTCCCAAAGTACAGCCATGGGTTCAGAGATATCCTCAGGCCTGGGCTGAAACAGCAGGAATGGGACTGGCCAAACAGAGGCCCCCTATTATTGTGGAACTGAAAGCCAGTGCCACACCGGTGAGAGTGCGGCAGTATCCCATGAGTCAAGAGGCTCGGCAAGGAATTACTCCTCACATACAATGCCTCATAGATGCTGGGGTCTTGAGAAAGTGCCGGTCCCCATGGAACACTCCCCTGCTTCCCGTAAAGAAGCCTGAGGGAACTGATTTTAGACCAGTTCAAGACCTGCGAGAGGTCAACAAACAGGTGAGTGATATTCATCCTAGGGTTCCTAACCCTTATACATTGCTAAGCAGCTTGCCACCAAGCTACGTTTGGTATACTGTTTTAGATTTAAAAGATGGCTTTTTCAGTCTGCCTCTTGCCCTTGCAAGCCAAGAGATCTTCGCCTTCGAATGGCAGGAAGACGGCAGTCAGACTCCTGTGCAGCTGACGTGGACTCGCTTACCACAGGGTTTCAAAAACTCACCCACGTTGTTTAACGAGGCCTTGGATGAAGACCTCCATGAGTATCGGGTTGAACACCCTACCATTGTTTTATTACAATATGTTGATGACCTTATGCTGGCAGCGGCTACAGAGAAAGAGTGCCAAGAGGCAACAGGTGACCTTCTCCAAACCTTGGGGACTTTAGGTTACAGGGCCAGTGCCAAAAAGGCCCAGATTGCCAAGCAAGAGGTTACATACCTTGGTTATAAGATAAAACAGGGACAGAGGTGGCTAACACAGGCTATGAAAGAAACCATCCTCCAGATCCCTGAGCTGGCCAACCCTAGACAAGTGAGAGAATTTCTGGGAACTGTGGGATATTGCCGATTATGGATCTTGGGGTTTGCAGAAAAGGCCAGGCCCCTGTATGAAGGGACCAAAGAAAACAAAGACTGGAAATGGACTGAGTCAATGAAAACGGCCTTTCAGGAGCTCAGGCGTGCCTTGCTAGAAGCTCCTGCCCTTGCCCTTCCTGACCCATCTAAGCCTTTCCAATTATTTATAGATGAAAGGTGAGGGATAGGAAAAGGGGTACTAACACAGAAGTGGGGACCTTGGAAACGTCCCATAGCTTACCTTTCCAAGAAATTGGACCCAATGGCAGCCGGATGGCCACCTTGCCTCTGAATCATTGCGGCCACTGTGCTCCTAGTCTGTGATGCTGATAAACTGACTTATGGACAGAGACTCTTGGTTTACACTCCTCATGCTATAGAGAGAGTTATGAAACAACCCCCAGGTAAATGGATTTCCAATGCCCGCTTGACACACTACCAGGCCCTGCTACTTGACACCTCATGGATTCATTTTCAAACGCCCTGCACTCTAAACCCGGCTACTCTTTTGCCCAATCTGGAGAGGGATAGCCCCCTCCATGATTGCAATGAGATACTGGCCAGAGTAACGGCAATACAGAAGGACTTAACAGACTTACGCCACTGGATAACAGTGAGCTAATATGGTTTACAGATGGAAGCAGTTATGTAAAAGATGGACAGAGACGGGCGGGGGCCGCAGTGGTAGATGATTCTGGACGGACGATATGGGCGGAGACTCTTTCCCCAGACACCTCAGCACAAAGAGCAGAGTTAATTGCCCTGATTCAAGCATTAGAGAGAGCTAAAGGAAAAAGAATAACTATTTTTACTGACAGTCGCTATGCTTTCGGCACGGTACACATCCAGGGCCCGATATATTGGGAATGGGGGTTTTTGACAGCTGAAGGAAAAGAGATTAAAAACTTGCCAGAAATCCGTCGACTCCTGGAGGCTGTGCAGTTGCCTCGGGCTGTGTCAATAGTACATGTACCTGGGCATCAAAAAGGGGACAGCCCCACAGCATGAGGAAATCGTGCTGCAGATCTGGTGGCTCGAAAAGCGGCTAATGAAGATTTCATCGCTCTGGTGTTGGCGATCGGACTTCCACCCCCAGGTATGGCAACTTTGCCCCCAACCCCTGAGTATTCATCCACAGACCTTGCCTGGATCCAGGAAGGTCCCAACCTCCAACAAGGAGAGGATGGATTGTACCAAGACTCTGATGGTTACTTGATACTCCCTGCTCAGTTGGGACGGCAACTGTGTGAGCATCTACACTTGTCTACTCATCTGGGAGAGAAAAAGACTCTGATGCTTTTTCAAACTGAGCGCCTACAATTCCCCCGGCACCAAACAACTGTGAAGAACATAGTACATGTTTGTAAGGCATGTCAACAGATGAGGCCAGGAAAGAGGCAACACGCAGGACTGAGGTATCGGGGAGAAGGGCCAGGGCAGCACTGGGAAATAGATTTCACCGAGGTAAGGCCAGGCAAGTATGGTTACCGGTACTTGTTGGTAGATACCTTCTCAGGGTGGGTAGAAGCTTTTCCTACTAAGGGAGAAACTGCAATGGTAGTGGCTAAAAAGATTTTAGAAGAAATAGTTCCCAGGTTTGGTCTGCCGGTGACTGTTGGCTCTGATAATGGACCTGCTTTTGTGAGCCAAATAGTTCAGAGCCTTGCCCTAGCTCTGGGGACCAAATGGAAATTACATTGTGAATACAGCCCACAGAGCTCAGGGCAAGTTGAAAGAATGAATCGGACCCTAAAGGAAACTTTAACTAAATTGGCTATAGAGACTGGCGGGGACTGGGTGACTCTCCTTCCCTTCGCCCTCTTTCGCGCACGTAATACTCCTTATCAGCTTAACCTGACCCCATTTGAAATTCTGTATGGGCGACCTCCCCCTGTATGTCCAATATTTGAAGGAAAGAAACTTCCACCTCCTACTTTGGGACAATTCCAGGAGGCTTTGATGGCTTTGGGCAAAGTGCATTCTCGTGTCTAGAAACTGCTCCGGGAAATACATGAGGGTCAAAACAAGGGGACTATCCCCTCACATACCATCGGCCCTGGAGATTGGGTGTGGGTCAAAAGGCACCACACCAAGGCACTAGAACCTAAATGGAAGGGTCCTTATGTTGTTCTTCTTACCATCCCAACTGCCCTAAAGGTCGACGGTATCGGGCCTTGGGTGCATTGCAACCACGTACGCCCAGCTACTTCAGTAGAGCAGGAAGACGCTAAAAAAGAATGGGAAGCGTCTCTGCACCCATCCAACCCCCTGAGGCTGAAGCTCCGGCGTCATCAACAGGACCAAGGCAACTCGTCTGGACCCTCTTATGGATGACCATGTTACTCTGCTCTGAAGCTGCCAGCGTGAACCCACACCGACCCCTCAAAATCACCTGGAAACTGCAAAATGGACTAACACGTGAGATGCTTAACTCCACACCGCAATACATCCATCAAATACTTGGTGGCCAGACTTATACTTTGACCTTAAGCCGGTGGTAAATGTACCTTGGAAGAGGGGCTACCTCCGGAATCATGCATTCTGGGCATGTCCAGGTGCACCCAGGCACAACTGGAAGATCTGTGGGGGGATACAGGACTCTTATTGTAAATCTTGGGACTGAATAACTTCTAATGATGGGTCAGAGATTCCAGGGTATAGACGGTAGGATGTAGGAAATCGGGACTTGCTTAACTTCTCATTTGTAGGACCCGTACCTCCGTACTCTGATTGGGAAAAGGATCATAACTTTGCCCAGGTAAAAATAAGGTTTAACATTGACAAAGCAAAAAAAGAGAAGGCCTGGGTCAACGGCATATCATGGGGACTTCAGACTAGAAATGACCTGACTACTTATAATGGGATCATTGTTGTGAGTCAAGTTTTAGAACCGGTACAAATGTATAGTATCGGTCCAAACCCCGTTGAACAGGTCCATGCAGCTCTCTACCCGACAACCTCCCTACCTACATCCCAGGGACCAACAGAAGACCCAGAGGCGGGCCCTCTTGCTAAACTTGGACAAACAGATCCACTATGGAAATTAGTAAAGGCAGCTTATGCTACCTTAAATCAAACCCATCCTGAGGCAACTAAATCCTGTTGGTTATGTTACAACTTAATTCCCCCTTATTATGAGGCAGTAGGCCTCAACGCCTCTTACGACCTGGCCAACAGCACTGATCCTCCCCAATGTCGATGGGGAGAACGAAAAGTAGGCCTTACAATGAGAGAGGTATGGGGAAAAGGGTTATGTATGGGCAAGATATTATCAGAGAGGTCTCCACTGTGTGCGCATGTCGTTGAACCTACGGACTTGCCCGTAGCCAGGTGGCTAATACCACGGATGGGAGGATGGTGGGTCTGTTCACACACGGGGCTGACTCCATGCTTACACAGCTCAATCTTTGACCCTAAAAAAGAATTCTGTGTTATGGTGGCTGTGCTACCAAAGATACTGTATCGACCAGAAAAAGCTGTATATGATTATTGGGCCCACAAATTAACTCTTAATCAACAAGAAAGAGCTTATAAAGTTAAGAGAGAGCCCATTACTGCCATAACCATAGCAACTATGTTTGGTCTGGGAATAGCCGGGGCCGGAACTGGAATAGCAGCTCTGTCCATGCAAAGTCAAGGATTTAACTCTTTAAGAGTGGCCATAGATGAAGACATTATCCGTATAGAACAATCTATTAGTCATTTAGAATCATCTTTAACTTCACTATCTGAAGTGGTCCTGCAAAACAGGAGAGGTTTAGATCTGCTTTTTCTGCAACAAGGAGGACTTTGTGCAGCCCTAGGAGAAGAGTGCTGTTTTTATGCTGATCACACTGGAATAGTCAGGGAATCTATGGCCAAAGGGAGAGAAGGATTAGCCCAACGTAAAAGAGAATGTGAAGCTCAACAAGGGTGGTTTAAGTCTTGGTTTCAACAGTCCCCTTGGTTGACCACCCTAATCTCCACATTGCTAGGACCCCTATTAGTACTTTTATTAATGCTTACCTTTGGCCCATGCCTTATCAATAGACTTGTAGCCTTTGTAAAGGAATGCATAAATACAGTACAGCTGTTCGTGCTTTGGCAACAATATCAGACTGTGTCTCAGGAACCAGAGGAAGATTCCTCTGTATAATCTAAGAACAGGGGGGAATGTCAGGCAAGCCGGACAGCTCAGTGAGGTGCATAGCACCAGGGACCTGAGTCATGTTTCCTGTTAGCTGGGAAGAAAAAACAGCATTCCTTCACCAAATCAGGAAGACTTCCCATACACACCAACCAGAAAGAGACAGGACATGCGCTCATCCTGTCTAGCCAATCATGTAACGCCAGCTACCCCTGTAACTGAGACAAAGAACTGACTGTATATAAACCGCCATATCCCTTTGTTCGGGGTCCCTGTCGGATTCCGCTGTGTCAGATGAGACTCGGACCCTAGCGCACTAGAAATAAACTCCCTTCCTGCCTTTTTGCATTACTGTGGAGGACTTGCTTTCTCTTGGTCAGTTCGGAGATACGGGCTCGGTGCATAACAATTATTGCCTGGAAAATCCCACAGACAGTGCAACCTGGCAAGCTACAGTCCAGGTGGTTGCAAAAGACTCAGACATGACTTAGTGACTAAGTAACAACAACAAAGTCTCTGCATAGATTCAGTCCTTTGCATGTGGATGTCCCAATGTTGGAACACTATTTATTGAAAATATTATTTTTGCCCCATTATGTTGCCTTTGTTCCTTTGTCAAAGTCTATGTCTGACGCAGGATACGGCATGCTTGGGGTTGGTGCATGGGGATGACCCAGAGAGATGTTATGGGAGAGAGGTGGGAGGGGGGTTCATGTTTGGGAACACATGTAAGAATTAAAGATCTTAAAATTAAAAAATAAATAAATAAAATAAAATAAAATTATACAAAAAAAAAAGATCAATTAGATTCATCCATGCGCATCTTATTCTGGGCTTTCTATTCTGTCCCATTGATCTACTTTTTCATTCATTCACTGGTACTACACTGACTTAATTATCATAACTTTACAGTAGATCTTGGAAGTGTCAGTGCTCCAACTTTGCTTTTCTTCTGCGAAACTGTATTGGCTTTTCTCTAGTTTTGCCTCTTTACACGAACTTTAGAATAAGTTTGTCTATGTCAGCAAAATAATTTGCTGGGATTTTAATTGGAATTGCATTCAATTATAGACCAAGGTGGGAAGAACTCTTGACAATACTGAGTCTAACTTTCCATAGGTATGAAATATTACCTCCAATTATTTAGTTTTTCTGTGATTTTACTCATCAGAGTCTTGTACATATATGTTAGATTTATACCTAAGTACTTTATTTTGTGGGTGCTAATGGTATTGTGTTCTTAATTTCAAATTCCACTTGTGCATTGCTGGTATACAGGATATAGCTGGATTATTGTCTACAATACTTATTAATGTTTTCTAGTTGCTGTCCTCGTTCTCTGTTCCAATTTTTGTCTTCCACCTTTTTATGCCTTTTGTGATGATAATTTAGATTTTTATATTATTTCACTTTCTCCCTTTTCTTAACATGCCATGTTTCTTTTTTTAGTGGTTTTTCTAGAGTTTACAATATATAAGTTCACTTTCAAATAACACCATAGGTAGTGTGAGTTCCTTATAATACCAAAATAACCCTAATTCTTTCCTCTTGTATCATTGCTGTCCTTCATTTCATTTTACACAAGCATACATAAGCACATATTAAGAATAAGACAAACAAAAGTTTGTATTATACTCTCACTTATTCCTTTTTCATGCACTTCCTTACTTTATGTAGATCCAAGTTTCTGATCTATGTTATTTTCCTTCTTTCCAAATAAGTTATTTTAACATTTTTTGCAAGGCAGATCTACTAGCAACAGATTCTCTTAACTTCATTTGTCTGTGAAAGTCTTTATTTCATCTTCAGTTTTGAAGGATAATTTTGCAAGTACAGAATTCTAGGTTAGTAGGGCATTTTCTCTCAACACTTTTAAATATTTCACTCTACTTTTCTTACTTGTATGGTTTCTAAGGAGAAAGAAGTTGTAGTTCTTATCTTTGTTCTTACATAGTTAAGGTATTCTTTTCCTCTGGAGTTTTCCTTTGATTTTTCTGTAGTTAAAAATAATATGATTCGGTTTGGTTTGATTTTTTGTTTGTTTTTGTTGTGACATTTATCCTGTTTGGAGCTCTCTGAGCTTCCTGGATCTGAGGTTTAGTCTCAGATATTAATTTGGGGGAAAGTCTCAGTGAAAGTGAAGTCACTCAGTCGTGTCCAACTCTTCGTGACCCCATGGACTGCAGCCTACCAGGCTCCTCCGTCCATGGGATTTTCCAGGCAAGAATACTGGAGTAGGGTGCCATCGCCTTCTCCGTGAGAACAGAGACTGTACCTTTTTTCCTGTTTCCCTGGTTTTCAAGTCTCAGTACTTATTGTCAAATATTTCATCTGTTCCTTCCACTCTTGCTTCTCCTTCTAATATTCCCACTATGTATATGTTATATAACTTTTGCAGAACTTAGACATTCTTTTTTTCAGCCTTTGTTCTCTTTCTTTTTGGTTTTTGAGGATTCTGTTGATATACTCTCTAGCTCAAAAATTCTTTCCTTAGCCATGTCCAATCTACTAATAAGCCCATCAAAGGCACTTTACATTTTTGTTAGTGTTTTGTTTTGTTTTTTTTTAATCTCTAACATTTCTTTTTGGTTCTTACATGCTATCTACTTTATCCATCAGAGTCCTTAGCACATTAATCATTGTCGTTGTTCAGTTGCTAACTGGTGTCTGAGTCTTTGTGACCCCATGGACTACAGCACACCTGGCTTCCCTGTCCTTCACTATCTACCAGAGTTTTGCCAAACTCATGTCCATTGAGCTGGTGATGCTATCCAACCATTCATACTCTGTTGCCTCCTTCTCCTCCTGCCCTCAATCTTTCTTTTAAACTCCAGGTAGGAAAATTCCAGCATCCCTGCCATGTCTAGTTCTAACTAGTTCTGATGCTTGCCGTGTCTCTTTAAATTGAGGTTTGTAATTTTTTTTTCTTTATAGCCAGATATGATGGATAAAAGGAACTGGTATAAACAGACCTTTGCTGCTGCTAAGTCACGTCAGTCGTGTCCGACTCTGTGCGACCCCATAGACGGCAGCCCACCAGGCTCCCCCGTCCCTGGGATTCTCCAGTCAAGAACACTGGGGTGGGTTGCCATTTCCTTCTCCAGTGAAGGAAAGTGAAAAGTGAAAGTGAAGTCGCTCAGTCGTGTCCAACTCTTTGCGACCCCATGGACTGCAGCCTACCAGGCTCCTCCGTCCATGGGATTTCCCAGGCAAGAGTACTGGAGTGGGGTGCCATTGCCTTCTCCAATAAACAGATCTTTAGTGATGTAGTACTGAGTTATGGGAGGAGGAGAACAATTCTCCAATCCTAAGATTTGGTCTCAATCTTTTAGTGAGCTTATGCCTCTGGATAGTGAACTTGTTGAGTGTTGCTCAGTTCCTCTTCCCTCCCTGACTTTGAGATGGTACAGGATGGCTAGAGGAGACTCGAGTTGGTTATTTCCCTTCTTCCAGGTCAGTAATGCTCTGCTAACACCCCCAGAGTTTAGACTCTGGTTCACTAGTTTCCCCAGAGGGCAGGTCTCATTAAGAAGAGCGTACTCTGCTGTATTTTAAAGTGTTTTCTTTTTTTCCCCTTGCCTGAAGCATAAGGGGTTTTCCTCTGATACTTAGTGTAGGAACTTAGTCTAATGGAGGTAAATTTCAGTATAGTGCCTTCCTCCACTGCTCTTCCAATGACTGGATCCTCCTGGCGTTGTTACATCTCAGAGTTCTCCACACTGACCCTCCATCAATTTAACAAGTGCAGTTCAGGTTTTTCTGTCCCAGCCCTGGTTTCTGAGGAAATGTTCACTCGTGAGTCTCTACTGTGGTAATCCATGACTCCCTGTTTTCACCTGTCTGTGTCTTCAGTCTTGAGGACAGCAGTTGTTCCTGTATCCTTACCTTCTCCTACAGATCTGAAGAGTTATTGATATTTCAGTCTCTCTGGTTTTTTATTTGTTATGAGGACAGAGAGGCCTTTTTTAACCTCCTTATCGGCAAATAAGAAACCAGAATTCCTTTATTTTCATTTTTATTGGCCTATTTATTGGATTTCTCTCATCATTGTTTTGATGATTCCCAGAGAATCTGTTGTATACTGTTTCTATTATCATTTTTGGATGTTTGTGTTTCCCCTTTGACCAAGTATTGTTTAATAAGGAGCTTTGTATATTTCTAAAAATTTCACCATTAAATGCCTGTGACCATAGGCATTTGACCATAGAATGCTGCTCATATTGTCTTTCTTTAGCTCAACCCAAATAGTTGTTGCTTAACAATTGGTGTACAGTTAGACTTAGGATACAATCATGATTATTGTGCACTTGGAAAATGGTGTTTTCTCAACTTTCAGGTTTTCAACTTTAACATTTATTCATAAAATTGAAGATACTGTACTTCAAGTCTTCTGTAGGCCTATATATTTTTTACACTTAAATGGGCTGTGAATACAGTATATAATAACTGATGTTGTTACAGAGTCTCTCTTTGCGTGTTCTGCAGGGGCTGTGCTGCTTGGCATATATATATATTCATTATGCTTATATAATATTGTGAATTGTAGCTTTTAGTTCTATCAAAGTCCTTTCATGCCTTGTTTAATACTTTGTCTTGAACTCAAGCTTATCAAATACAAAAGATGTGATCCCTGTTTTGTTTTGGTTTGAATCTGCCTGGTGGTTCAGGACAAAACATAGCCTTGGGCAAACACTCCCAAAGAGCTAAAGGAAGGGATGTTGTTGTTTAGTCACTAAGTCAACTCTTTTGCGACCCCATGGACGCAAAACCAGGGTCCTCTGTCCGTGGAATTTCCCAGGCAAGAATACTGGAGTGGGTTGCCATTTCCTTCTCCAGGGGATTTTCCTAACCCAGGGATGGAATGTACATCGCCTGTATTTCCTGTATTGGCACGCAGACTCTTTACTACTGAGCTATCTGGGAAGCCCAGAAAGCAAGGATGGAGCAGGTGAAATAAGGAAGGAAATAAAACAAACACAATCAAATTATATTGGCTTATCAAATTGGCTACAGTTACAGATAACCTGGTTCTCAATAACTATTCATGTGGGGGATAAAAGAGTGAAATCTGTCTATACTTGCCCACTCTCTCCTTTTAAAGAGTGATTTCACAAGTGTTAATTCCTCTACACTTCTAAGTTGTTCATGATTGCTGAGCAGGCTGTCTTAGATGTTTCTTGCCATGACATAATAGAATTCCCTGTGCCTGAAGTGAAGTAGATGGCATATGTGCAGAGTGAGGCATTATCAAGTTTTTACACATGCAAAGCTTATTTGAAACCAATAGCCCCATCTGCTTCTGGAGTTAGAAGAGAACCTAAAAGGATTATAAATGGTGCACAGAAGTGCCCAATACACAAGGTAAAGCTTTACTAATATTATTTTTTAGGGTCACTTTGTTTCAGGTATTATTTATTATAATAATATACTATTATAATTTATTTATTACAATATTATTTATTTTATGGGTCACTTTGTTTCAGGTATGTAACTTGCACATAACAGAGTTGTGTTTTGCTTCATAAGCCCATCAGAAAAACGTTTTTAATAAGTGACTAATCCCACTTAGATACATTAATATAGTGAATACATTTGGTCTCAGCTCAGTTAAACGTGTAAGTAGACTTATACAGGTACAATTAACTGCATTATGATATGTTCATTTTGATTTTCACTGTGCTTTCCATTTTTCTTGCTTATTTTTGCATTGTTCTAAAAAGAAAATTTGCATTTTTTTCTAGTGGTTACTCTTATACTAATACTTCTGTATAGTCATCTTAGTCTTCCTTCTCCTTACGTAAACTTCTCTTATTCAGTTTCCTCACTTGAAATTAAAATTTTTGACCCCAAAATGATAATTACATGACATTTCGTGGATTTTTACTATTTGAGACTTTCTCCCTTCTCCTCTCATTTTCTTTTTATTTCCATTATTTCTACTTTGTCAGCACACACAAAAGTTATGTACTATCTTTCATACATATACCTATCTAAATATTTTTAATCCTTATTATCAGTCTATTTGGCAAAAAGTCCCTGGCATTTGAAAACTGGATAAAATTTGGTCCATATTAGATTCCTTGAGAAGAGCTTGAGGGTATAATATTCCTTGCATTTTACAGTGTTAAGCTGCTTTGTTTTAACCAAATTCCTAGAAGATATCTTGAATGGATGTAAAATCCTTGTTATTTTATCTTTGAATTTCTTGAAAACACTATCCCACTGTTGTCTTCATTTATATGTTGCCATTGAGAATTCTGATGCCAAGTTATTTTTCTTTCTTTTGTAAGTGGCTTGCTTTTTTTGTTTTTTTCAATCTGAAAGCCTGAAAGAAATTTTTTTATCTTTAAAGTCCAGCATTTTTACTAGGACGTATTTCAAAGTAAATTTTTGCCCGCACATGGAAGGGTTTTTCAATATATATAAAACCAAGCCTTTCTTTATATCAGGGATGCTTTCTTAGATTGTCATTTTAAATATTAGTTCTGTTTCATTGTTTTTGTTCTTCTTGGGCTCCAGTCATATCAACTTATTCTCTTTGATCTTTCCTCTTCCTTGTTATTTTTATTCTCTTGGCTTTGTTCATTCTTATTGTCTGTATCTTTTACTATTATTGAACGTATCTACTTTACCTTGTGATTAATTTTTATGACTTTGTCTTTTTCTTCAACCAATTCTTTAGTTCAGTCACCTCTTATATTGCATCATTTTGATATATATCCATTTTGAATTTCATAATTTTCTTTTATATTTGCAATTACTCTAATTCATATTAAAGTCATTCCTTGTTTTCATTAGCTCTTTACCTTCAGATGTTTTTTTTGTTCTTTCATAACCAAGCTTCTAATTGATACATCCTCTTCTACATGGCTGCCCTAGTTCTTAAATGTAGTATATTCCCATGATTGTAACCTCCTCTGGTCTCATATGCTTTCCAAGTCTCTTGTTTTAGTCTAGTCCACCAGTTAAGAGAATTCTTCACAGTTGTTTCTCCACTGGGAGTAGGACACTCTTCTACCAAGGTTAAACCCTACCAGGGTTGATGTGATCTGAATTTTATCCCCAGTAGGATTCCTCCCCACTCTTCTTTCCTCTTTTCTATCCTTGTTAATTTTTTATTTCTTTAAAAGTTTCAGAGCTTACTTTTGCTTATTGTGAATGTTACTCAGTCTGTGTGAACTGTAGTTTGAAGTCATCTCTGTCTTATACTACCCAGAAGTTATACTACCCATAAGTTATAGGCAATGTTATTTATTCTCTTGTTTATCTGAATGAATTTGGAGGCTTTATGGAAAGATATGATTTCAAGATGCAACCATTAAATTATAAGAATTATGACATACAAGGTAATATAATATAAATATTGAACAAGATTGTATTAATAAAATCCTTTATTGGGAAAAGAAATAATTGACAATTAATTAATCTATGTTAAGACTATAAGAGGGGGTGAAATATTTAATACTTGAGGGCATTTTTTCAAATGTGAACACTAAATTAGCTTAATATGGTTACCTTTTTCATAAGTCAACAGATAAATTCATAAACAAAAAATGTGTGAAATTTGGAAATAATGCCAACACTTTAACTTCTTAAAAGTCAATAGTTAAAACAGTGCATCGTATTGCTATCATTTAATGGATTATGCAGTTTCTATTGATGGATTTGCCCTGAGATGTGGTATTAATTTCCCTGAATTCATATATTAAAAAAAAACAGTTTTCTTTGGCTCATATAAAGTAAACCACAAATTTATGGAAGCATTGGCTGCATAAACAATAGATTAACATATAAAAAATTTTTATGTACCACATAGAAAATTTGATAACTAATAAATGTATTATCCATTTATTAACTATAAATTACATTTTAGATATCTAAATATAAAATACATAATGGCAAAATGTTTTGTATATATATCTATAAAATCTAAATATATAATAGCAATTTCAGTGATAAGAAATCTAAATAAAAAATAAATCTAAGATTATAT
The DNA here is from genome assembly GCF_032405125.1 of Capricornis sumatraensis. NCBI lineage: Eukaryota > Metazoa > Chordata > Mammalia > Artiodactyla > Bovidae > Capricornis > Capricornis sumatraensis. The sequence continues at coordinate 76,356,061 of NC_091071.1, read as the reverse complement.
TGAACACATGTTACATTTTTTTCTCTTCATTGTTTCTAAAATATTGACTAAACAGGACATAGTATTGACAGTTCTTAACGAGTGTTACTAATTTCTAGCCCCATGATTTGTCCCTGTTCCATTCTCCAATTTTACAATAGAATATACCTTAACTATACTCTGCTCTCTCATATCCAAGCCTTTGTACATGCTATATCTCCTTCCTTAGAATGTAATTTCATTCTTATTTTCCTGCTAAGCCTCATTCACTCACATAATTTTTTTTAATTTTTTCTTATATGGTGTATTCCATGTCTAATTTCCAAATTCTTAAGGTTTGTTTTCTTGAAATCTAACTGAAGTATTGTAAAAGTACTCACAATACGTACATACTCACAATATGTACTTTTCTGAGAATTGCTATTTATGCAAAATATTATATGTAAACATAATATATAAAGTACAGTTAATGTAGTTATGCAAAATATAACAGATATCAGTGCTAGAACCTGTTTAATAATACTCCGTAATCTTTTGTTAAGCAACATTGATCAAAAGGAAAAACAAAACTAACAGAGAAAAATTAATAATGATATGGTGTTTATGATGTACTGGGCTTCCCTGGTGGCTCAGATGGTAAAGAATATGCCTACAGTGCAGGACACCCAGTTTCAGTCCCTGGGTCGAGAAGATCCCCTGGAGAAGGGAATGGCCATGAGACTCAAAATTTTCACAAGTCTAAGTACAGTTGGAGGGAGGTCAAGCAGATGCCATCAGTGATTAGCTATGAACTTAAAGGGCACCATGTTCTATAGTAATCAATACTAATCATTAATGTATCAACTATTTGAAAATATTATATGTACAATGGAATAGAATATACTCTTCAGTGCTCTGGGAGAGAATTATATTCATTCTTTGAGCTAAGTGTTATTCCCTCCTGCACCTCTCTTTCATTTTCTACAAAAAGCTCTAGGAAGCAGCGTAAACGTTGAGAGGGTTGATCCCAACTTCCCAACTTAAGATAATTCTTTTTATGACATTCATAGAATTATTAATTCTTTCAAAATTCTTTCAAAATTCCTCATTCAATATGTGTCTCGTGGTTAGAGATGAAACTGAAAGTCGCTCAGTCATGTCTGACTCTGTGAATTCTCCATGGAATTCTCTAGGCCAGAATACTGGAGTGGGTAGCCTTTCCCTTCTACAGGGGATCTTCACAACCCAGGGATCAAACCCAGGCCTCCCACATTGCAGGCAGATTCTTTACTAGCTGAGCCACAAGGGAAGCCCAAGAATACTGAAGTGGGTAGCCTATCTCTTCTCCAGAGAATCTTCCCAATCTAGGAATCGAACCAGGGTCTCCTGCATTGCAGTCAGATTCTTTACCAACTGAGCTATGAGGGAAGCCCTATGTGTCTAATAGCCTCTTCTTTTGTATGCTTTGACTATCGTCTCACGCTTGATTCCTTTAATGAAGTGGTTCTGACCACATCCCAACAATTTTACATTCAGTTCAGTTCAGTTCAGTCGCTCAGTTGTGTCTGACTCTTTGCGACCCCATGAATGGCAGCACGCCAGGCCTCCCTGTCCATCACCAACTCCCGGAGTTCACCCAAACTCATGTGCATTGAGTCAGTGATGCCATCCAGCCATCTCATCCTCTGTCGTCCCCTTCCCCTCCTGCCCCCAATCCCTCCCAGCATCAGAGTCTTTTCCAATGAGTCAACTCTTCGCATGAGGTGGCCAAAGTATTGGAGTTTCAGCCTCAGCATCAGTCCTTCCAATGAACACCCAGGACTGATCTCCTTTAGGATGGACTGGTTGGTACATTAGATGTTATGTAAATACACAGTAAAGTATGGTAGAAATCCATAGAGGATAATGACCAAAGTTTACTAGAAATCATCTACCAAGAGATTTATGGGCATAATCCTGAGTCTATCTATTGATTTAAAATCCAAATGTTAAGTCACTTTAGTCATGTCCAACTCTTTATGACCCCAAGGACTCTAGTCTGCCAGACTCCTCTGTCCATAGTACTCTCCAGGCAACAATACTGGAGTGGGTTGCCATGTTCTCCTCCAGGGGATCTTCCTGACCCAGGAATCAAACCCTCATCTCTTGTACCTCCTGCACTGCCAGGTGGGTTCTTTACCACTAGCGCCATTTTGAGGAAGCTCCAGACCAAAAGGGAAATCAATGATCAGGAATCTAAGATCTTAGGACAAGGATGTAGCTCAGGAAAGTTTTCTGCTTTCAAATAATTAAGTATTAGTTTTTCCCATTTTATAGATGTGTTCATTGAACCTCTGGCACAGCAAATAAAATGCCACAAGTCCCAGTTATTTTCAGCAGTAAAGAAGAAAAATGGTCCTTTGTCTCCTATGTCTTTTTATGATACTGTGATCACTCAATTCCAGTGGTCATCTTATTTTAAGAATTACTTTTGCACAAATAATCTTTTAAAAATTATGTAGAGTAGCATTGCCTCTGTCTTGTGAGTGATATGAGCAAAATTAAGATTGAGCAAATAAATGTCATTTTATCCAAACATACTAAAGATATATAGGGCATAATAGTGAAAAATATTAGATTAAAAACTGGTTAAATAAAAAGCAAAAATATTATGTAAAAATATGACTGTGATGCTTATCAAAGGAAACCTAAGAGTAGACAAAATTCAACAGTATAGGAAAAAAAAGCAAATATTTTATCTAAAATATTATTAAGGTGTATGGTAACTAACATCTCTAAAGATACTGTAACTGAGGACTCAGTATTTAAAGTCTCAAGCATTTTCACCCATAGTATAAATACATAAAATATTAGGTTAGGAATTTCTTATTTTGAAGCAGTTAAGAAAATCTTTGAGAAAAGATAGGAAACTAAGAAGGAAGGCTAAAAGGTCTAAAGGCAGTCGGAAGACTAGTTGGTCAAGTTAAAACATGATGAGTATAAATATAGTTAGAAAAGGGTATTTTTACTTATAATAATTTAAAATTTACAATAGGCAAAAGCCTTCTGTAATTAGCAATAATTCAACTATAAATTCAATAAGTGAAGGATTGTTACTGCAATAACATTTGTTTTATTGTCTCAGGACTTAATGTTGAATGGCATTATGTTTAAAGAATAAAATATATTTAACTCACAGTTGAATTATACCAATAAATACTGTTGTTTTTGATTATGTTCTTAATGTCAAAAACCATCAGCTAGAACTTTTAAGTACTATTTTTAAAAACTTTTAAAGACTTTGAATTTTTATTTTAGCATCTTTGAATAACATATAATAAAAACATAGTTATATAAAATTATATTACAAGCATAACATAATCTAAAGACAAGGAAACTCAGAACGATAAAAGTCTATTTCATTCCCCATAATGCAACCACTGCAAAAATAAAAATAATGAATTCTGTCTTGTGACTATTATAATCACTTTCAAATAAGTGATTCTTGTAATCAGAATTATTGTTAAAGAATTTATCAAAACAAATGACTCTCTGCTGAATACAGCCATGAAACTGTGCACTGTGAAGTGTTTCTTTAATTATTGTTTCTTTTGGGAATACTTAAAAAAGAGAGGAAAAGAGAGTGCTTATAATTTTCATTCTTAATACAATGATGGAAGCTCAAAATTCAAAGCATAATTAAGTCTACTGTTGACACTATGTGCAATATGAGTATTTCTTCCATTCAGAATGATGTCACTTAGTCAAGTACTACTGATACTTTGTAATAATCTGCAAGAAAATATTCAAGATCTACAGTAATATAAAAGTCCACTATAGAAGTAGGAGAAATGTGTACCAAAATTATATTTCTGAACATAATCTGAAGGGTGTTCAACTATTATAACATTAAATTTAAAGTGATGAGTGCATAAAATCCTGAAAGGATAGTGGTTATGCTGCGATTTTTAAATATTTTCTTGAAGCAGTTTAGTATCATAGATAACGTATATTTTGTACTTGAAGATGATAGCATTTCTCACACTTTGATTACTGCTGCCTCAATGAGATTCCTCCACCCATGTATAAACACTAAACCCTCTGATAGACATGTTCCCTGCTCTTGACTTGAATCTACATCTTCTCGACCTGTTAACACATCCTTTCTTCTCAGTGTTCTTAATTTTATAAGTATTCATTTCTTTTTACAGCACATTTGGCAAATTTGACCATGCTTCTTCTTATATTGTACAGTTTTTGAACACAGCGATTGCACTCCATTTTTCTTATCGTAAAGTTCTCTACAAATCCAAACCAAGGTCTGAATCTAGACCTGTGATAAAAGAATATAAAAAGTTATGGATTAATCACTCACTACTTTCTTAATGACTGATTCAGTCAAAATTGTTGCTACGAAGGATTTGAACTTGTTCCTTAGTTCTCCCATAACTGAATTCTAGCCAGTGACTGAGCTCTTATCTGGTATTTCCAGTTCCCACAAGGAAGAAGTTTCCTTCCTGTCTTTGAAGACCAGTTTTATTCTGGAGAAAATCTTATTTCAGACTTTGTTCAAGACTCTTCTTCCAGGTTTCTATTACCTTAGAAAAAGTGATACCAGCAACATATAACTAGATCTAGAGTTAGGCAAGAATTCATGAGACATAATGCCAGAGAGTTGGATATAATATCCTGGGCCTGGAAAATCAGAGTGAATATTGATACTGTATAAATAAACCACTCTGAATTGGTGTGTTTTAGAGTGGTTTTTATTTGTATGTGCTAAGCTAAAGATTTTCACTATATTCAAGTGAAAGGTTAACTTTATTTAATAGGTAATCAGGTTTTGTGTTTGTTTGCTTGCTTGTTTGCTTTTGGCCACTCTGTGAGGCATGTGGGATCTTAGCTCCCTGACCAGAGATCAAACCCACACCCCCTGAAGTGGAAATGTGAAGTCTCAACCACTAGGCCAGCAAGGAAGCCCTGATAGATGGTCTACCTACCTAAACTACCCTGAGATTTATGATTTAAAACTGTTGAGGAGTTACTATGATGAATATCAAACTGTATTAACAAGAGAATACATGAGACATAAAGGACCTGATATTACTTAGTCTAAAAATGACCAACTAAAAAGACACAAGAGTAGCTGCAATAGTGGGGAAGTTTATTGTGCAAAGTAGGTAGTGATCAACTCTCTTCAGAATTCCCTAGGAACAGAATAAGTAGAAATTGTCTTAAACTATATCATGCCAGTTCTACAATTAAGGAAAAGTAGCATATATTTGTATTATCCAATATCGAAGGCAAATCAAATAGATTTAGAAACCATTTTAGAAGTGTCTAAATTAAGGACATAAATAATATTCCCCAAATATTTGAATACTTCTGAATATCTTGTCTCTGTTACACATTTTATAATTTTGAATGTCCACTGATACATATAGCCTTATTTAATCTTCATAAAAACCTTGAGAAATAGAAACACAAATGGATCTTCACTTACCCAGCCTAGCCCCAGTTTTAGGTTTCTACCAAGAAGATACAGCCACTTCATTTTTAGTATTTCCCAAAGAGTTCCAGTTTAGACCAAATTAGATACATACCACAGGTGTAACATTTCTTCTCTCATTTTATAATTGAGAAAACCAAGACGTTCTGCTGGAATTATGCAACCAATAAATGATAGGACTGATAATTAATGGGAAGCCTGTGATTCTTCAATATTAAAGACATGTTCTTCCAAAGAACAGACCTAGGTCATTTTCAAGATATATATTAATTCTTAATAAGAGGAGTTTTCCCTAATAAAATGTCTACTAATTGGCAACTAAGTTTCAATTTTTCCAAACATGTGCTACAAGAAAAATTTACCCAAACCTTGAGAATCACAGTTTATTATAGTTGAAAATAGAAGAAGGAGATGTGGCAGATTAGGAATAACTAAAAATTCTTTGAAATTACTTCCAAGGAGAAGGGACTCTATGATCACTGACCTGGAATCTGAGTGAGGTCTGTGACAGTTTTGACTAATAGAATATAGTTAATATATACCCAAGTCAGTATTTAGTCCAGAGCTTTAAGAGATTCCATCTTGAACTACTTGGTTCTTGGAATACCTTGTTTGTCTGTGAGCCTGACTTGGTTTGCAAACCATCCACCTCTCTTGAGACTGCTATGCCAAAGAAGCCAGAAAGAGATGCTGTTCTCAAAAATCTCAGATGAATTTAGTCATCTGGCCACCCTTGGTTGGTCAGGCACCAGAAATGTGTGTGAAGTCATCCTGACCCTCTAGACTACCCTGAGGAGTGGCTGAATGCTACCAAGTGGTATCAGTGAACATTACATAGAACAGTAATATGAGCCAGCTGAGCCCTGCCCAAATTACTAAGTCACATAATCATGAGATATGATAACTCATTTCCTTTAGGTTTCCAAGTTTTGAGGTGATTCATTATGTAGCAATAGACAACAGGGGCAGAATTTGGTGCCTGGAAGTAAGATGTTATGATAACAAAAATTCATTAAAAAATGTAGTGTTGTCTGGGACAGGGTGGTGGGCAGAACTGGAAGGAAACTATTGGTGAAACATTAAATGGCCTTAGGAAGACTATTAGGGCTTCAAGGAAAAAGAGCAAAATGCTTTTGGAGGCCAGTGAAAAGGTCAGCTGTGTTATATACAGACAGACACTTAGCAAAACTGTTGCCTGCAGCAATATGGAAAATAGAAAAGCAACCTAATGATCTCAGATATCTTGCTAAAGAGATTTGCTGGCAAAAGTTTTTCTAGCCATGCATAACAAAATGAAAGCTGAGGGTGACAAACTAAGAAAGAAATATTTAAGCTTTCTAACACAGTCAGAGAACATACTAAAAGCTCAGGACAGTCTTTCCAAGCCAAAACCAACCAACAAACAAAAAAGAACAAATCAAAAACTACAAAAAGAAATCGCATCAGAGAAAAGATTTAATTCAGTTCCCTGTTAAGTAAAGCATAGTCTAAGAGTAAAATTGAAGTCAAGGGTGAAAGTATAAAACTATTTTTAAGACCTCACAGAGGCTTAAGATGGTATTTTGTAGACCCTTTCAGCTAGAAAAAAGGACTTTTAAGGAGAAAATTGTTCTTAGAAAGTCTTACAGACTATCTCTTTTACAATTTTGGGCTTCTAGAATCTTCAGGGCAGAGTGGACTCAAGCAGAGTGTCCAATATATAGTAGAGCTTATTTTGAAGATATTTATGGGTATAGTGTTGTCTGTTGAAATGGATAATAAATTGATACACATAAAGTCTATAGAATTTTTGATAGAATTATACAACTTAAACTGGAAAAGAGATATTACAGAATTAAAAGGCATTAAGGCTCCTAATTTCCAGCAGACAAAAAGATGGCTGAGAAAACTACTCAGCTACAAACATGGGTTATTTCATATAGGAAGGAAAGGTGAGTCTAATGTTGAAACCAAGAGCTAAAAGGGAGAAGCCAATAGGCACAGAGAATTATTTCTATGGAGCAGTTATATATATACATATATATATATTTAATGACAATACAGGGCTGACTGAATTTCAGAATCTCTATGGACCAGAGATTGCCATATGCCTTCTGTCTGAAGGAGTGCCTTTTTGAAAGGAGTGCCTATTGCCGGTATCTTGTGTCTAACTCATCATTGTATGTTGGTTATGGGAAATATATAACTCATATCTTATACAAAGGTTAAGATGAAGAGAAACCATGCACAAAGAACTGCATGCTCATGATTTTGCAACTGCATGGACTTGACTTTGAGCATGAGGTCTTGGAATCTGAAATAATATTGGAATAGGACAAGAATTTGTGGGATTTTGAGAGAGTTTATTTTCACTTTTTTTAAAAAAACAATGAGTTTATACTTAACAGAAATATAAACAATTTGTGGTTCAGGGCAGACCATGGTGAATTTAAAATGACTGCATAGTCTTTGAAATTCATTTCATTAAGAGTTGGCCTACAATTTTTCTTTTCTACTTAAGTGACTTCTACCAGCACTTCAATTTATATAATTCAGCAGAAGTAACACTATCCCTGAACTGCTTCAATTCAGTAAATCTCTTCAAATCAATTAAAAAAAAAAAAAAAACATTTAAAACAGCCTACCAGCCTACAGCTAGCATCCAACTTAATGGGAAATGACTAAACATTTTCTAAGATTGGGAACAAATTAACAATATCTTAACACTTCTATTCAAAATTATATGGAAAATTTTGATTATTATATTGACAAGAAAAAAGAAACAAGAGGCATATACATTGAAAAGGAATTCAGAATAGTGATAGTGAAGATGATCAGAAACCTTGAAAATAGAAGGGAGAAAGTGCAAGAATCAATTAACAAAGACCTAGAAGAATTAAATAAACATACAGAGACAAACACAATTACTGAAATTAAAAATACCCTGAAGGAGTCAATAGCATAATTATCTGAAGCAGAAGAATAGATCAGTGAGTTGAAAGATAAAATGATGGAAATAACTGCTCAAGTGGAACAAAGTAAAAAGAATGAAAAGAACTGATGATAGCCTCATAGACCTCCGGGACAATATTAAATGCACCAACATTCGAATTATAGCAGTCCAGGAGAAGAAGAAAAAAAGAAAAAGCATGAAAAAAATTTGAAGAAATTATAGTTAAAATTTCCCCAAAACAGAAAAGGAAATAGTTATTTAAGTCCAAGAGGCACAAAGAGTCCTACACAGGATAAACCCAAAGAGAAACACACTAAGACACATACTAATCAAACTAGCAAAGATTAAACACAGAGAAAGTATATTAAAAGCAGCAAGGGAAAAGCAGCAAGTAACACACAAGGGAAACTCCATATGTTTAATAGCTGATCTTTCAGCAAAAATGCTTCAGGTAAGAAGGGAATGGCAGTATATATTAAAATACTGAAAGGGAAAAATCTACAACCAAGATTACCCAGAAAGGATCTCATTCAAAACAATGGAGAAATCAAAAGCTTTCAGTTCAGTTCAATTCAGTCACTCAGTCGTGTCCAAATCTTTACGACCCCATGGACTGTAGCACGCCAGGCATCCCTGCCCATCACCAACTCCTGGAGTCCACCCAAACCCATGTCCATCGAGTCAGTGATGCCATCCAGCCATCTCATCCTCCGTCATCTCCTTCTCCTCTTGCCTTCAATCTTTCCCAGCATCAGGGTCTTTTCAAAGGACTCAGCTCTTCACATCAACTGGCCAAAGTATTGGAGTTTCAGCTTCAACATCAGTCCTTCCAATGAATACCCAGGACTGATCTCCCTTTAGGATGGACTGGTTGGATCTCCTTGCAGTCCAAGGGACTCTCAAGAGTCTTCTCCAACACCACAGTTCAAAAGCATCAATTCTTTGGCACTCAGCTTTCTTCACAGTCCAACTCTCACATCCATACATGACCACTGGAAAAACCATAGCCTTGACTAGATGGCCTTTGTTGGCAAAGTAATGTCTCTGCTTTTCAATATGCTATCTAGGTTGGTCATAACTTTCCTTCCAAGGAGCAACCGTCTTTCAGTTTCATGGCTACAGTCACCATCTGCAGTGATTTTGGAGCCCAGACAAGCAAAAGTTAAGAGAATTCAGTACCACCAAACCAGCTTTACAACAAATGTTAAAGGGATTTATATAGTCAGAAAATACAAGAGAAGAAAAAGATCTTCAAAAACAAACCCCAAACAATTAAGAAAATGGCAATAGGAACACATATATCAATAATTACTTTAAATGTGAATGGATTAAATGCTCCAACAAATCAAGACCCATATATATGCTATCTATAAGAAACCCACTTCAAACCTAAAGACACATATAGACTGAAAGTGAGTGGATGGAAACATATATTCTATGCAAATGGAAAGCAGAAGAAAGCTGGAGTAGCAATCCTCATATCAGACAAAATAGACCTTAAAACAAAAAATATTAAAAGAAATAAGGAAGAACACTACCTAATGACCAAGGGATCAATCCAAGAGGAAGACAACATAGCAATTGTAAATATCTATGCACCCAACATAGGAGCACCTCAATACATAAAACAACAACTAACAGACATAAAAGGAGAAATTGACAGTAATGCAATAATAATAGAATACTAACACCCCACTTACATCTATGGACAGATCATCAAATGAAAATTAATAAGGAAACACAAGTCTTAAATGACACCTTAGATGAGATGGATCTCATTGATATCTTCAGGACATTCCATCCAAATGCATAAGAATAAACTTTCTTCTCAAGTGCACATGGAGCGTTCTCCAGAATAGACCATATCTTGCATCACAAATCAAACAAGTAAATTTAAGAAAATTGAAATCATACCAAGCATCTTTTCTGACCATGATGCTGTGAGACTAGATATCAATTACAAGAAAAAAACTGTAAAAAACACAAACACATGGAGATTAAATTATACATTCCTAATAATGAACAGGTTACTGAAGAAATCAAAAGGGAAATCAAATAATTCCTAGAAACAAATGACAATGAAAATACAACAGCTCAAAATCTATGGGATGTAGCGAAAGCAGTTCTAAGAGGAAGTTTATAGCAATACAGTCCTACCTCAAGAAAAAGATAAACATCAAATAGACAGCAACCTAAAGCAACTGGGAAAAGAAGAACAAAACCCCTCAAAATTAGCAGGAAAGAAATCATAAAGATCAGAGCAGAAACAAATGAAAAAGAAATGAAAGAAACAATAGTAAAGATTCAGTTCAGTTCAGTTCAGTCGTTCAGTCATGTCCAACTCGTTGCAACCCATGGACTGCAGCACATCAGATTTCCCTGTCTGTCACAACTCCCGGAACCTACCCAAACTCACGTCCATTGCGTCAGTGATGCGAACCAACCATCTCATCCTCTGTTGTCCCTTTCTCCTCCCCTCTTCAATCTTTCCCAGCATCAGGGTTTTTTCCAATGAGTCAATTCTTCACATCAGGTGGCCAAAGTACTGGAGTCTCAGCTTCAACATTAGTCCTTCCAATGAACACCCAGGACTGATCTCCTTTAGGATGGACTGGTTGGATCTCCTTGCAGTCCAAAGGACTCTCAAGAGTCTTCTCCAACACCGCAGTTCAAAAGCATCAATTCTTTGGTGCTCAACTTTCTTTATAGTCCGACTCTCACATCCATACATGACTGCTGGAAAAACCATAGCTTTGACTAGATGGACCTTTGTTGGCAAAGTAAGGTCTCTGCTTTTTAATATGCTGTCTAGGTTAGTCATAGCTTTTCTTCCAAGTAACAAGTGTCTTTAAATTTTATGGCTGCAATCACCATCTGCAGTGATTTTGGAGCCCCCAAAAATAAAGTCTGTCACTGTTTCCATTGTTCCTCATCTATTTGCCATGAAGTGATGGCACTGGATGCCATGATCTTCTAGTCATGTAAACTGATACAGCCATTATGGAAGATGGTATGGAGATTCCTTTAAAAATTAGGCACAAAGCAACCATATGACCCAGCAATCCCACTCCCAGGTATATACCCTGAGGAAACACTATTTGAAAAAGACCTATGTACCCCCAGTGTCCATTGCAGCACTGTTTAGAATAACTAGAACATGGAAGCAACCTAGATGTCCATTGACAGATGAATGAGTAAGTTGTGATACATATACACAATGGAATATTACTCAGCCATAAAAAGGAACGTGTTTGAGTCAGCTCTAATGAGGTGGATGAACCTAGATCCTATTATACAGAGCAATGTTAAGTCAGAAAAAGAAAGATAAATATCCTTTGGACTGCAAGGAGATCCAACCAGTCCACTCTGAAGGAGATCAGGCCTGGGATTTCTTTGGAGGGAATGATGCTGAAGCTGAAACTCCAGTACTTTGGCCACCTCATGCAAAGAGTTGACTCATTGGAAAAGACTCTGATGTTGGGAGGGACTAGGGGCAGGAGGAGAAGGGGACAACAGAGGATGAGATGGCTGGATGGCATCACTGACTCAATGGATGTGAGTCTGAGTGAACTCCGGGAGTTGGTGATGGACAGGGAGGCCTGGCGTGCTGCAGTTCATGGGGTCGCAAAGAGTCAGAAATGACTGAGCAACTGAACTGAACTGAACTGAAAGAATATATATGGAACCTGAAAAGATGGTACCAAAGAATTTATTTGCAGGGCAGCAGTGGAGAAACAGACATAGAGAACAGACTCATGGACACAGGGAAAAGGGAGGGGAGGGTGACATATATGAAGAGAGTAACATGGAAAATTACATTACCATATGTAAAATAGATAGCCAATGGGAATTTGCTGTATGTCTGAGGGAATTCAAACAGGGGCTCTGTATCAACCCAGAGGAGTGGATGGGGAGGAAGATGGGAGGGATGGTCAAGAGGGAGGGGACATATGTATACCTGTGGGTGATTCATGTTGAAGTTTGACAGAAAACAACAAAATTCTATAAAGCAATTATCCTTCAATTAAAAAATGAATAGATTTTAAGAAATAATTAAATTGATAGCATGACTTATGTAGAAAACCAAAAAAAAAAAAAAAATCCTGAAAATAATGATTGCAAGTTCATAGAATATAAGGGCAACACAGAAATCAGTTATATTCATATACCCCAACAAGGGACAAGTGGAATTTGAAGTTATAAAACAATACCATTTACATTAGCCTAAAATAATGCAATGCTTCTGCTGCTAAGTCGCTTCAGTCATGTCCGAATCTGTGCAACCCCATAGATGGTAGCCCACCCGGCTCTCCCTGGGATTCTCCAGGCAAGAATATTGGAGTGGGTTCCCATTTCCTTCTCCAAGGCATGAAAGTGAAAAGTGAAAGGGAAGTCGCTCAGTCATGTCCGACTCTTCGCGACCCCATGGACTGCAGCCTACCAGGCTCCTGCATCCATGGGATTCTCCAGGCAAGAGTACTGGAGTGGGGTGCCATTGCCTTCTCCAAAATAATGCAATACTTAGATAGAAATCAAAACGTTATGTATAGGGTTTGTATGTGGAAAACAAAAAGCTGATGGAAGAAATGAAAGTTTTTCTTTTTTTAATGGAATGGTGTCCCATGTTTATATATTAGAAGACTCAATATTGTTAAGATGTCAATTATCCCTAACTTGATTTATAAGTTCAATGAAATCTCCATGAAAAGACCATGAAGCTAAATTATTGATATCAAAGAACAGATTCTAAATTTGATATGGGAAGGCAAAAGACTTGAAATGGTCAATAAAATATTTCTTTAAAAAGCAATAACAGAAATTTATTTAAAGACATCATAAATATAAAGTAACTAATACAGCATGGTATTGGCAAAAAAATAGATATATACAATAATATATCAGAATACAAGACCTAGAAATAGATCCTCACAAATATAGTTAATTCATTTTTCACAAAGTTTCAAAGGTAATTCAATGAAGAAATGATAGACTTTTTAACAAATAGTGCTGAATTAATTAGACATTCATATGAAAATAAAATAAATATAGATTATTTTATAAAAAATATACAATTATACCTTTTACTAAATTAATTCATAACAGACTATAGACCTAAGTATAATATGAAAAACTAACAATGCAACAACAACAATAAACTACTTGAAGAAAGCATAGCAGAAAATCTATGTGACCTTGGGTTTGGTGATGAGTTCTTAGATATGACATTTATAATTATGATCCATAAAATTTAAAAATGATAAATTAAACATTAAAATTAAGACTTCTGCTCTGAGAAAGACAATGTAGCATACAAGTCACAGACTGGGAGAAAATATCTGCAAAACACATATCTGATAAGGGAATTATGTCAAAATGTTCAAAGAGCTCATAAAATTCAACAGTAAAAGAAAAAACAATGCAATTTAAAAATTAACAATAGATATTAACTGATACTACCAAAGATATACAGATATCAATAAGCATATGAAAATATGCTCAACATGATTCATCTTTAGGAAAATGCAAACACCACTACATGCCTAATAGAATGGATACCAACTGCTGGTTAGGATGCAGACCAATAGGGACACTTATGAATTGCTGATAGAAAAATAAAATGGCACAGCCAGATAGGAAGAGTCTTACTATACAGTCCTGCCAAGGTAATCATAAGAAGAAAACTCTGATAAACTGTCACAGCTAAGAAAAGCCTAAAGATACATGATTACTAAATACAATGTGGTATCCTGAGTGATATCCTATCAGTTCAGTTCAGTCGCTCAGTTGTGTCCGACTCTTTGCGACCCCATGAATCGCAGCATGCCAGGCCTCCCTGTCCTTCATAGAAAGGACAGAAGAAAGACATTAACAAAATTTAGGAAATCTGAATAAAGTATAAACATTATGTTTCAACAGTATCACACGAATTGTGATAAAATTATATACTAGTGTCATGTATTAACAATAGAAGAAATTGAGTGTGGAATATATAGGAACTCTATCTTTTCATAATTTGTATAAATTTAAAACTGCTTTAAAATGAAGTTCATCTCAAAAAAGAACAAGTTTGCAAAACTTATAATACTCAGATTACTTATAATACTCAGATAAAGGTATATAGTATTATATACCTTTATAATACTATAAAGGTATATTAATAAAGGCAGCATGGTATTAGCATTAAGACAAATAAACAAATAATGAAACAAAAAAGAGAGTTCACAAATATATTCTCACTAATATGACCAACTGATTTTCAAGAATGATGATAAGGAAATTCAGTGGAAAAAATAGTCTTTCAATAAACAGTAAGGGAAAAATTGGCTATTCATATGCACAAAAATGAACCCTGAACACATGAGTCAAAGAAAAAATCAGGAGAAATTTTAAAATATTTTCAGCTCAATGAAAATGAAAACAGCTAATCAAAATTAGTGTGATACAATAAAAACAGTGCTTAATGGGAACTTATAGCAGTGAATGCTTTCCTTAGAAAAGAAAAACTAATAATCTAAGCTTCCACTTGAAGAAACTAGAAAAAAAGAACAAGAAAGTAAATCCAAAGTAAGCAAAAGAGAAGATATAATAAAAATTAGAGTGGAAATCAATACAATTGAAAATAGGAAATAAATGAAATGAAAAGCTGGTTCTTTGAAAAGACTAATGAGCTCAATAAGCACCTAGCTAAGCTAAGAAAGAAAAGAAGGACACAGTTATTAACATCAAAAATGAAAGAGGGTACATCACTGCAGATCTTATAGACACTGAATGGATAATAAAGGAATACTATGAATATCTCATTTTCCACAAACTTGATAACCAAGATAAAGTGGACCAATTCTTTGAAAGACACACCCTCCAAAATTCACACAAGAAGAAAAACATAATCTGAATAAGCCTATATCTGTAAAATACATTGAGTCAATAATTTAAAACTTTTAAAAGAGAAAGCATTGGACCCAGATGGGTTTACTGGTGAATTCTACAAACATTTAAGGAAAAAGTTACACCAAATCTTTACAGCTTCTTTCAGCAGGTAGAAGCATAGGGAATACTTCATAACTAATTCTATGAGGCCAGCATTATCCAGATACCTAAACTAGACAAAGACATTACAAGAAAATAAAACCATATCTCTAATGAGCATTGATGCAAAAAATCCTCAACAATGTATTAGCAAAGTGAATCTAATAATGTACAAAAGATTACACTATAGCCAAGTGGGATTATTTTAGATATGCAAGGCTAGTTCAACATTCAAAAATCAATTGATATAATACATCATATTAATTAAGGCTTCTCTCATAGCTCAGTTGGTAAAGAATCTGCCTGCAATACAGGAGACCCTGGTTCAATTCCTGCATCAGGAAGATCCCCTGGAAAAGGGATAGGCTACCCACACCAGCATTTTTGGGCTTCCCTTGTGGCTCAGCTGGTAAAGAATCTGCCTGCAATGTGGGAGACCTGAGTTTGATCCCTGGGTTGTGCAGACCCCCTGGAGAAGGGAAAGGCTACCCACTCCAGTTTTCTGGCCTGGAGAATTTCATGAACTGTATAGTCAATGGGGTCACAAAGAGTCAGACATGACTGAGTGACTTTCACTTCACTTCATCACATTAATTGGCTGAAGAAGAAAAATCACATGATCATTATCAATAGATGGAAAAAAAAAGCATTTGACAAAATCCAAAACACATTCATAATAAAAACTCTCAAGAATGTATTAATAGAGGGAACTCTCTCAATTTGATAAAGAATATATACAAAAACCCTGTAACTAACATAATATTTAATGGTGAGAAACTCAAAGATTTCCTACTAAGATCAGGATCAAGGCATGAATGTCTCCTCTCACCACTCCTTTTCAACAATATAGTAGAAGTTCCAGCCAATGCAATAAGACAAGGAAAGTAAATAAAATATATATTTGGAAGGAAAAATGAACTTTGTTTATAGATGACATGATCTTCTGTGTATGTGTGTGAGTGTGTGTGCGTGTGTGTGTGTGCGTGTGTGTGTGTGTGTGTTTGCACGCTGAGTTGCCCATCATGTCTGACTTTTTGTGACCCTGTGGACTGTCATCAGCCAGGCTCCTCTGCCTGTGGAATTCTCCAGGCAAGAATACTGGAATGGGGATCTTCTATGTAGCCAATTCAAAAGAAGAAACAAGGAAAGTCCTGGAACTAAGTGATTATAGCAAGGGTGCAGAATACAAGATTAATATACAAAGGTCAGTTACTCTCCTATATGACAGCAATAAACAAGTGGAATTTGAAATTAAAATCACAATTCATTTTTATTAGCACTAAATAAACAAAGAAATACTTAGGTATGTATCTAACAAAATACATACAATATCTCTATAAGGAAAAATACAAAATTCTGATTAATGGAATCACAGAATAACCAAACAAAAGGAGAGATATTTATAGATAGGAACATTCAATATTATCAAGACGTGAAGTCCAAAATGATCTATAAATTCAACACAATTCCAGTAAAAAGAAAAACATGGGAAGTTAATTTTTGGATATCAACAAGTTGGTTTTAAAGGTCATAGGGACAAGCAAAAGACTCAGAATAGCTAACATGCTACTGAAAAAGAAGAACAAAGTTGGAAGACTGACACTATCTGTGCTGGAATAGCATGATATCCACATACAAGAAATACATATATATATATTTATCTATATCTATGCATATAGATATACATATACAGATGTGCTCCTGTGCTTTATCATATCCAACTCTTGTGACCCTATGGACTGTAGCCCACCAGGCCTCTCTGTCCATGGATTTCCCAGGCAAGAATACTGGAGTGGGTTACCAGTTCCTCCTCCTAGGGAATCTTCCCAACCCGGGGCTCAAACCTGCATCTTCTGCATCTCATGCATTATAGGCAGATTCTTTATGGCTGAGCCATCAGGGAAGCCCCTTATGCATACATACATATATATACATATACCCACATAAAATATATATCTAAACACAAACTTTACAACTTTCACAAAAATTATTCAGAAATGGATCATGGACCTAAATGTGAAACATAAAATTATAAAACTCCTAGAAGAAAAGATATGGGGGAAAGTCTAGATAACTTTTGGTTTAGGCACCACTTTTTTAGCAGACACACTGAAGCCATACTCATAGAAAACTAGTCAGTCTAATCATGCTAGGACCCAGCCTTGTCTAACTCAACGAAACTAAGCCATGCCTGAGGGGCAACCCAAGACGGGAGGGTCATGGTGGAGAGGTCTGACAGAATGTGGTCCACTGGAGAAGAGAATGGCAAACCACTTCAGTATTCATGCCTTGAGAACCCCATGAACAGTATGAAAAGGCAAAATGATAGGATACTGAAAGAGGAACTCCCCAGGTCAGTAGATGCCCAACACGCTACTGGAGATCAATGGAGAAATAACTCCAGAAAGAATGAAGGGATGGAGCCAAAGCAAAAACAATACCCAGCTGTGCATGTGACTGGTGATAGAAGCAAGGTCCAATGCTGTAAAGAGCAATACTGCATAGGAACCTGGAATGTCAGGTCCATGAATCAAGGCAAATTGGAAGTGGTCAGACAAAAGATGGCAAGAGTGAACGTCGACATTCTAGGAATCAGCGAACTAAAATGGACTGGAATGGGTGAAATTAAATCAGATGACCATTATATCTACTACTGTGGGCAGGAATCCCACAGAAGAAATGGAGTAGCCATCGTGGTCAACAAAAGAGTCCAAAATGCAGTACTTGGATGCAATCTCAAAAACGACAGAATGAACTCTGTACATTTCCAAGGCAAACCATTCAGTATCACAGTAATCCAAGTCTATGCCCCAACCAGTAACGCTGAAGAGGCTGAAGTTGAACGATTCTATGAAGACCTACAAGACCTTTTAGATCTAACACCCAAAAAAGATGTCCTTATCATTATAGGGGACTGGAATGCAAAAGTAGGAAGTCAAAAAACACCTGGAGTAACAGGCAAATTTGGCCTTGAATGCAGAATGAAGCAGGGCAAAGACTAATAGAGTTATGTCAAGAAAATGCACTAGTCACAGCAAACACCCTCTTCCAACAACACAAGAGAAGACTCTACAAATGGACATCACCAGATGGTCAACACCAAAATCAGCTTGATTATATTCTTTGCAGTCAAAGATGGAGAAGCTCTATAGAGTCAACAAAAACAAGACCAGGAGCCGACTGTGGCTCAGATCATGAACTCCTTATTACCAAATTCAGACTTAAATTGAAGAAAGTAGGGAAAACCGCTAGGCCATTCAGGTATGACTTAAATCAAATCCCTTATGATTGTACAGTGGAAGAGAAAAATAGATTTAAGGGCCTAGATCTGATAGATAGAGTGTCTGGTGAACTACGGAATGAGGTTCGTGACATTGTACAGGAGACAGGGATTAAGACCATCCCCATGGAAAAGAACTGCAAAAAGCAAAATGGCTGTCTGGGGAGGCCTTACAAATAGCTGTGAAAAGAAGAGAGACAAAAAACAAAGGAGAAAAGGAAAGATATAAGCATCTGAATGCAGAGTTCCAAAGAATAGCAAGACCAGATAAGAAAGGAAAAGAACAGAATGGGAAAGACTAGAGATCTCTTCAAGAAAATTAGAGATACTAAGGGAACATTTCATGCAAAGATGGGCCTGATAAAGGACAGAAATGGTATGGACCTAACAGAAGCAGAAGATATTAAGAAGAGGTAGCAAGAACACAGAGAAGAACTGTACAAAAAAGATCTTCACGACCCAGATAATCACAATGGTGTGATCACTCATCTAGAGCCAGACATCCTGGAATGTGAAGTCAACTGGGCCTTAGGAAGCATCACTACGGACAAAGCTAGTGGAGGTGATGGAATTCCAGTTGAGCTATTTCAAATCCTAAAAGATGATGCTGTTAAAGTGCTGCACTCAATATGCAAGAAGATTTGGAAAACTCAGCAGTGGCCACAGGACTGGAATCCAATCCCAAAGAAAGGCAATGCCAAAGAATGCTCAAACTACCACACAATTGCACTCATCTCACATGCTAGTAAAGTAATGCTCAAAATTCTCCAAGCCAGGCTTCAGCAATACGTGAACCGTGAACTTCCAGATGTTCAAGCTGGATTTAGAAAAGGCAGAGGAACCAGAGATCAAATTGTCAACATCCACTGGATCATGGAAAAAGCAAGAGAGTTCCAGAAAAACATCTATTTCTGCTTTATTGACTATGACACAGCCTTTGACTGTGTGGATCACAAGAAACTGTGGAAAATTCTGAAAGAGATGGGACTACCAGACCACCTGACCTGCCTCTTGAGAAACCTATATGCAGGTCAGGAAGCAACAGTTACAACTGGACATGGAACAACAGACTGGTTCCAAACAGGAAAAGGAGTACGTCAAGGCTGTATATTGTCACCCTGCTTATTTAACTTGTATGCAGAGTGCATCATGAGAAATGCTGGACTGGAAGAAGCACAAGCTGGAATCAAGATTGCCGGGAGAGATATCAATAACGTCAGATATGCAGATGACACCACCCTTATGGCAGAAAGTGAAGAGGAACTCAAAAGCCTCTTCATGAAAGTGAAAGAGGAGAGTGAAAAAGTTGGCTTAAAGCTCAACATTCAGAAAACAAAGATCATGGCATCCGGTCCCATCACTTCATGGGAAATAGATGGGTAAACAGTGGAAACAGCATCAGACTTTATTTTTTTTGGCTCCAAAATCACTGCAGATGGTGACTGCAGCCATGAAATTAAAAGACGCTTACTCCTTGGAAGGAAAGCTATGACCACCCTAGATAGCATATTCAAAAGCAGAGACATTACTTTGCCGACTAAGGTCCATCTAGTCAAGGCTATGGTTTTTCCAGTAGTTATGTATGGATGTGAGAGTTGGACTGTGAAGAATGCTGAGTGCCGAAGAATTGATGCTTTTGAACAGTGGTGTTGGAGACGACTCTTGAGAGTCCCTTGGACTGCAAGGAGATCCAACCAATCTATTCTGAAGGAGATCAGCCCAGGGTTTTCTTTGGAAGGAATGATGCTAAAGCTGAAACTCCAGTACTTTGGCCACTTCGTGCGAAGAGCTGACTCATTGGAAAAGACTCTGATGCTGGGAGGGATTGGGGACAGGAGGAGAAGGGGACGACAGAGGATGAGATGGCTGGATGGCATCACTGACTCGATGGACGTAAGTTTGAGTGAACTCTGGGAGTTGTTGATGGACAGGGAGGCCTCGTGTACTGTGATTCATGGGGTCGCAAAGAGTCAGACACCACTGAGCAACTGAACTGAACTGAACTGAACTGGTATATAACGTCGTGGTGTGGGGAGCGCTTCCCTGGTGGCTCAGTGGTAAAGACTGTCTGTGATGCAGGAAACTCAGGTTGGATCCACGGAATTCTCTAGGCCAGAATACTGGAGAGCATAGCCTTTATCTTCTCCAGAGGATCAAACCCAGGTCTCATGCATTGCAGGCAGATTGTTTACCAGCTGAGCCAGAATGGAAGCCCAAAAATACTGTAGTGGGTAGCCTATCCCTTTTCCAAGGGATCTTCCTGACCCAGGCATCTCCTATCTGGAAAAGGAAATGGCAGCCCACTCCAGTATTCTTGCCTGGAGAATCCCATGAATGGAAGAACCTGGCAGGCTACCGTCCAGGGGATCACAAAGACAGTTGAGTGACTTCACTTTCACTTTTCACTTTTTGGATAGGACACCAAAGGCACAATCCATTAAAGAAGGACTTGATAAACTGGATTTCATTAAAATTTAAAATTTCTGCTGTGAGAAGGACAATGTCAGAGTAAAGATACCAACCACAGACTCAGAAAATATTTGCAGAACACACAACCGATAAAAATGTTATGCTAAATATACAAAGAAATTATAAAACTTAACACTAACAAACAAATAAACCAATTTGAAAATGGGCCAAAGACCTTAACAGATACTTCATCAAAGATACACAGATGGCAAGTAAGAATATGATAATATGCTCCACGTCATATGTCTCAGGCAAATGTAAATTGAAACAACAATGAGATACCCTTACTCACCTAGTAGAATGATTGAAATCCAGACCAATGACAACGCCAAATATTGGAAGGATGTAGAGCAACAGGAATTCTTATGCATTGCTAGTATGAATGCAAAATGATGCAGCCACTTTGGAAGATAATTTTGTAGCTTCTTACAAAACTGAACATATTCTCATCATAAGATCCAGCAATCACATTTCTTAGTATTTACGCAAAGGAGTATAAATTTATGTCAATACAGAAACCTGTGCATAGATGTATTTGTTGTTTTATTTAGTCACTAAGTCATGTCCAACTCTTTTGCAACCCCATGGACTATAATCTACCAGGCTTCTCTGTCCACCAGGATTTCCAAGGTAAAACTACTGGAGGGGGTTGCCTTGCCCTCCTCCAGGGGATCTTCCTGACCCAGGCATTAAATCCACATCTCCTGCATTGGCAGGCAGATTCTTTACCACCAAGCCACCAGGGAAGCCCCACACACAGTGGTATATAGCAGCTTTATTCATAATTGCCAAAACTTGGAGGGAACCAAGGTATCCTTCGGTAGGAAAATGAGTACATACTGGTACATCAGGAAAATGGAATTTTATTCAGCTCTAAAAAGAAATGAGCTATCAAGCCACACACACAAAAAAAGAGGAATCTTAAATGCAAATTACAAGGATAAAAAAAGCCAATCTGAAATCCTCAATGATTCTAAGTATCTGACATTTTGGAAAAGGCAAAAGTATAGAGACAGTATAAAGATCAGCAGTTCCCAGTGTTTAGAGGGGAAGAAAGGAAGAAAAGGCACAGAATTTTTAAGGAAGTGAAAATACTCTGTATGATATTATAATGGTGGATACATGTCATTGTGTATTTTATGGATTTTAACACCAAAAGTAAATCCCAGTGTAAACTATAGTCTTTGGAATAATGATGTAGCAGTGTAGATTCTCCGGAGAAGGTAATGGCACCCCACTCCAGCGCTCTTGCCTGGAAAATCCCATGGATGGAGGAGCCCGGTAGGCTGCAGTCCACTGGGTCGCGAAGAGTCGGACACGACTGAGCGACTTCACTTTCACTTTTCACTTTCATGCATTGGACAAGGAAATGGCAACCCACTCCAGTGTTCTTGCCTGGAGAATCCCAGGGACGGGGGAGCCTGGTGGGCTGCCGTCTCTGGGGTCGCACAGAGTCGGACACGGCTGAAGCGACTTAGCAGCAGCAGCAGCAGCAGCAGTGTAGATTCTCAATTAAAACAAATGCTTAACTCTGGTGAGGGATGTTGATAATATGGGAGGCTATGCATGCATGGGGACAAGGTGTGTATGGGAAATCTTTGTACCTTCTTCTCAATTTTGCTATGAACCTAAAATAGCTCTTAACAAATAAAGTCTATTTCTTATAAAACCAAAAACTTAGGAAAAAGAAAAGAACCCCAACCCTTACTTTACATTTCACACAAGAATTAACTTGAAATAAATCATAGACCTAAATATGCAAGATCAAATTATTTCAATTGTAAGATATAATACAGAAAAATGTTTTGCTTGAATGTGTATTAAAATATAGATTGATATTGATCTATCTTTATAGAGAAAAACAGACAGATCAAATTTGGCAAAATGTTAACAGTTGAGGATTCAAAGAGAAGTATATGGATGTTCTTTTCACTATTCCTAAAAGTTTTCTTTCAGTTTGGAAATTTTAAATTTAAGCTTGCAGGAGAATATAATAGAGTCAAACTAAAACTGAAAAAGAAAAACACTGCCTCACACTCTAGGACTGATCCAAATGTCTCAAAATAATTAAATTTGACTCTATTAAGTATTTCAGCTTTAGAAACAAAAGGCTTTAAAATAGAACAAAAGTAATAATCAATGACAAATACACAAGAAGTTAGAGACCAAGAACAAAAATTCATTGAATTTAGCAACATCAAGGACATCAGTGGTTTTGTTGAAAGTAGTTTCGATTGGGTATTGAGAGCAGAAACAAAACTTAATTAGAGGGGGGTGTAAATATGTATTAGAGAAATTAAAACAGCCTTGTAATAAACTATTTTGTGAAGACAGTGGGAATTTCTCCTTTTTTTATGAGGAGGAAATAGGCACAGAGGTAAAAAGGGATTTAGACTGTGGTGGGAAAATGATAGAATTTGCATATGTTAATTTCTACTGGGTTTGCCAAAAAGTTCATTTGGGGTTTTCTGTAATATCTTATGAAAAACCTTAACAAACTTTTTTGCCAACCCAGTACCTTTTTCGGTGAAGAAAGGACAAAGGTTTTAACCTGAAATTTAGTATTGAGAAATGAGCTGGCTTAAAGAATTTGAAAGTCACTTTTAGACATCATAATAGTGTTTCTGGGTTCTAGTGAAAGTCTATTTAATAATACACTTATATTAATACAATATTCATACCTGTACATAAATTATTGCTCATTAAGTAGCAGCACTATCTTCTCTGTATTTATCCCAGAGAAAAGACATTATGTTCACTCAAAAAAACTATATACTAATTATTATAGCAGCTTTATTTCTGATTATTAAAACTTGGGGAAAACTCAAATGTCCTTCAGCTGATCAATGAATGGGACATCCATACAATGGAATACTGCTGCTGCTGCTGCTGCTAAGTCGCTTCAGTCGTGTCCAACTCTGTTTGACCCCATAGACGGCAGCCCACCAGGCTCCCCCATCCCTAGTTTTCTCCAGGCAAAAACACTGGAGTGTGTTGCCATTTCCTTCTCCAACACAATGGAATACTAGTCAACTGAAAACGGAAACAAACTACTGATACACATAGACACACGGATGAATCGCAACTGTAATATGCTAAATGGAAAAAGGCAGATTCAAAAGATGGCATACTATCTGATTCCAAGTATGTAATATTCTGGAAAGGCAAAACTATAAGGTATAAAACAGATGAGCTGTGGCTTAGGGTCTGGGGGTGAAGGAGGAATAGATGAAGTGATGTCTAAGGGTAATTCTTGGAGTGATAGAATTGTCCTATTATTGATCATAGTGGTAGCTACATGACTGCAGGTATTTGTCAAATCTCATAAATCTGTACATTAAAAAGGGAGGCTTTTACTGTACGTGTATGCATGCTCAGTCGGTCACGTCTGACTCTGTGACCCCATGGACTGTAGCCCACCAGGCTCCTCTGTCCATGGGATTCTCCAGGCAAGACTACTGGAGTGGATTGCCATTTCCTTCTCCAGGGGATCTTCCCGACTCTAAGATCAAACCCAAGTTTCCTGCATTAGCAGGCAGATTCTTCAACACTGAGCCACTAGGCAAGTCCCCTGCTGCTGCTGCTGCTGCTAAGTCACTTCAGTCGTGTCCAACTCTGTGCGACCCCATGGATGGCAGCCCACCAGGCTCCCCCATCCCTGGGATTCTCCAGGCAAGAACACTGGAGTGGGTTGCCACTTCCTTGTCCAATGCATGAAAGTGAAAAGTGAAAGTGAAGTCACTCAGTCGTGTCCTACCCTCAGCGACCCCATGGACAGCAGCCTTCCAGGCTCCTCCGTCCATGGGATTTTAGTACTGGAGTGGGGTGCCATTGCCTTCTCCAAGGGAAGTCCCCTACAGAAGTAGAAATATAATGTAGTACACATAAATCTTATATACTGTTACAAAACCAATGTTAGCTCAATAATTTTTAAAAGCACCCCAAATATGTCTGTAGGTATCATAGGAGTGGAGGTAAAAACCACAGTGATGCAAGTAAGGGAGTTATACCAAGAGATTCCTTACCTCTTTAGCAAAAATGAATGAAGTGATGGATACATGCTAAAGAGTAAAGTTTTAGGGGCATGAGGAATTTCAGCTTTCATGTACTTCACTGAATAAGTATTTACCATATGTTCTTTTTGTAATTTTTTTCCTGTGATGGAAAACTAGTGCCTACAAGAAGGATGTCAGGATATGAAGCTCTTCTAATATTTAAAATAGAGATTGGCAAGACCATCCTCATTGAGCCCAAATATGAGACTATTATATGTGCTGTATTAGTTTATGGAAACATTCTAATGGAACAGTAGGACTTCATTAAGACAGGTGACTTTGCTCATATTTAAACTTTTCCAATTTAAGTGTACCAGTTAAGCAGATTTACAGATTACATTGTCCAATCTTAATGAAATTTGCCCTCACAAAATGAACAAGAAATTCGAAAAGTCTCTTGCAAAGGAGTCATCAAAGGCAATTCTCTTATCACAAGTACAACTGAGCAATTAGAAAATGGTAGTGCTAAGATTCCTCTTCCCCTTTGGGCATATTTCCTATCAAACATTTATGAGTGAAAGTCAATGACAATGACAAAATCATGAGACAACCATGTCATTATTACTAAAATACTGCTAGTAGTAATACTAACTATAATTACTTAATTAAATGAGAAAAGTGTTTATGCTAAAAAAAAAAGAAAATAAAAATAAACAACATTGCATTCAACTTTATTCTATTTCAGTTCCTATAACTGGCCAAGTTTTATAATATATGAATCATATTTGTATTTGATTATCTTTGAAGAACATAATTTATACATAAACACGTGTTGGGATACAAATCCATAGAAATATTTTACTGAAAGGCGCACACTATCAAAAACATTTGAGGGTTTTCCTGGTGGCTCAGTTGTAAAGAATCCTCCTGCCAATGCAGGAGACTTGCATTCCATCCCTGGTCTGGAAAGATCCACGTGCTACAGGATGGCTAAGCCTGTGAGTCACAACTACTAAGCCATAACTCTAGCACCTGAGAGCCGCCACTGCTGAGCCCACAGGCTGCAACTGAAGCCCATATGCCTAGAACCTGTGCTCCGCAACAAGAAAAATGAGAACCACAATGAGAAGCCTGCATACCACAACTAAAGAAAGCCTGCATGCAGCAAGGAAAACCCAGCATGGCCATAAATAAATAAATAAACCTTTTTTTAAAAAAGTTTTCAAACGCTTAAAGAAAAATTTGAAAGCATTGATGGAGGGGATATAAATTCTACAAGTAGATCTATGAGGCTAATATCAATAAACAGGAACATTTTTTTAAATTTAAAAATCAAAAGACTTTTATTCTCTAAAATGAATGCATCAAAAATATAAAATAATTATTCTTTTTTCTAGATCTTATAATCTCACAATAAAATATAGAGCTCTGTTCTTTAATATTTCTCTCCTTACAGATACCAAGTTAAACCAGAATTTCTAGAATCAATGTATTTTGTGAACATTTGGAAAGAAATGTTGATATAATGAAAAGCATATAGTGATCATTAGAAAGCAAGATGACTTTTGTAAAAATCACTTGCACAACTGACTTGATTTGTCTTTTTTAATAATGTCACACTGACATTAAGGGAATGGGGTAAATACTACTATCTTAACAAAGCAGTTAAAAAAAATCAAGATGTGAATAATAATTCAGTAGAACACATTTAGCTGACACATACTGTAATGTGCAACCAGAATAATCTTTCCAGTTCACTTCCTGGCAGTACCACAAGTCTGGAGTCTTTTGATGTCCTCAGAAGGAGATCTACACTCATTATTCCCGTCACCTCTCACTGACCCTCCACTCTCGGACGCCCTCACTACTCTCCTTGTGTGTGTGTGTGTGCTGCTCACCTGTGTCCAGCTATTTGCAATCCCATGGACTGTGGCTCACCAGGCACCTCTGCCCATGGAATTCTCCAGGCAGGAATACTGGAGTGGCCGGCCTTTCCCTTCTCTAAGGTCTCTTCCCAACCCAGGGATCAAACCTGCATCTCCTGCCTTGCAGGCAGATTCTCTACCAGCTGAGCCTCCAGGGAACCCCCATTACTCTCCTCAGTGAGTTTAAATTTCATGATTCAGTCACTGCAACCATTCTCTGTAAAGGCTCTTAGCTCGCACCTCCCCCTGGCTTTCCTGGATGAACTTACACCTTCTACATTTAAACCTACACCTGAATGCAGATGACTACAGCTAGGCTATTCACAGCCATGTTATCTAGACTCACTTTCTCCTCTTCTCCATTTAGGTAAATTTCAACTCTGCTCTTTCAGGCCAAAAGTTGTAAAGTATTCCATGACTTTCTATCATACTCTATATCAATCCTTCAGCTAATTCTACATTCAAAATTATCCAGAAGAGAACTGATTTTAACCACAGCCACTACTACCATTACAATCCAAGCCACGAATACCTGCAATAGCAATCTTTCCTCCCTCAAAACACAACACAACAAAACAAACCTAGCCTTTCTTTTCCCTTGGCCAGCTCTGGTCTATTGTCAATTCAGCAGCCAAAATAACCTACTATAATGTAAAAGTCTCTCGTATCGTTCCTCCACTCAAAATTCAGCGGCTTACCAAACTAAAGCTCAAATTTCCTGCAGTGACAACATAAAGTCAGTTTTTCTTTCTGATCTCATCCTAGTCTCTTCTTTGCTAATTTTACTTCAGCCACTTGGAAGAAGTGGAAGAAGAAGCCATCCCCTTCTCCAGGAGATCTTCCCAACCCAGGGACTGAACCCAGGTCTCCTGCATTGCAGGCAGATTCTTTACCATCTGAACTGCCTGGGAAGTCTTCATAGGTGTATATATATATATATGTCCAAACACAACTAATTGCAAACAATAGATACATATGATTTTTTATATATCAAATATACTTCAATAAAACTCTCAAGAAACCCAATTATAAAAATAAAGGAGGAGAGGAGGGACCTAATTTGGGCTCTCTCTCGCAATTTCCCACATGTGCTATGTAACCTGGGCCTCAGTGACTTTGTACGTGCTTTTTGTTCTACCTTCCATTTCCATCTCTATCACCATTCATCTCAGTGGCTCAATGAAGACTCATTTGTTATGAGTCTTTAAATCTATTAAAACCTCTTCTAGAAACCAGAATTGAAAAAGACACATGTACCCCAATGTTCATCGCAGCACTGTTTATAATAGCCAGGGCATGGAAACAACCTAGATGTCCATCAACAGATGAATGAATAAGAAAGCTGTGGTACATATACACAATGGAGTATTACTCAGCCATTAAAAAGAATACATTGGAATCAGTTCTGATGAGATGGATGAAACTAGAGCCGATTATACAGAGTGAAGTAAGCCAGAAAGAAAAACACCAATACAGTATACTAACACATATATATGGAATTTAGAAAGATGGCAATGATGACCTTGTATACAAGACAGCAAAAAAGACACAGATGTGTATAGCAGACTTTTGGACTCAGAGGGAGAGGGAGAGGGTGGGATGATTTGGGAGAATGGCATTGAAACATGTATACTATCATGTAAGAATCGAATCACCAGTCTATGTCCGACGCAGGATACAGCATGCTTGGGGCTGGTGCATGGGGATGACCCAGAGGGATGTTGTGGGGAGGGAGGTGGGAGGGGGGTTCATGTTTGGGATCGCATGTACACCCGTGGTGGATTCATGTCAATATATGGCAAAACCAATACAGTATTATAAAGTAAAATAAAGTAAAAATAAAAAGTTAAAGAACCTCTTCTATGCTGTCTCTGTAGTATGTTCATACTTCTATCATTGTCCCTATTACACCAGGTTGCAATTATTTGTTTTGAGTCTTTCTCCTTATAAGCTATGAGTTTCTGGATATTAAGATTCATGTCAACGATCTGCTGTATTTGACACCCCCGTGTCTATGTTATACAACTGATTTTCAAATGTAATTGAATCCATATTTTTTAAAAAATCTAGAAGGATCTGATTTTCCAAAAGCTTTAGTGTGAGCCAAAATTGTCATTGATATTTGTTATCCAGATTATGGGAAGTAAATCTCAAATATTGTGCCAAAACAGCCACAGGAGAGTATGAGCCTCCCATTACTGGGGACATTTGGGCAGAGCCTGGATAATCAATGCTCATGGAATCTTAAAAGATCCTTGAACTACATGGGAAGTTAGACTAGAAGAATCCTCAGGATCTGAAAAAAATGTATTCCCTGATCAGAGAAAATCATTCTCTATTTTTTCTTTTCTTTTTCACAATTTATGGCAGCTTTTGACTGTATTGTTCTATCTAATTTAGCACAATTTGAGTAAAATTTAAGGATTAAATGCAAAGTCAACTATAAATCTGTAGTGAACACATTTGCTCACGTAATCTGAGTGACTTTATAGTCAAAATATATTTTTAATTTAAAGGTCTCAATCTATTTGTATACACTTTTATATTAATAAGCTGAGCTTTGAAATAACAAAAACATTTAAATTCTAAAATGTTATTACTAGTGATATTTTTCCATTGGTTCTTAACCATTGTTTTATCTCCTCTCCCCCTCCTTCTATCAAATTTTAAATTACATAATTGCTTTATTTGAATAGTTGTACAATTTTTATGATTTTAAGATGTTTGGAATTTAGAAGCATATTTTAATACTGAATTTTATTTTTTATAAAAGGTATATTTAATTATTATAGTGTTAATGTTTCAAGAGTAACAGCTTTATTTCAAAATACCTTAGTGATTATAAAAAATACAAAAATTTTGCTTCTACTGATACTGTTATCATGCAACACATTTTACAAGTAGTTACACTGTCTTATTTTATTGTAAAAAAATAATACCAAACCTAGAAAAAAATAGAATTTTTTCATTCTATAGTGAGTGTTCTAATACAGAAAGATTTCAATGATTTGTAACAGATTACATAGCAAGTTATGGCAAATTGAGAAGTAGAATTTTCTCCTAATTTTAGCCGAGAGTTCACTACATTTCAAACCTACATATCTAACTTCCAGGGTCTACTAATGGAGAGAAAATTTTTAAGAATTTCCTTTGAATTTTTAAGAATTTCCTTTGACTTATTTAAGAAATAAATTTGTTTTTGTTTTCATAAACTAAGTAAAAAATATATATTTAATATTTCTTTAATTAACATTTTTAATTTACTAGTTATTCCCAAAGCCAGAAGAAATCCTTAGGTAAATATAATATTTAGTATTTGAATTGCAGTAACCCACTAACATTTTTTTTCTTTCAAGTTTCTCTCACTTTGACCTTAATCTCTAGAAGGCAGTCTTCACATGTGAATTCCCATCTGGTAGGAGGCCTTTTCTGTTCTTGATTTTAAAGAAACTTAATATAACTTAAAATCATCCAAACTAAAAACCCACATAGAGTTTATTGGCTAAATCTTTTTCTGTTCTTTGTTATGCAGAAGTTTGCCTTATTTTAATATAAAATAAGACCAGTTATTCTCTGTGTCAGTCACTATTAGCAAGAAATTCATAAAAAATATGCATGACTATAAGTTAAGAGCACAAGTCTTTTCTGAGGGATCAATTTTGAAGTTCTGGAACCTGTAAAAACTAAGAGAATGTTCCTTCAAAGTAATTCTTATTATTTCAAATTCTTTTTTCTATGCTTATGATAAATCCATACATTTTCCTACTCAAATATTTGCATGACACTAACAATAGATTTTTCATTAATTTCACAGTAGAAATAAACTGAAAATGAAGATTTTGAAACTGAAGTCTGTATACATTTTAATTCAAGTAATCAAAATTTTCCAAGGTATGCAAACAATTGAGGAAATTAATATAGGAAATTTGAAATAGCCTTGATGGTTTTGCAAGAATATTTAGAAGTGGACTAGAAAATTTATTCTGCTAGAATAGGTAGATAAATAAACAGCTAGACATACAAACACACGTATATGTATACAATTCTTAACAGTAAAAACTGTGCACTGTCTAGAACATATATATGATTTCTCTGTTTTTCCTTTGTTTCAGTTCCATATAATACCCCCTAAAAAGGAAAACTCCAAAGAAGGCAAATCATAGTTTACAAGAAAACAAAAATGATAGATAATGAGACACTTAACCAGTTGGTAGGCATCTTAATACTTGGTATGTTAACCCTCAGCCTCTGAGAGATACAGAAGTAGATGTCCATCAAAATGTGTGCTAGCATTGGACAACTTTCCAATAAGAAATTCACCAGTTGCAATCAGTGTCCAGCCAGCTTTTTAAGTGAATCAACCATCCATGGGACAAGTCAAGTTACTGCATATTACGGAAATTGCCAGAACATTATCCCAACTGTTCAAAGGCTTCCTGACCCTAAACCTGAAGCAGACATATCAAGAACAAGTCTACCGCTAACCAGCATCTACATGGCTAGAGCTGCTTTAATGATACAAATTAATGAACATTATATAGCACCTCCCAAAGATCATTTCAAGGAAATCTTGCCCTTATCCATCCATCCCATGAAGGTACAGAAACATATTTGGAATAACATTCAATCTCTTCATTGGGCAAGGCATGCCAACAGGCCCAGTGCATACAAAAATAAGGGAAAGGAGGTAGAGAGAGAAGGAGGGAACGATGGAAGAAAGGAGGAAGGAAATGACGGACAACAATCTTCTCAGCTTCTGGGTGCCTGTCTAGAAAGATCATACAACTGACCAGAATCCAGCTTTAGCATTCCTAAACTGAAATACAATTAACAATAAAACAGAAAGCATAATTATCTAAGTAAGGTCTTCATGTGGAAAATGCAACTTAAGAAAATTTTCTTCCTATAAATTTACATAAATATACATATATATTCATTAAAATATCAATCTTAGAACAACTAGACAATTCTCTCAAAATCTTCTGGAAATTCAACATGCTTCCATATTTTAAAAATATAATTAAGAGTTCAAAAGTTTTGGAGCTTCAAAACTTTTTCAAAATTGTCACTGAGCACAGAATATGGGTGAACCATGTACAGACTGTTCCTGACCTGACTTGGTTCAATTTTTGATTTTTCAACTTTAGCCATGGTGAGAAAGTGATACACGTTCAGTAGAAACTGTAGTTCAGATTTGGAGTTGTGATCCTTTCCCGGATTAGCCCTGTGTGGTACAGTCCTTTCTCTTGATGCTGGGTCGGGTGGCAAGCAGCAGCTCCCAGTCAGCAGCTCATACATTTACAAACATTCTGTACCCACACAAACATACTGTTTTTCACTTTCAGTATCACATTCAATAAATCACATGAGATTTTCAACGCTATTATAAAATAGGCTTTGTGTTAGATGATATTTGCCAAACTGTAGACTAATGTTAGTGCTTTCAGTACATTTAAGGTAGGCCAGGCTAAGCAATGATGTTCTGTAGGTTAGGTGTATTAAATTCATTTTCAGCTTATTAATGACAACCCACTCTGGTACTCTTACCTGGAAAAATCCCATGGATGGAGAAGCCTGGTAGGCTACTATCCATGGGGTCGCAAAGAGTTGGACATGACTGAGAGACTTCATTTTCACTTTTCAGCTTATTAATTTTTCAACTCATGATAGATTTATCATTTTAAGTCTAGGATGATGCATGTGCATGCTAAGTCACTTCAGTCATGTCCAACTTGTGACCTTATGGACTATAGCCCTCCAGACTTCTCTGTCCGTGGGATTCTCCAGCCAAGAATATTGGAGTGGGTTGCCATTGCCTACTCCAGGGGATCTTCCTCACCCAGTGATCAAACCCACATCTCTTATGTCTCCTGCATTGCCAGGTGAGTTCTTTACTGCTAGCGCCACCCTGGAAGCTCAGGATGGTCTGTATTTAATACAAAGTATACAGAAGTAAGTATACGGCACTTTCATATAATTCATAAAACATAATATGTGGATATGTCATACCTTTCAATTTCTCACGTAGCTACAAAAAAGAAATCTAGATTACTAAAGTGACATTTATATGTAGTCTGTGTCTCAATAATGATGCTGGAAACTACGAAAAAAATGATGCATTCCTTGGATGTTTAAATCAACTGAAACAGTCTATTCTCATGATGCATTGTGGCATGAGTGAGGATACATCCTCAAGCTCCATATACATTTTGCTAATTTCCCTAGGTTCATTACTTTCTGGGTTTTTCTGACACTTCCTTTGCACTCTTGCTCCCTCTCCCTCTCCCTCTCTCCCCCTTTCCCTCTCTTCTAATTAGGCCACTTCTTTCTTCCTATCATTCTTGCTCTAAATATACTTGCTAAGTCTATCGCTGCTGTTGCCTCTTCTCCAAGTTATCTTTTTTTAGGCACAATGCCAGTGCCATTTTTCTTATGATTTGTGAAAAGTCTTTCTTTCCTCTGTCCCTGCCCAGGCCTCCTACCCCCTGCCTAAGCTTTTCCTTTTTCCTCTATTATCTACTATGCTCTCTGTTATATTTCTAGCCCTTAAAGTTCACAGGGCTCATGAGAAAAGAAAACTACAGCTGTGGTGAAACAACAGAGGTTTGTCCAAAAACTACCCTTGGTTATTTGAATCTAATTTACAGTGTTGCCTCCAAACAATAGCTTAATTGCAGGAATTTCAGAGAAAAAAAAAAGCTGCAAAAATCAAGCAGAAGCCTTGGAAAAAGCATTTGTTATATGTCTGTTCTCAAGACACAGGCTCCTCCAATTTGCCTTATCCTTCCATTAATATGATAAAACAAAATCTATTTACATTTTTCTTTATTTACAGGAGAATTAAATCATAACAGCTTCAGTTTGTCCAATTAATGAACTAAAGGTGCAATATTAATAAGATACAGAATACATGTCATCTTAATCTTTAAGAGATAAATATAAGATATATTTAATTTGAGTAGGATGTTTGCAGTCTTATTAAGAACACTGGGGAAGGCAATTGGGTAACTGATGTCTGAGTTCTTAGTGACATCCAGACAATCTTATGGGCTAAGGGAATTCCCAGAGGAGAATTGTGGAATTTAACAGCCAGTTCGGGCTTCTATACTTGATTCACTTCTTTGCTTAGTTATGCAGTGAGTTTTAAAGCCTTTAATTTGACCAGTGTTGTTATGTATCTTGTTTTTCTATAGCATCCTGTTTTGTTTACTTTTATGGCTAGTTTGGTTGCCTAAAATTATTGCCCTTTCTCTGTAGGTTCAAAATGTTAGGTGAATTTGCCTCAATAGTGATCAGCATTTTTATTTTCATTTCAGAAGCAAATACATGCTTTGAATAAAGAATATATTTTAGGTCTTAATAAGGAAATGAATCGTTATAAACATAACTGGATCCCTTGCCTTTTTTTTTTTTTCTTTACACTCCACATGTATCTTCAATAGGTTTACTGAGCTGCTGACCTAGAGAGAAAAAAATCTTTCTGATTATAACTGGGAACATTAAAAACAATCCTATATTTGCAGAATCAAAATGACCCAAGATGATAGCACTACAAATACCAAGTTAAGTTCCCTGTAAGCTACCATCAGAAGTTAACAGTCCAGAGGCAATTAAGGGAGTTTACTTTTAAAGAAAAATTCTCTCCCAAAATCACACCTGAGTCAGTCTTCAGGGGAAGATAGGGATTGAAAAATATATGGATTCTACATAAATCATTAGAATATTAAAGGTAAACAGAATAGACAAAAAAAAAAAGAGAAGAAAAGCAAAAAAGTGAGGATGCTATTTAATTAACACTGATGTGTAGCCATGAATACCACATAGATAGAAACTTCTACTCCAAGAATCTTTTTAAAAGAAATACTGCTGTGATAAGAGAAAAGGAAGCATTAGGACTAACCAGCTTTTGAGCAGTGATATTTTGGCCTATGGAGTTCTGTGAAAATTGCACTGTACCAGTAATATTTAATTGTAGCATAAAAATTAAACACCATTTACTTGATATAAAATAGGGATAGTATGTAAATTAAGTAAGTTTCAATTCATGTCTTCTTACTCACATCTGTTGGCAGTTTAAATAGTTTTAGTGTCATTAATTGTTAGAAAAGTGCAAGATTTGCTGTATGCTTGCCACTTAGGACCAAAGGCACAAAAGTCTAATTGAACTAAGTAATTAGTAATTTGTCATTTCCTATTGTCAGCAATTACTTTCCATTAGAAATCCTCACTGAAAATTCTAATTTGAAGTGAGGTTTGCATTTTATTGCTGTCCATCCAAATTAGTTTAAAATTGACAGCTACATTTTCATTTAAAATTTTAAAGATATTAAATATGCTTGAGAAAACTGAAGCACACTCAGCTCCACATAAGCCTCTGGGTGTGTGCATGCGCATGCAGACACACACACTTAGAAGAAAAAGACAGCCAACACCCAAGAAGGCACCTTTTATTTTTCCGGAAGGGAGTTGCTGTGCAAACATTACACCGTGGTTGCTTCTATGAAATTTCAGGTTTCTGATTTTTACATTTACACACAGACCCCTGCAGTGATTCTCTCTCCTGCACACAGATGGACAAGGAAACAACACACTATTAGACTTCTTTCTAGGGTTCCGAGCTCCCTCTGGGATATGGCTGTTGGATGGTTTTTCATTTGTTCTTTCTTCATGCTCCACTAGCCAATCAACTATTTCCCTTCCCTATGTTCTGAACACTGTATAAAGCTAAAAGGGAATGTAGCCTCAAAAATAATACTAAGGAGTTGACTCATAATTAGCATGGGTCTACTGATGTATTTTAACTAAGGGCAACTGATGAGTCAAGCTCATTCTCAAACTTTGTAAAAGTTTAAGCACCACATATTTCCCAACTGATAGTTTTCCTCTTTTAAAACTTAAGACTGTTTTCCTTGAAATACAGCTGGATATCTTTAACAATTAGGCCAGGCTTCCAATTATTAACTTTAAAGATACAGATGCAAAGGTCACATATTTTTCTCTCTACCCCATGATTAAAATTCTGAAACTGTAAAACAAATCTTTAAAAGACTTGAGTTAATATACCTGTGTACAAAGACCCTGTGTCTTAGATGAAGCTAATAGAACTTGCTCTGGGAAAAGCATATCCACATTGTTATATTATGATAAAGAGGTAATGTCCATAAATAACATTTGATTTATTAACCTAGAGATATAATTACATTAAAGGCAAAATGACAATGAAATTCCATAATAACATGTCTAATAATTCAGTAACTAATAAGGGTGCTGTTGAATGCATTTCTATATTAATTGAAGTGATACGGTTTACTAAATTTCCCTAAGTTATGCAAGTGCTAAAATTGACTTGCAACACTAGAAATTATAATGAATTTCTCTTATTGTTTAAGTGACAATCTAATCATTATTCTAAACTCATATACTTTTATAGAACAAATTTTCTACTCTTACCCCTTTGGTAACTAACTAGATATATCACACATCTGTAACACTTAAGTGAACATTAATTAGTGCTAATTTACAATCAAATTCCAATGGAGAAGCAAATTATGCTTTCTTGAACATCAAAAGTCTTTATTATGACCATTATGATGAATGTCAGAACATCTTAATTATTTCTACTTATAAATAATATTTCCCACAAACCTTCAAAATGCACAAGAATGCTCTAGAAAGCAATAATAATAATAACAATGCTGCTGCTGTTGCTGCTGCTGCTGCTGCTAAGTTGCTTCAGTCACATCCAACTCTGTGCGACCCCATAGACAGCAGCCCACCAGGCTCCCCCGTCCCTGGGATTCTCCAGGCAGGAACACTGGAGTAGGTTGCCATTTCCTTGTCCAACGCATGAAACTGAAAACTGAAAGTGAAGTCGCTCAGTCGTGTCCGACTCTTAGCAACCCCATGGACTGCAGGCTCCTCAGTCCATGGGATTTTCCAGGCAAGAGTACTGGAGTAGGGTGCCATTGCCTTCTCCAAATAATAATGCTAGTCTTACTATAATTTAGTTTTAACTCAGTAATAGTGCAGTTCATTTCAATGAATATCTTGCTCTCTTTACTACTTTATAATAGAAAAGAGATTGCCTGAAAATTTAGGAGCAAAATTTTCCATTGTGTATTGTTTAACAGCTATTGAAATAGATTTTAAAATTTTGACTATACTGCCACAGGATTTTGCTACATAAATCCAAGTTTGTCCATAATAAATATATCAGTTTTAGATGAACCAAAAATAATTTAAACTGTAAAATATTTGCCTCCTTGTATGAATCATACAGTTCTAAAGCAAAATGCTTCCCAGAAGAAAAATAAGCAACAGATACCAACAAACTCCTATTCCACTCATTCTAAAATTGTGTATAACTGCCAATAAGGCATTGAAGAAAAGAGAGAAGTAAATTAAAAATTCAATAAACACTGATCAATATGCTTGTAAATACCAAATCTATAAAATGATCTTCTCTTTAAATGTATTTAAACCACAGGTACATGTTCTATATTTTGCAATTCAGTTAAGTCTAGTTAAATTTGTTTCAAATGGAAACATGCCAGAAATTTAAGACTACCAGAGAGGATAATAAAAAAAGAAGGAAGGAAGGAAAGAAAGAAATAGGGAGAGAGAGAGAAGGAAGGAAGGGGTGGAGGGAGGGAAGAAAGAAAGGAGAAAAGAGAGAAAAAAAGGAAGAAAATAGCAGCTCAGATTGTCAAATTCTCACTGTGTCCTGGTTTAGCACCAGCTCACAATCAGTTGAATAAAGAAGTCATCTCTGTCTAAGATGTAAATAAATCACAAGCCTCAGTTACTTTACCACTAGCTGTTTGTCATTCAGGAAAATAATGGTTAATCAATGTCTAATCAATGAAGATGTGTAACATATTAGTTTGCAGTCCTTCATCATCCTATTTTCTTCAATTGCCTGGGGGTTTGTGTTTAGTACTTACAGAATCGATTACAATTGAGAGTGATCATTCAGCTCATGTTGAGAGCTGTCAGCTGTGCTTTCCACGAGGCAGCTCTACTCTTGTGTTTATTATGAGATGCTAATATTTAGCTGCATCTGACAAAGTAGGTTCCACGGTGAAACATTTTTGAGAAGCGCTTAAGTAACTAATTGTATCACTACATGTCACTTGATGAAACTAAACTTTTCCTGACTTCACAATAATCATAAGCATTACTGGTTTGCTGTGGAAAATTAAAGGGAAATAGCTGCCTGCTTGAGTCTGATCATGCCTCCAGGGAAGGTCTAAGAAAGGCAACTACAGTAACGCCTTTATAAATAACTACCAAGGGGGTGGGGGCAGGGGGAGGAGATAATTCTTCCGTTTTCATATGAAGCAACATTTTTGACATAACGTTTGCGTATTCTCTAGTGCAAACCTCTTTTGAATGCCCGCGATTTCTCACAAACACCAGGAGAAAAGTTAGACCCGCAGCCTCTTGACACATTTCTTTTAAGAAACGATCTTGGGTGGCTATGCATGTTCAAAGTCCAGAGAAAATGTTAATTGCCTGACAAGCCTATTTTTCTTTCCATTTATAAAAATGTATTACCAGCCTATATACACAACCTGAAGAAAACCTGGAAGAGTATTATTAAAGGTGGGAGAGGAGAATCCTGATTTCAACAACAATAAATAATTGCCAAGTTATGGAGAGCTTTGCTTTCATTACTGCCTTGTAACTTGTTTTGGAAGTTGTGCTGATGACATTCACAGAACCTAATGTTGAAGACTAATAATAATATAGTATATCATGAGAAACATTTTTGGATCTGGGTAGGACTGATTTTGAAAGGACAAGTTCAGGTGTGTTACGGTTAGTATCAGCTCCAACAGCACCCTCTAGTGCCCACTGCCCTGAAACACTTCGCGGAAGGCGGAAAAGCCATTTGTGTGCGTGCAAGCTCACTGACACTTGCTTTATAGCCAATATTAGGAAACTTTAAAAAGTATAGTCATCATCACAAATGACCTAAATGTGCTCTTAAACTTAAAAATGTTTGAATGTCATTCTGTGATCAAGCATACCCGAGAAATGTACAATGATCTAAGGTTTTTACAGGTAAAATAGTGCATTAATGTTAGTAGGCTGTTGCTTCAGTGATATGTTATCCAACTTTATGGTATTTCAGGATATGTTTTAATAGTTTAAATTGCTGGGATAGTTGATAAAAACTTAACTAATGACCACACCTTAAAAAGAAAGGTGGTTTATGCTCAATACCATCATGTACAATGAAATATTGAACTTACATTGTTTTCACTAACAGTGGGAATTTGGTGAATCTGACTTGTCTGTAAAAACAACTAATTTTCAGTTCAGTTCGGTTCAGTTCAGTCACTCAGTCGCGTCCGACTCTTTGCGACCCCGTGAGTCGCAGCGTGCCAGGCCTCCCTGTCCATCACCATCTTCCGGAGTTCACTCAGACTTACGTCCATCGAGTCGGTGATGCCATCCAGCCATCTCATCCTCTGTCGTCCCCTTTTCCTCCTGCCCCCAATCCCTCCCAGCATCAGAGTCTTTTCCAGTGAGTCAACTCTTCACATGAGGTGGCCAAAGTATTAATTTTAAAGGTGAGCAATAAAGACCCAATCAAATGAGTAAATAAGCATTTTTGTTTTCTCTTAGCTTCAACTTCCATTTCACCAATAAATCCCATTACAATCATTAGTACTTTGGACCAGAGTGGGTCTGGTGGAAAAATGAAAGAAATTCTGTAAAATACTGGTTTTACTTATTTTTTGAAATAGAATTTCATGGTCAGAAGGAACAGCTACAGAGAAGACATGTGTATTCAACTTTAGATAACGGATATATCTTTCTAGGTTGATGTGCGGAATGTGTAGCAGAGAAATCAGAAATCATGGATTGATTGTCATATGTTATGCTGGCATAAACAGTATCATACAAAGAAGTCACTTAGCTCACCTGACCTAAAAAACACACAAATATGTCATCCTTTAAGTGAATCAAAACTGTGTGTAAGTGTGTGCACATACATGTGTGAGCGTGTATGTGTGTGTGTGTCTTGGCAAGCCAGTGGTTAAGACTTCCCCTTCCAATGCAGAGGGTTTGGATCTCTGGTCAGGGAGTTAAGAGCCCACATGCCTCAGGTCCAACAAACTAAGATATAAAACAGAAGCAATATTATAACAAATTCAATAAAGACTTTTTAAAAAATGGTTTACTTCAAAAAGGTCTTTAAAAAAAAGAAAACCCATACACCCTTAATGTGTGTGTGTGTGTGTGTGTGTGTGTGTGTGTATGTGTGTGTGCTTGCAGATATGACAAAGAGAGACAGGACAAAATTGCTGCTGCTGCTGCTGCTGCTAAGTCGCTTTAATCGTGTCCAACTCTGTGCAACCCCATAGTCGGCAGTCCACCAGGCTCCTCTGTCCATGGGATTTTCCAGGCAAGAACACTGGAGTGGGCTGCCATTGCCTTCTCCAGAGGATAAAATTGCTAGAAGTATGCAATCCCAGAAAGAGTCCCCACCACAAAAATGCTGTTTTATCAAACACATTTGGTGTTTTTCTCCTTTACGTCAAATTTCTTATTGAGAAACAGTTCATATATTTACATCCTGAGATATCTCAGCAAGCTTTACGAGGCTATTTCGTATATATATATATTTGTGGCAACTGGAATATTCCAAAAGGAAAAAGCCTATCATTTCTGAAATGCCTAATATATATGTTAGTCTCCAGACTAGGCATAAACATATGTGTTATCCCACAGAGAATCACACCAAGCTCAGCAATAAACTTGGTCAACATTTTCTAGAAGTTATTCTTTTTCCTATCAGACCCATTACTTAAGGGCAGGAGAAAACTTATTAGCTGGATGTCTTAAAAGCTGGGCTCACATACCTGTGCAAATATTTGTAGTCTTCTTAAATTACATTTTGACCATCAGCAGTTTCTAAATCGACCACATACGCTTTAAAAGGCAGACCAACAAAGAAGTATGTAAAAGATCTTCATCTGGCTCTTTGCACAGCTACCAGGGGAGGTGAGCTAGCCCCATGAATGTCTGCACTTTGATATAAGAGCTGTGATAATGATGAAAAGTTAATGGATTTTTATCTATATCAACCTGATGATCATAGACCTTGTTATTTTTATTATTTTTTAAGAAGGGGATTGGTGCTGCATGAATATGAAGGCATATATTCACAGCATTTCTTAGATTTATAGGTACAGGGGCTACAAAGCCTTCTTTCCTTTCTAGGTAGATAAATTGAGTTCCATGCAGTTTACTATGTAGGGGTCTTTCAAATGAGACCACAAAATCTTAAATCCTACTCCCCTGTGTGGACATTAAAGATCCCATAGCACTTTTCATAAGAGTAGGGGCTTGTCACCATGCCACTAGGCAAATTCCTGCAACTTACCTTAAAGTCCAACAGCCAGCTTCTCTCCACAGGATATTAGTGTATTAGGTACCTTGGAAAAGTTCAGTATATTTATTCAATTTATTAAAAATGTTAACCTAATGGTTCTGAAAATTTCTTTTTTAGTGAAAAGGAACCAAAGGTCTCCTTAGGCAGAGTTACTGTAATGTTTGTTGCATGAAATCAAACTTCCTTCCAAAATATTTGATTAGTCTCTTTTGAACATAAATGCCTACAGTATTAATTTTATTTAAAAAACAAAAACAACCAATATATAATAAAAAAAATCTTATAATCCATGATCCATGCTTTCTGATACAGGTAATATAAAACAAATGATATAATCTACAAAACCATGACAAATGAAAGACTTGGAAAAGGTTATGGTTTGACAAGGTAACATTTTTGAAATCTGGACACCAATCAAATTGATGTAACTATTGGTGATGCAACACTCTTTGACACTAAAGTCTTTACCACTGTCTAAAACATAGAGAAGAGCCCATTGTGATTGCTTAATGTCAGCTTTTGTTCATAAGCTCCTTCATAAAACTGAAACAAGGAAAATGATTTAAAGCAGTTCAATTTGTCTATTTACCTTAATCTTTAACTATTCCCATATGTCTGGCTACATGATGTATGACTCTTCGTAAACCAATTTTTCAAAGATATACACGACAGAAAAAAGTCAGGCTCCTAACCTTTTATGCGTTGAACTTTTATAGAGCTCTAGAAAACAAAATGCTTTTAGGTTTCAGAAAAGGAAAAAAAAAAAGGGCAAAAGGTTATTTTCTTTCTCTCTCCTCTTAGTAAATATTTGCATCAGTGAAAGTAGAGCAGACACTAATTTCTAGGTACATGAAGAATCATTTGGAAGGTCCTATCTGCAAACATTGATGATAAGGTCTCTGTTTTAAAAAGAGCTATTTAAAAAATGATAATGCATAAATCAATATCATTAAGCTCTTACAGGTCCAGCAGTTGAGGTAGGAATATTGTGCTAGGTATAATACCATTCAGTGGGGTGAGCAGAAAATAAGAAACGCAATAAGAAACGCAGACTCTTAGAATAAAGAGTCTGAATCATGACCATAGAAGATTTAGTTTCACTCTTATGGAAAACAGTAACTGGAGAAATTAGTCAGTGTTGAAATAGAATGTTTTAATTATTTTAAAAATATCACAAGATTAGTAAACCAATTTTAATTAATCTATGACTTTATAAAGATGGAAAATGAAGAAAAATTACAGTATTTTTGCTCATTCATGTAACTGATATTTATAAAATACCTACTGTATGCTTGGAACTAGATAAACAGCTGCAAACAGGACACATTCACATCCCTGCCCTCTTGGAACCTATAATTTTGTTTAGAACTAGAAAAAAAAAAACAGATTCAGGATCATTATTATCAAGTTATGGTTAGGCGTTAAGGTAAAAGTGAAGATTTTTCTGGTACTTTAAGTTCTTAGCCCTCCTGCAAATTTTGTACTATAGCCTGTGTAATTTTCAAGGGACATTATAATATCCCAGGTGGTTTGTCCAAACTACAAAACCTGGTCTTTTCTCACAAAAAAGGCACAAAACATTAGAACTCTTATGATAAATAAGAAAAGAGAGTTAGCATTTGTTACATGTCTAACTATGGGCCTAGCCCAGTTCCAGGCACTTTGCATATTTTTATCACATTCACATCTTTCAAAGGCAGATTGCTGTCACTTCAGTCGTGTCTGACTCTGTGCGACCCCGTAGACGGCAGCCCACCAGGCTCCCCCGTCCCTGGGATTCTCTAGGCAAGAATACTGAAGTGGGTTGCCATTTCCTTCTCCAGTGCATGAAAGTGAAAAGTCAAAGTGAAGTCGCTCAGTCGTGTCTGACTCTTCGTGACCCCATGGACTGCAACATACCAGGCTCCTCCGTCCATGGGATTTTCCAGGCAAGAAAAAGAGCACTGGAGTAGGGTGCCATTGCCTTCTCAAAAAGGCAGATTAAGATCAGTTAAATCATTTTATAAACAAGAATAGCCTTTATCTTAAAAGTAGAAAAAAGTCAAATAGAAAAACCAATGAATCATTCAGTGTTTCTCCATCAGTAATTCCATAAATAGTACCTTTCTTTTGCAGATTTTGTAAAGGGGTCTTAATGAACTGTATAAACTGATGAGCTATAAGGTCTAATGCAAAAAGTAAATCTGTCAATCTATGTGGAAATATCAATCTTCAAATTATTATAACCAAGCTTTGTTGAAATTTAATATATGAAATCTACATGACAAAAATCAGTATACTGTCTAAAGTGTAAAAAGGAATTTTATTTTCATCAACATCACAGGATGATTCTATGATTCATCTGTGCCATTTTAATGTGCCATTTGATCAAATAGCCATAAATGCAAAACTAAGATTTGAGTACCAGTTTCCAAATTATATTGAATTTCCATCTCATGTACACAATTATTATCCTCCAGGTGAAATAATGAAGCATATGTGTATTAAACATATATGTATACACAGACACTACCTTGTTGTGGCCAAGGGGCTTGTGCAACTCAGTGAAACTATGAGCAGGGACATGCAAGATGGACAGGTCACAGTGGAGTGTTCTGACAAAACGTGGCCCACTGGAGGAAGGAATGGCAAACCACTCCAGTATTTTTGCTACAAGAACCCCATGAACAGTATAAGAAGGCAAAAAGATATGACACTGAAAGATAAGCACCCCCCCCCAGCCCAGGTTGGAAGGTGTCTAATATTCTCCTAGGGAAGAGCAGAGGACAATTACTAAGAGCCCCAGAAAGAATGAAGAGGCTAGGCAAGGCAGAAACGACACCCAGTTGTGGATGTTTGGTGGGGAAAGTAAAATCCAAAGCTGTAAAGAACTATATTGCATAAGAACCTGGAATGTTAGGTCCATGAATCAAGGTAAATGGTCAAGCAAGAATTGGCAAGAGAGAACATCAACATCTTATGAATCATTGAATCAAAATTGATGAGAATGGGTGGATTTAATTCAGATGACCGTTACATTACATGACTACTGTGGGCAAGAATAGCATAGAAGAAATGGAGTAGGCCTCATAGTCAACAAAAGAGTCTGAAATGTAGTACTTGGGTGCAATCTAAAAAAGGACAGG
Organism: Capricornis sumatraensis; assembly: GCF_032405125.1. Lineage (NCBI taxonomy): Eukaryota > Metazoa > Chordata > Mammalia > Artiodactyla > Bovidae > Capricornis > Capricornis sumatraensis. Next base: position 76,311,456 of record NC_091071.1, on the reverse strand, counting down.
CATTATATAACTATATACAATAAACATTACTATTATACATACAGCTATACTTGCAGTTCTTAAAACCCAAATATGGCTATCCATATAATTTCGAGAATGAGAAAAGATCATAAAACTTACAAAAACTAGGATTTAACTGATGGGACATTATTTTAATGTACATCTTCAATCTATTAAAACTGAAAAGGAATTCTAAGTGTATGAGGATAACAAGAAAATACTGTATTCCCAAATTAAGCATATTCCAAAATAATTAATTTTTTTCTACTAGTGGTAATCATAATTTCTCATCTTCTTCCAATTTCAAAATTAAAAGGTGTCATCTTAAAACAATTTTGAATAACTACAGAAAATAAAACCTCTAATAATTAATTACAGGATGTAAAGTTGTTAATTGTGTAATGAAATATACTGACAATTCTCAGAAGGAAGGAAAAGCAAACACAGCCATATGAGATTTGGCAAATGGCTCTAATCTATTTTGTTAGAAAACTTGCCACTTTTTCTTAATCCACTGATAAAATAAAGAAAAAAGCTAATAGAAATTGGATCAATATCACAAGGTATATATTCATATACGGCTATTGTTTGATAATTAGGAGGCTTTATGAGGATGGAATAGATGAGCACTTAACTATACTCTCACAAATAGAAATATCAGTACATAACTTGAAAATTTTAAGTTATTTTTAAAACTTTATATTATTTTTAAAGAAAATAAAATAATTTGAGATGCATTTAACCTGAAATAAAAATGATTTTTCCATTTATCTCATTTGGACAAATACATTTCAAATCAACTATTCACAAAAAACAACTCATTTAAAATAGATTTTTTGTTTTTTTTTTAAGTTTCAGCTTTTTTTTTTTTTTCAATGGTTCTTTTTTTAAAACTACAAGTATGCTTGAGAAACTGACTGTGGATCATGTATACAATGTAGGGTCAATGCTGTATTGAATTTCCAGACCATTTTCAGACTACCTTCTGGCAATGGAAGCATTTTGACCACTGACACTCCCTTTGGGTATATCTGACTATCCTGGTACAATGCACCATTCCCCATTATTGAATCTACAACAAACTGCTGTAGGTTATTCATTGATTGAGTGTTTAAGTATATTCTTCAGGAGCAAATAGAGAACTAATCCGTAAGCAATCACATAAAATAAAAAATCAGCAGAATTCCTGCTTTAAAGATGCTTTGAGCTTAAGCACTTAATTATGTGCACTCTTTGATTATATTGTATTATATTCAATAAAAATATATAGGAACTCTGTTTCTTTGTATTGCTGCAGGTTCTTCTCAGCGCTTCATCGTACCACGCAAAGAAATTAAGAAAGCACCTTCCAAAGCAATCATACCAAGTTGCTCCCTATTTATACCAGTATTTTTTCCCCCTGGGTCAATCACATTATTCACCAGGATGTCTATTTAACCAACAAAGATGCTGGCAGTGATTCTATAGTTTTCTAATATGCATCACCTTTATATCAGGTAGACTGTTTTCAGACTCCAGATATACATTTGTCTAGGCATAGGCATCTACATTCATCTTAACTAGACTGTATTTTAACAACAGGCTTGAGGACTCCTTGCTCAGTGTTCTTAAACAATTCAGAAGCTGAGAGTGTGTGCGGTGGCATGTGTGAGAGAGCAGACAGCTCTGTGTCCATTCTCACGGCCCCTCTGTCAGTGTGTATTTAGGACAGCTTTCTAACATGAAATCAGCTCAGCTGCAGAGTCGACTTCAGGGGCTTCTGAGAGAGAGGGAAAGAAAGAAAATACTTCAACTCCTTAAAATGTATTTGCTGCTTCTGTTCTCTGAAACTCTGAATGTGTTTTCTTATTTCTAAAGGAAACAACTTTTGGAGGATATATCTAATCATATCCAACTTATTTCTTTTTGTTCAAATCAGCTTGGTAGCTGTTAATAATTTGACAAACATGTAGAAATGTTTAAAAATAGAGTAAGATATTCAAATATATATTTTTTCAGAAAAAAAATGTATAGGAATTTGTATACTTTAATACCTGGATTTTTAAAAAGGTGGTGAGAAAATGAAGTGGAAATACTTTTTATAGCCATATAGATGCTGTCTTATTTTATTCTTTTGTAAAATATACTTCTGGTTTGTTAGGTTCTATGTGTTTTGTTCTGTTCTATAGCCAGAAAAGCTTTCATGGAAGCCACTATCTGCATAACAGAGGGAAGACATGTACAAAGTATTGATATCAATAAATAAAAATAATCACAATTTTATCTAAATTCCTTTTCTAAAATACAACAGCAGCACTGCTTTGATGCTGATGCTTTTATTTACTGAACTATATTTACTTAAACTCAGCAGAGAAGGCCTGTAGAAGAAATTATCACTTTGTTGCCTACCTAATATAGGAATTCAGTATAATCTTGAGTTTATTCCAGCTAATGCTGAATGTGAAAACAGTTTATTTTAATAAAACATTTTAGTAACATTTCTTTCAAGTGGGAAATGACTAGAGACTGTAAAACAATTTTAAAATACAAGCAAGCAAACAACAACAAAAAAAGAAAATGTCAGTCTCTGTGGCCAATGTCACATTACCAGTCACTTCTCTGTTCAAGTTTATAGAGTTCTTCAAGTGTAACAATTACTGATCCAGGTCAGTTAATCAACGTGATTATGCTGTGGGGACCTGTATGTGTGAGAAGAATGTGGCCCGTTCACAAAGGACTTTGCACCGTGAGACGAGTGTATAGAAATGGAACTCAGTTGCTTATAAAATAGTGACAAAATGCTGACAATGTGAGACATTTTAAAAAAGATTTCTCTTCTCCAGATATATTTCCCCTAAGTTATGACCAATTTCAAAAGGCTTTTTCTTTAGGTGGGGAGGAAATGCAGAGCAAATATTTTTTACCATCTTCTTACAATATCATGCAAAGTTTTATTTTACTTTTTGTAAATTATACTTTGGTGGGTTCGGTTTGGTAATGATAATACTTCCCAACTTCAGGTCAAGCTATTACATACATATATATATAGGTATATATATTTATAATACTTTTACTGTATAGAATTTGTCAACTACATTTTTATATTCTTGAAAATGCATATCTATTACCAAGATACACACTCAGAGGCATTTGGGGAACTTTTCTATAATTTTTAATATAATCATTTGATCCTTCCAGGAAAATGTCTTTTTTCAATTTAAGAAAGACTCTGCTAAAAGTTGACCAATGTATAAAAGCCCATATTAAACAAATAAAAATATATTCAAGCCACCAATGAATCCCAGCTAACATCATCCTACTGATACTTAACTATACTTGTACACTTATCATGTTGCATTATAATCTTTTTCATATGGCTCAGAGGTTAAAGCGTCTGCCTCCAATGCAGGAGACCCGGGTTCAATCCCTGGGTTGGGAAGATCCCCTGGAGAAGGAAATGGTAACCCACTCCAGAATTCTTGCCTGGAGAATCTCATGGACGGAGAAGCCTGGTAGACTACAGTCCATGGTGTCACAAAGAGTCGGACGTGACTGAGCGACTTCACTTTCACTTTCATAGTTCTTATTAAACTATGAAGTATTTAAAGACTGAACCATATTTCATTCAGAGCCTAATTCATGTAGCAAATTTACAGTCAGTTTTTGTGGAAGAAGAGAATGGAAAGAAAGAAAGAAAAAGAAAGATGGACAGGCTTGAACAAGAAAGCTAAATAATAAGACAACCCCAAAGAAAAGGAATGCATACAATAGGTAACAATGTTAAGTTTAGCAGCCTTTGCTATCAGACAACGAAAAGCATTAATCTCTAAGTCATACAGATGTAAATACGGTTGCTGGACTTATTATTTATCTATGCTTGAGAATTTCAACATGTTTTCTTATTATGTAAGCTCACCTTACTTCATTATCTTTCTCCAAGGACACATTTTGTGAAGATGAGTTTATGTTTTGTTTTTTCAAATAAAGAGAACACATTCCATCCACCCGCTGCTATCTAGTTTCTGAACCACATTGTCAAAACTAAGTTTCCTTCTGTGAAAGCCATACAAGAACACCCAAAGTTGTTCCTATGAACCACCAATAAACAGTCCCCTTAGGAACCTCCAGACAACAGCAGCAGCCATACCTGCGTTCAGAACCCTGCTACCTAGGAAGACTCTACCGGCAAGAGTCTCAGACTGATCTCCAGTTGGAGGGGAAGTTGCAAACACGGTCAGTTTCTGGAACAGAGGCTACAGTGCTCATCCCACGAACAATCTTCACATGTATATAGCAAGGAAAGAATTACTCTTGGTTGCTTCAGTAAATGCAGTCTTTCTTGTGCATTCATTTTTGACCTACAAAGAATGTCAGGGTCTCCCTAAAGTACTACTGAAATTTTTAAAGTCTTAAATTTCATTGTCAGAAACTGAAAGTCTATGTACGGCTCTTTTCTGGTAATAAGCAGTGCGTTTCCTTCTCACAAATAATATGGATTTCAATTCTACCAACCATAAGACAAGGTTATATTACAGTCTAAAGCAATCATCTTTCATCTGGCATAGGGTCTGAATACATCCCTAAAATTTCATGATGTGTCTGTCTTGAGTTTTAAAAGCTAATAGAAGTGAATTCCAGCTACTAATTAGTCAATCACTATTACAGAAAAAAAGGGATGATGCTATACAAATAAAAATATGTTAAATTTTGGAAAACAATTTTGGAATAATCTTACTAACCCAAGGAAGGGGGAAAAAGATACATAACATGCTTAACGTTATAAAAGAAGAGTGGATTGGAGTTTAATTTTATGTCCGAGATGAGAACAGGAGCTATTTAATTTCTTTCCAATTGCTTGGTTATAGAAATTTTTAGACAGATTGGATAATTTGCAAAATGAAATAATTTATTAAATTCTACTCTTGATGAAGGTCAATTATATATGAGTTGAGAACTGAGTATATCTTTCCTTTTCCAGTATCAGGGCCTAATGCTTTGTAGACACTGTATATCTTGTTTAATTTGTTGAGTTTATTTGAACCGAACGGGCCTTTGCATAGCTTTTACCTAGTTCACTGATGCTGATGATGCAAGCTAAAAATAGTGAACAATATTTTGAGAATTTGTTTGTGAAAAGAGAGAGAGAAAGTGAGAGGAAAAAATTAGCTGGATAAGCTTTAAGCTTAACTGAGAGAACCTCACTAAAAGATTTCATAAAGGCTTATTCAGTATTGACATACACACGTAGTTCCCCTCTCAGCTGGAATGACTCCAAAAGGGCTGTCATGGTTGGTCGAGTAAATAATACATGCTTTAAAAACAATTATAAATCTGTATTTACCTGATGGACTTTGTATTAATTCCAGTCAATTGGGCATATAATACTCGTTTAAAAAATAAGTACATATAATGCATTAAAAACTGTTTAAACACCCATTTAACCGGAGGGGCCAAAACAGCTCTAAAATGGAGCATGTGATTAACACTAATGGAAGTTATGCATATGTAATGCAAAGGCGAACCCTAAACCCTTTTTAAAAGGGCGTTGGCAGGAGAATGACAGTTGAAAACAGTAAGATCTAGGCTTCTAGTGCTTTTGAAAGCTGGCTCTGCCCACAAAGCAGCCAATAACTCCCAGGGTGGTGAATCTTGGGGTTCATTGCACTAATATTAAGGTAAAAGAATGCTAGAAGGAATGGTCATACCAGCCTGATAAGTAATGTAGCACTGTTATTGGGTGGCAAGTCTACTTAAACAGCTATTCACTGATGATGGCTTGTTCTATCTCACTTAAAGATCTTACCCAGGACTGCTTCTTTATAATGTCAAACACAAGAAGTTTTGTCATGAATGAGCATAATGTGGGAACAATCTCATCATATTTTGACTTACGGTGTTTTTTTTTATAAAAAGAGTGTAGGACACATGCAACAGTTGACAGAAAAACCAGAAATGATTCTAGTTTATTTCTTATTTGATTGGGCTTTTAGAGAGTATTCACCAATTAGCCAGATAGATGGGGAGATTTGAGAACCAATCAAGCATGCTGTATCCTGCGTCAGACATAGACTGGCGATTCAATTCTTACATGATAGTATACATGATAGAATGCCATTCTCCCAAATCATCCCACCCAGCATGCCTGGGGTTGGTGCATGGGGATGACCCACTGAGATGTTATGGGGAGGGAGGTGGGAGGGGGGTTCATGTTTGGGAACACATGTAAGAATTAAAGATTTTAAAATTAAAAAAAAAAAAGAGAGAGAGAGAGAACCAATCAAAAGTTCATCGGTTGTCTAAATTGCTTCCCTATTAGCCTTTTAAAAAAAAGTTCTAAAATTACCCACAAAGGTTCTTTGTAGTGAGTTAAGATGAGGGGAACTCCCTGCTGAAATACAAACAATACCTGGACATCATAAGCAGTAATCCATGGGCACACCTCAGCCCGTAAACTAACTTCATAGATAAGTTATCTATGACCTATGGAAATAGAGTGGTTCTGTAGGGCGGTAGGATACAGGAGGGAGAAGTGTGATGGGAAAAAATGTATAAGGTATCTTACGTATGCTTACAAATGATCAATGAAAGCATGGATCTGTCTCAAAGAGCCTTGCAAATGACACAATGTTCTCATCTGCTATTTTTCTGATCACTTTCAAAATGATATCATACTAGTAACTACTATAATTCTACTCAAGTCTCAGCTTCCTTTCCACTTCCAATAGTTTGAATGTTGCTAGAATATGAGTATCTTGGACACAGGATTGTTTTTGTGTATAAGATCTAGGTATTATTACCAGTATCAAGAAGTGTGCCAAAAAGAAGGAAGGCACTCAGGTGAATAGCTGATGAATGAATGAATAAGTAAAAACAGTAATGCTTGCAGAGGCACATAATCAGAAATTAAGTTCAAAGTCAAATGATGAGCTGACTTCCTATTTAGTCTCCTCTTTCAAGGTGTAATGAAGATAATTTCAGCTATTGAATAGATGTTTTGACTAGATTAACACTTTGATATAGATCAAAGGACATACAGAGTAGAAGATGTATGAAAGAGCTAGCAGGAAGAGGAAAAAGAAGCAGACAGACAAAACCCAAACAACCCCGGGGATGCTCCGAGGGCCATTAACAGGAGCTCACAAAAATGAAAATACATAAAATACAAATCCCTCAGAGATTCTTGAATCTAGTTCCAGTCTCTGCAAAGGGTGGCATGCTATGTTTACTGATCTTTATTCCCATGAGATAAATGCTGCCTTCCTTACTGTCAGGTACAGTCTCACAATAAATCCTGATGACCTGAGCCTGGCAAACTGAAGGTCCCAGTCCTCTGAGACTCACAAAATACTGGGCCCTATGCAAGAGGGCATAAAGGTCTCCTTCCAAACTCTGTGCCCACTTTATCGCCTAAGTACAGTGCAGCCCTGAAGAATTTCAGCACTGCGGGCTCTCTCTATAGTTGTGTAAATCCAGTTTCAGGGATGTGAGTTGCCAGCAGGAAGGAAAACTGACTCCATTTTGTTTCCCATCCTCCTCTGTCCTTCCTACATAATGCACCAAATCTCCCCTTCACCAGTGAGAAAATAAACCTCCCAAAGGAAAGCAAGCAAACAAACAGAAAAGACTAAGGAAGTAAATGGGGAAGGGAAGTACAAAGATCTAAAATAAGAATAAGGTGAAGTCACTTAGTCGTGTCTGACTCCTTGTGACCCTGTGGACTGTAGCCAACCAGGTTCCTCCATCCATAGGATTTTCCAGGCAAGAGTATTGGAGTAGGTTGCCATTTCCTTCTCCAGGGGATCTTCCCAACCCAGGACCTGAACCTAGGTCTCCCGCATTGTAGGCAGATGCTTTACTGTCCGAGCCCCTTCAGTTTAGTTCAGTCACTCAGTCGTGTCTGACTCTTTGCAACCCCATGAATCGCAGCACGCCAGGCCCCCCTGTCCATCACCAACTCCCGGAGTTCACTCAGACTGACGTCCATCAAGTCAGTGATGCCATCCAGCCATCTCATCCTCTGTCGTCCCGTTCTCCTCCTGCCCCCAATCTCTCCCAGCATCAGAATCAGAGTCTTTTCCAATGAGTCAACTCTTCACATGAGGTGGCCAAAGTACTGGAGTTTCAGCTTTAGCATCAGTCCTTCCCAGGGCTGATCTCCTTCAGAATGGACTGGTTGGATCTTCTTGCAGTCCAAGGGACTCTCAAGAGTTTTCTCCAACACCACAGTTCAAAAGCATCAATTCTTCAGCGCTCAGCCTTCTTCACAGTCCAACTCTCACATCCATACATGACCACTGGAAAAACCATAGCCTTGACTAGACAGACCTTTGTTGGCAAAGTAATGTTTCTGCTTTTCAATATGCTATCTAGGTTGGTCATAACTTTTCTTCCAAGGAGTAAGCGTCGTTTAATTTCATGGCTACAATCACCATCTGCAGTGATTTTGGAGCCCCAAAAATATAAAGTCTGACACTGCTTCCACTGTCTCCCCATCTATTTCCCATGAAGTGATGGGACCAGATGCCATGATCTTCGTTTTCTGAATGTTGAGCTTTAATCCAACTTTTTCACTCTCCTCTTTTACTTTCATCAAGAGGCTTTTGAGTTCCTCTTCACTTTCTGCCATAAGGGTGGTGTCATCTGCATATCTGAGGTGACTGATATTTCTCCCAGCAATCTTGATTCCAGCTGTGTTTCTTCCAGTCCAGCATTTCTCATGATGTACTCTGCATATAAGTTAAATAAGCAGGGTGACAATATACAGTCTGAGCCCCTAGGGAAGTCCTATAATAAGAATAGCCTGCCAAAAACGTCCTATTATTCAGTCTTCACCGTCTCCCAATGAAGTTATCCCACCTTTGATATGTGAAAACTGAGGCTAGCCTGAGAGAATAATTCAACCAAGGATGTATTGGATACCTGTGATGCATTAGCACTAGAAGCCCAGGGTTCAACCAGAGGAAATGGCCCTTTCCTCCATGGAACATACTTAGTAAAGGAGATTAAAAAGTAAATATGAAATAAAACACAGTGTGATGAGTGTTACAGTAACTAAGCACCTAAGATAGCTTCTATCAGACCTGAGGAATTAAAGATGGTGCTAGATACACTGAAATCTAAAAGATAAATTGGATTCAGCAAAGCAGAGGTAACAGAGACAGACCGTATAGAAAATACATTCAAAAGACCAGAGATAAGATGAGCAAAATCGCAAAGGGGTAAAGAAAGTTTCAAAAAATGATGTTAAAGACATCAACAGAGACCAGCTCATGTAGGCCCTTGTAGGTCATAGAAAGGAATTCAGACATTACCATAAGGACAATGGAAAACAGTTGAAGGGGGTTAACAAGGGTGAAATCTCATCAGATTTGTAGTTTTGAAATATTTCTCTTACTAATGTGAAACATGGATTAAGGCAAAAAGAAAAGTATTTTGGTTGAATTGTGGATGTATTAATATTTTTCGTCTAACAAAGATGCCAATTTCATAGGGTTCAGTCTACTGATTAGGCAGCTGCTGCCTGCACTAAAGCCATGATGGGAGAATGGAAATATATAGATGCTTTCTAAATCATCTGTAGCTATTTTTGAGCAGGCATAGATTTGAAGATGATTGGATATAGCAAAGAGAAAGAAAAGAAGGCATAGAGAGGGACTCTCCTCAAAGTTTCCAAAAATAGCATCTGGGTAGATAGTGAGGGTACCCATCTAAACATGAAAACAAGTGGAAGAAACAGAAAGAAAGAGACAGAAATGGGCTGATTGAAGGAATTTACATATACCCAGAACTCCATATTCCAAGAGTACAGGAAATGGTTTAAAATCAAAACACTATTAATAATTTAACAGAATTAAAAATGAGCTTAAAGAAAGGATGATATTATGAATAGATCTATCAATTTTCTATATTGTAAAAATAAAATCCTTAAGCTAAATTGTCTATCCTATCTTTCTGTAAAATAGATATTGCTTTTAACCCATTAAAAAAAAATAGGCTCTTATTTTTGCATAGATTGATAATCTGACCTTCTCCAGGTTGCCAAAGCCTAAGAAATAGCTTCAAGACTATAGATTAACCTTTATAGGGTGCACTTGACATGAATTTTTAAGAGATATAGTGTCTTCAAATAAATGATCCCAACACAAATTTAAGATTCAATCAGCATTAATGGTGGTATTAGAAATGATAACTTCAATTATAAGCATAATGCATTTTCCTTTGGGAAATTAATTTATGTAGAGTGGGTACTTGGAGTTTGCCCTGGTACAGCCATACTTCAAACCTACTTGTGACCAAGAAAAGGCATTTGTGCTAGTATGATCTTAGATAATAGCAAATAGCAAATGTTTTAAAACATTAATGTTATGTAACTCATTTTCCAAAAGTTCTTTTTTCCATTCATCTAAGAAAAGAAGTGTGGGTTGAAATTACAACACGGTAAGATATGAAATTAGTCAAGGAAATCTACAGATTTGTCCTTGTGTAAATTTTATATTCAACCCATGATTTCAAAAGTATAATAGTAACTGTAAAGTATTGTGATACATAAGAATAAAACAAACAATTTAATCTCAGCATTTTTCTATCACTTCACTTTTTGAAAGAAAGCGGTAGTTCTTCAAGGAGATACATAACCTAAAACTATAAAGTAATTTTTAAAGATGTTGACAGCTACTTTTTAAAATGAGGATCAGGAGAGTTCTCTTGAAAATGAAAACAAAACTCTCTGTAACATCAAAATTATCTAAATGAAACATTCAAAAGAAGATTTTTTTTTTCTCTAGCTAATTTAGGAAAAAAAAATGATTTCTCAAAAAAAAATTTCCTGGGAACACTGACAGAGTATAAAGAAACACATTTCTTAAAGTATACTATAAAATATATGGATTAGAATCCATATTCAGTATCTATAAAACAACTCTATCAATAAAATAAAAAAATTTTGTCAAACTGTAAAGCCTCAGAGTATTAATAAGTATAGGTAACATTTACTAACAGCTTTTTATATGCCACACAAAACATACCAGATGTTTTAGGCACTTTGAGGTAAATACAGTTATTAGTTTCAGTTTACTAATGAATAAACGAAGTGTGGAGTTGCTCATCTGAGGTCTCCAGGCTAAGGAGTGGCAAAGTCAGACCTTTATCTCCAATCTGTGTGTCTTTTGAACATGAGCTTGACCCCAGAATGTTCTATATATGGCCCCTTCAGCAAAGTAAAACATGAGCTGATATATGTATATTTACTTTAGATCAGCATATCTTTTCATTGGCAATATTTAAATAATGGGAGAGGTGACACTAAGAGGTGAAAACTGGAGGCTTTGAGTGGGAGTATCCAGTTATCCTTCTGTGCTGATTATTAAGTTTTTAACAAAGTGAGTCATTTATCTACGCAGTTTTTCCATCTGCAAAATGAGAATTAGATTAGAATGCACTAGTATACCATTTTAAGTGGTATTTCTGATGCTGTAACTGGTTATTATACAGATTCATCAGATAATTTTAAACATTTAAATAAGAAGCCCTTCATAAAAACTCTCTTTAAAAAATAGTTCAATATAGCTTTCATTTATTCATACAACATACACATGTTACACATTGAAAAAAAGCTTGGCGGGTACTTTGAGAAAAAATGTCAAACACATTCTATGCTTTCCACGATATAGCAATCTACTTGGAAAAATAAGAAATGCATGTAGCCAACACATAATTACTAAGCAGTATATAGACCAGAGAAAATAATATAGTAAAAGCAATCACCTGAATAATGAAGAGTTATTGAATAAAAGCATAATCAGCGTGCACAGGCATAGTTAGAAAAGAGACTTGAAAAGATGGGTTTTGACCCAGAACATCAAGGAAGAGATGAAGATGGACATCCAAAGGGAAAAGGTGGGGAAGCATGAGAATGTCTTCTGTTGTGTTGGTCGCTCAGTTGTGTCCGACTCTTTGTGACCCCGTGGACTGTAGCCCACCAGGCTCCTTTGTCCATGAAATTCTCCAGGCGAGAATACTGGAGTGGATCGCCATGTCCTTCTGCATGGGATCTTCCCAACTCAGGGACCAAACCTGGGTCTCCCAAATTGCAGGCAAATTCTTTACCACCTGAGCCACCAGGGAAGCCCAAAATGTATATTTGGGCTAATAAAGTTGTAGACGAAATATGAGCTGGGAACTTGAGACAGGGCAATTGACAGATAGCCTCAAAGATCATACAACACAGATTATGTGAATAAACCACTTTATTTTGATTTGCTTCTTCAAGTTGCTTTTGCAATTTGGAAGACAAAATTTCTAATTCTAATGTACTGTCGCCACAAACTGTCTAAAGTATCTATCACATCAGTGTTGTATAAGTTAGTCCATGTGTTACAATAGACACAAATCAAATGAGAGAACCAAATCCAAATATTGCCAATGCAAGCTGAAAGGTGCATTTTTAGCCCAAAGTTTTCTTTTCGAAAAATACATACTTATATACTTTAGATTTTCTTCCACCCTGCTTTAATGTAGTCTTAATGACAACTGTGTCCTTTGTTTTCATTTAATCTCATTTGTATAACTTTTTAATGCTTTCTGCAAAATTCAGCAGTTCCATCTTGAGCTAGAGAAAGAAAACCTTGATGACTCCTAAAGAGTTTAAGATTAATGCAGGAAGAAATTACCTTGGTTAGTCATGCCTGTTCCTATTAACAGCTTGAAGTCTGCTTGTGCTGCAGAAGAGGTAGGAGCTTGATGTGAGCCAAGACTCAGTGGATCATGCTGAATGGCTTGTTTTTAATCACTGAATTCAAGTAGAAGCTAGAATTGCATTTTGAATGATTATGTGATTGTACATGATATCAAATACTAACCAAATAAGAAGGGACATTAATGTGCATGATAAACAGAAATAAGTATCTTCCTTCCTATTTAGATTTTATCAACAGAGCAACTGAATATTCTATAGTTTGAAAGCAACATAAACACTTTTTTAATGGAAGCCCACATATAACTATCATGAATATCTTTCTAAGAATATTGAGGGCAGCTACTCAACTCAAGACATATATTACACTGGGAAATTTGTAATTGTTCTCCCAGAATATGTTATGAACACTGCAGTTTTAATCAATTAATCATGCAGTTACTGTTCTGCAAACTGTGAGCTGTGAGTGTATCTGCATAGTGTACATGAACTAAGAATATGAACACAGAAAAAAATGCCTGTTTTTAACCTGCTTTCCCTTGCTCAAAGTAAAAGACAACAGGGCTAGTTAAAACTGAACTAAGTATTCACACATGGCCTGAGAGTGAATGCATTCTCCTAATAACTAGTTTTATTTAATACTGATAAAAATATTGCTTACGTTTTTAATCAATGAATAAAAATATCTAATGGGATTTCCCAGTTGGCTCAGTGGTAAAGAATCCACCTGCCAATGCAGGAAACATGGGTTCAATCCCTGGGTCAGGAAGATCTCTTGGAGAAGGAAATGGCAACCCACTCTAGTATGCTTGTCTGGGAAATCCCATGGACAGAGGAGCCTGGTGGCCTATAGTCTGTGGGGTCAAAAAAGAGGCAGACACAACTTAGCAACTAAACAACAATAGCAAAAATATCTAGTACATTGAACAATAATTACATGTCAGATACTGTACCAAGTGTTTTGCATGGAACCTCAGTTTTCTCACTAGTACTCTATTGCCGTGGTTCTCAAATGGGAGCCTTTTGACCCCAATGGGACATTTTGCAATGTCTGGAATCATTTTTGGTTGTCAGAACATAGAACAGAGGGGTTGTACCATTGGTGTATAAGGGATAGAGGCCAGGGATCCTGCTAAAATATCCTTCAATAAATGGCAGCTTCTGCAACAAAAAATTATCCAGTCCAACATGGCAATCATGCAGAGGTTTAAAAGCCTTGCCCTACTTTTATCTTCGCTTAACAAATTTTTTTAAAAGGCTGAAGGAGATTAAATAAATACAAGGTATTTTAAATAAATACTGCTTGAGGTAAGAGAGCTAATAAGTGGCTGAGGTAGACCTCAAACCCTGCATATTTTGTACTCCAGATCCCACAGCCTCTCCACCATGTCACATTCTTGCTGCACTGCACCTCGTTGGAAAATAATTTGTCTCCCTGTACATGATCTCATAATGCAGCAAACCCAGTGCTTTGAATCAGAGGTCCTAGGATTTGGTATATGTAGGGCTGCTCTCTAGCTGTTTGATCTTCAGGAGTCATCCAGTTAATATCAGTAATCTGGGAGCTTCCAGCTAGATCTTTCTTAAATGTTTCCTCCAGCTGGCTATGATTCTAGCCCCAAGCTTTCTAGCAAGCTTACTTAATTGCCTCTGCATCCCTCCATGGGGTCTTAGAGTGGACCTCTCTTAGGCTTCAACCTTATTCTGTTCTCTGCTTTCCAGCCAGCATTGGAGGATTCCCTGGAGTAGCCCCCTGCTGACTCTGCCACTTTCTCTGTAGAATACAATTCTGCCTTCAGCAATCCCACGGATGACCTTTTTGACCTCTAGTTCAGTTCAGTTCAGTTGCTCGGTCATATCCAACATTTGGCGACCCCATGGACTGCTGGACGCAAGGCCTCCCTTTTCATCACCAACACCTGGAGCTTGCCCAAACTCATGTCCATTGAATCAGTGATACCATCCAACCATCTCATCCTCTGTCGTCCCCTTCCCCTCCCACCTTCAATCTTTCCCAGCATCAAGGTCTTTTCAAATGAGTCAGCTCGTCGCATCAGGTTGCCAAAGTATTGGAGCTTCACCTTCAGCTTTGGTGCTTCCAATGAATATTCAGGACTGATTTCCTTTAGGATGGACTGGTTGGATCTCCTTGCAGTCAAAGAGACTCTCGAGAGTCTTCTCCAACACCACAGTTCAAAAGCATCAACTCTTTGGCGCTCAGCTTTCTTTATAGTCCAACTCTCACACCCATACATGACCACTGGAAAAACCATAGCTTTGACTAGATGGACCTTTGTTGACAAAGTAATGTCTCTGCTTTTAAACATGCTATCTAGGTTGGTCATAACTTTTCTTCCAAGGAGCAAGCATTTTTTAATTTCATAGCTACAGTCACCATATGCAGTGATTTTGGAGCCCAAGAAAATAAAGTCAGTCACTGTTTCCATTGTTTCCCCATCTATTTCCCACAAAGTGATGGGACCAGATGCCATGACCTGAGTTATCGGAATGCTGAGGGTTAAGCCAACTTTTTCACTCCTTCTTTCACTTTCATTAGTTCTTCTTTGCTTTCTGCCATAAGGGTGGTGTCATCTGCGTATCTGAGATTATTGTTATTTCTCCTGGAAATCTTGATTTCAGCTTGTGCTCCATCCAGCTCGACATTTTGCATGATGTACTCTGCATATAAGTTAAATAAGCAGGGTGACAATATACAGCCTTGACACACTCCTTTCCTGATTTGGAACCAGTCTGTTGTTTCATATCCAGTTCTAACTGTTGCTTCTTGACCTACATACAGTTTTCTCAGGAGGCAGGTGAGGTGGTCTGGTATTCCCATCTCTTTTAGAATTTTCCACAGTTTGTTGTGATCCACACAAAGGCTTTGACAGAGTCAATAAAGCAGAAGTAGATGTTTTTCTGGAACTCTCATGTTTTCAATGATCCACCTCTAGAGAACAACCCAAATACCACTGGGGAGGTAAGGAGGAGTTGGTATTGCCCTTTCCCTCCACCTGTCTATGGAGTATCACATATTCCTCAGGGAAACCACTAAGAGTTGATTCTCTCCCACTTCAAAGTAGTCCAGACTCCTGGGGGAGGGAATCTACAGCCTGAACTCCAAACCAAATATCCGAGAACCCAGTGTAGGCTGCTGCATGCATGTACCTGCATGCACCCCAGGGACCGATCTAAAACATCCCAGACAAAGCTATCAAACAATACAAGCTAGATTCTTTATGCCCTTGGGTCACCTTATTTTTACACCCATTACAGAAGTAAATACATGCTCCTGATACAGCAACTTCACTAATGCACAGCATCAGGAGCTGTAATTTGTCTCTAAATAATAAATTTAAAATAAAAGACACAATATTTCCTATTAGGTGTCCTTTTGAAGGATCAGATTTGTGTGTACAGAAAATAGGATATGAAAGAACACATAGGAACACAGTATGAGGTCAAGCAGAACTTAGCCCACTAATGTGGATTTCTTTCAACAGTATTTACAGATGTGAATGTCAGTATTTCTGCTTCTTGAAATTTGCTTATGTCATACAGTGGTGATGGGGTTTTCTGCCTCAGTTAGAAAATATTTAGGTCTTTTCGAAGATGGCTCATGAGGCTTCAGAAGTAGGAGCTCTTAACTCTATGACCTTGAAATTTTTCATAAAATGCTATATTCACTCAATAATGTTAAGTTTTTATGAGGAGATATAAGATGTCAGTTCAGTTCAGTTGCTCATTCATGTCCAACTCTTTGTGACCCCATGAACTGCAGCATGCCAGTCCTCCCTTTCCATCACCAACTCCCCAAGTTTACTCAAACTCATGTTCCTTGAGTCAGTGAAGTCATCCAACCAACACATCCTCTGTCATCCCCTTCTCCTCCCACCTTCAATCTTTCCCAGCATCAGGGTCTTTTTAAATGAGTCAGTTCCTTGCATCAGGTGGCCAAAGTATTGGAGTTTCAGCTTCAGCATCAGTCCTTCCAATGAATATTCAGGACTGATTTCCTTTAGGATGGACTGGTTGGATCTCCTTGCAGTCCAAGGGACTCTCAAGAGTCTTCTCCAACACCACAGTTCAAAAGCATCAACTCTTTGGCGCTCAGCTTTCTTTATAGTCCAACTCTCACATCTATACATGACTACTGGAAAAACCATAGCTTTGACTAGATGGACCTCTGTTGGCAAAGTAATGTCTCTGCTTTTTAATATGCTGCCTGCTACTGCTAAGCCACTTCAGTTGTGTCTGACTCTATGTGACCCAATAGATGGCAGCCCACCAGGCTCCCCCGTCCCTGGGATTCTCCAGGCAAGAACACTGGAGTGGGTTGCCATTTCCTTCTCCAATTCATGAAAGTGAAAAGTGAAAGTGAAGTCGCTCAGTCGTATCCGACTCTTAGCGACCCCACGGACTGCAGCCTACCAGGCTCCTCCATCCATGGGCTTTTCCAGGCAAGAGTACTGGATTGGGGTGCCATTGCCTTCTCCGAATATGCTCTCTAGGTTGGTCATAACTTGTCTCCAAAGGAGCAAACGTCTTTTAATTTCATGGCTGCAGTCACCATCTGCAGTGATTTTGGAGCCCCCCAAAATAAAGTCTGACACTGTTTTCATTGTTTCCCCATCTATTTGCCATGAAGTGATGGGACCAAATGCCATGGTCTTAGTTTTCTGAATGTTCAGTTTTAAGCCAACTTTTTCACTCTCCTCTTTCACTTTCATCAAGAGGCTCTTTAGTTCTTCACTTTCTGCTATAAGGGTGGTGTTATCTGCATATCTGAGGTTATTGATATTTCTCCCCACAACCCTGATTCCAGTTTGTGCTTCATCCAGCCCAGCATTTCTCATGATACACTCTGCATATAAGTTAAATAAGCAGGGTGACAATATACAGCCTTGACGTACTTCTTTCCCATTTTGGAACCAGTCTCTTGTTCCATGTCCAATTCTAATTGTTGCTTCTTGACTTGCATACAGATTTGTCAAGAGGCAGGTGAGGTGGTCTGATGTTCCTATCTCTTTCAGAATTTTCCACAGTTTGTTGTGATCTGCCCAGTCAAAGGCTTTGGCATAGTTCATTCATAATAATCTATAATTGGATAATAATCTGGGAAAGTAAATAAATGTTTGAAAGTTTAAAAAATATGCCATTCTCACACCCAGTTACACATAGAAATAGTAAACAGGTAGAACACAGAGTAGTCATCTTAACTAGATAATTGGAATTTACATGAGGACCTGAACTTCAACAAATAGTTTCTTCTTATCTTCCTAAGTCACTTCTTAGATGTGTTAACAAAGGCCAAAATTATCCAGTGTGGACTGTATTTCATAGAGAACATGACCACAAGTTGATCCCCAAACTGGTCCCCAGCAACTGAAGCTCCTTACTCCCGCCCTTACCCTTGGAATGTACATTCTGCCCACTGTCCCTGTACTCAGAGCTACTCTGAGGAGGACACAGCTTTGGGAAAGTAAGGTGTTCCTGAGACCACCTGGACTGAGAGAGAGACTGAAGCCCATACAGACCTCTCTATAAATTCCTAGGATTCCAGCAGGTGGATGCAGAGACCTACTCATCTTGCAGTCACTCAAGACAAACCTCAGATATAAGTTTCCTAGCTTACTGAAACAGCCACCCACCAGTCTGCAGTGGTCATTCTTTTCCTTCAATGTGCTGGGGTCAGTTTCCAATTTTACCTGAGAGTAAAATTTACACTGAAAGTCAGCATTCTCTTATCGCCACCAAACCAAAGTCTCCCTGACATTGGTGCTAATGATGATCCAAGTCCAAGTAGTAGAATGAGAGAGATAGAAACCCTCCAGTATTCAAAAACTTAAAGTTTTCTATGAACAAATGCAAAGAAATTACAGCTTAACTATCAGTGCAGTGAAACCTTACCCATCCCCAGCCCACCTGGCTTGACAGGATTTCTGCTTTAATCCTTCTGAGGGAAGCAAGAGACTGCTCCCTGGAAAGGCCAGTGCAGTTCATAATACAGGCACATTTCCCACCAGGAAAACAATCAAGATGATAAGAACCTCATCTCTGGCTTTGTTGCTTATGGTACTCATGTTCTTTCAAACCCACAGAACATATGGTGGGGGTAGTGCCCAGTGTAGAACCACTGGTTAGATTCAAAGTGATCTTCCCATTATCTGAAAGCTAATCAAATGCCTTAGAAATAAAGCCCAGTACCTTTCTACTCTGTGAGCTCTGGATACTGCAAAAATGGAGTCAACTGCGCCTAGTGGAGACCTAGGCTAATTTGATTCTAAATAATTCACTGTTTCTGGTCATCTCATTATGGCGCTCCCACCCTTATCCAATTTTCTACCTAAAAACATTTTCTCTCTCTCTCTCTCTCTCTCACCCCTTTTCTTTTATTCCATTGATTTCCAAATATTTAAGCGGATGAAAGCAAGCTGGCTGAACCTGGTTAGAGCAGGACAGCTGGAGCTGTCAGGGAGTTATCACCCCCTGACACAGAAGTCAGCCAAATTGCCATAGTCAAGTAGCAATCATCTGCCTTTTCCCTCATCTCTGCAGAGCAGAAGCTGATGCTCTGGGTGGTTTTAGAATATGGACAGGGGTCTCCACAGCCAGGAAAAGACATCTTATGCCATCTCTTCCCCTCCCCGAAACCGTGCTCAGCAGTTATGGCTCCTCTAAAGCTGGCATGCCAGTCTCCAGAGGTGAAAGGAGCATGAATTTAGCCCACTGTGCTGCCTTGCCCACAGCATAGTATAATATTAATTAGTCACCTTCCTTATTATTCAGTCAAAATATGCCAGACTGAAATAAATTACATTCTTAGCACATATTTCACACCCCTGGATAAAGTCTTGCAAGGGTTTTCTTTTATTATTTATAAGATCATGTGCTGTCTTCCTGTGGAAAATGAGATGGTCTGCATGAGGAAAAAGGTAAAAGAAATGCAGAGAAATGAAACAATCAGATATTCCCTAATGATATTTAAAAATAGAAAATTTGCTACTGTTACATACAGCATGTTCCATCTTTTGAGATTTAATGGCTCTCTTGTGGTTTAATGGAGAATTACTTTCAGTAATTGATTATTAAAATTTAAAATTGCTAACCATCTTCATTATTAGATGAGCGAACATGTTATCCTTGTAATTAAAAAAGCCCGAGACTCACTTTCATCCTGTTGACAGAGCGGGCAGACTGTCTCTGCACTCAGACTTGATGGTTTCAGGCTTCTTGTTTGACAAAAATAACCAGACAGTCATTTGATGATGAAAATGCAGAACATCCACAGAGACTGAGCAGAAAATATAATGAACAAAAAATAAAATAATAAAAAGCCCTACAAGCTAATTAAAGTTTTCAGTCCCGACTCATTAAATGCTTGGCATCACTTATGTGATATTTCACTGTGCTGTGCGCAGGTAACATGGACGCTGTCACATTAGTCCAGCCTCCCTCAATGTGCCTTCAGAAAGCATCACAACCTGCACCAGCTCCTGCCCTCTCACATTTCACCAAGAGATGTTACAGTACAAATTGTGGGTTTTGGCAACATATTCCACAAAGGGGTGCTGGAAAAATACAGCGTGATATCCTGCTCTCTGGATGCGTTTACGATGTGTCCAGACTGGCATGGAGAGCATCAAGGTTCAAGTGCTCTGCTGAGTCCAGACAGTAGTACTTCAAAATCCCTTGCCAAGTCCCCTATTTGGAGAGAAGAGGGGTTATCAGTCATTTATCCACACACTAGGGGTGGGGAATTTGTCTTGATGGGAGCTTGCACTTCCTTAGATGTTTTCATCATATTAGAGCATTCCTTTTGGGAAGATAGTACTCAGTGATTTCCAAAAGGAAATTTTATAACTGTCAATGAAAAGAGCCTACCAGAGGAGACATTTTTCACAACTGAAGTATTAGACAGATGTCAGCCTTTGGGAAAGGAAAATCCAGCAGACTTGAGAAGTACCAATTTTTGTATGTGAAGGTATATTCTGAAAATCAAGGAAAGCCCTCTGAATATCAGCATCCCTACAGAGTCTCAACTGTTTAGCTCATAAAATCCCCACTCAAACATCAATTTTTTAAAATGGATTAATCAATGACTTGCCAATATTCTCTTAAGATTTAGATCCCCAAGGATATCTTCTCTGCTTCCAACCAGACAGCCTCGATTATTCTTTAATGCAAATCACAGCCCTCCCCTTTGTCCACACTCAGACTATGAGATCACTGGACCACATTTAGATGGTGCTGTGAAGCTATTCTCATTTACTTGTCCTTGTATTTATCCTCCCAATTAGATTATAGGATCCTCAAGAGTAAGAGAAATGTCTTTTATTTCTTTTGCTATTTTCAGTTACCTACATAGCCTCTTACCTGCTATCAAACTCAGCCAGACATCAGGTCCACCACCCATCTTATTTGCTTTCTGAGTCAGATGTGAAAGTTTGACAAGAAGCTGAGATATTTTATACTAATTAAATATAACCTTGAATTTAGAACCCATACAGACTAGCTCAGCCTTCTTCAACCATGGAACAACTGACTTAATACTCCTAAGGAGGCTAGTTGCATGCTAGATGCATATGAGATAAGTAAATTCATTACCAGAAATGAACATTAGGTCTTAATATGCAGAACATCTTGAAAAAGGCTGATTTGGACTGTTTTTTTTTTTTTTCAGATTACTTTTAACAATCTCACAAAGTCATTAACAATTAAAAAAAATTATTTCCCTCTTCTATGGGCATTCGGAATCTATTGATGTAACAACTTTCCTCCTGGAATATAAAAGTGAAAGTGAAGTCACTCAGTCATGTCTGACATTTTTGAGACCCCAGGGACTGTAGCCTACCAGGCTCCTCAGTCCATGGAATTTTCTAGGCAAGAATACTGGAGTGGGGTGCCATTTCTTTCCCCAGGAGATCTTCCCAACCCAGGGATTGAACCTGGGTCTCCTGCACTGTGGGCAGACACTTTACCATCTGAGCCTTCTCCGTTTCCACCCTCTATCAGGTTAAATAGAAAATTATATGCATTCTGATAGCATAATTCATATTTGAATACCTTTCTACCTCTCTACGGAGAAGGCAATGGCAACCCACTCCAGTACTCTTGACTGGAAAATCCCATGGACAGAGAAGCCTGGTGGACTGCTGTCCATGGGGTCGCTAAGAGTCAGAAACGACTGAACGACTTCATTTTCAGTTTTCACTTTCATGCATTGGAGAAGGAAATGGCAACCCACTCCGGTATTCTTGCCTGGAGAATCCCAGGGACCGGGGAGCCTGGTGGGCTGCCGTCTATGGGGTCACACAGAATCGGACACAACTGAAGCGTCTTAGCAACAGCAGCAGCTACTCTCTCAGCACCTAGCTCCTCTCAATCTCCTTTCTTAAATTTAAATAGAAGGAATATTGTTATCCAACACAACTGCACTGATATAGTGTTTACAAAACATTTCTTTCTTGTATGGGGATCAAAAACTTACACCCACAAAGTCCTGTTCTTCCCATCTCAGTTAATGAAAATTTCATAGTTTCATCATCTCAGGCCATAATATCTGAATCTTCCTGGATGTACCTCTTTTTCTCATACCCCTTGATCTTATCCACCAACAGATTTTTGTCAGCTCTCTGTCAAAATAGATCCAGACCATTTCTCACCACTTACACTACTACCAAGGTACCATTAGCCACTCCCTAAGATCACTCTAACTGGCTCCTAAGGTCCCTCTCTGTTTATTGCCAGAAATACCCCATTACAATATCACTTGGTTGAAGTCATTTCTCTGCCCAAATCCTCTAGTATCTCCAATTTCATCACAATGGACTATAAATTCCTACAAGATCCACCGACCCCTTCTCATCTTCCTCATCATCCTCTACTACCCCACCTGTCTCTCACTGTCCCCAGTTATTCTGGCCTTCTTGCACTTCTTCCAACCAGGCACTCACCTGCCTCAAGAGATGCCTCTGGGCCTTTGCACATGCTCTTCCCTCAACTTGGATTGTTTTTCACCAACATAGATGGGAGGAGAGGTTCAAACATCACCTTTAGACCTTTAGTAAGACCTTTAGAGATGGAATATGTTTATTATACAACTAATTTAATCCAGTTAATTTAGCAAGACAGTTTTAAAATGGAGAAAACATAAAAGTTGTACATGGCTTACAGAATACAACCATATCCAAGGAAAATCCAAACATTGACTTAGTTTGATGAATAACATGGGCACACAGTGTAGAACAGCTGTGGCTTCCTAGTAGGGGGCTGCTGAAAATTAGTTTCTTTTTGTTGCATTCCTTTCACCTTCCAAAAGTGGTGAGAATGCCTGAAAAAGAGTTCTCAGAAGGCTTTTGACAACTACCTGAAATGGTTTCTACCACTCCAAATTACCTTTGAACATTGATTTTATTGACTCCATTTTTCCTACCAGGTAGGGCTCTGGAGGGAAGGTAAGAAGAGAAAGGAAAAAATTTAAAGAAAGAAAAAACTTATTTACTACTGTCTTATAATCAGATAAATCAGACTGACAACAAAAATTCACTGAACAGCAAAAGATTTCCCTCCAAGCTTTTGTTTTTGTTTGTGTTCTTATTTTATACGGGGTCTTCCCACACATTATAATGTCTTGGCAGCAATTCAACTGATAACAGACTCTTGGCATTAGAACAATTTCTGGAAAACATTTCAGCTTTGTTATATTTTTACAGCCTATCATGTTATGGGACCTGGACCAAGGCTAATTTTTTACATAATTTGTAGGGCATTCTCTTGAGGATAAAGTAAAGTGATAGATTAGAAAATATTTTGAAGATGATAAATTGTAAACTGAAAAATATACGCCAGTTTGAAAACTGTGTCAGGTTGAAAGACTTTGTAGTAGCATTTTTTCCTGATTGACTTCGTATATTTTTTTTTAAGTTCTTTCAAGGATCTCTTAAAATTTGATCTAGATGGAATATTGGTTGATCCACTCCTTCATTTTAAGGATAAGGATACAAAGACTTGGTCATACTAAATGATTTGCTCGAGGCATAATTCGGTAGCAGAGAGTTGGGAATAACACACAAGCTCCTTGGCATTCACTGTTCTCTAGGCTTCACCGTGTTTGAGCTTTTTTCATTATTGTGCCACTTTGGTACTCACAGTGAAAATCCAGCTGCATTAGCCCTGCTGCCTAGGAAGCTGCAGTCTAAAACTTGAGACCAGATGGATGACATGAAAATCACCTTAGTTGTCATTATAATGACATATATTTTTCAGTTTACAAGTTATCATCTTCAAAATATTTTCTATCACCTTAGTTTACCCTCAAAAGAATGCTCTACAAATTATGTAATAGAAAATATTGCATGAATATTTAATAGATAACTTTTACATACTCCGGTTTGCTCTCTGGGAGATTGTCAGGAAAGAAAAGTCACTGTGGTTTCTTACATATGTGAACAGTATGATGCTCTTACTATGTATGCTGGATGCCACTAAATTGATTTTATGATCAACCTATAACATGCATATATACTCATATGTATATACATATATATGTGTGTACATATATACATGTAGGTATGTGTGTATACATGTATATTTTTTATAAATACACATATAATTTCTGTTCTTTATTTTCCTAGTCACATTTGGAATCCACTAATGCTCTTTGCTATATTCCATGTGTCAGCACAGACAAAAGTCATCTCAGGGCTCTGGAAATGGCAGAGAGTGAATAATTAAGATCAGGCATCAAGACATTGACATGTCATTCACTGGTAACACAGAGGGACAGGATGCCAATAGTACTTTTTAAATATGCCACCAAGGGAGGGATTTTCTAGATCCTTAATAAAATTGGTCCCCATACATAATGGATACTACCAGTCAGTACCTTCTTTCTACTGCACAGCTTATGTCAAAATTATGAAGGAAAAAAAGAAGAAAAGGATACTGCCCATTTGCTTACGGAGTAGACAACTGTCTATTTTGTGAAATTTGAATGGAGTGAGGCAGGGCCTCTGGCCAAAAGAATATCCCTCAATACCTGTCAAACTGCCTGGAAATCCTACCATTATCGACTCAATCCTTTGTGTCTTGAATCTGTTTCAGGCCTTAAGCAAACCTATTAAAATGCATATACTCTCAAAAGTGACACAATTTTCTTGCAGATTAGACCCTTAATTAATGGGACCCAGGATAAACCAGGGATGAGGAGAATGATAGCAGAGTGTGTTTTTAAAATAATAGAACACAAATATACTTCCAGATATGGAAAATATGCCTGGGGCCATTATACATATCAGAATGTGGAGTGGGACTTTTCTATTTGGGCATTAGGATCCACAGTTGAACATAACAGACCAGAAAAAAAAAATGCTCAAATTATAAAGGGAATCACCAGCAACTGGGGCCAGGCAGCCTGACCCCAGGACTGCAGGAGTGTGGTATATTTAACAAATCACTGGAACCTGGTTTTGGGAAGGGACCCTGAGCATATCTTTCATAAAATTTTAAGCCTCTTCATAATATTCTCTGGTGGGCGCAAGGTCCTGTTTGTTTGTTTGTTTGTTTTTTAATATCTGAGTCCTTGTCTGACTCATCAGTTCAGTTCAGTTCAGTTCAGTCACTCAGTCGTATCTGACTCTTTGCGACAACGTGAATTGCAGCACGCCAGGCCTCCCTGTCCATCACCAACTCCCGGAGTTCACTCAGACTCACATCCATCAAGTCGGTGATGCCATCCAGCCATCTCATCCTCTGTCATCCCCTTCTCCTCCTTCCCACAATCCCTCCCAGCATCAGGGTCTTTTCCAATGAGTCAACTCTTCGCATGAGGTGGCCAAAGTACTGGAGTTTCAGCTTTAGCATCAGTCCTTCCAAAGAACACCCAGGACTGATCTCCTTTAGAATGGACTGGTTGGATCTCCTTGCAGTCCAAGGGACTCTCAAGAGTCTTCTCCAATACCACAATTCGAAAGCATCAATTCTTCGGTTCTCAGCTTTCTTTTTATCTACCTACAAATAGAGCTGGGTACACAGTGATGTTTACCGCTTACTGTTTGCCTCCTAAAACCCAAATGTCATGATAGGCTTGCCACCAAGGAAGACCTCATTTTAACTGATCTAATATCAGTAATGCTTAGATTCTTAAAATCTGTGAGGTTGAACTCACATGGGAGAGACTAGATGATAGACAATTAGATCATTTTGAGTGAGACAAAGAAAATATGGTAAAAAAAAAAAAGTGCTATGAGAACTCCTTGACGAGGGACTGGCAGCAGTGTGATCATAAGAACATCCTTGACACCAGCCACTCCACACTACGCTGCGTGCCTGGAGCCTGCTGTGCACATCGGGACAAGCAAAGAATGAGTGTCCCTAAGTTTATTGCATCTGTTCATTTGACGCCTGGTAAATGGAGAGAAAAAAAGTCATCCAGAGCCTCTATAGGAAACTCTACCCGTGACTGAAAAAAGCCTTGACTGAGTTTGAGAATACCTCACAAGAGAAAGAAGGAGAAAGTAAAGAAAACTCCCAATACAATGGAACCTAATCTGTACTCTAACAAAACCCCCTCAGCCAGACCCGAACTCTGACGCATCCTGGGAAACAGCAGCTCAGCTCTTTTGAAGAAAAGATATTCTACAACCCCCAAGGGGACATTCCTGCCCGCCCAGGGACAGATTCTACAAACCTAGATGGACAGAGTGGGGAAAGGCTCTATTCACTCACGGGAATTTCCTAGAGCTTCTGTAAGTGTCAATAAACACCTGTCTAAGGGTTATATGATGTTCCAATATATTTTGGTAAAATAGTTGTAACCAGGAGAGTCTTAAAATAAAAACACTGGAGGGAAATGTGTGAGTCTGTTGAAGAAGGCGAGGCCATTCTGAAAGCCAGGATCTAACTGCAGAGGGAGGCTTGACTCCCCTGAAACCAATCCAATAATCTGTTTCACTGATACAATTATTAAATCATTGATTAGTGTGCGGAGTCGTCTTTATTACAGGTTAAATGTAGCCACCGCCAGCTGTTTCTGCGGTAAGTTCTTCTGCTAGAGAAAAGCTGGCATTGTGCCCAGATGGAGCCTGGGAGCCTCACTGCTTCAAAGTGTTTTTTCTTTCCTCCAGCGAGTGCTTCCCCTTGTCATTGCATGGTTTCGCTGTGCTCTCATCGTTCCAACAATAGAATCCATAAAACCAAACACAGAAACAAAGGGATAACTTATTGGCAACTAATGAAACACGGAAAAATTGTTCAAGCCGTGTAAATGCGAAAGGGCTTTGAACTCGTTTAAATAACCTGTCTTTATTCCATCGCCCCACGGTTAACACAGGCATGAAGGCAAGTGCCTCAGCTTTGTAGAAACTACACATTCTTTGCCTTAAAGGTCTGCTTGCTTTTGCTCCACTTCTCAAACTCTTGGAACGCTGGTTTGCTTTCTGTCCGCTTGTCCAAATTCTTCTACCCATTTAGCAACGCTGGCTTATCTCCCAGCTTTTTAAAGAAAACTTCCCTGGACATGCAAATTCTGTTAAAAAGCTTTCTTTCCATTCCTCAGAAGTTGAGGTGTGTCTTACTCTTCTGGCCAGCAGGAGCCAGGGCAAGAAGGGGACATTTCGAGAAGCCATGCTCCAGCACAGTAGACAATAGACCAAGGCACTTCCCTCTGATCTTAGACACACACACAAAACCTTTCTCAACCAATCCTCCTCATGGTCCCACCACTTAGTACTGGCAGGTGAAACCTGTTTGCTATGTGCTGAGGAATTAGGACAAGCCTTGGCATCAGACGAACCAGGATTCAAACCCCAGATAAAAATGTTTAGTAGATATGCAACCACGGCTTTTGTGTTTCTTTTCTTAATCCCCGAGACTCGGTGTTTTAATCCATAGAATAGAAATGATATGATCTTTTTTCACCGTGTGTGTTATGCCTGTGCGTGCGTGCCAAGTTGCTACGGTCATGTTCAATTCTTTGTGACCCTACGGACCGTAGCCTGCCAGGCTCCTCTGTTCATGGGATTCTTCAGGCAACAATCCTGGAGTGGGTTGCCATGCCTTCCTCCAGAGGATCTTTCTGACCAGGGATCAAGCCTGCATCTCATGTTTCCTGCACTGGCAGGTGTGTTACCACCAGCATCACCTGGGAACCCCGTGTGATGCCCAGTACTTGGCATAAGGTGGCACCAAGAGCCTAAAGTATGAACACGTCCTCTCCGCCAATCCCAAGCTCCACCCCCCAGGACACTTATTATCACGCACCACTAATCAGGTCTTCTCTCTCCAAGTAGAATGTAAGTTCCTGGAGGACAGGGCTACCAAAGTTCTCTATGCTAAGGCTAAAACTGTATGCATAGACTCTAAACTTTGGGCCTCTTTCCCTAAACTAGTACGTAGACTGGAAGAAATGTAGGTGATTCTATAAATAGAAATAGAATATCTGCTAACAGTTTCAGGTAGTTGATTTCTAGCATTATGATCAGTCTCTATTGATTCTATGATATGCAAACATGATAAAATAAAATCCTACCCATTTTTGGCCCAGATATATAACAACCTCAGTAATATTCTTGCAGATTCCTGTCTGAGAGTATTCTGATGCTTTATTTTAATGTCTGCACAGGGTCTGCTCAAGTTGGGAGATGAGCACCCTGATTTGGTTTGGCACAACTCTGACAAATGGTAAGAAAAGAACACATCTACCTATTAGTTTCAGGCACGCTGCCAAATTCTGCTTGGGAACCATAACCTCCAATTAAAATAAATAAATGTTTTTTAAAAAAGAAAAAGAAGTAGAATTAGCACAGATATCATACTATTATTGAGACAAGAACTCATTTATCATAAATTTGAAATTGTGCCTTTAACCAGAACTAGCAGGATTTGGGGGCTTCCCTGGTGGCTCAGGGGTTAAAGTATCTGCTTCCAATGCGGGAAACCTGGGTTCGATCCCTGGGTTGGGGAGATCCCCTGGGATTTGGGAGGCTTCTCTGGTGGTGCTAGCGGTAAACAAACAGCCTGTGAATGCAGGAGACGTGAGAGATGCAGGATTGATCTCTGGGTCGGGAAGATCCCCTGGAGACGAGCAGGGCAACCCACTCCAGTATTCTTGCCTGCAGAATCCCAAGGACAGAGGAGCCTGGTGAGCTATGGTCTGTAGGGTCGCAGAGAGTCGGACACGACTGAAGTGACTTAGCACACACACAGAAGGCTTTTAATGCTTCCATGCCCTATCCCCACAACCTATCACTGAATAGGCTTACTACAGGTTATGGTACAGTAATGGGTTATTATACATGGTCTAAAGTATATTAGAGACCAATTTCTTTAACTCAAACATCTCCGTTTTTTCTTTCTTTTGAAATACAACTTGTGATGCAAACAAAATTCAAATTTTCCAAGTTAAAAGTCCCCTTTGTTCCTACATAGAAGAATGTAGAACCTCCAGCCACTGAGAAAAACATTAAGTAATCACAGATTCATAGAATTTTCAGTGCTGGAAGGGACCTTAGAGACCATCTAGTCCAACCCTCTCATTTTAACAGATGAGGAGACTGGTGTCAGTGGAGGATTATTGCCCGCAGGGTAAAACAGAGTTCATTAACTCACCTTAGAAAGGATCTGTTTTTGTTGTTAGAATAAATGATTAAATGATTCCAATTTCATGCCATCTCCTTTATTCAGAAAGTTTATCATTCGCCTTCTCCTTTTGTCCATGTAACCATGACAATTGCTGGGAATAATACAGCTATCAGTATAAAAATAGCCTCATTAGCATCAACAAGGAGCTCGCCAATCAGCTTGGACCTATTAAAGGACTGATAACCACCTTCGGTGGCCTTACACTTAGCAACACACACTCTCCTGACTCCTCCCTTAGACTGGCTCTTTCCTCTTTTGAGACTATCCGTCACAGCTTGACAGCTGGGATTTACAAGTGGAATCCTACCTGAGAAAGCCCTGTTCTCAAGCAGGCTCAGTTGGATCTTGTCCTGGGATTTCTGGTCTGTCTCTGCTTTTGAGAATGTCTAAAGCAAAAGTGAACATTTTCCTTCTCTGTGTATTGCAGAGGATGGAGAAAAATGAACTATAATCTAGGAATGGACACATTCATTAGCAGGAGTCCTTTAGAAAGGGTTTGGTTTTTACTTTAGGTTCTTCATTAGATTCTTCCACTGCCATTCCCCACCCCATCTTGAGCGATTTGATGATACATGCTAATTTCTATAGGTTTGTATGCAATATAAAACAATCTGTCAAGGTATTTTTATCACACAACCTTCCCCAAAAACCACCAAGAGCACAAACAACATAAAAACTTAAATGAAACAAAACTGTCAAAGGATAGAGAGAGGACTTAGATCCATTTTAAATCACTGGCTAAATTCACCTTGGATAAATTTCACTAAAAGAGAAAGTTAAACTGAATTTTCTAGTTGAGCTACAGAGATAGAGGAGGAGACTGATAGAATGGAGCTTAGCAAACTGCTTTGAGACTTAAAAGGTTACACAAAATAACACGGCCTTAAAAATAGATAAATGGAGCAAGATAGAGAGTCCAGAAGTAGATCCATACATATATGATCAATTGATTTTTGACAAAGGTACAAAGGCAATCAGGTAAAAAAAGAATAATCTTTTCAACAAAAAGTACAGTGACAACTGAATATTCATTTCCAAAAAGATGAGCATTGATGTCTCAGCAAATGAACATTTTTATGCAAAATGTATCATACACCTAGATGTAAAACCTAAATGGACGCGAGAAATAGATTTAAGGGACTAGATCTGATAGACAGAGTGCCTGATGAACTATGGATGGAGGTTCATGACATTGTACAGGAAAGATCAAGACCATCCCCAAGAGAAAGAAATTCAAAAAAGCAAAATGGCTACTGAGAAGGCCTTACAAATAGCTGTGAAAAGAAGAAAAGCAAAAAGCAAAGGAGAAAAGGAAAGGATACCCATTTGAATGCAGAGTTCCAGAGAATAGCAAGGAGAGATAAGAAAGCCTTCCTCAGAGATCAATGCAAAGAAATAGAGGAAAACAACAGAATGGGAAAGACTAGAGATCTCTCCAAGAAAATTAGAGATACCAAGGGAACATTTCATGCAAAGATGGGCTCGATAAAGGACAGAAATGGTATGTACCTAACAGAAGCAGAAGATATTAAGAAGAGGTGGCAAGAATACACAGAAGAACTACACAACAAAGATCTTCATGACCCAGATAATCACGATGGTGTGATCACTCACCTAGAGCCAGACATCCTGGAATGTGAAGTCAAGTGGGCCTTAGGTAGTATCACTATGAACAAAGCTAGTGGAGGTGATGGAATTCCAGTTGAGCTATTTCAAATCCTGAAAGATGATGCTGTAAAGTGCTGCACTCAATATGCCAGCAAATTTGGAAAACTCAGTAGTGGCCACAGGACTGGAAAAGCTCTGTTTTCATTCCATCCCAAAGAAAGGCAATGCCAAAGAATTCACACAATTGCACTCATCTCATATACTAGTCAAGTAATGCTCAAAATTCTCCAAGCCAGGCTTCAGCAATATGTGAATCTTGAACTTCCAAATGTTCAAGCTGGCTTTAGAAAAGGCAGAGGAACCAGAGATCAAATTGTCAACATCCGCTGGATCATGGAAAAAGCAAGAGAGTTCCAGAAAAACATCTATTTCTGCTTTATTGACTATGCCAAAGCCTTTGACTGTGTGGATCACAAGAAACTGTGGAAAATTCTTCAAGAGATGGGAATACCAGACCACCTGACCTGCCTCTTGAGAAACCTATATGCAGGTCAGGAAGCAACAGTTAGAACTGGACATGGAACAACAGACTGGTTCCAAATTAGGAATGGAGAACGTCAAGGCTGTAAATTATCACCCTGCTTATTTAACTTCTGTGCAGAGTACATCATGAGAAACTCTGGGCTGGATGAAGCACAAGGTGGAATCAAGATTGCTGGGAGAAATATCAATCACCTCAGATATGCAGATGACACCACCCTTATGGCAGAAAGTGAAGAGGAACTATAAAGCCTCTTGATGAAAGTGAAAGAGGAGAGTGAAAAAGTTGGCTTAACGCTCAACATTCAGAAAACGAAGATCATGGCATCTGGTCCCATCACTTCATGGGAAATAGATTGGGGAAACAGTGGAAGCAGTGGCTGACTTTATTTTTCTGGGCCCCAAAATCACTGCAGATGGTGACTGCAGCCATGAAATTAAAAGACGCTTGCTCCTTGAAAGAAAAGTTACGACCAACCTAGACAGCATATTCAAAAGCAGAGACATTACTTTGTCAACAAAGGTCCATCTATTCAAGGCTATGGTTTTTCCAGTGGTCTTGTATGGATGTGAGAGTTGGACTATAAAGAAATCTGAACGCAGAAGAATTGATGCTTTTGAACTGTGGTGTTGGAGATGACTCTTGAGAATCCCTTGGACTGCAAGGAGATCCAACCAGTCCATCCTAAAGTAGATCGGTCCTGCGTGTTCATTGGAAGGACTGATGTTGAAGCTGAAACTCCAATATTTTGGCCACCTGATGCAAAGAGCTGACTCATTTGAAAAGACTCTGATGTTGGAAAAGATTGAAGGCAGGGCAAGAAGCGGACAACAGAGGATGAGATGGTTGGATGGCATCACCGACTTGAAGGACGTGAGTTTGGGTAAACTCCAGGAGTTGGTGACAGACAGGGAGGCCTAGCGTGCTGCAGTTCATGGGGTCGCAAAGAGTTGGACACGACTGAGCGACTGAACTGAACTGAAATCCAGAAAACTTCTAGAAGGAAGAATGAAAAATTTTGTAGCCTTGACTTAAGCAAAGATCCATGAATCATGTGTGATAAATTGATAAATGATAAATTAAACTTCAAAATTAAGTGTCCCTTCAAAGACATCAAAATAGAATCAAAATGCAGCCACAGCAGGAAAAAATATTTGCAAATCATATTTCTGTTACAGGATTTGTATCCAAAATATATAAATAATTGTTAAAATCATTAATAATTCAATTTAAAAGTGGAACAAAATGTTTGAATAGTCACTTCACCAAAGAGGATAAAGGCTATCAAAAAGACACCTGATAGTCATTAAGTAAATTAAAATCACAATAAAACGTCACTGTATCACTCTTTAAATGACTAAAAGTAAAAAGGCCAAGCTGACTTACTGTTGGTAAAGGAATGGAGCCGCTACAACTCATACACTGATAGAGTATGAGATGGTGCAACCGCTTTGGAAAACAGCATGACAAAAATTAAACGTACACTTACTGTATGATTTAGTCATTCCACTCCTACATATTTATGCCAGGAAAAGGAAAGCATATGTCCATACAGAGACTTTTATTTTAATCTTCATAGCAAATTTACTTGTAACAATTGAAACCTGGAAATGATCCAAATGCTTCTATCAACATTTATTATTGAATGAATAAGTAAATTGTGGTATAAATTTATAATAAAATATCACTTGGCCAAAAGAAGAAATTAATTATTAATAGATGCAACAACATGAATGCTGTTTGGATAGAAAAATGCCTTTGCTGAAGTAAAAATGCTTACCTTGAAAATAGAATTCAAAATAATTATGCCAAATGAAAGAAGCCAGATCAAAACACCAAAAAAGAAAGAGCACATGCTATATGATTCCATTTATATAAAATTCTAGAAAATGCAAGCTAATCTGTAGTGAAAGATAACATATCACTAGCTGTCTGGGGATGGGAAGGGGCTTGGTGGGGGTGAAGATGGGGTAAAAAGAGAGATCGCAGAAATGCACAATGTAACTTTGAAGGGTGATGGATATATTTATTATTTTGATTGTGCTGAAGGTTTCATGGGTGTAAATATAGGTCAAAGTATATTCAACTTCACAGTGTAAAACTAGAGGGGTGAAAAATGCACCATGGACTAATTTACTGATATGATTCCTTTTGATAATTATAGAATGCTACTTTTGAGGACATGGGTCAAGGAAAACTAAATATGAGATAACAAAAATATGACAAAAGAATATTTAACCAAAGAATCACACCACATAGGGGCTTCCCTGGTGGCTCAGACGGTAAAAAATCTGCCTGCGGTGCAGGAGACCTGGGTTTCATCCCTTGTTCAAGAAGATCCCCTGGAGAAGGAAATGGCAACCGACTCCACTATTCTTGCCTGGAGAATTGGCGGGCCACTGTCCATGGGGTTGCAGAGAGTCAGACACAACTGAGCAACTAACACTTTCATATGACATTGCCAACTTAGGTATCTGAGCGCCCTTATTTCAGCTTAATTTGGGGATCATTTTCTAGAGGAGCAGTTTTCTAAAAGCAGCAATATTTCCACTTGTTTATTTTTTTTAATTCATCCTCAGCACTTCAAACAGTACCCTCTACTGAGCACTTACTCTGCGCCTAGCATCACTTGACTTGTATTTCCTCATTTAATTCTCCCAGTAGGTATTATTGTTCCCATTTTACAGATGAGAAAACCAAATCTCTAAGAGTTTAATAACATACTCAACATTATACAACTCGTAAATGATAGGTGGAACTCAGATTCACAAGCAAATCTGACTTTATAACCCCTTGTTCTAAACTACTGCTACTTATTCAGAGGATAGAAAAAAAATGCTGGGTGTGAAAATAACCCAGAGTCCCTCTGACTTAATCTACCCCCTTGAAAGGGCTTCCCTGCTCAGGTATAAGATCTCCTTTCACGTAGTTCAACAAAATTCATCCTACTCCATAATCCTGAGCAGATTTTACTCTTCAGGATATAGGTAGACTAGGGAAAAGCCTGTATGTCCCTGATAATACAAAGACCCGAAATCACAGATAAAGCCAAGTAAATACAAATAAGTAAGATGCAGAGATGAGACACAGAGCCCTAAAGGATGCAATATACATCTGTGCAATCTGTTCACTGTACAAGTGCACGGCACTGAAGGGGCAAGTGAAGCTTTGCACCCCGACTTCATCCACCAAGACTGGGCTTGTGCCCTCACTCAGGGCTTCCCTGACGAAACAAACGGCACTTTAAAAGAAAAATTTTGCTCAAAGCTAACAGTGGTCTTGATGAACAGATTTCCTTTGTTTTTCTTTTGTTCTTTTCCTATCTTCCAAACTCGTGGCATTACATTATCGCTCTGGATTTTGCATTATTCATGTCAAATAATCTGCTAAATAATAAGTTCTAGAAGGCACAATCTGAGCCAAGGTAACACATAAAAAAAGGAAAAAATAGCATGAATGATAAATGAAATAAAGATTTTTAAAGAAATTTTATGGTATTTAATTAATGTACCAGTTTTACTAAGTTGCTTTCAAGTGAAATGGCTCTTTACCAGTGCCTTTTGAAAAGGTTAGAAGTGAATTCCCTGAGCTACAATCATTAGCATATAGATGTCTCTAAGTGTTAATTTCTGTTTTCACTGAATGAATGTAATTTAAAATGAGGCCCTTTCAAATCAGTTAACTTCGGCCATTTGAGGAAGATAAGAAAAATGGACTCAAGCATGAACCCCCAGCAGAACCTGCTTCTTCAGGATAAGTACTGTATGCCAGAGCCACGCACTACTTTGGGAAATTACAGGTCTGCTCAGAAAGAGAAAGAGGGTTTGAGGTGAGTAGGTTAAAAGGACCCCAAACATTTGCTTTGGATTTAGCTAATCATGAAAAGGAAATTGAAAATGAATGAAGAAATCAATTTTGAAAAATATGGCCATCAGGTCCCTGTAGAAAATTCCAGTAATACTGTTGATGCAGTCCAACAGCGCCAACTTTTTACTCCTGCACAGTGCTTGGCACATAGAGGTTACTCAACACACGTCTGCTGAGCTGTGTTACCATAAATGGAAACGCATGTGTAGTAGTAATCTCAAACATCATTAAGTCATTTATTTCATTTATGCTCCCTTTAAAAACTCCTACTTTTTACAGCAATGATCCTTTGAAAACATAAATCAGATTCTGTCAATCTTTTAC
This sequence comes from Capricornis sumatraensis, assembly GCF_032405125.1. Lineage (NCBI taxonomy): Eukaryota > Metazoa > Chordata > Mammalia > Artiodactyla > Bovidae > Capricornis > Capricornis sumatraensis. The sequence continues at coordinate 76,275,805 of NC_091071.1, read as the reverse complement.
TTACAGAACCTCGATGACTTCCCTTTGTTCTTTCTTAGAATCAAATTCTAACTCTTGTGCACAGCCCACATGAGCTTACATGCTCTATCTTTGTGACCCCTCTCACTCTCCTCCCCACTAGGCTCAGCTATGCTGGCTTCCCTGTTCTTCACACATAGCCCTGTCCCACCTCAGGGGTCTTACTTCTGCCCCCCCTTTGAATGAAAGGCTCTTCCTCTAAGCTCTCCTAGGAGCAGCTCCTGCTCATCCCTCAAGCCTCGGGTCAAACGCCGCATGTTTAGGGAGGCCTGTCCTTATCAGCCTACCTAAAGTGACTAACCCCCAGTTCCCCAGTGGTTCTGCATCTCATCACTCTCCTCTGTCATTATATTTTTCAAAATCTGACATTGTGGTTCTTATTTACCATCTGTGTTTCACACACAAATGAAAGGGCATTGTGAGAGCAGGGAGTTAGTCTCTTTTATTCACAGCAATGTCCCTGGTGCCTAACACACCAGGCACAGTGACTGTTCCTGTGTGGGAGATCAAAGAATGTTTTCTGACTTAAGGGAATGACATACAGATGAGTGTACCAGTCCCACTCAATTTTTGTAATGGCATATAGACTTAAAGATGCAGCAAGCCCATTGCTTATACAGAACAGTTTAAATTAGAAAGACTATAGACTCACTGCCTTCAAAGTGTTATTTTAAAAATCCAAGTATTACCTACATTCCCCCATAGCACTTAGAACATAGCAGCACAATTGCACTTAACACATGGTGCTGACCTGTCTGCCCCACTCACACTAGACTCATATATTCAGAGGAACATGCCCATACCCTAAACTGTAACATGTGACAGGAATCAGATCACATCTAGCTCAATTTCACATCCCCCAGAGTGCCATGCACGTGACAGACATATATTAACCATTCTACTAGTCTCTAACTTCGCCAGAATTCAGACATACTGCTACTTGGAGTCCTCCTCAAAACTGACTTCAGGCACTCGCCAGAACAAGGAGAAAAAGGTGATCATTTAATAGACCTCCATGAGATGAGACTAGAACTTATTCACTCATTCTTCACTCAGTAAATGCTACTGAACACCTACCCATACAATATATTCTATATAGTAAGCTGTGTTAGCCATACAGTGATAAACAGGCAGATAAAGGTCCCTCTTGGAGCTTATAGTCTAATAGAGAAGAAAAACCATATACAAGTATAGCTTGCATGCTAAGCTGCAGCCGTGTCTGTCTTTTTGTGACCCTATGGACTATATCCCACCAGGCGCCTCCTTCCATGGGATTCTCTAGGCCAGAATACTGGAGTGGGTTGCCATGCCCTCCTCCAGAGGATCTTCCCAACCCAGGAATTAAACACGCACCTCCTGCAACTCCTGCATTGCAGGTGGATTATTTACTACTGAGCGAACCAGGGAAGCCCACACAAGAACAGACAAACTAACAAAAACCCATAATTCAGATTATCAATTGCTTTATGAAGATGCGAATAGGGCAAATGATACCGAATAGGCTGTAGAAGGGAAAGGTAGTTAGGGAAGACCTCTCTGAGATGCCATTTTAAAAGGATTCCTTAAAGAGGGGGGGGGGACAGAATGTGTGGCAGCCCTAATGTGGGAAAAGACTGGGTGCCTTCAGGAAACTTAAGAGGCCCCTGGGTCTGGACGCATACTTAGAGGAGGAGTGAATGACACTGCCAAGGAAAGCACAGTCTGGATCATGGAGGACCCTGAAGGACATGGCATGACTTTCTAGTGTATTCATAGTGCAAGAAACAACAAAAAGCCAAGAGGTCCAAACAAAGGCATGATAGGCTATATTCCCATTTTAAAAGGTTATTCTGGGGGATAAGTGGAGAAGGCAGTAGTTCCCCTTAACCGCAGGGGATATATTCCTAACCCCCCAGTGGATGCCTAAAAGCATGGATAGTATCGAACCTATATATACCAGTATACTGGTTTTTTCTGTGTACATACATACCTATGATAAAGCTTACTTTCTAAACCAGGCGCAGTAAGAGATTAACAATAATAACTAGTAAATAACATATAACAATTTTAACAAGAGACTAAGGATAGTTGTGTGAATAGGGCCTCCCTCTCTCTTTCAAAATATCTTACTGTACCCGTGTAATGTCTTTTTCCATCTTAACTAAGCATTCCTCACACACAGTGGCTGTAAGTTTTGCAGTTTAAAGTGCAACAAGAAAACTAGCACAAATTTCTATTTCCTTCTTTACAATTTCACAGACAGAAGATTCATTCTTCCTGTAAGTCTTAGCAACCTCAGCATGCAATGTTTTTCTTTCCCTATTAAGTTGAGAACTTGCCCATCTCACTTAAAGGAAGCACTTTACAACTTGTCTTTGGCATATCCGAATTGCCAGCGTCACTCCTCTTGTGTTTTGGGGCCTTTATTAAGCAAAATAAGAGTTACTTGCAGCAAGCACTGTGACATCCCCATGGTCACTGTGATAACCAGCTGAGTTATTTTTGCCAAAGGGATGATTCACATTTGGGGAGGGACCTAGAGGGATCATCGCCAGATTTCAGCACAGAAGCTACTCAGAATGTGGCTCCCTTTAAAATTTGCCAATTGCTAATTTCTAGAATTTTGCATTTAACATTTTTGGATCAGGGTTGATCTTGGGTAACTGAAAAACACAGACAGCAAAACTATGGATAACGGGGGACTACTGTACATCAGTTGTGGAGATTTATAAGTGCCATTCCTTCAACAAGCTAACATTATACTTTAATCTGACAAAATCTTTTCCTAACTAATCGAACCTCATCCGATACACTCAGAAAACCCCACTGGATGTGCCTCAGTTTTCTAGGTACTTAATCACACCATGGAATTCATCACCACTTCAGAAGTACACTGGGACCCTGATGCCCAGAATGCCAGTGAGTACTTCGCGCTTTGACACTGGATCCATAAATGGGTTTTCTCATTAACAGCGTCATTCTTCCAAGAAGAGAGTAGGACACGATTGAGCACACACGCAAGCATTCCTTTTTGGCTTGCTTTCTCACAAGTTTGTTTATATAAGTTCCAGTTTCATCACTAAAAGTCCATATTTTTAAAAGCAAAACTTCAGAACTGACTCTTACCTCCCACTGCAGTGCTAAGCTGGCTCCCCCAAACCTTATTTGACAAAGGTGATGTGTGGGCACATCTCAACACATAACAGACACACACACAGTCACACTAGGGGCGATGGATGAAGGGAACCAAAAGTTTTGTAGTTTTGTTTTCCTTTTTTCTAGGGCAAAAGTAGAATAATACCTTGAAGGTCATGTAACATCTCAGCGGCTCAGATCGCCCCTCTACAATAGCTCCTTCCCCCTGCTTCAAGGAGCTATTTAAAGGACTCAATTCTCTCCATGTCCAGCCTTCCTTCAGTTCAGAAAACATCAGTGCATTAAAAAAACATATCTATTCCCTGTGACCTAAATAATATCCTAGGTAGCCTGAGTTGATATATCAACTAAGATGACAAATGCATTACCAGGAGGACCCTAAGCTGAAGATAACATAGCTAAGGAAGGGATATTCTCTCTTTATTGAAGGTTAAGCTCCACAGTTCAAGAAACAAGGGTGTCACTAGTCAGTAAATTTGGAATACAGTCTGGTTCATCTGTGTCCCTCATAGCCCAATTTATGCAACAAATCTGCATCTGCAATTATGATAATAAACTTAGAGGATACAGGAAATAATTATTAACAATCTATGTTAAGCAATGATGTGCTGAATGCACTTAATCTTTCTAGTTTAATGTTGTGATGAAGCAATTGTTATTGTCCTCAATTTATAGAGGATAAAAACCTAGCTCCAGTAGATTAAGGAATTTGCCAAGTTTACATTTTAAGTGACAGACATGGGATCAAATCCAGGTCTGTCTAATCCAAGCTCTAAACTCTTAGTACTATAAAATGCTGTTCATTGTCTTCAAGATCACACAGTGTTAGTGGCTCCATCGTGTCCAACTCTTTGTGATCTCATGGACTGTAACCTGCCAGGCTTCTCTGTCCATGGAATTCTCCAGGCAAGGATACTGGAGTGGATTGCCATTCTCTTCTCCTGGGGATCATTCTGACCCAAGGATTGAACCCAGGTTTCCTACATTGCAGACAGATTCTTTGCCTTCTGAGTCACCGGGGAAGCCCCACAGTGGGAGAGCAAAAGCAAAATTTACTTCTATGTACCTTGGAAGTTACTGTGTATGGTGGTCCCTGCAGGAGCTCAGAAGAGATATTTCCTGGACAGAAGAGTCTGAAGAGAATGTAAAGTATGGGCTGAATCTGTGGAGCTGGTGTAACATATAGATTATAATTTACTGTCTTGGAGGTATATTGCCTGAGCTTTAATCTGGTAAACGGACTTTGTGTTCTTGTTCAAGTTATTAATATTTAAGTTTTCAGTTTCTCAGTTTCCCCATCAATATGCTTCAATAGGTCAATATGGGGGGTTAATGAGTAAAGTGATGTCATATGCTTAGAAATTTGGCATATAGTAAGCATGTCATAAATGTTACTAATTCCTATTTTTATCAGAGTAAAAGTAGGAGGTTATCAACATGTATTAGATGGTAGCGGAAATGGCATTCTAAAGTAAAGGAATATTTGCTAAAGCCTGCAGAGAAAGAGTATGACACAGTCAAAGCATTTTTTTTTCATTTTTTTTTTAATTTTTATGGGAATATAGTTGATTTACAATGTTTTGTTGGTTTTAGGTATACAGCAAAGTGAATCAGTTATACATATACTCACTTTTTTTTTAGATTCTTTTTCCATATGGGGCATTACAGGATATTGAGTAAAGCACCCTAGGCTATACAGTAGGTCCTTATTAGTTATCTATTTTATATGTAGTAGTATATTTATGTCAATCCCAATCTCCCAGTTTATCCCTCTTACTCCCTGGTAACCATAAATTTATTTTCTACATCTGTGACTCTACTTCTGTTTGGTAAATACAAATAAGTTCATTTGTATCCTATTTACAGATTCCACATATAAGCTATATTATTCGGTAGGGTGGAGTTTAGGGCTTCCATGTGTACAGAAAGGAGGTCTCACTCATGACAGGAGAGGGAATTGTGCACCATGACACTAAAATGATCTTGCCTGTAATTTTTGAATTAAAGAATAACTGGTACTTGGGGTTCTCATAGGTAAGCTGGGAGAAGTTGACAAAATGATAATGTAACCCCTTGCAGTTCTAGTAATTACATTAGTCTACAATTCTTAACAATCTCCATTATAAAATTCTTGTGGAATTTATTTCTTGAGTCTTTTTAATCTAGCTAGCCACCTGGCTTTCTTATTACAGAATCCTTAATTAGCTGATGTAAATTCTTGACTTACATTTAATGTCATCATGTTTAGTAATGACCATATCCCTGTAAACAGACAATCTTAAAACTATGGTAACTTTTATATTTTGGTCATATTTTTGACAGTTAATCTTTTCTCACCCAAATATTGTCAATCTTATCAAGGCATCTTGTTTAAACAAGTCTATGAAAAATATATTCTTCAGATATAATAATAAAGAGAAACACTAGGGACATAAAGTACTGACAGTAGTTAACATCACATGGTAATGTTTATCTAACAAATATGTGCTGTGTGCCTGACATTTCCCCTGGTACCAATACCAATTTGTTTTATTTAGTTTTTTTTTTTTTTTTTTTACTTACATTAGCACAAGTGCATTTAAATAGTAAATTTGCTCTGGGCCTAAAAATGTTAACATTCATAAAAACATATACATCTTGTTTTAATACCTTGTCAACACATTTATTAAAGATGGATCCAGAGACCAGAATCCATTCAAAGTCCTGCTGTTAGGGAAAACATTTGTTTCCAGCCAGTCCAATCGCTGCAAAAATAGGCATTGCTGTTGTGCTGTAGATCACTGCATTGTTATTTATAAAGTGCTGCTTTGGAACAGAGAAGTGCCATCCATCAGTATCCAATCAGCAGTGAAGCTGGCAGAGGGAAGTGGGGTATACAAGAATGCATTGGCACAGACCATTTAAACTGGCAGATTCTACAGCTCGAACTTGGCAGTGGTTTTTGAAACTAATTTATTTGTTATTTGCGGGAAATGGTTACCACATTGAAACATATTCAACAAGCTTCCAATTTCAGGACATTGAAGAATCAAACACTGCAGCTAGCATTCTTGTGCAGCTCCCTCCGTGTATCCTCTTGGCCCCATCCTCACACCTGATAAGATGTCATTTCATTCCCTGCCATGGTTATATTTTTTTGCTCATTTTCTATTTCTGTTTTTAAAATTGGATCCTCTCCAAATTCTTTCCTATTTTAAAAACCACCTGCTCTTCTTTCTAAAGTACCTCCAACACAGGTTGACATCTCTTGAGTTAGATTTGGAAGTGATGTATACATACTATTTGTGTCTTGGCATTAAAGTCTGGAGTACGGCATCAACTCTTCATTTGAACATGTTAGTATTATGTAGACAAAATAAAAAACTTCTTGGGCATTATAAATCCAATGCAATTCCAATCAAAAGCATAATAGGATTTTTCCTATGCCTTAACAAACTGATTCTTAAATCCATACAGAGAAATAAAGCTCTGAGGGTAGCCAAATATATTTTGGGGAAAAATATCACAGAACAGGGAGGTCTTTCTCCACCAGAAATAAATGTTTTTCTATAAAACCATGGTAATAAATACAATGTGTTTATAGAGTAGAAAAATACATTTTAATCAATAGAAATGAATTAGGAATCCCAGAAACAGAGGTATAAATATAAATGAACTTGGTAGTTATAAACAGGGTATTAAAATACATCATCAAAGAACAAACTATTCCAAAATGAGAATTTGGATATTAGCTTCATATATTTAAAAATAATAATAATGATAAAATCAGACTGTTAGCCAAACAATATACACAGACATAATTCCAAGGATATTAAAACTTACAAATAAAGAGTAAAAATAGGAAATATTTGTGGACTTACGATGGCCAAAAAATAAGAGCTATAAAGGAATAGATGGATTAATTTGTCCGGATCAAAATTTAAATCTCTGTTCATGAAGGATATTAAAAACAAAATATAAGGACAAGACACACACTGGAAGAAGATATTTGAAACACGTATCACACGGAAACTGCATCAAAAAAATTATAAAAACTCATATATGATAAAAACACAATAATATAGTAACATATGGAAAGAATTTGAACAAATGCCAGAAAAGTAAATTTCCATTGTCAGTTACCACAATCCTGTGGGAAGATATCCACACACATTAATATTTTCAAAATACTATTTCATACCAGACTGGCAAAAGAGTTATAACACCTAGTGTTGATGAGGATTAGGTAGCTTTGGTTCATTACAATAGGGGTATAAATCGTTAGGACTAATTATGAAAGCATTTTCAAAGTATCTTTTAATGTAGAAAAGGTACAAAATCTGAAATCTACCAATTCAGTCCCTCGGTATATACTCGAACAAGAACATTAACACAAACAAAACTCTTATAAGAACACGTAACTTAGAATCTTTTGTAGTTTTATTTGTAATGATGAAAACTTGAAAGAATCTGCCAAAATGACATATACAGAAATTGATAGATTTTGGTATAACTGTAAAAAGCAGCAAAAATTAAATGCATACACAGCTAGACTGAAAAATAGAACAATAAGTAAATCAACACAAATAGATCTCAAAATTTAATGTTTATTTACTTTTTAAAAGCAAGTTATACAACAATATGTATAGGATGATAGCATTATGTAATTTTTCAAACACATGAAAATAAAATGTATCTTATTAATGGATAAGTAGTATTTTACATAGTAGTAAAAGTATGAAAAATACACATAAAATTTGTGAATGTGATTACCTCAGGGGAGAACAAAGGGGAGGCTAAAATATTTTATTTCTTTAAAAAAATAGCATGAAGAAAATATGGCCAAATGTTATTTATAATTCCAGGGGTTGGGGGAGTTGTTGTCTGCCATGGAAATTAAAGCTGCAGGGAAGGGGTATGAAATATTTCTACTTCTTACACACTCAAGGAATTATTGTCAGATCTCATTTCCCACAAGCTTTACCTTCCTGAACTTAAGTTATGGTTATTTTTCACGTTAATACTTGAATAAATTTTACTTTAAACAGCTTAAAATATCTACCATTTCAGAGGCAACTGACCCCTGAGCTTACACAGACATAAACTGGTATGGAAGATTTAGGTATCCAGGAAGCACTAGCATTTTTATCAGAACCCCAGGCAGAAATAGGAGGCTTCCCAGGTGGCACAGTGGTAAAAAACCTGCCTGCCAATGCAGGAGACGCAGGAGATGTGGGTTTGATCCCTGGCATGGGAAGATTTCCTGGAGGAAGGCATGGCAACCCACTCCAGTATTTTTGCTTGGAGAATCCTATGGACAGAGGAGCCTGGCGGGCAACAGTCCTCAGGGTCGCAGAGAGTCAGACACATCGTCACAACTGAGCATGTACAGACAGAGAAAAGGAAAAGCCCTCCCTCCCTTTGAATTCTCTCTTACTAGTCAGTCTTGTAGAGAAGGCAATGGCACCCCACTCCAGGACTCTTGCCTGGAAAATCCCATGGACGGAGGAGCCTGGTAGGCTGCAGTCCACGGGGTCACTAAGAGTCAGACACAACTGAGTGACTTCACTTTCACTTTTCTTTTTCATGCATTGGAGAAGGAAATGGCAACTCACTCCAGTGTTCTTGCCTGGAGAATACCAGGGACGGGGAAGCCTGGTGGGCTGCCGTCTACGAGGTCGCACAGAGTCGGACACGACTGAAGCGACTTAGCAGCAGCAGCAGCAGCAGCAGCAGTCAGTCTTAAAGCTCTGCTGTTATACCATCAGTTATTTCTTTGGGTAACAGAATTGTTACATCTGATCACCCTGATGTTCTTTCCTACCTACTGTTGCTCACTACCTTCTTTCTTATTATAAGTAGCTATTAATATTTTCAGATACATGGGATTTTTTTAACCTTTCTAATCTAATGAAACAGCTAGCTGAAATGAAGAAAGTTTTGAAAGGAAGAATGTTATTTAGTTGCTCAGTGGTGACTGATTCTTTTGCAATAGGAAGAATAGCAGTAGGAAACAACCTGGGTCACAGAATTTATTAAAAGTTTGGGCTTGGCCTGGCTTAGTAGAGGACAACTCCAAAGCACCTTCAAAACCCTAACTGGTTTAACATAAAAATATCTCTGTCTTATTCATGTTATTTGGGCAAAGCAGATTGATGAAGATCTCTTTTCTACTGAGGAACCCAAGCAATAGAGGCTTTGCCAGCTCATAACTATAATATTTAGAAGATGTCATCTTCTTAGCGCCATTTGTGAGTCAGGATCAAGGGAGAAAGGCACACAAGCTCTTCACCACCACAAACCCTTTGCCAGAAAAAGTTACAGGGTTCACTTACCCAAGAAATTGTTCTTCCACGTGCCTAAAAAGGGAAAATATTATACGTTGGTGTTAACGCCTACCAAAGTCGGAAGTGGGTAGCTAGATAGGACATCAGGAGAGGACAGTCAATGGAAGGTTGAAAAGAGGGCTAAGAAAGCACACAAGGAGCAGACTTCCCCATCTTTGCCTGAACGTAGCCCTCAGATTCAGATACGTAATTGTCATACAGAAACTAGGAGAAAATAGTTTTAGTCTATGGCTTTTAGCATAGAACTTCCCTGCAGTGGTTATAAGATCTTCTGAATCAGAAACTCAGGACAGGCATTTTCAATCATTGTTTTTCAGAGAATTCAAGCCAGGTTTCTCTCATTTTGCTGAGGACTACAATGGAAAATAGGTGCTGAGGTCTTTCATAATCTAATGCGTTTATGGGAAAACACAAAAATCAGAGAAAGGTCATTCATTCTCAGTCTTTCGCTTCTGTTTATGAAATCTAGTAGAGTAAAATGAAACTTTGTTAAAGTCCCAGAAACACTTTGTGCAGATATTTAAAAAAAAATCTTTTAAGGGGATTATATATCTTCAATGATGTTAATGTTTGTGCAATTATGCCTAAAATTAATATCATTTGGACCAAATTCATTTACTATACAATATCTTCTGCAATATATTTGATTCTCTTCCAGCTGCAGCTAACTTTAATCACCTATGCTGGCAGATCTCTATGTGAAGGTTCATACTAGGTATTTTTATATCCAAGACAATTTAATTTCAAAATGTATCCATGTTCTGTAACAAGGGATTCTAAACAAATCTAACAGAGCTTGTCAGCTTCCTTTATCTTTTGTAAAAACTATTGGTAATTGCAAAATAACATAATCTGTTCTGAAGCATAGTATTTAATTATTGGCTCATAATTTTATTAAATTCAATGCAGCAACTATAATGAGTTTGTGTTCAATTCTGCATTCAGAATCAAGATCTAGGGATTAGGTAATCTTCTTATATTCCTATTCATAACGAAAATCCAAAAGCATTATATCAATTTGATAAGATGTAAAACCTCAAGGAAATTGCTGTGGTCAGCTAGATCTGTAGTGTTAATTTTGATAACAGAGATAATATAATAACTTCTTCAGAATTTTTTTTTCTTACAGTTCTTTTAAACCTACTGCATTTCCTTACAGGCATGTCTCTGACAGCAAGCCCAGAAGATTTTTTTCCCCTTCATTTTTCTCTTTTTGACAAAGAAAGAAAACAAAGTCAGGGAGTAATCCTTTTCCTAGAACAAGAACAGCAGAGCCTTTTAAAAGACTTTCATTATTTTATGTGGTAAATGTTCACAGCTCTCAAATTTATTGGCATAGCTGTCAACATGTATATTCAGTTTGATAATAATGTTCCAGCTTAACGAGGCCTCTTGGAATTATTTATTATTAAATTTCATTACTTTCTGCAAATGTTCATGCTGATTAAGCCCACCCTTTCAGGCTCTACCACACTTAAACCAGTCACAGTGTGATGTGATGAGATGGTGAAATTCAAGCTAACATGCTTTCCACAGGACCTGTCTTGTCAAATCTTTAAATATAATTTAATGAAATGTCTGTTGATGTAACTATGGAAAGTGGAAAAACTCATTTATAAAATCAACCAACCATACCTGAAGAACATTTGCACTTTCTGACATGACAAGAATTACACATTTTGGACTGCTTTTGTGTGGGAAGAATTGCCACATATGGCATTTGCCAAAGAGTCTGCCCATTACATTCTCTTGTAAACACGGCACATCTTTCCTGAGGCGTGTTACTCCCAAGGCACAGGCCTCCATAGAAATGCCTGGAAAAGTACCAAATGATATAGAAGCGTAACATGCTTTTATCTTTACAGATGTTGACAGTCAGAATAGACCTTGTCTAAATTCTTGATGATTTTATAGTGTAATAAAAGAATAGCAATATATTATATATCATCACTCTTGCCATAAGAGAAAACCCATATTATCACTATTGCCATGAGAGTAATTCCATGCATAGCATAGAGAAGCCTTATGAATAGGATAGATAAATAGATAATTTCCAAATGGAATATACAACTATCCTGGTTTTATGGAGTCAATTTGGTCAGGAAAAGAACTTGTGATAAGAGAAAGGATATGGGCCCACTGAATCAAAATCATCACAGGCAAGCTGTGGAATAAGAATATCTCAGAACATGCCTTTGGAAGCCGAAATTAGGTTAAATTTGTTCATTTGGGGTGCTCTCATTATACTTCTGAGTGCTAGCACTGCACCAACCATATTTTTTATGCAACACAAATGCTTTTTATTGAATAAACACAAAGTATTTTTAAAATTCTAACTTTAAAAAAAATTTATTGAAATATGATTGCTTTACAATGTTGTGTTCAGTTCAGTTCAGTTCAGTTCAGTTCAGTCGCTCAGTCATGTCCGACTCTTTGAGACCCCATGAATCGCAGCATGCCAGGCCTCCCTGTCCATCACCAACACCCAGAATTCACTCAGACTCACATCCATTGAGTTGGTATGCCGTTCAGCCATCTCATCCTCTGTTGTCCCCTTCTCCTCCTGCCCCCAATCCCTCCCAGCATCAGAGTCTTTTCCAGTGAGTCAACTCTTCGCAAGAAGTGGCCAAAGTATTGGAGTTTCAGCTTTAGCATCATTCCTTCCAAAGAAATCCCAGGACTGATCTCCTTCAGAATGGACTGGTTGGATCTCCTTGCAGTCCAAGGCACTCGCAAGAGTCTTCTCCAACACCACAGTTCAAAAGCATCAATTCTTTGGTGCTCAGCTTTCTTCACAGTCCAACTCTCACATCCATACATGACCACTGGAGAAACCATAGCCTTGACTAGACGGAACTTTGTTGGCAAAGTAATGTCTCTGCTTTTCAATATGCTATCTAGGTTGGTCATAAGTTTCCTTCCAAGGAGTAAGCGTCTTTTAATTTCATGGCTGTAGTCACCATCTGCAGTGATTTTGGAGCCCCCCCAAAATAAAGTCTGACGCTGTTTCCACTGTTTCCCCATCTATTTCCCATGAAGTGATGGGACCAGATGCCATGATCTTCGTTTTCTGAATGTTGAACTTTAAGCCAACTTTTTCACTCTCCTCTTTCACTTTCATCAGGAGGCTTTTTAGTTCCTCTTCACTTTCTGCCATAAGGGTGGTGTCATCTGCATATCTGAGGTTATTGATATTTCTCCCGGCAATCTTGATTCCAGCTTGTGCTTCATCCAGCCCAGCGTTTCTCATGATGTACTCTGCATGTAAGTTAAATAAGCAGGGTGACAATATACAGCCTTGACGTACTCCTTTTCCTATTTGGAACTAGTCTGTTGTTCCATGTCCAGTTCTAACTGTTGCTTCCTGACCTGCATATAGGTTTCTCAAGAGGCAGGTCAGGTGGTCTGGTATTCCCATCTCTTGAAGAATTTTCCACAGTTTCTTGTGATCCACACAGTCAAAGGCTTTGGCATAGTCAATAAAGCAGAAATAGATGTTTTTCTGGAACTCTCTTGCTTTTTCGATGATCCAGCAGATGTTGGCAATTTGATCTCTGGTTCCTCTGCCTTTTTTAAAACCAGCTTGAACATCTGGAATTTCATGGTTCATGTATTGCTGAAGCCTGGCTTGGAGAATTTTGAGCATTACTTTACTAGCATGTGAGATGAGTGCAAATGTTGTGTTCGTTTCTGCTATACAACAAAGTTAATCAACTATTTGTATACATATAACCCCTCATTCTTGGACCTCCTTCCCACTGTACTCCCCTAGGTCATCACAGAGCACCAAGCTGGTCTCCCACTAGCATCTTCCCACTAGCTGTTTATTTTGCATATAATCCTGTATATAAGTCAATGCTACTCTCTCAATCCGTCCCACTCTCTCCTTCCCCACCACGTCCACAAGTTTGTTCTCTATGTCTGCATTTCTATTCCTGCCCTGCAAATAGGTTCATCAGTACCATTTTCCTACATTCCATATGTGTATGTTAATATATATTGTTTTTCTCTTTCTGACTTACTTCACTCTTTTTTCTTTTTTTACTTTACAATACTGTATTGGTTTTGCCACATATCAACATGAATCCGCCACTGGTGTACTGGAAATAAAAGCAAAAATAAACAAATGGGACCTGATTAAAATTAAAAGCTTCTGCACAACAAAGGAAACTATAAGCAAGGTGAAAAGACAGCCTTCAGAATGGGAGAAAATAATAGCAAATGAAGCAACTGACAAACAACTAATCTCAAAAATATACAAGCAACTCCTGCAGTTCAATTCCAAAAAAATAAACGACCCAATCAAAAAATGGGCCAAAGAACTAAATAGACATTTCTCCAAAGAAGACATACAGATGGCTAACAAACATGAAAAGATGCTCAACATCACTCATTATCAGAGAAATGACTTACTTCACTCTGTATGACAGACTCTAGGTTCATCCACATCACTGAAAATGATGCAATTACATTCTTCTTTTGTGCCCAAAGAATATTCCATAGTATAACTATATTTTAAAAGTAATTTGTTTACTTTTAATCGGAGGATCATTGCTTTACAATGTTGTGTTGGTTTCTGCCACACATCAACATGAATCAGCCATATGTATACACACATTCCTGCCTTTCTGATCTTCCCTTCCATCCGCCACCCCATCCCAACCCTCTAGGTTATCACAGAGCACCAGGCTGAGCTCTCTGCACTATAAGGCAACTTCCCATTAGCTATCTATTAATATCTTACACATGATAATACATATATATTTCAATGTTACTCACTCAAATCATTCCACCCTTTCCTTCCCCCACTGTGTCCTTAAGTCTGTTCTCTATGTCTGAGTCTCTATTCCTGCCCTGCAAATGTTAATCAGTACCATTTTTCTAGATCATATATTTATATGTTAATATACAATATTCATTTTTCTCTTTCTGACTTACTTCACTCTGTATAACAGGTTCTAGTTTCATCCACTTCACTAGAACTGACTCAAATTCATTCCTTTTTATGGCTGAGTAATATTCCACTATATATCAGTTCAGTTCAGTCACTCAGTCATGTCCAACTCTTTGCCACCCCCTGGACTATACGCCAGGCTTCCCTGTCCATCATCAACTGCCGGAGCTCACTCAAACTCACGTCCATCAAGACCGTGATGCCATCCAACCATCTCATCCTGTTGTCGCTTTCTCCTATCCCCTTCAGTCTTTCCCAGCATCAGGGTATTTTCCAATGAGTCAGTTCTTTCATCAGGTGGCCAAAATATTGGAGTTTCAGCTTCAACATCAATCCTTCCAATGAATATTCAGGACTGATCTCCTTTAGGATGGACTGGTTGCATCTCCTTGCAGTCCAAGGCACTCTCAAGGGTCTTCTCCAACACCACAATTCAAAAGCACCAATTCTTCAGCACTCAGCTTTCTTTATAGTCCAACTCTCACATCCATACATGACTACTGGAAAAAACATTGCTTTGACTAGACAGACCTTTGTTGGGAAAGTAATGTGTCCGCTTTTTAATATGCTGTCTAGTTGGTCATAGCTTTTCTTCCAAGGAGCAAGTGCCTTTTAATTTAATGGCTGCAGTCACCATCTGCAGTGATTTTGAAGCCCAAGAAAATAGTCTGTCACTGTTTCCACTGTTTCCCATCCATTTGCCATGAAGTGATGGGACTGGATCCCATGATCTTAGTTTTCTGAATGTTGAGTTTTAAAGTGACTTTTTCACTCTCCTCTTTCACTTTCATCAAGAGACTCTTCAGTTCCCCTTCACTTTCTGCCATAAGGGTTGTGTCATCTGCATATCTGAGGTTATTGATTTTTCTCCCAGCAGTCTTGATTCCAGTTTGTGCTTCATCCAGTCCAGCATTTCTCATGATGTACTCTGCACATAAGCTAAATAAGCAGGGTGACAATATACAGCCTTGATGTACTCCTTTTCCTATTTGGAACCAGTCTCTTGTTCCACGTTCAGTTCTAACTGTTGCTTCTTAACCTGCATACAGATTTCTCAGGAAGCAGGTTAGATGGTCTGATATTCTGATCTCTTTAAGAATATTCCACAGTTTATTGTAATCCACACAGTCAAAGGCTTTGACATAGTCAGTAAGGCAGAAGTAGATGTTTTTCTAGAACTCTCTTGCTTTTTCAATGATCCAGAAGATGTTGGCAATTTGATCTCTGGTTCCTCTGCCTTTTCTAAATCCAGCTGGAACATCTGAAATTGCACGGTTCACATACTGTTGAAGCCTGGCTTGGAGAATTTTGAGCATTACTTTGCTAGCATGTGAGGTGAGTGCAATTGTGCAGTCATTTGAACATTCTTTGACACTGCCTTTCTTTGGGATTGGAATGAAAACTGACATGTTCCAGCCCTGTGGCCACTGCTGTGTTTTCCAAATTTGCTGGCATATTAAGTGCAGCACGTTCACAGCATTATCTTTTAAGGTTTGAAATATATGCCACTATTTCTTTTATTCAGTCCTCTATTGGTATTCATCTAGGTTGCTTCCATGTCCTGGCTATTGAAAATAATCCTGCAGTGAACATTGGGGTACATGTGTCTTTTTCAGTTATCTATTATATAACCATATTTTTGTACTGGGTTTGTCCTAGTAATTTTTCATGAGTTCTTTGAGGACAGGAACCTGTTTTCTTTTTATGTTACATTTCTTTGGCACCAAGAACAGTATCTAAGATATAGGAGATGATCAAAAGTGCTAAATAGATTAATTGAGAATACATAAAATAATCATAATCAAAAAACAACTTGGATATTTTCTTACATGCAGATGGGCTTAAAATTATTTTCCTATTTCTCCAAAGGAGAGGTACTGGTGAAGGTGAAGGCAGAAGAAAATGACCAGTTTTTTTTCTAAAATTCTGAAAGGTTATTTCATACCCTTTCTTTCTGATATGGTTTGGTTGGAAATGTGTCTGTTATTCAAATCAGCAAATATTTGAGTGCCTTCCTTTGAATGCTTAGGGAGCATCAAGAAAATAGACAGTAATATATGCAATGCTTTCCCTGCTCATGAGGACCATATAGTCTGTTTCAAACACATGCTGATTTCACAAAGCCCCTTCAACATGTTCTCAGAAATGTAAAATTTTTAGAGAACTGCGTGCTGTGTGAAGCTAATGTTTTTCCCTTGGAAGATTTCATCAAAAAGGTACATGTCAAGTTGTGCTTTGAAGTACAACAAGATGGTGAATAAGTGAAGAAGCCGTGGGTGACAAGAAAAAAAAGCCCACTTTTAGGGGAGTACATATTAGATGGCATGAGAACCTACCAAAAACAAATGAAGTAGTCAACAAAAGTAGAACCCAGAGAGATTTGGGAGACAACAGACTCACATCTACAACCATTTGGAAGGTAGGCATGGAAAGATTAGGATAAAGATGGACATTATAGAGACTTCCCTGGTGGCTCAGACAGTAAAGCGTCTGTCTACAATGTGGGAGACCCAGGTTTGATCCCTGGGTGGGGAAGATCTCCTGGAGAAGGAAATGGCAATCCACTCCAGTACCATGGCCTGGAAAATCCCATGGACAGAGAAGCCTGGTAGGCTACAGTCCATGGGGTCGCAAAGAGTCGGACACGACTGAGCGACTTCATTCATTCATAATAAGTAGGCTTAAAAGTTATTCATACAGTAGCAGTCATTTATCCTCTCAACCAAAATGTATTAAATAATTATGTTCACATAGAAAAAGGAGAATGGAAATGATTTTGAAGATAGCATTTATTGCTTTTCTGTCCCAGGCCCTAGTCCTCATGTTTGACACATGTTATGTCTCAGTCTGTATGCTCATTCCTTTTGCATAAGGAATGTGAAGTGCAGCGAAGTTATTTGTGCTAAAATCACAGAGCTGTTAAGTAGACTGAACCCACTGTTTTTCTGAAACAGAAGCACATTTCCTTCCCATCCCCCGTCTGCCACGTACATACTGCCTCCGGAATGTGCCTTCTAACCCAAACACACAGCGATGGATCTTTTACACAGAGGTCTTGTACTCTGGTTTTAAATAACGAAAGACACATATACATAGTTGGATAGCTAGATACAGTTAGAGATTTGACCATTAAACAGAGGTTGAAAAGCAGCACACATAAGCAACTGCAAAATAGATTAGTGTTATCAAAATCTTGGACAAACAAAAACCCTGACGTATGAAGAAATAGAAAATATATTATGCCATCAACATCTTTAAATGCCCATACATACCCCTACAAGTCCAGAACCTCAGTTTCTTAATCATTTAACCTATTTTAAATCATTTTACAATTGCTATTTTTATTCACCCATAATGCTTATCCACAGATATAATTGTATCATGCTGAGACTGGGATAAAGTTAGACTACATAGTTAATGGTAACCCAGTGAAAACCGGAGTTACAAAAGTAATCTTCAGAAAAATATCTTCTATAATCAACCTCAAACAAGTGGTGTCCAGGGTCCAACATGAGAACTGGCCAGTCCCCGAGTTAAATCCAGATTCATGAGATGGCCTTGAGTCTACTATTTGTATTAACCATGATTTTTCCATTTGTAAATTAAGACTGAAAATCTCTTCTGCATTTTCCTGCCTTTGACCATAAGGGACTACCTTAAACAGTAAACGTTACTATTCTGAAATGACTCTGATTACATAGGCTCCAAAGAGTAAATAAGTAGACTCAATCCTATGGAAAGGCACCAAGCCCCGTTCAAAGAGCCCTGGAAGAGGCTGGCAGATCCTTTCTGTTCAGGAAGGAGCCCTGTTCTTTGACATCATTGGCACTCACACTGCCAGCCCCTGCATCAAGCCATGGAACATATTAGGTTCAATACTGGGGCAATACCTGAGCCTTAGGAAGCTTATCTACTGAAAAGAGAGAGTCCTTTGGAAGAAGATCTTAGGCCTTTGAGTCAGGCACTCATGATTTGAAAGCAAGCTACAATGCTTAGTTTTCTGTTTTCCCTTCTCTGATATCAGAATAGCACAACTTTCTATCTGGGCTTTTATCAATAATTAAATGAGGTAAACCGTGCAAAGATCCTGGATAGTGCCTGAAACTTAGCCCTTCAAAATAATAACTACTCCTGGTATTGTTTGATTGGCCCCATAATACAGCTAGGAAAATAAATACATAAAGAGTTTAAGTTTCTTTTCTGCTATTACAGGATGGAAAGACCTGAACTGACACAAAATTTGTGTTCATAGCAGAGAAGAATCCATGACCTGGAGAAAAAAAGCATCTTAACTTATTTGGAGGTCAGAGTTGCTAGGGAAATTTCATAATTTTATAATTAACTAAAAATAGCCTTATTTTAAGCCCAGTGATCTCAACAGCAGTTCCCATTTGATCTGGACATCTACGCTTCACTGCTTATACTTCACAACAAACCTTCAAATTAGAAAATTCACTGGAGTAATTAAGATTTTTAATTGGAAGAAAAAGTATACAATTTGCAAAATGTATTTAATTAGCCCTCAGACCACTCACTGATCCAACACATAATTTCCAAAACAGTTGTACAATTTAATACATCATCTTTGCTAAAAAGGAAACCATATTATTAAAACAGCTAGATCTGACTTAAAGGGTAAACATGTCCTGATCAAATTATATTCTTACTTCTTGGCATTTAACCCAATTCCCTTTAATGTCTCACTTCTTTTTTAATGCTTCTAAGCTTGTTTTTTTATTAATTATACAAATCATTAGTATTAAAAGGCGATATAATTGTTTCAAGAAGTGGCTTCACAGACTATCTGCATATTTAATCAACTGCCTCTAAATTTTTAATCATTTGAGTCCAGGTTCTTGTCTTGAAGCTTAACGTGATAACAAACCTACCAACTGGTATAACGAATTGGTACAGAATTAGTCAATAATTTATAAGGTAAAAAAAAAAATATTGGATGTTACGAAGGTTGAAGACCATCAGTCACAGTTATTTCTGAGAGGTACCAGCAAAAATAGCACTTGCTTCTACAAATATGTGGTCCACTGGCGACATCCACTGGCAGTTCTTTGGCATGGTTCAGATTCTTTGGCGTTTTAGTGTAAGAGTTGTTTTTAAAAAAAAAATCAGCGGATCTTACATATTTATACCTTTCTTTAATGTTAAGTTTAGTTGGATTAACCTGTACACCCACTACAATGAGTGGAACATGTGTCCAATGAAGAGCTTGAAATTCAATAATATATGTGAATCATTCTGGGTATTCTGAGTTAGAGAGATTCCAGTGATGCTCCTGGCCATTGTGAGTTTGAGAGAAGACCAATGGAGACATAGTGAGAAGAAAAACATCTTCACTTTTGATGCAGTCGGTGAAAATCCATATTGTAGTGTTACGCTAATGGGGATGTGGTGAAATGCCTTGCTGCTGTCATTTTGAAAGCAGTAAAGCATTTGGAAAAGACTAGCACTGGGTAGCAATGGTCAAGTGCACTAAGATTAGGAGCTCTCAAAATTTAGTAAACAGCAGAACTATGTGGACTGCTTATTACAGCTACAGATTTGGGGGCTTCATTGCAAAGCTCTATCAGAATCTCTGAGGAAAGTTTCTAATGTAATTGGCTCACAAACCACACTTTGAGGAATAAAATGTCTTATCCTCTGTGCTCCAAACATGGAATTAGATACAGAATGCAGAACATACTGTTTTGGATGCCCAACTGGGGGCAACATAGGAGAGAAGTTCAACTTTACCAGTGGAAAAACTTATTTAAATGACTTCTTTTGCATTATATCACTTCCAGTAATTTGATCATCAGATCATTCAAAAGTATTTAAAAAATTTTTTTTCAAACCTTCCAGGCAGTATGTATAAGACAGAAATAATTTATGATTGTTTATAAATGGAAATCAGATTCCGAGAAAGGAATGAAATTAAATAGATGAGTGTGAAACACTCAAAGGCAATATGTCATTTATTCTCACTATACGTATCAATGTATTAGCAGCATTGTGTTATTTGTAGGTGGTAAAATCACAAGTAAATTTTTTTTGCTACATATATCTGAGTTTTTTGCAATTAGGATGTGTTTAATTATTTTGTAAGTTTAGCTAAACATACCCACCCTACAGGTTCTGTGGAAACCACAGTTGTTCAGGAAGGACTCAATGGTGCATTGGTAATATTTAACCAATCATCCTTATCACTGTTATCATCATCATTCCCCTAAATAGCCTTCCATCAACCAGAAGCTTCCTGCGTGCCTTTAAGAACTGAATCACTGCATAGTTTGGGTATTTACTCAGAAACTATTATTTCATAATTTAATTTAATAATTGTGACTTGGAGTGAAGAACAAATTTGAGAAGACCCGACAAGGTAGAGGACATAAAGGAAAGAGAGCACAAGGCCTAAGCTATTTTCTATGAGAAACCAAGTAAAAGGTGCTACGAGATGGGGTTACAAAACAGTAAAGGCAGGAGGGACAGCAACTAGAACTTAGAGGGGATGAAACTAATTTCAATTTTTTGGAGAGATTAAAGACTAAAAATTAACGAGGTAGACTGCAAGTCCAAGTAGGTTATTTCTTTTAGCTGTAATAAAATGTCACAGTGTTACAAAGTACAGTAACAAAAAAGCAATGTCCCTTCAGAGAACATGCTCAAACCACCTTCAGGCTCCAGGACCAGTGTAGGATTCTTGTGTGTCTGGGATAATGTCGCTGGAAGAGAACTGGGGAGTTTGATGCTGTAGCCACTTTGTAATCTTTACTAGTCTCTCAGGATAAAAGTCGAAAGCTCCCCAGCCTCAGAAGATAAAAACAGTTCTCTTCTAATGAAAATTCTCTAGTTCCTTTGAGTTACAAAACCACAGCCGGGGGAGAGAGCCTAAGTTTAGACTTTTCTTCTCTCCTTAAGGAACTGTCAAACAGCTGCCAAGATGTGTGTTCATTGTCCATTGAGAATTAGTGGGAAATAACTAATCCACCTGTTTTGGAGACAGAGTAACATGCTCACACTGAAACACTAGCTTGGATGGACAAGACACCCATTAATCCAGATGCAGATTTTACAAGAATACTAGTTCACATTCACTTCAGTTCAGTTCAGTTCAGTCGCTCAGTCGTATCCGACTCTGCGACCCCATGAATCGCAGCATGCCAGGCCTCCCTGTCCATCACCAACTCCCAGAGTTCACTCAGACTCATGTCCATCGAGTCAGTGATGCCATCCAGCCATCTCATCCTCTGTCGTCCCCTTCTCCTCCTGCCCCCAATCCCTCCCAGCATCAAAGTCTTTTCCAATGAGTTGACTCTTTGCATGAGGTGGCCAAAGTACTGGAGTTTCAGCTTTAGCATCACTCCTTCCAAAATGACAATTGTATTAGAAAAGTAGAGAGTATAAAATCACTTAAATAAAATTTTCCCTGTGTTGATTAGTCTCTTTTTCTTGAAAATGAAGACAGATTGATTTTTCTGTATATAAAAACTACCCATTCATCAAAAGCAATAAAGAAAAAATTCAAAGCCAAATAGAAAATCAGCTAAGAATACCACTAATTTTTTATATCATAGGCAGAGCAGGGTCCACTAATTCTACCCTCTTTTTTGTGAGCATCTTTCTAGCATTGCACACACACTCACACATATACTTTTTCTCATAAATTGTGGAAATTTTTCCCTATCAATGAGTTCATGTATATAAGCATCCATTACGATTATGACTGGTCCCCTAGGTATTCTCGATTTCTACTTTTTTACAACTGTAAATTATGCTGCAGTAAACATCTACTCTTGCCCACTTTCAATTCATTATCCACAAAGCTTTAAGAGTGATCTTGTCCACATTATAAATACTATTTTATCTTTTTTCATTTGTTTGTTTAAGAGCCAACAATGGCTTTCCATCACCCTTAGAATAGAACCCAAACTCCTTCCCATGACCTAAAAGGGCCTCTGTGATCTGAATGTAACCTGTTTCTACTATCATCTATGCTACTCCCGCCTTACACACCATGCCCAATCACTCTGTTCCTCAAGCACATATTGTAATGTTTTGCCATGGGTTTTTGCACGTGTTCTTTTCACTGGTTGGAAAACTCTTCAACCATAGGACACTCATATAGCTGTCCTTACATTTTTTCTCTCTCTCCTTAAATGACACTTCCCGAGAGAGGTTTTTTCTGGCCATTTTATCTAATGTACATTACCCATTATTCTCACTTTTGTTAGTAGTTCCTTATAAGTCATTTGAGTCTGTTTTTGTTTCTCCTTTTCTGTCTGTATCCTTAACCAGAACAAACTCCACAAGATCAGTGATTGTCTTTTATGTACATCAGTGGTTCATAGTCAAGCATTTGGTGGGCACTAACAAAATATAGAGGCAGACATCCTGGAATGTGAAGTCAAGTGGGACTTAGAAAGCATCACTACGAACACAGCTAGTGGACATGATGGAATTCCAGTTGAGCTATTTCAAATCCTAAAAGATGATGCTGTGAAAGTGCTGCACTCAATATGCCAGCAAATTTGGAAAACTCAGCAGTGGCCACAGGACTGGAAAAGGTCTGTTTTCATTCCAATCCCAAAGAAAGGCAATGCCAAAGAATGTTCAAACTACCACACAATTGCACTCATCTCACACACTAGTAAAGTAACGCTCAAAATTCTCCAAGCCAGGCTTCAGCAATACATGAACCATGAACTTCCAGATGTTCAAGCTGGTTTTAGAAAAGGCAGAACCAGAGATCAAATTGCCAATATATGCTGGATCATGGAAAAAGCGAGAGTTCTAGAAAAACATCTATTTCTGCTTTATTGACTATGACACAGCCTTTGACTGTGTGAATCACAAGAAACTGTGGAAAATTCTGAAAGAGATGGGAATGCCAGACCACCTGACCTGCCTTTTGAGAAACCTATATGCAGGTCAGGAAGCAACAGTTAGAACTGGACATGGAACAACAGACTAGTTCCAAATAGGAAAAGGAGTACGTCAAGGCTGTATATTGTCACCCTGCTTATTTAACTGATATGCAGAGTACATCATGAGAAACTCTGGGCTGGATGAAGCACAAGCTGGAATCAAGATTGCTGGGAGAAATATCAATAACGTCAGATATGCAGATGACACCACCCTTATGGCAGAAAGTGAAGAAGAACTATAGAGCCTCTTGATGAAAGTGAAAGAGGAGAGTGAAAAAGTTGGCTTAAACCTCAACATTCAGAAAACGAAGATCATGGCATATGGTCCCCATCACTTCATGGGAAATAGATGGGGAAACAGTGGAAACAGTGTCAGACTTTATTTTGGGGGGCTCCAAAATCACTGCAGATGGTGACTACAGCCATGAAATTAAAAGACACTCCTTGGAAGGAAACTTATGACCAACCTAGATAGCATATTAAAAAGCAGAGATATTACTTTGCCAACAAAGGTCCATCTAGTCAAGACTGGTTTTTCCAGTGGTCATGTATGGATGTGAGAGTTGGACAGTGAAGAAGGTTGAGTGCCGAAGAATTGATGCATTTGAACTGTGGTGTTGGAGAAGACCCTTAAGAGTCCCTTGGACTGCAAGGAGATCCAACCTGTCCATCCTAAAGGAGATCAGTCCTGGGTGTTCATTGGAAGGATTGATGCTGAGACTGAAACTCCAATACTGTGGCCACCTCATGCGAAGAGTGGACTCATGGAAAAGACCCTGATGCTGGGAGGGATTGAGGGCAGGAGGAGAAGGGGACGACAGAGGATGAGATGGCTGGATGGCATCACTGACATCGATCCATATGAGTTTGGGTGAACTCCGGGAGTTGGTGATGGACAGGGAGGCCTGGCGTGCTGTGATTCATGGGGTCTCAAAGAGTTGGACACGACTGAGCGACTGAAATGAACTGAACTGAACAAAATATCTGCTGCATGAATGAAGAAGGGAACAAATGAATTGATGAGTAAATCTTGACACACCATATATCCAGTTTTCTCCTTAGGATAAATTTCTAGGTATAGCGTTTCTAAATAAAATGGAATTAACATTTTTAAAATTTTTATATGCATATTACCAAATATTATTCAGCCATTTTCAACAATATGGATGGTCCTTGGGGCATTATATGAAGTAAAACAAGTCAAACAGAGAAAGAAAAATACTGAGTGTCCTCACTTTTATATGGAATCCAACAATAACTGAAGTCACAAAGAGAGGAGTAAAGATTAGTGGCTGCCAGATGTGGGGAGTGGGGTGGGTGAAATGGGTGAAGGTGGTTAAAAGGAACAGATTTTCAGTTATAAGATAAATAAGTCCTGGCAATGTAATGTAATGTATAGTGTAGTGATTATAGTTAACAATAATGTGTTATATATTGAAAAGTTGGTAAAAGAGTAGATCTTGAAAGTTCTCTTCACAAGAAAAAAAATTTAAAATATGGTGGTGGTGGATGAGCTTATTGTGGTAAGTATTTTACAACACATACATATATCCAATTATGTATTTGAGTACATCTAAAATCAATAAAATGCTATATGTCAGTTCTATCTCAAGTTTTAAAATTGCAAAACAAATATTGTCTAGTTATTCTACTAAAATTATGGAACACTTAAAATTCTCACCAATAACATGATGGGGATATTTTTTCCCCTCCACATCTCTGACAACACTTGATACCAATCTACTAGGAAATGAAGTAACAGATCAAATTTAAATTTTAGCTCCTGAATGTCAATAAAGCTGGACTTCTTTTTATATGTATGTTGGTGATCTTTTTTTTAATTGGCAGTTAGTTATTTCTTCGTCTTTTTTCTCTCATATGCCTGTCTTATTTATTGTTATATAAATGCATTTTGCACAAGAGGAATGCTAATCTTATTTTTCATTAATAATGTCACGAATAGTTTATCAAAATTTTCTTTTGTAATTAAGCTTTATTTGTGGCAATATTCCTCTTTTGTATAAATTTTAACTTTGTATATTTCAATGCTTCTTTTATTTCTGGCTTTAATATTTAAACACAGCCACAATTTTGCAGAAATATTCCTCTATTATTTTTCCAGTTCTTTATGATTTCATATTTTTTGTTTAGGGTTTAGAACTATCTAAAATTTATTATGGCATAAAGAATAAAGTAGGGAGTTTTGAAATACTAGTTGTCCCATCAAACCTAAAAAATCAACTGTTTCCTCATTGATTCTAATCCCAGGAACATTCCTTATTCTTTTCCTGACTTCTTTTTTTTCCATTTTTAAAAATACGAATTTGTTCAATGACACTTGAGTGCAACAAACTTTACCTTTATAGAAATCCAAGGCATGGTCCCAAGCACCAAATGCTGTGACTTGATCTTCCTGTCTGGTGATCAGCACCATTTGATACTTCTGCTAAAATATGTTGTGTCATATGGATCCTCTGCCATCAGGTTACCCTTGGTGCTCTGCACAGTCTACTACTGACTCCAGTTTCTGCCATAGAAGCTTTTGTTTCTCTTCTTGAAGATAAAATAGTCTCATCTCCCAGGCATTCTCCAGTCATCCACCGATCCACAGAGCTGTGGATAAGAGGGACACAGATTTCTGCTCCTCTAGTAAAATTCCAAACCACCAACTGCTTCTCAACTTCAGCTAAACTATAGTACCTCTCCTTTGGTTAGGCCATTTCCACTTCTTGCAACATACAAATCCCTTTTCTCCTCTTTGAATAATCTAGATTTTACCACCCTTCAGTAGTTCTAAAAGACAAGGTTGTATCACCTCTCTTCAGGTGTGAGGGTAGCTCAGATGTTTACAGTTACAATGTTTGTCTCTGCCTTCTGAAGTAAGGATAGCAGAAGGAGTAACTTGCTTCTCTAATGAGTCCTCAGCAACAACAACCAAAACCAAAGTAGCTCAGTTACACAGTAATCACATTAGTCTATTTAGAAATTATCATTATCACTTTTACTTCACGTATGTTTTAATATGTTACAGCAATATCCCACCATTTTCCACATACTGTTTGCTATTCTTACATGTTAACTTTTCTGGACAAAGTTAGAATCATTACACCATGGGGTGGGAGAGGACCCAGTAGAGTCTTGATGAGGGTTTACAGGTATGTTGAGTACTAAGATTCTAGCAATTTTTCAAAACAGAAGAGGAGAGATATTATGCCACCAGCCCAGAAAACACATGAGGGAGATTTTGGCTGTTCTCAACTGGATTCAGTGTAAAAGCAATTTTTAATGAACATAAAATTTCAATTAAGGAGGGAAAAATAAGGATGGAGGGAAACCAAAATATCATCATTCCCATGGTTAGGTAAATGATCACAGGGTATACCTGAATTATGGTTTTTACCTTATAATGTCTGAAACCATTTCCTCATGAATGTTACATAGGAAGTCCAGATTTAGGAGTTCCAAAACTGATCTCATATTCTGTTCCTCCTCCTCATCCTATTGATTCATTCAACAAATCTCTATAGAGCACTTAATATCTGCCTTAGATACTTTGCTAGGTTCTGAGGTTACAACCATGAACAAAGTTCTTTCTTGCCAGGAACTTACACTTATAGGCTTCCCTGGTGGCCCAGATGGTAAAGAACCTGCCTACAATGTGGGAGGCCCAGGTTCAATCCCTGGGTTGGGAAGATCCCTTAGAGAAGGGAATGGCAACCCGCTCCGATATACTTGCCTGGAGAATCCCATGGACAGAGGAACCTGGCAGGCTACAGTCCATGGGGTTGTAAAGAGTTGAACACAATTGATCAACTAACAATTTCACTTTCACTTTAGACTTATAGAGAAAACAAAAATTAATGAATAATTCAATAGAGTGCAACAAGCATTATAACAGAAAAATAGGAGGAACATATTATTGGGTAACCTACCTAATCTGTAATCAAGAACATTTTCCTGAAGAAATAATATATTACATAAGCCCTAAAAGGGGAAAAGTGTTACCTGGGTTGGAGAAAACAGTAATGTGTTCAAGATAAAGGAAACAGTACGTGTAAGGGCCAAAGCTAAAGAGAACATGTCAGAATAGAGTCTATTCCAGGGCATCAGCTAGCTGGAAAATAGAACGCGAGGAAAAGTGACTAAAGATAATGCTGGAAACACAAAGGCCAAATCATGAAAGCCTCATAGCCCTGTTAAAAAAGCTTTATCCAAAGCCAGTAGGAAGCCACTGAAGTTTTTAAGTAGAGGAGTGGTATGATCAAGTATTTTTGTGAGACCACTCTGAGTAAAGAGTACGGAATAAACTTGAGAAGGGAGGGTAAGTATAGAGAAAGATCAGAAAAAGAAAGGCCAGCCAAGAGTCTGCTGTAGTATTCTAGGAAAGCAAGTGGCCCAGATCTGTGTAACGGCAATGGAAGTGGGGAGAAGTACACAGATATAACCAGCATTTTACAGCACTTGGTATTTCTCGAGCGTTGTTTGGGAAGTTGGTGGTAGCACATTTACTGAGCTATGAAGCTCTGGAGGAGATCAGGTCTGGAGGGAGGATAAAGAGATCCATGAAAATGTAGTTTTATGTAACTATAATATATACAAATGGAGACGTTGAACAAGTGGCCAAATAATTGGATCTGAAGTTCAGAAAGGAGGCACAAGCTTGAAAGCCACTTAGACTGTATGTGACAGAGAAGGCAATAGTAACCCACTCCAGTACTCTTGCCTGGAAAATCCCGTGGATGGAGGAGCCTGGTGGGCTGCAGTCCATAGGGTCGCTAGCAGTTGGACACAACTGAACGACTTCACTTTCACTCTTCCCTTTCATGCATTGGAGAAGGAAATGGCAACCCACTCCAGTATTCTTGCCTGGAGAATCCCAGGGACGGGGAAGCCTGGTGGGCTGCCGTCTATGGGGTCACACAGAGTTGGACACGACTGAAGCGACTTCGCAGCAGCAGACTGTACGTGAAGCCATGAGAATAAAGGGATGGAGTAAAATAAAGAGGGAGGGAAATTTATCTTATGGCCTAGCTAAGCAGAGCAAGATTTAAGGAGTGAGCAAAAAGGGAAATGGATTTGTTAAAAAGACCAAGAAGAGGTATCCAGGACTGGAAGAATATAATTTTGTTGACATGGAAACCAAAAGAAAGGAATGGTTCAAGAAGGAGAGACTGGTTTGAAGCACCGAAGTTGTTGAAAGAGCATGTACGAAAGATCTGAAATGTTTCCTTTTATGTGTGGTCTCACAGTTTCAAGGAGGTGGGGGGAATGTCAGCGATTGTGAGTCACAGCAAGTGAAGAAAAGGTGATGTGCGAGAAGGTACTTTATAAAGAAGGAGGGCAGGGAGAGAGTTAGAGTTGTTACTAAGACAACCAAAGGGTGATGTTTTTTAATGATTACAAAAAGTGAAAATTACATCTTAGCTGAGGGCAGATTACTTTTTGTTTTTTGCAAAACAAGCTGCATCTACTTGGAAGGGCAATGACCAACTCAGAATATCTGACATTAGGCTGACACTTGAATTTTCTGTTTCTTACCTCTGCTGAAATTTCAGTTGCTTGTGTTCCACCTAAACCTTGACATGGAGTACAGTCTGTTCCCTTGACTTTCTACCACAACGCTCTTCTAAGTCACTAGTCTATGTGGAGATTTTATGTCAGGTTTGGGAAGATGAAGCGTTGTTAAACTGTAGAAGCACATGGCAAACATCCTAGGAAACACATCCTCAATGTTCATATTCTTAAGTCTTTTACAGCCTGGTCTCTGGAATTTGGCAATAGCCATCTTTCACCTCGGCTTCCAGCCTCCTACTCTCTCATTAGACCACTTGATTCATTCTCTTGCTGTCTCCCCTGTCTGTTTCCATGCCCAAGTTCTCATGTTCCCATGCAAAATGAAGTTCTCTATACTTAACTAATTTTTTCAGGATCGAGTTTCAGACTCATCTTCCTGCATAAAGAGGTGCTAAAAAAGATAATTATTTTTCTAAGAATTCCAATGGCATTTGTTAAACTGTAACTTTGTCACCATCATAGTTCTTACAATCTTCCTAGTTTGGGGACTTCACATGTAG
This sequence comes from Capricornis sumatraensis, assembly GCF_032405125.1. Taxonomy (NCBI): domain Eukaryota; kingdom Metazoa; phylum Chordata; class Mammalia; order Artiodactyla; family Bovidae; genus Capricornis; species Capricornis sumatraensis. The sequence continues at coordinate 76,246,380 of NC_091071.1, read as the reverse complement.
CTCAAACGGCGAAGAATCTGCCTGTGCTGCAGGAGATCTGGGCTCAATTCCTGGATCTGGAAGATCACCTGGAAAAGGACATGGTAACCCCCTGCAGTATTCTTGCCTAGAGAAGTCCATGGACAGAGGAGCCTGGCAGGGTACAGTCCAGGGGTTCACAAAGAGGCAGACATGACTAAGTGACTAACACTAGTTTCTTTGGCCCTAAACCTACTACTAATTTCCAGCTCCTCCCTTTACTGCTTCATGTCTCTAATCCAATGTCTGGTGATAACACTGATGATTTCCTCCATAAAATCACTTCTTCATGCTCATGACTGGAGAGCAGGCTCTTCTGATTATGGCCCCGATTACTACAGTAGCTTCATGATGGGCTATCCTCCTTTGGTTCCCCTCTCCTCCTTAGTCATCTAATACAGAGTTACCCTTCGAATTCAGATATCATCAGAGTACTTTTATCCTCTAATTATTATACTCATTGACTCCATAGATGTTTCTGAGAATTTCTAATATGCAAAGCAAAGATAAAAAGACAAAGCTCATTTCTGATTTCAACAAGGTAAAGATGAAATGGGGTACCTGGCTATGACTTTCCTGAACTAAAATGTAAACCACTTTGCCAAGCTTGCCTTTCCAGGTCTATTAGCCATGACCTTTCCCTCTGTCACATGTCCTGTGCACTTCAGTTACAATGAAGCTGTCATTTGCTGGAAGACTCTTAAATTTAACCTGTGCCCTTTCCACACTGGCTGGCACTGCCACTCTCCCTTTGATGACACTCTCGGCTCTTTCTCCAAGGTTTGGCTTTATAAATGTAATCCCCACAGGCCTTCTAGGACCTATCTCCTTCTTTCCATCATTCAGCAAGTGTAACCAATGTCTCTCTCCCATTGTATTTAAAATCTTATTCATCTTGGCTTCTGGGACGCCTTTGTATATCCAATACTGTAATATTTAATTTAGCAGGTCCTTTTGTCTTCTTCCACTCTGTCATGTATTAGCTCAATTCCAGTGTTGTCTAGGTGGAGGGCAGGGTGCCTCTGGATCAGGTTTCCAGTCTTCTACATTTCCTACTTTATCAGTGTTATTTGGGGAAATGGAGATGGAAACTAGGAGCATCTCAATTATCACTTTGTATTAATCAAGTGGAAGGAAGCATGGGAGTCTGTAGGATCTGGTGCGGGTAGGGACAGCTGTCCACATCGTCTCTTCAGGGCGGTGGGGGGAGCACCCCCAGCTATACTGCAACTGTGGCTACTTCCATAAAGGCAGTCTTACAGGAGGGCCTGGAACCAGGGCTGAGGCACAATATATGATGTATATTGTGCTATTCTTGGCAGGAAGGGCACACAAGTGGTGACATGGCAGATACTCAGTGGTGAAAAGGGCAATGTTCCAGGGAGGCAGAGTACCTGAATATACAATCACCAACATGGTTATTTAAAAATACATCAGTTAAGATTCCAGATTGTGTGCTAAGCACTTTACATGAATTTCATTTCACCACCCAACTGAAGAAATAGTGATGATGCTGATAGCGATGATATTAATCCCCTTCATAGGAAAGAAGATACTATGACTTGGCCGAGGCTTCATAGCTACTATGTAAAGGCTGGCATCCAAATCTGCAAAGTATGACTTCAGAGCTACAATCTTAACTTGAGTTCCTAATGCCTGGGGTGTCATGTGGAGTTGAATTAGGAAGCAGTAAATTTTTTATAATTATAAAGCAAACTAGTGTGGTAAAGGACTAGTCATCTGATACTCTAACTGTAGAAACAAATATTTATGCTGGTTAAAAATTCACCTGGATTCCTTTATCAAGTTGGGGAAATTGCTGCAATGACGTTTTGGGTTAATATAGTTATGTGCTCAGTCCAAGGTTAGCCTTTCTCTTGTTCACATCTATAATTTGTGGCCCAAGATCTATGCAACTAGAGACATTATAAGCAGTGCCTTGGTTATGAGCATTCCTAAGTGTTAAGTGGTAAAAGTGTGGGAGTCAGGGCTGGCAGAGAGTGATACATCCCGCAAGAGGCAGGTATGGTTCGGTTGAAGGTTCAGTGAATGCTACTAGAAACCTGCATCTCAGGCAAACTACTCTGTGCCCCACTGGTGTGGTAACACTGACTAAGCTTTACCCTTGTATTCCCTAGAGGATGTGACAGAAAGCTGGAGGCTTTATATGAGCAACAGTCAACACAGCCAGGAGACACAGCAGGTCACACTACCACATGTTTCCACCTGGGGTCCACCTACAAATATAATCACACAGTTACAATTCTGTTATTACTTTGTTTTGAAATTCTATTTTATTTTATGCATTTAAAGATATTCTATGAAGGGAGTTCATAAATTTCACCAGAACTGAGAGATGGATCCAAGGCACAGAAAAGTTTAAGAATGCCTGGCAATAGGGAGAAAAGCTTGTTAAATAGTGGAGCCAGCTTGAAACACCAATTTGCAACCATTACCAATGGTAATCTTTCAGAGAAATCATAATTCAGGTGGCAGTCTGGTAGCAGTAACGTAACATAGCTACCACATGTAGAGTTAGCACTGTTGGTGATCAGAAGCCAGAGACCACATGGGGCTCTGACTAACTGATGCTCAGTTCAATAGCTCAGTTGTGTCTGACTCTTTGCTACCCCCATGGACTGCAGTACACATGGCTTGCCTGTCCTTCACCCAACTCCCAGAACTTGTTCAAATTCAGGTCCAGCAAGTTGGTGATGCCATCCAACTTTCTCATACTCTGTCGGTTCATTCTCCTGACTTCAATCAGGTCTTTCCAAAGAGTCAGTTCTTCATATAAGGTGGCCAAATACTGGGATTTCAGCTTCAGCGTCAGTTCTTCCAGTGAATAATCAAGACTGATTTCCTTTAGGATGGACTGCTTGGATCTCCTTGCAGTCCAAGAGACTCTCAAGAGTCTTCTCCAGCACCACAGTGCAAAAGCATTGATTCTTCGGTGCTCAGCTTTTTTTATAGCCCAACTCTCACACCCATACATGATTACTGGAAAAACCATAGCTTTGATTAGAAGGATCTTTGTTGGCAGAGTAATGTCTCCCCTTTTTAATATTCTGTGTAGGTTGGTCATTTAGCTTTTCTTCCAAGGAGCAAGTGTCTTTTAACTTCATGGCTGCAGCCACCATCTGCAGTGATTTTGGAGCCCAAAAAATATAGTCTCTCACTGTTTCCATTGTTTCCAATCTATTTGCCATGAAGTGAAAAGATGTCCTTTAATTATAGGGGACTGGAATGCAAAAGTAGGAAGTCAAGAAACACCTGGAGTAACAGGCAAATTTGGCCTGGGAGTACAGAATGAAGCAGGGCAAATACTAATAGAGTTTTGGCAAGAGAACACACTGGTCATAGCAAACACCCTCTTCCAACAACACAAGAGAAGATTCTACACATGGACATTACCAGATGGTCAACACTGAAATCAGATTGATTATATTCTTTGCAGCCAAAGATGGAGAAGCTCTATACAGTCAGCAAAAACAAGACCAGAAGCTGACTATGGCTCAGATCATGAACTCCTTATTGCCAAATTCAGACTTAAATTGAAGGAAGTAGGGAAAACCACTAGATCATTCAGGTATGACCTAAATCAAATCCCTTATGATTATACAGTGGAAGTGAGAAATAGATTTAAGGGACTAGATCTGACACATAGAGTGCCTGATGAACTAAGGATGGAGGTTTGTGACATTGTACAGGAGACAGGGATCAAGACCAGCCCCAAGAAAGAGAAATGCAAAAAAGCAAAATGGTTGTCTGAGGAGGCCTTACAAATAGCTGTGAAAAGAAGAGAAGCAAAAAGCAAAGGAGAAAAGGAAAGGTATACCCTCTTGAATGCAGAGTTCCAAAGAATAGCAAGGAGAGATTAAAAAAAGCCTTCCTCAGCAATCAGTGCAAAGAAATAGAGGAAAAAAATAGAATGGGAAAGACTAGAGATCTCTTCAAGAAAATTAGAGATACCAAGGGAACATTTCATGCAAAGATGGGCTCGATAAAGGACAGAAATGGCATGGACCTAACAGAAGCAGAAGATATTAAGAAGAGGTGGCAAGAATACACAGACCTGTACGAAAAAGATCTTCACGACTCAGACAACCACGATGGTGTGATCACTCACCTAGAGCCAGACATCCTGGAATGTGAAGTCAAGTGGGCCTTAGGAAGCATCACTATGAACACAGCTAGTGGAGGTGATGGAATTTCAGTTGAGTTATTTCAAACCTTGAAAGATGATGCAGTGAATGTGCTGCACTCAATATGCCAGCAAGTTTGGAAAACTCAGCAGTGGCCACAGGACTGGAAAAGGTCAGTTTTCATTCCAATCCCAAAGAAAGGCAATGCCAAAGAATGCTCAAACTACTGTACAATTGCACTCATCTCACACACTAGTAAAGTAATGCTCAAAATTCTCCAAGCCAGGCTTCAGCAATATGTGAACCATGAAATTCCAGATGTTCAAGCTGGTTTTAGAAAAGGCAGAGGAACCAGAGATCAAATTGCCAATATCCACTGGATCATCGAAGAGCAAGAGAGTTCCAGAAAAACATCTATTTCTGCTTTATTGACTACACCAAAGCCTTTGACTGTGTGGATCACAATAAACCATGGAAAATTTTGAAAGAGATTGGAGTACCAGACCACCTGAGAAATCTGTATGCAGGTCAAGAAGCAACAGTTAGAACTGGACATGGAATAACAGACTGGTTCCAAATAGGAAAAGGAGTACGTCAAGGCTGTATACTGCCACCCTGCTTATTTAACTTATATGCAGAGTACATCATGGAAAATGCTGGTCTGGATGAAGCACAAGCTGGAATCAAGATTTCTGGGGGAAATATCAATCACCTCAGATATGCAGATGACACCACCCTTATGGCAGAAAGTGAAGAAGAACTAAAGAGCCTCTTGATGAAAATGAAAGAGGAGCATGAAAAAGTTGGCTTAAAACTCAACATTCAGAAAACTAAGATCATGGCATCTGGTCTCACCGTTTTATGGCAAATAGATGGGGAAAGGGTGTCAGACTTTATTTTGGGGGGCTCCAAAATCACTGCAGATGGTAACTGCAGCCATGAAATTAAAAGACACTTACTCCTTGGAAGGACAGTTATGACCAAACTAGATAGCATATTAAAAAGCAGAGATATTACTTTGCCAACAAAGGTTTGTCTAATCAAGACTATGGTTTTTCCAGTGGTCATGTATGGATGTTAGAGTTGGACTATAAAGAAAGCCGAGTGCCGAAGAATCGATGCTTTTGGACTGTGGTGTTGGAGCAGACCCTTGAGAGTCCCTTGGACTGCAAGGAGATCCAAGCAGTCCATCCTAAAGGGAATCAGTCCTGAATATTCATTGGAAGGACTGATGGCGAAGCTGATACACCAATACTTTGGCCAGCTGATGTGAAGAACTGACTCATTTGAAAAGACCTGATGCTGGGAAAGATTGAAGGCGGGAGGAGAAGGGGACGACAGAGGATGAGATGGTTGGATGGCATCATCAACTCAGTGGACATGAGTTTAAGTAAGCTCCGAGAGATGGTGATGGACAGGGAGGCCCGATGTGCTGCAGTACCTGGGGTCACAAAGAGTTAGACACGACTGAGTGACTGAACTGAACTGAACTGATGGGACTGGATGCCATGATCTTAGTTTTCTGAACGTTGAGTTTTAAGCCAACTTTTTCACTCTTCACGTTCACTTTCATCAAGAGACTCTTTAGTTCCTCTTCACTTTCTGCCATAAGGGTGGTGTCATCTGCATATCTGAGGTTATTGATATTTCTCCCGGCAATCTTGATTCCAGCTTGTGCTTCATCCAGCCCAGTATTTCACATGATGTACTCTGTGTATAAGTTAAATAAGCAGGTGACAGTATACAGCCTTGATATACTCCTTTCCTGATTTTGAACCAGTCTGTTGTCCCATGTCCAGTTCTGTTGTTTCTTGACCAGCACACAGTTTTCTCAGGAGGCAGGTAAGGTTGACCGGTATTCCCGTCTCTTTTAAGAATTTTCCACAGTTTGTTGTGATCCACATAATCAAAGCCTTTAGCATAGTCAACGAAGCAGATGTTTTTCTGGAATTCTCTTGCTCAACTGATGTTGACCATCCTAAAATAGAACTAAGACAAAAATCTACAACTGGTATATCAGTCAGATCGTACACCATTATATATGTGAAAAAAGTAATTATTCTGAATTACTAAACACTCCTAGTAATTTCTATCTTGTCTGACTAGGTCTCCTGAATATTTCATAATAAATAATTCTCCCATACAAAAAATAATGAAACAGAACAATGTGGATGTACCAGATCTGCTTTTTTTCTTTCTTTCTAGGACTGTATACTAACTCTAACATATGAAAAGCAAAAAAAGAAGAAAACACAGCTAATCTCTTTCCTAATCCTAATTCAAAAATGGTGTGATAGCAGCAAGGAGATCAAACCAGTCAGTCCTAAGGATATCAACCCTCAATAATCATTGGGAGGACTGATGCTAAAGCTGAAACTCCCATATTTTGGCCACTTGATGTTAAGGACTGACTCTTTGAAAAAGACCCTGATGCTGGGAAGGATTGAAGGCAGGAGGAGAAGGGGACAACAGAGGATGAGATGGTTGGATGACATCCTTGACTTACTGGACATGAGTTTGAGCCAGCTCTGGGAGATGGTAAAGGACAGGGAAGCCTGGCGTACTGCAGTCCATGGGGTCACAAAGAATCAGACATGATTTATCAGCTGAACAACAAGCAGAATTTGGCTAAACCAAAATGAAAAATAATCCAAATGTAATTTGTATTTTTCTTGGAAATTCATTTAAATACTGTACTGCTGCTGCTACTGCTAAGTCGCGTCACTTGTGTCCGACTCTGTGTGACCCCATAGACGGCAGGCCATTAGGCTCTGCTGTCCCTGGGATTCTCCAAGCAAGAACCCTGGAGTGGGTTCCCATTTCCTTCTCCAATGCATGAAAGTGAAAAGTAAAATTGAAGTCACTTAGTTGTGTCCGACTCAGCGACCCCATGGACTGCAGCCTACCAGGCTCCTTGATCCATGGGATTTTCCAGGCAAGAGTACTGGAGTGGGTTGCCACTGTACTAACTCTGGATATCTGACACTCTCAGATAATTTCCTATAAGTCATATATACTAATTAACACCTGTTCAAAATTCTTTATCAGAAAGAATCAGAATGGATAATGTCAACCTTTCCTCAATAATTTTTCTTGGCTCATGCTTTAAGATCAAAGTGAGCAATTCGGTACAAAATCTGGGCTCCACAATAATAAATTTAGATAATGAATGAAGTTAGAGACACAATAGTGAAGACAAACACATGTTGGTCAATTTATGAGAGTCTAGCATTTAAAACAGTGCATTCTGATACTGTTAATTTGATCCTGCTGCAAAACAAGAAAATGCATATCAATTCAAAACAAAGCATTTCTATAAATCAGAAATAATCCAAGATATCCTACAAGGTTGAAAGAGTCAAGAGTGTTTATCTCTTGCTCTTCTATTTAGAGATCCTATGTGTCATCCCAGCCTTTGTAAGACACCATATCTATCTTTTTATTTTTTTTTGGTATTTTTAAGATTTTTATTTATTTATTTTTTAATTGAAGAATAATTGCTTTACAGAATTTTATTGGTTTCTACCAAATATCAACATGAATCAGCCAGAGGTATATATATATGGACAGATCAATCTTTGATAACATCAGATTTGTGTTCTAAGTTTTGGTGTTTTAAGAATTAGGTTTGAACTGGCTAAAAATAAATTGAGTACTTTTAAATTCTGTCAATAATCCTTTTCTAGTAACAGCTGATTTTCTCAGCATTTTATGAATATTTTCAGATGCTCTCTCACTAAAACTGTATAGCTTTTATTTAAAACTAAAGTATGCATTTTTGAAATATTATTCTTAAAAAAATCTTAACTTTCCCACAATGTTTTACAAGGATCAGAGCAGATGGGCAACATTGTGTATTATGTTAATGTTTTTTTGCTGTTTAACTTCTCATCCTTTTTTAGAACACTGAATACCCTTCTCACAAAAAGTAGGAAAAATAGAGATAGAATCCCGACAAAAGCTTTCTAGGTGGTCTCAGGGAGGTCATGAGGGAGGCTGGTGCCACAACTTCCCAAAACCTTTGTCTTCCACAGTGATGTTGCCAAGGTGAGAAAAGGAAAAGTGGGTATGAAAAGAGAACAGCATGGATTTACCTATTTGAATCTTAATAGATTTTTACATCTTTGATTTTAATATTTGATCAGGTTAATGATCTAGCTGTATAAGGATCTAAAGAATCTTCTGAAAGTTACAGCATGGGGCAAATGGGAAATATTAAGGTGAAAATGTTACACTGTCATAAATTTACATGCCATGAGAAAGCATGTGCAAATTATCTAAATCCCCTCTACATTTTGATCATATTTTTTTTTTTTACCTTTTGATCATTTTCTTAAAAACAGGTAGACAGTCAATCCTTAAATAAATGAAAAAAATGCAATAAATAATGTCACTGATAGGTATAATACCAGTGTAAATATTATGGTATAATTAATAATTTAATATGTAATAAATGTCATTCTGAAAAATCAATATATTTCAAAATAATTTTAAGCTGTTATTTCAAAATATGATTTGCTCTTAAGGTTATAATAAACTCAGAAAATATACAATTCAAAATAGTTTTTAGTTTTGTTAACAGGTTTCAAGTAGCTTCTTTTAATTGATAACTCCAATTTTTATCATACTTCTTAAGTTATAAAAACAGTAGTATTATTGAAATTCAGTCCGCAAATAATTCATTCTGAGCTTCAAATTTTTTTCACATTTTGTGGTTGAGAATTCTAATGCTGCTATAGTAAATAAGGACAGAAAGATGTCTAAATTATGCATATTTGGAGAAAATATTATAATAATATAAAATCACACAAGAACACACCAAATCATTTTTTTCTGAGGTTTAATTTTAACTAATGAATTTTTAAATGATGAAGGTAATGTCAATCCAAATCCTGAATTATTTGTCACATACAAACTATTTTTTGTAATTGCAGGTGAAATAGATTATTTTCACCATGGCAATGCCTTCACCCTTATTTATGGTCTTTTTCTTGAGTTCTTTTTCCTCAACAGTTTAACAAGTCACTTCTGGTTTGGCTAAAGTGCAATCCTAGCACAATAATGTTTCAGCTTGCAAGGAAGAACGCCCTTATTGAGTTGATAGAACTCCACCAACTGGATTAGATCCGTAAATCTTGTATGTCCATCATCTAGGGTGTGGAACATCTCACCATCATCTTCCACCTGAAACAGGAAAAACAATAAACCAGTAAGAAGGGAAAAAACTACTCAGAAAGTCAATCATGTTCTATTGCACACTGCATCTTTAAATGCCCAAACTGACACATTTATAGTACTAAAGGACATTGCAAAGAAGATTCTGGCACATCCACTTCTTTTTTGTAACTTTACTTTCATTTAAAGGAAATATCATCTGATCCCAAGGTAAGCAGTGTGGCTCTACTTCCTGTATCTTTAATTCTCTTAACGTTCTGTAGTTAGAATAGTAGAACAAGTCTGCATCAATACAGTACACAGTGAGAAATCTGCACTATTTAGTGTAAGAGGAAACAAAAGATTTTCGTATGCCTACCCTCAGAACACAATTTCCATTTCTAATTGCTGTCTACCTAAAGACGCGCTTTGTATATTTAAAAATGAATATCCACCAGAATTTGTATCAGTAAATTGATTCTGGAGCCGTCAGTCAAACATTATGTTAATGGAATGACAGGTTGATTTGTTGTGTTTTGCTTTGCTTTTTCCCTTTGCATTGAGATCTTTGGGCATTAAGCAATTCATAATTTGCCAGGGATGTCACTCACATAATCAAATGCAGTCAGGAAGAAACTTCATATGGATTGGATAACTTCAAAAAGAGTTCATTTGAAAAAAGAAAACACTAGCAACTCAGCAATTTCATGTTAATACTTTCTTGAAAGTAGCCTGGATCTCTGTTCCACACTATCTGGTTCTAATACACAGACTACATGCATACATACATGCACGCATGCGCATACACACACACATACGCAGCAGAAGCAATAACAACAACAAAATCTCAAAGCAAGCTGTGCCACCTGGAAGCAGAATGACAGTTTTAAAAGGTGTTCAGAATAGTTTAAATAATGATCTCCAGTGCTACAACACCTGCTTACTTATCCATAATGATGATTATAAACAAAACTACAAAAAAGCATTTTTGGGACAAGAGAGGAGAATATGCTTTAAAATAATGGTTTTTAAAGAACCACTAGTAGATTTCAGGAGAAAGAATTTTCAGTGGCCTTTTAATAATAGGTGGCATGGGGTCTATACAATATTACCAAATCATATTTCATGAGAAAAGGGAAATTTAATTTTTACAATTCCTGTATTTCTTATATTAATTCAGACTCATAAAACCATTTCTGCCATACTTAACTCTAGTCAAAGCACAAGCTCCCATATTATATTTAATAAAAGAACCAAAGAAAACTAAAGTCTCCAAAAGCTTATGCATTAAGATCATCTCTAATACACAAATAAGAAATCACAAATACTTACTGGTATAATTTGAAAGTGCTTTATTTTTTGTCCATGACTCATTGACAGTACAAAAGTTTTGGGGTTACTCTGACTATCCCGTACCAAGAAAACTCTAAAGAGAGAGAAGGAATTTCAATATTTTTCTATATTTATTCATGGACTTAATAGAAATATAGCCTATACCAAATCCAGGAAGTATATTTCTAAATGTACCCAGAGTTTTCCTTTACTGTGTATTCAATGATGGGATTATCCAACATGGTAAACAATATGGTATGATATACTCTAATACTATAAAACTATCATTGGAATGAATTTAATTTTAATAGTAAAAATACACAGTCATTTGTCAGATTTTTTGCTCACAATAACCAATATAAAGCTATGCTGGCATCAACAATTATTGCCAAGTCCTTTTTCCATTGGGAAGTTGGGTAATCATATGCAACTCTTTGGTACAGAGAATGAATCATTAGCATATTGTTACTTCTGGGTCATGTAAGGTCCTGCAGAAAGAAAATTTTTAGAATTAAAAAATTTTAAACCCACACTTCTATACTGGATCCTTTTTTTTTTTTTTAAATTCTGGTTCCTACTATTACATACAACTGAAACTGAGAAGTGAATATATTCTAAAAAATCAATCCTGAAATCATTTATTAAATGTTTGAGCAAAATATTTTTAGTAAAAGAAACATCCAAACAACATTTACTTCAACCTTGAAAAAGGTAGCATAAAGTCTCTATAACAGGCTAGAAAAACAAGACATGTCCTAATGGCCTAAGAAAAATGTGGCCAGGCGTGGATTCTTATTAACTGGCAACTCAGTGCATCACCGTCTTTGTATTAATTGCTGGCAAACAAACTGTGGGAACAGTCCCCACTGGTGACTCCAATACTAATCTCACTGTGCCTGGGGAAAGAAACAGCCAAATGTGAGCCATCACAGACGTCTGACAAGATTAACCATTTCATCTGTGCTGTGTGATTCTGACATTACATCTCTGGGAGATGGGACAAAAGGGAGTTTCCCTGGTCAGTCAAGCTCTAAGTCTCTCCCCATTCCAGATTCCTGAGTGGATCAACACTACCACCTAGTGGACTGCCTGACAGCATCACATCTTTCTTAAAAAAAAAAAAAAAAAGGAATACCAAAAACAATTTTTTAAAATTAAAAAACATAAAACATAACGATACTGTCATTCTTTATGCAGTTATGTCATTCAATTCAAAAAACTGGGCTCAGAAATAAGGAAAATTATAATCCTCCAAAACATTTTGACAATCCTTTGTGATTTGTTTCTTTTATTGGTCTTATCAGATGGTAATTCTGCTGATTGTTCAGATTTAATCTAAAAAGATCTAGTTCCATGCAGAGTATATTGAAATCTTTTCTTATTTAGAGCCTACTGAAATGCTGACTTGCTATTAATAATCTTCTACATGAAAACACATTTTTGTCCAAATGTCTGTATTAAATCACCTTGAAATCTTGCCATCATCTTAATCCAACCCTTGAAGATATAAGATCCCATTACTACTTGTTTAAATTGATGCTGGTTTTATTTCCCATCCAAACCTCAATACAACCTCCTTAATCTGTACTGCATTTAGGAATAAAATTCAGCTAATAATATATTATAGGAAGTATCTGTAACATTGAGTAATTTGAGAAGAATAAAATTCTTTAGACCATAAATCTTGCATAATAAATTTACTGCTTCTCCTGTGTCTTCTATGGTATCCCACAAAAAGATAACATAAGTCAAAAAGTACTATTTTCATAGGTTTATATTACTTGAAACTTAAAATTTAGAGGAAAGAACTGGGATGTAAATGGAAAAACATGAAATAGTCTAAGTACATAAGAAACAGCTTTTTACTTTACTTTTACTTTATTTTTTTTATTTATTTATTTTTTAATTTTAAAATCTTTAATTCTTACATGTGTTCCCAAACATGAACCCCCCCTCCCACCTCCCTCCCCATAACATCTCAGTGGGTCATCCCCATGCACCAACCCCAAGCATGCTGTATCCTGTGTCAGACATGGACTGGCGATTCAATTCTTACATGATAGTATACATGATAGAATGCCATTCTCCAAAATCATCCCACCCTCTCCCTCTCCCTCTGAGTCCAAAAGTCCGTTATACACCGCTGTGTCTTTTTTCCTGTCTTGCATACAGGGTCGTCATTGCCATCTTTCTAGATTCCATATATATGTGTTAGTATACTGTATTGGTGTTTTTCTTTCTGGCTTACTTCACTCTGTATAATCGGCTTTTACTTTAAAACACCCTCCATCAAACTTAAAAAAATGTGCAATGTGTAAGATGTGGTTCGTGGTTTTGTAGGATGTGGTTTTGTCATGACACAAACCATACTTTGCCATCGTACTAATCAATTCAAACCAAAATGTTGACACGCCAAAACGTGTTCAGTTTTTCCCCCATCAATTAATATCTGAGATGCACAGAATGGGAAAATATTAACTACCACTGTTTAAGACCAGAGAATCCTATTCAACTGTCTTCTTTATGGACAAAGACTACGCAGCCACTATGTAACAGGTATTGTCTAGGTATTACTAGGATCCAGTGGCAACCATCCTTACAGCACAAAGTCACTGCTGTTTTATTGAGCTGAAATCAAAACTCTCTGTGCGTTGAATAAGTAATTACTGATTATAGGAGAAATCAAAAATCAGTGCTATTCAAAATCTAACTTACCCATCCACTAGACCTTGCTGAATAATCAATCGCTGAGCTTCCTCTCTAGAAATTTTGTGGTGAAACCATGGTTGGGACCGGTGGATAGCTGAAGAAATAAAGTGGGGTAATACAAGATTTGTTTGAAATGATCATAGTCTAATGACATGTGCTTTGACCCTGGCCCCTCAGTGACTGCATCTAAATGCAACCTTCCCACCCAGCTGGCCACAGACATACCCATGCTTGTGGCAGAGCTCTGTGAGGATGCAGTGGGGCTACCGTGACTGCCCAGGCGCAAACATCCTTTTTTCTGCATAAGGAAGTGGGGAACAAGTTTCAACTTTCGGGGTGAAACAAATTCAAATCATAAAATTTTGAAGAACATGAAGCTAATCTGTACCCTCCAAGCTAGTCCTTCTTCAACTGCGACAGAAAGGGCTTCAGTGGGATTTTCTATAACTCTTGTTTTCTGGCCTGAGAAGTCCATTGCTACCAGGGAATTCTCTGATATACTTCTCTGGAAAAAAGCACATTTTTTTTTTTACCTTGAAAATACCTTTGAAGTTACCTTTCAGTTCTTTGCTGGCAATACATTTCCATTTTAGGATATGGTTCCAAAGGTAACTAGCAGGAAATTAAAAAGTTAACAATACATATTGAATAGAAAATGACGCTATAAAATAATTTAAGTAAGTTACACAGTTATTTGTTAAGGTCACTGAATTAAGTGAGATTAATAGCTTTCAAGGTAAGTATGTTTTTCTCCTAAAGCAACCCTGTATCTTTGTATTCATTTAAGCAGAAAAAAAACAACTTACAAAAAAAATAACCCTTCATATGGCTAAAAATATCCATTGCTTCCAAATTCATCTCTCTATTGTGCTTTGAAATTCATCAATGATTATTTAAATGTTAAATCTATCTACTTATAAAAACAGCTTTTATTAAGATTCAAGATACACTAAAGCTATAACAGATTGACTTACATTACTTCTTTAGAAAGAAACAGTACTCATATTTTATAATAAACCAACATGTATTTTAAAAGTTTATCACATGAACTTGCCTCTAACTTAGAAAATGAAATTTAATGAAATAATTCTGATAACTCCATAATATTAAAATTTCTATGATTTAGTCTGTGAATGTTTTTTCATCTTATGGGCATAAACATGGCAAAATGAGAGTTGCAAAACTTAGTCTGAATGATGAAAGAACCAATATAAAAGGAAGACATCGTTAAATAAACATAATTTTAAACAAGTAAGAAAGTCATCTTTGCCAATTATTTTTTTATTCATAGTCTCTGATTGTGAAAATAAAACACCCAAAACATGGACCTTATTTTATTTATTTTTTTGTTTAGGACTCTAATTCATAACCATCTTTCTTAAGAATGTGTCATCTTAAATAATGTATCCTAAAAAAAAAAAAAAAAAACACTTGTCAAACTCTCTGATTACAAGTGACACTCGGTTTACAGGAATTAAACCTCTCCAAAAGACAAAATATCCAAAACCAGCATGTGCATGCATGCTAAGTCACTTGAGTTGTGTCCAACTCTTTGTGACCCTATAGGTCACAGTCTGTTGGATTATTGAAAAAGTGAGTGAGTTCCAGAAAATCATCTATTTCTGCTTTATTGACTATGCCAAAGCCTTTGACTGTGTGGATCACAACAAACTGTGGAAAATTCTGAAAGAGAAGGGAATACCAGACCACCTGACCTGTCTCTTGAGAAATCTTTATGTCAGTCAAGAAGCAACAGTTAGAACTGGACACGGAACAACAGACTGGTATATAATCAGGAAAGGAGTACATCAAGGCTGTATATTGTCATCTTGCTTATTTAATGTATATGCAGAGGACATCATGAGAAACGCTGGACTGGATGAAGCACAAGCTGGAATTGAGATTGCTGGGAGAAATATCAATAACCACAGACATGCAGATGATACCACCCTTATGGCAGAAAGCGAAGATGAACTCAAAAGCCTCTTGATGAAAGTGAAAGAGAAGAGTGAAAACGTTGGCTTAAAGCTCAACATTCAGAAAACCAAGATCATGGCATCTGGTCCCATCACTTCATGGCAAACAGACAGGGAAACAATGGAAACAGTGACAGACTTTATTTTGGGGGGCTCCAAAATCACTGCAGATGGTGACTGTAGACATGAAATTAAAAGATGCTTGCTCCTTGGAAGGAAAGTTATGATGAACCTGCTGCTGCTGCTGCTGCTGCTAAGTTGCTTCAGTCGTGTCCGACTCTGTGTGACCCCAGAGACGGCAGCCCACCAGGCTCCTGTGTCCCTGGGATTCTTCAGGCAAGAACACTGGAGTGGGTCGCCATTTCCTTCTCCAAAGCATGAAAGTGAAAAGTGAAAATGAAGTCGCTCAGGAGTGTCCGACTCTTAGCGACCCCATGGACTGCAGCCCACCAGGCTCCTTCGTCCATGGGATTTTCCAGGCAAGAGTACTGGAGTGGGGTGCCATCGCCTTCTCCGACAGCATATTAAAAAGCATAGACATTACTTTGCCAACAAAGGTCCATCTAGTCAAAGCTTTAGTTTTTCCAGTAGCCATGTATGGATGTGAGAGTTGGACTATAAGAAAGCTGAGCAGTGAAGAATTGATGCTTTTGAACTGTGGTGTTGGAGGAGACTCTTGAGAGTCCCTTGGACTGCAAGGAGATCCAACCAGTCCTGCCTAAAGAAAATCAGTCTGAATATTCATTGGAAGGACTGATGCTGAAGCTGAAACTCCAGTACTTTGGCTACCTGATGTGAATAACTGACTCCTTGGAAAAGACCCTGATGCTGGGAAAGACTGAAGGCAGGAGAAGGGGACAACAGAGGATGAGATGGTTGGATGGCATCACCGACTCCACTGACATGAGTTTGAGTAAGCTCCAGGAGTTGGTGATGGACAGGGAGGCCTGGCGTACTGCAGTCCATGGGTTGCAAAGAGTCGGACACAACTAAATGACTGAACTGAACTGAAGTGAGACCGTGGTCCACCAGACTCCTCTGTCCATGGGATTCTCCTGGCAAGTATACTGGAGCGGGTTGCCATTTCCTCCCCCAGAGGATCTTCCCTACCCAGGGATCAAATCTATGTCTCTTAAATCTCCTGCATTGGCAGGTGAGTTCTTTACCATAGTGCCAACTAGGAAGCCCATAAACCGGCATGGGCAATGTTTAATAGGTTTTCCCCACTGGTCATTAATAGAAGAGCAACATACAAAAAATGGGCTTCCCAGATGGAGCCAGTGCTAAAGAATCTGCCTGCCTACCCAGGAGACAAAACAGATGCTCAATTCTTGGGTCAGGAAGATCCCCCAAAGGAAATGGCAACCTGTTCTAGTATTCCTGCCTGGAAAATTCCATGGACAGAGAAGCCTGATGGGCTACAGTCCATGGGGTTGCAAAGAACCGAACACAACTGAGGTGCATGCACACACACACACACACACACACCACAAAAAATGTTTTCATGGTAAAGGATGAGCCAACATACACCTGGAGACTCCTGGCTTAAGGCCATTTTGCCACTCTGTCCACATGGTTTCTGCCATATCCTGCTTCGTCTAACAGACTCTAGTCAAACGTCTGCTTGAAACAAAACCTGGTTCATACAAAAATGGGAGGGGGGATCATTTATCTCTGCATTACACATCCCACTTTGTCAGCATTTATTATTTCCTCTCGAAACCTTGCTGTAGTGGTCCACAATCTTATTATGGTTCATCTTTATTTGTGGAGATCCAGCATGCAATCTTTCATTTGTTACAGGAGTTTTTGTAACTGACAGCTGCTCTTTCCAGACAGATGCTGTCTCTGTAATCTCTATTTGCTCTCACACCTTACTTTGCCCTTCTCACCCCATGATCTTCTGTGCTGGGTTGTGGACCAGTCGGATATACTTTTGCTTTGTCGACATTAATGAAAAGCTTCTACCTGCCCAAGCCACAGAGTAACTAATCTCAATCATAATGATAGCTTTATCCGTATAACATCTCTGTCTTCACATGCCAAGATGGCCTCTGTAATCACAAGACTCTGATAACATAAAAATACTGTTAGGAAAGAAAAATAAACATAAGCAGTTGTTCTTAATTTGCTTCTCATTTTTTTCCCTATAGTATGACAGGCTGAAATGTAAAACAAGATCCCATGTTCCATAATTACTTGACCTTAAGTAGGGAGTCTACAATACAAATAAGTATTTTCATTTGCTACATTAACTACGCTAGGGGAACACATAGAAATAGAGCAAATGTTTTCTACTGAATGGCAGGTGGTAGATGAAAAATTAATAGTTTACCTTTGGTGGACAAAGAAATAGAAGTGAAGCAAAATCTGACTTGAACCAAAAGGTCATTTTCAGCTCAATTTCTTTCACATAGGAAAGCGACATTGTTAACATTCAGAATCAGTGTATTTCTCAACTATTTGTCCCTTTTTCTAGCTCTTCCACGTGGTGGATAAACAGGCCAAGCCCAAAAAATAAAAGTCCATGATTTTAACAGCATGCCTCTCTTTAAGAAAGAAGGAGCTTGAGTACACCCTCCATTATCCAGATCAACCTTGAGATCAGATCCAAACCCTTTTGAGTGAGGCTGGGCCATGCAATGTTTTTCAGGCAGGTTAGCTAAGCAGCAACTAGCTAACTACTCAGTCTCTGCCATTCCAGGGCTTCCCTGGGGGCTCAGATGGTAAAGAACTGCAATGTAGGAGACTCTGGTTCAATTCCTGGGTCAGGAAGATCCCCTGGAGAAGGGAATGGCAACCTACTCCGGTATTCTTTCCTGGAGAATTCCATGGACAGAGAAGCCTGGCGGGTGATAGTCCATGGGGTTGCAAAGAGTCAGACACGACTGAGCAACTGACTTTCACATAAACATGCAGTGCAGGCCATAGTAAGAGGGCACAGAATTTCCTCAGATAGTGTCCTCCCATCAGTGTCATACAGAGCCACAGGACATCAGAAGTGTAATCATTTCTACAGATCACATGCCACCCTGCCTTATTTTATACTGCAGGACAGCAGTGTCTCAACCAAAGTCACACTCTTGGTAAAAAGAGTGACAGGCCCTATCTAAGGTTATTTTCTGTACCACGGGATGGGAGGTACAGGGAAGAAAATGCAATTTGGAATGTCTAGCTCAAGGTCAAATATGGGAAACAATACATAAGAACTTCAGTTGATTTGCTTCTCCCATCCTCTCATTCTGGCCAGGGTTTAACTAATAGATGTTCCTTTAAATGAATTCACTTTTTTGTCCTAAAAAAAGACTAAATATCTGCTTCTTGAAATATCTGCTGATGACTCTCCCTTCAAAGCCTGATGGGGTAGCTACTGTGTGTTGTATATAGTTAAGATGTTCATTATGGTATGATAATTTTTTTCTCATTTCCCTTCTCAAAATGAATCCCTGGAGAAGAAGACAATATTGTCCCTTAAAACTATAACTAAAGTAGGCAAAGTTTTTCCTGCTGTTCCTTGAACATGCTGCCTTGATGAAAACCCACAGAGGCAGGTGAGGTCACTGGTTCTCTCATCTCAAAATTATTCTGGGATTCTGTATACATATCAAAGTAAACACAAATGCCTCCCCAATCTTCTAGGTTTCCTTCATGAAAATTAAGAAGAGTAGAGATGCCATTTTGTCTGCTCATGTCAACTGCCATACAGGACTAGGTCCTTGTCCTCATCACAGAGATTTAAACCTCTTGTCCTTGAACTCCTGTTTACAGCCAAATTCAAGACTCAAGGAGTGTCTTTTCTTATACAAGGTGTTGAACAAATAAAGCTACATTAACTGAACTGTCATAGATTTACTGATCAACAGTAGAATCAGTTTCAATGGAAAGAAGCAAGAATAATACTATACTTGCATATTAATGACAATGATGAGACTGGAAAGGACTTATTTTATAGCATTTTTTCCCTATGATTAAGAGGATACTAAATAATAATTGCCTCCAAATCATGGCCGCTATTAACATGCTCATCGTAATAACTTTAGACTCTGAAAGAAATTTAGAAGGATTTAGAAAAGGATTAAGATAATAAAATTCATTATTCATATATACATGAATTAAAAGATTAGGGTGAGCTGACAAATTATAAAAATTCTCACCTTAAAGCTACTGCTTTTATAAAAATTCATTACATTCCTTACTTTCTTATTTTAGAGCTAAAAAGTAATAGATATAAAAAATGAAAAGTTACTCTTCCTTAACTTAAACACCATAACTACAGAATTGGAATTCTTTTTCCATATTAGTCTATCAGGATACATAATCGACATTATTTCATGCCTCATTCCTAGAACTGAGCGTTTTATCTGCTATGTTACCATGTGCAAAAACGCACCTCCCTTGGTCACAGCCATGAAAAGCATGTTTTAACCTAAGTGTAAATGCAGCATGTTAGCTAATTTGTCATACAAGCTCATACGTCCAAATTTCCAATATACTCAACAGTCAAGAGCACAAGCAAAAACAGCAGAACATAAACTTTAAGTTCAAAAATAAATTTCTTGTTAATGCACAGGAAATTAAAATTAGGTCCCAAAGACGGGGAAAGATGTATCTGTGTATAAATATCCAAGTGCCATTTAGGATAAACTTGTGAAGCGGTGCTAGTCTTAATGTAATGCACAACCAATATTTTGGCTTGCATCTTTTGGGTTTCCTGGAGAGCGGTATGTTTTTCAAGGACCTGAAACTTTAAAAATATTATTGTTAGTCAGAATGCAAAAGAAATCACAGGCTATGATAATCCCAGAATTAATATTTAAATAAATAAACCTATAATCAAATCAATAATTAAGAAATATCTACACTCTTGAGGACAGTGTTCTATAAAATATCTTAAGATCTAATCCTCAATGTAATGACATACAATGACTCTCATAATTCTTTCAAATATTTAAAATTTTTCTTTAACATAAAACATTATTTTAAGTGACTACTTAATGTATGCCCCACTATTTGATTTTATCACATAGGCTGTACTCATATAAGATCCAAAAGCAAATAGTTTAATATAACATGGTAAGAAGCTGTCCAAAAGTTACTTTACTTGACCAAAACAAAACAACAAAAAAAGGAAATGTATTGTAATGTACATTTATAATGTAACGTGATTGCAAATTAATGTAATGTAAATATAAAATTAAACGTAGGTTCAAAAACTTGGTCCTTACCATGGGAGATATACTCTGAGAACTGTAGCCACTTCTGCCTTGATATGGATGCATGTAATTCTGGTACAGCTGCATGCCATACTGCAGAATAAATAAATAAAAGCACAGTCCCACCACTTTTACCACATGCATAACTTATGAGAATAAATACTTTCATTCATTATACATCAATATAAAAAATGAAAACTACAGGCTTTCATTAAAACAAATAAGTAAAGCAACCAAAATTTTGCAAGATAAAATTTTACGTTCTAAATAGGACAGTTTAAAAGCATGGTTTTTATTGAGACCCACCCTTAAGTTCTAGCTCACAATACAAGGATCTGGAATTGACATTCCTACTCATTATTCTTAGTGTCGATAGCACCATAACCATGTGGAGTGGTATATCACCTAGTGATAAGATAGCTCACTTGGGAAGTCTTCCTGAGTTTATGGTACAAAGACTCTAAGAATCTGACACACATCCTAAGCAGAACTGGGTAAAATTTACCATAACTCTACAATGACAAATTTACCATAACTCTTCAATGACTGATTGATGAATTACACTGTCTTTTGAAGATTCCTGGCACTGTACCATCCTTTGGTAACAACACTCTTAGGCCATTGTTTAATTTTTGACTTTAAATTCTGGGAATCAAAATGGTGGGGCATCAGGCTGATTTCAGACAAAGGGTCATGGCATACAATGTAAAGAGCAGTAGATAACTACACAATCTTTACTTTCAAGAGGTAGCATCATAAGAACCAGACTGCCAGGCTACGATAAGAAAGTGGGTCTGGATTATAATTGGCTTATTAGTTTGAGAAACACTAAGAATGTCAACTGCCATGGCCAAACATCTTGCAGGAGCCCTCATCTGAAACTGGAAGACAACCCCTTAGATTTAAGTTATTCCCTTAAAGAAAAAAAAAAAAAGGAAGAAAGAAAGGAAGAAACCAATGGAACAGATAGGTTTATCCTTTTTTTCTGCTACCCTCTATAATTCTCTCCATTTCATGGAGCCATTATGAACTTAAAAGTAGGTCCTATGTAAAAGACTTTGAAACGACCATGGAAACCAGTATTACCCTTAGGATGAATTTCATTTAAACATTCCAACAGAGCTATTTCTCTATTAAAAACTATTTTCTTGAAAGCAATTCCAGCAATGTGGATATATTTGGTAATTAGGCAGAAAGTCAGAGGGGGGCGAGGGAAGTCACTGTTTTCAAGATTTTGCTTTTAATATGAATACAAACCCAGAGTCATTTAAAATTCTCTGTGTTGACTTCTTTATCCAATTATTTCCCAACTTCTAAAAGTTTTTTTTTAATTTAAGGTTTGATTGACATTAATAGGATCTAATGAAATTTATTTTAAATCAACTCTAAGCATACCATGACTTTAAAAAGAAGACAGAGGAGCTTAATTTCTAGTCAAGTTCATTTTGAAGAATATATAATAGACTCCAACCAACACTTTCACAAGTACGTGCTGCCTGGACACCTTTTATTCACCTGCAGTGAAAAGTCTGCCATCTACTAATAAGATTGTTTTCTTCAAAGACGTTCTGTCCCCAGTACCCCTGGCTTTAGGAAGTTGCTTCTGTGCTGCTGAAAGTCTTTAGTAGGCAGTTAACTCTGGTCAAGGGGTAGGGCATGGATCACCTTAATATTTCCCTGTCCTATGGAGGGGCACATAAGGCACCAAAATATGTCAAAGGGTTCTAACTGAAGGAAAGGGGGAAAGACACCATGTACCTGGGACACTCTACATGAACAAATCTCCCCTTTTCTAAGTCTCTGATTTTTTTCTGATTCTATATGGAAATGGAATTTTTTCAAAGAGAATGGGAATATTTCTGTTTGTTGCTACATGAAGAGTTTACATGTATATGTGATAAAGAAAGGAAAATAAAGCAAGAGGCCAAAATTCTTGGGGGAGACTATATCTAATAAGCAGCATATAATGGAAACAAAAAGGGTACTTCTGGTTGAGCCAATATAACATAGACTAGTCTTCCCTTGCTCCTTGCTGATAAACTGTGGAAATAACACAATAGACAACCAAAGGAGATGATCAAAAGCTACCTCTAACCCTAGGTGAGCCCAGCTGCACCAGCCATGGGGATCAAATTAGTATCTCACTGACAACAAGCTGCCAGTCCCCTATTATACAGTCTCAAATGTGTCTGTGCTGGCAGGCCCAGGCTTCCTGTAACTGATTATTTTAAAATGTAAAACAGATCATATCACTTTCCTGTTTGATTCCATGGTGGTTTCTCATTGGTTCCGTGCTAAAGGACTTTACTGATGCTGGCCTGTATTTTCAGCCTCATCTGGAAAAGCTTTGCCATAATTGAAACAAACAGGGAACATGGATGTAGTAGCAGAATAAAGGGCCATATATGTCCACATCCTGGAACCTGTGAATATAATACATCAGGCTAACTGTGTGTGTGTTAAGTCGCTCAGTCATGTCTGACTCTTTGCGACCCCATGGACTGTAGCCCACCAGGTTCCTCTGTCCATGGAATTCTCCAAGCAAGGATACTCGAGTAGGTTCCTAGGCTAGCCGGCAAAGGGGAAATAAGGTTGCAGATACGATTAAGGGTGTTGATCAGCTGACTTTGAAATGATATGATTGTCTTAGATGATCCTGCTAGATCCAGTGTAATCACAAGGGTCCTTATCCAGAGCCAGAAGAGAGAAACAGAAAAAAGGGAGCATGGAAAGAACTCAGCAGGATATTGCTGCCTTTAAGGATGGAGGAAGGTGTCATGAGCAGTCTCTAAAGGCTGGAAAGGGCAAGAAAACAGATCCTCCCTTAAAGCCTCCAAAAGAGAATGGAGCCCTGTTGACACCTTTTTAGGCCAATAGACCCATTTCAGGTGTCTGAATGACAGAGGTGAAGGACAATAATTTTGTGTTTTAAACCACTATGCTGGTAGTAATGTGTTACAGCAGCTATAGAAAACTGATACAAGACAGCCTCTTTAAACTGGGCATCTGGGACTTGAAAGAGACTGAGAAGAGTTAAACAATAAGAAGGCACAATCTTCCAGAAACTGAGCATTCTGGATATAAAAAGAACAAAGCTTTCAGTATATCATTTCTCAGAAATACATCTGTTTTTAGACTAACAATCTGTATTATAACCTATGGCATCTTATATTCACTATGGACCAAGCAACTTGCCATTGCCTAAAATTGATGGGATTTAAAAGTCATTAGCATCAAACCTTGCAAAGGGATTGCCAGTGGCTAGAAAGAACCTCAAAGACCATGGCAGAGCACTCATATGCCTCCCCAAAGCTCTTGAAAGCACAGAGCTGGATAATCTGTGGAAAATATAAGTATCCATGACTCTGAGATGAAAATGATTCAGAAAATTCAGATTTAGAATATGAAGAAGTTTCATGAATACCTTAACTAATTTATTTCATATATATATATGTGTGTGTGTATGTGTGTGTGTGTACATACACAAAATTGATAACTGACGATAGGCCTAAATAAATCTAAATACTCAAATGAAAATAAAAATTATAAGTGATGTAAAACCTCACATCATAATTTTATTGGCACAATTCTTATCTTTCTAGTTACATAAAAATAATGGAGCATCCTAATAAAATCAATGGCATGTTAGAGTTACTGAAGGACTTTTAAAGGAAGTGGGTTTACCACCTGCTTCTGTGTTGGGTATTTGAATCTGAGCCCATGAGAAGGGAGAAAGTCTTGCTAAACAAGGTTGGAAGGTATCTCCTCAATCAGCCTAGCTAGACTTCCAGAGTTCTGATGGAAGGGGAGAGAAAATCAGAGACCTTAAGATATTTTCTCTACCATAACTGTGATAGAATAAAGTCTTCCAAATAGTGCCAGCTTCTTTATCTGTGAAAGGAGGGCCTGGATGAAGTCAGTGGTTCTTAATCAGGCAGACACTTGGAACTCAATCACTAACTCAGGATCCCCGAGGATGCAGCTGGGCACACGGAACCTCAGAAAGCACCTCCTGTGATTCCAATGCATGTCTCTGGTTACCAAGTTACTACTGCCTTGACTGGTTGGTTTCCAAGACACCTAGAGTACTTCTCTCTTTTTCATTTTGTTTGTTTGTTTTACATTTTATGACAATGAGAGCAACATAGAAGTGAGTAGTGACTACTTATCATGAGGGTTTCAAAGAATTAATAATTATAAGATTTGCTGAAATAAAAATCATGACAGCCATTTTGACAATAGACTGTTTGAGAAACAAAAATATTTCTAATAAAAAGGTAACCATAGTAACTTTCTGCCATAACACAAAAGGAAGAAAATTTCACAGTTAATCCAAAAGCTTTAAATTACTTTTAAACACTTGCTTCCTACCACTTCACACCCACTAGGATGACTATTTTAAAAAAAAATAATAATAATAATATGTGTTCTTAAGGTATGGAGAAGTTGGAATTCTTATAAATTCCTGGTGGGACTATAAAGTGGTTTAGCCTCTGAGGAAAACATTTGGCAATTAATCAAAATATTAAACATAGAATTACCATATGTCCAGCAAATCCATTTTTAGGTATATATATATATATATAAACTGTTACTCAAATAAATATGTGTATAGACATGTTCAAAACAGCACTATTCACAACAGTAAAAGGTAGAAATAATCCAAATACCTGCAAATGGATAAATGGATAAACAAATTGTTTATTTAACATATATGTGCATGTTAAACAATACACATACAATGGAATATTACTCAGCCATAAAAATAACAAAGTACAGATACAAGCTGCTACAACATGAATGAAACACAAATTATGCTAAGTGAAGAAGCCAGATCCAAAATGTCACATATTGTATGATTTTGTTTGTATGGCAGTTTAGTTGCTAAGTTATGTCTAATTCTTTGTGACTCCATGGACTGTAGCCTCCCAGGCTCCTCTGTACATGAGATTCTTCAGGTAAGAATATTGGAGTGGGTTGCCATTTCCTTCTCCAAGGATCTTCCCAACCCAGGGATCAAACCCAGGTCTCTTGCACTGTAGGTAGATTCTATACTGACTGAGCTACTGGGGATGCCCAAAAACATGTGCCACCCAATGCAGGGCCTGAACCCAAGACCCTGAGATTAAGAGTCACATGCTCTACTGACTGAGATAGCCGGGCACTTTTATTTGTATGAAATATCCAAATTGGTAAATCCATAGAGGCAAAACATGGTGGCCAGAGGCTGGGAGTAACTGCTTACCAGGCAGAGTTTCATTCTGAGTGAAGAAAATGTTTAGGAACTAGACAGAGGTGGCAGTTGCACAATATTTTGAACGTACTCAATGCCCCTAATTTGTTCATATTAATTTGGTTAATTTTATGTTACGTGTATTTTACCTCAATTAAAAAAAAAAAAGGAAAAGGACAGAACATAAGACTTTCCTCCAAGCCTGGTATGACCACCACTAATTCTGATCCTGATTATTCTGCCCTTCTTAAAATGAAATGGGTGATGTTTTACGATTATAAATTTAAAGTTGTGCTAAATTTACTAGCATACAAGTTTTGAAAATACATGTGCTTTCTATACATCCAGGAATATATCAGCTGTGTCTCTCTTCCCTACCTACTTGCAGAACATTCTTACTCCTTGTCAAAATGTTTGCCAATAAATTTTGCTTATGGAAGCTAGAATTCTTACTTAGCACAAAGGCGAATATTTGAATAATACAGCTATAGTAAAATTTGTAAAATAATTTGCATTAAACTAAAAAGCAATTCACACAATACTTAAATAAAATATAAAACAACTACATTAAACATATCCAGGTGGGCACATTTTAAAATACATTTTACTTCGAATTGATGACAGTGTTTTTAAAACGCAGACTAAGTAACAGACAGGAGACATTTCAGTCAGTTTTACTGGCTATATATGTAACAGTCTTACCAAAAAACAAAAATCAGAACATTTCTAAATATGGAAGACTCCACACACACAAGATAAATGCATTAGGTTATTCCACTCTACTCTGGAAATGTTTATCTTTTAGATAAAAAATAAAATACATAAATATGGTGGTGGTTATTTTTCTTTTTCCTCACAAAAACACACGAATTCAGAGTGAGCCTTCTGAGTTTTGAAATACAGCCATTTTCAAACTTTGATGGCACTCCCAGCATTTAATAGAAATTCACGCCTGCAGCGAGATTACCTTAAGCAATCTAATCGCGGTCACCCAGCACGTCCTACTCTGCTCTTCTTCTGCACAGAGCATTTTCAGGTCTCGGGGCCCTCCCGCTTTGTTAGGCTAGAAGGCCACAGCACATTGTTTATCGTTAATGCATATCTTGAAGGTAACACCTGTTGAAATAAAAGCCACTAAAATTCTCCTATATATAAGAGAAAGCTGTCTCTTTTTAAAAGCAATTAAAAGAAACTCAAGCTTACCTAAAAGGCTGAGGCTTGCTTTATTCATCTAGCAAAATATTAAGCCTGTACCTTAAAGCAGAATCCATAGTTAGTCGGCGCTCCGTGTTTTTTTTTGCCTGCCAGTGACACATAAATATCACTATTGCCAAATTCGCTGAAAAACTGCAAATGCCGTGGTTCCTTAAAAAAAAATACATGTGTGTGTTGAAATGGGTACATATATTTTACACTACCTTTTGTATTTCTATTAGATTATATAATTTATACCTTGGTAAACATTATCTCAAATAATGTCATAGAAACAAAAGGAGAGGAAAACTAAGTCACCATATCCTCAGATAACCAGGAGCTGGATATGAGATTATTTAATTTAAGAAGAGGCGACCTGTTTACAGTTTAACTTCCAATATACCAAAAAATATATCCCCATATTTAAAATGACTCACTTTAACCACCACTTCAAGGAATCTGAGGGAAAGAAGAAAGAGAGCAAAGAACGGCTTTTGAAAATGTTTTCTTTCTCTGGGTTTCAGATAATGGCAGTTCCTCAAAGGGAAGAAGGGTGGTTTAAGCTTCTGCAGCAGTAAAAGCAAAAAGAAGCAGATGATGATCCCTGCTTCACTGAGAAATGATCATTCCTCATGTTTATGCACTGCCTCACACACCACAGCAAGCAGTGAAACAGGCAGCAAGACTACCTTCTTTTGCAAGGGAACCTGTACAGATGAATGCAGGGAAATTACCTGGCCATGGAATGTGTATGATTTTCAAGGCAAAACGGAATCATGAAGGGCTATTTTTTCTCTGGGAAAGCCATGAGATTTAGAGTTGGTCATGGGAAATCTGGGTCATACTCTTGTGTGATAGGTTAATAACTTGGAGAAATGCTTAATTCTGGGGTTGAATGTATAATCAAAACTGAGCAAAATGCAGTTGTTCTTTAAAATCTTGCTACTAGCAGTCTCAGACCAGCAGTATCAGCAGCACCTGGGAGTTTATTAAAAATGGAAAATCTCAGGGCCCACCCCACATCTGCTGATTCAAAACCAAAATCTACAGTTTAACAAGAACCCAAGTGATTGTATGCACTGAAATTTGAGAAGCAGTAGTACTCTTAAAACAAAAAGACAAAGCAGAACATTCAGCAATTTGAGCAAACCATTCAAATCCAAATCCAAAAAAATTCAGTCATTGGACGTAGGCTGGCTATCCCATCAAGAGTTCCTGTCGTATGCAACTGTTTCTCTGTGTCACTGTCCTTTAGGCACTTTAACCCAATGAATGAATACAGTTCCCAACTCCATGGAAGAATGAAGCAGAAAAGAAAATTGTTAGAGACCCAGTCTAGGGTCCTGGGAGAAGGGAGAAGGAGGAGGAGGAAGAAAGGTACTGTCAATGGCATGGCCTTTAACACTTTATTCCTCGATAGAAACTTTGCTCATATAAATGTCTGATTTCTATGAAGATGCAATAAAACCATTCCTGGCCACTGATACTGTAGAAGTCAGTGTAGCTGAGTTCTTTGGATGTGAGAAAAAGGCAACTCAAGAAATACTGGAAGGCCATAAGAGGCATGATCAGCTTCTTCTCCTGAGTTTTGTTCCACTAGTTTGGATGGCATCACCAACTCACTGGACATGAGTATGAGTAAACTCCAGGAGCTGGTGATGGACAGGGAGGCCTGGTGTGCTGCAGTCCATAGGGTCGCAAAGAGTTGGACATGACTGAGCGACTGAACTGAACTGAAGTGCAGACGTATCAAGGCTTACACCACTGTAAGACTGCAGGCTGAGCAGGCATGGTTAGCAAAGCTATGCATGTACACGTGTACCTAAGGGGGGAGGTGGACAGCAGGGTACTTAGATATTTCTCTGTAAATGTAAGTCACAGCTATACCTCCAAGGCTTGCAAAAGCATTTATCCAAACTCCCATGCAGCCCACATCTTCACAAAGTAAAATAAATAAGACCCTTCTCATAGAAAAAGGGAAGGAAATGGTCACTTTGCCAGGCAGGTATGCCATATTAGACTTTAGACAACCGACATGATTTGTATCAAGGTCGTAATCCTTGGGGTTATCTAATATATGGAATTCCTTTTTTGAGGGAGAAGGTAAAATTATTTTCATGTATAAACTACAGAACACATGTTCATTAAGCACAGGCTAGAGAGAAGACTGGGCTTCCCTGGTGGTTCAGAGGTAAAGAATCTGCTGCAATGCCGGAGATGCAGGTTCAGTTCCTGGGTTGGGAAGATCCCCTGGAGGAGGAAATGGCAACCCACTTCAGCATTCTTTCCTGGGAAATCCCATAGTCAGAGGAGCCTGGTGGGCTACAGTCCAGGGGGTCTCAAAGAGTTGGACATGCGTGCTGTGTGCTAAGTTACTTCATTTGTGTCCAACTCTTTGCAACCCCATGGACTACAGCCCCCCCGCCAACCCCCAGGCTCCTCTGTCCATTCTCCAGGCAAGAATACTGGAGTGGGTTGCCATTTCCTTCTTCAAGAGTTGGACACGACTTAGCTAATAAACAACAGAAAGAAGGCTGTTATGTATGATGCCCAGCAAAGTCAGACACCATGCTGAGGAGAGCTAAAGTATGAGCTGAGAATAGAAGTTAGATACTTGTAATGCCACCCAGCCAAGGGGGAACCATGGCAAGGATAAGAGCATGGCTCCAACAGGTAGAATAAGAGCTGTCTTATTATGTAATAGGTAGGAAAAGGAAGGAGCCGGGTGAAAGAAAAAGATAATGGGCAGTGGATCTTCATGAGAAACAAATTAAAGAATTCAGGAACTGAGGAAATACTATCATATCTTCCAGTGAAGAATCACTGGAAAGACAGTGAAAGAAAGAAACATCTAGATTCTGGGTTTAGAATCTACTTTTCTCCCATGTTAAAAGTAAAAAGATGGTCCAATACACATTTGTTTAAAACTAACTTCATATATTACTTCATACATTAGGAACACTGGGAGAAGAGAAAGTTCATTACAAAGGTTAAGGAAAAATCTAAAATCTTAATTACAAAAATGGGTAATTATTCATCTTAACATTATCTACAATATAAAAATTTGAGAACTAGGCTTAAATCCTCAAGAAAAGTTAAATGCATCTGTAAGATAGAATGGGGCTTCCCTGGTGGCTTAGAATACTAGTAGTCAAACTATACATACTTACAAGTAAACATAAAAGATTTCTGTGAAAGAATGGGTTACTGAATAGAGCTCTATTCCATGAAATATTCTACCACTTAAACCTTAAAGAAACACACATACACACACAAACACCTGAAAGTCTTCGTGCACCAGCGTGTGAATAGCAACAAAGGAAGACTATGAATCCGAGAAGCGAGGAAGCCACGCAAGAAAAGTTGGGGAAAATATGGTATCATTACTTCTTTGCAATTCCGTAACTTCTGTTAGGACCACTGCCCAAATAGCCAGTCTCCATCATTAGCTGTGTTCTGGGCATTTCCATTTGATGCTTCATCATCAATGCAATATATCTTGAACTAAGATCATTATCTTTCTTCTAAGATGGTGACCTTGAAACAAATCTCCTATTCCTGTTTATTTCATCATTTTCTATTTATTTTCCTTTTATGTCCTTCTCCAAGAACATTAAGTGCTTCCTCTTCTTTCATATCAACTGTCAACAAAGCCTGGCCATTTGCCATTTAATCTTACATCCACCCCTTTCTTCTCTCTCCACTGCTCATCCTAGGTTAGATCCTTGATTAATGAAATAATCATGTAATTAGCACTAATCAGCATCTATGCCTCAACTCAATCATTCTTTCTCCCTTCCCTGCTCACTACCCCCCGCATCTCCCCTGCTCCCTTCCCCTCTTCATTTTTCTGTCTCTAGTTGCCTTTTTAAGCTTCCTATGGCCATACTAATCTTCTTACAACCTGATCATTTCACTCTCCACCCACAATTAAAAGATCTGTCCACATCCTAACCTGAAGAAACTGCGAATGTGACCTCCTTTTTTTTGCAAAGGGGTCTTTGCAGATGTAATTAAGTTAAGGATCTAAAGATGAGATCTTCCTAGATTATCTGGGTGGGCTCTAAATCCACGGCAAGTGTTCTTATCAGAGACACACAGAGAAAGGCGAAGCCTGTGTGAAGAGAGAGGCAGAGACTGGAGGCAGCCACAAACAAAGGGACATCTACAGCCACGACTGGCCAAGACAGAAAACAGTACTGCAAGGTAAAGGATCAAATACTGAAAATGAGAAGTAAATAATGAACATCTTCAGCATATAAGAAAAACAAGAATTTGCAGACTGAATGTATATGTTGAGAATCAAGCCAGGTTTAGCAGAATATATTTGAACATACCAAGAAATATGCCAGGAGTGACTAAATACCAAAGATGATAATAAAATTTGAATAAGAGCCAGAGAAAAATGACAGATTACCCATAAAAAAGCAACAATGTTGTCAGTGACAAAACAGATGCATGAACATAGAGTCCCATGACAACTCTCAAAAGTAGTTTTACTTACAAGGAATCTATGCATCGCATAAAATATCAAGACACAAAATGCAGGCATATGGCATAGTCGGCAACAACTAGACTACAGAGAAACAGACTACCTAGTGCTAGTACTAAGGGAATTATATGCATATGTGATTCTGTGTGTGTAGGAACATCAGCACAGCTATGTCTATGCAACTGTATACATAGATAGGTATACATACACAAACACACAAACACATACATCCACCTAATCATAACACGGTAACTTCCTCTAGGAATTTACAGTCTATGTGAGGAGGCAAAACTGACACACACAGAGGAATTAGTAAGCAGTTACAGACTCAGCTAAGTGTTATTAACTGCGCAACATCAACAGGTCAGTAATATGAACCTGGGTAAAAAGAAAAGATGTGAACTCTGATGGGCTTCAAAATCCCAGCCTTGATAAGAAAAACGGGGGTAGATTCAGAGTGGGGGAAAAATGGGCAAGGAATGTAATACTGAAACAAGAGCTTCCAAATTCCATCAAAGGATGTATATTGAATCTAGTGGAAAATAAAGCTGAATAATTAGTTTTTAAACAGGTTATGGCAAATGTTTGGAATCTTAAAAAAAACACACACCATACCATGTAATAAAATAATAAATAAAACACAGTAAAGTCCATTTTAACTTACAACTTCCATATAATTCATAATATATCATTGATATTACAATTTACCTTTGATGTCCCTTTAGTAGAAAAATATAAACCGGATCTTCTTAAAAGGAAATAAATCTTTTTCCAGGACTTCTTTCCCTGTTCTTTTGCATGTAAGAAGCCATGGATTTCAGGATATGTGCTTGAACTTAGAAACATCTGGAAGAAAAATTAGACACTCTCATACAGTTTCTGAATCAATGATACTGTAGCTTTATACTTCAAATAGAAATGTGCACCTTCAAACAGCACAGGTATCACTTATACACCACTATGGACATCAGGATATATATACACAGAAAATAAATCAGTCTTCTGAAACCCTCAGGCAAGTTCCAAATGGAAATATGCTCACAAAATATATATTCTAAGTGATCAGTACTTAGTCAAACACCAAAATTATAAGCTATTTCAATGTCCATTTGAAAAGTTCAACTTCATCTTGATACTTTTCATCTCTTTCTTTAATAAAAGGTGAAAGATTTATAAGATCTGGAGAGAAACCAGAGCAACTTTTCATCCCTTTTGGTGATTTCCCTTGAGATTATAGATTGACCTATCAACTTCAACTTCATTACAGTCTAAGTAAGACCACGATCCAGACTTCCATTATTCAGTGAATAAGTAATTGAGCCAAATTCATCTCCTCAATGAAGGCAAAGCAAATAATCTCTTCTTCGTTCTCTATGGTTCTCAGTTGTGGGTGGGTATGGCAGGTTGTGTTTTCCAAAGAGAACTGCAACAGTAGCTCTTCTGCAAATGTTACCCTGCCACTGAACCAATAAATGAAGTTTCCCCACCCCCTTGAATCTGGGCAAGACTTGTGACTGCTCTGACCAAAATGATGTGGTGGGAGGGGCACACTGCTGATTCTAACCCTCTGTCCCTTAACTAGCCTGATAGCTTTCACTCATTAACTCTTGGAAGGTAGCTGCCGTGTAAGAAACTGGACTACCCTGAGATGGCTGTACAGTGAGAAGCACAATGCAACTGGAAAAGCCCTGGAGGATGAGACACCATGTAGGGTGGGGGAGAGGTGAGAGAGGGAGAGGTGCCAAGCAGCACCAGGCACACACAGTGGAAAGCCATTTTAGAAGTGGATCCATAACCCCTTTGGGAGTCAATCTGCCTCAGAAAACCATCCAGCTAAGCCCTTTCCAAATCCTGACCTACAAAACTGTTGACAAAATGTGAGTAGGTACTTAAGCCATTAAGGTTTGGACTAGTTTACTACCCAGTGAAAAGTAACTGAGACAGAGGGCATGTGTCAGTCAGGAAATGGAGAATGAAAAGGACTAGCTCAAAGTAGCTGTGCTCAGCATCCTTACTTAAGACAGTGGAAATGCATTAGTGTCTCATTAAAACAAGAAAATAGAAACCTCTATGAATAAACTAATGCAAAATAGGAAAACTGAAACTAAGAGAAAGCATTATCTAAAACAATGTGACATATTTTTAAAAGGCTATTCAGGGAAATACCGAGAGTAGATAATGTTTTTTAAGTAAATTAAAAAAAAAACTTTTAATTTAATGAGCCACAGATATTAATTAATTGACATGCAAAACAGGGAAGTAGGTTTTTTAGTTCGAGTGCTTTCCAAGTTATTAAACCAAACCAATTAAATTTTAAAAAGGGAGTCACAGAGGTCACGCTAGAAAAAGAAGGAACGTTTTAAAAAGTGGAAACATTGCCTCAGTGGAGAGAAGAGGTCAGGGGCACATACAGGACTATCTGATTCCAAAGTTATGATTTTTCTTGTTTTTATAATCTAACATTAAAGCAGTATAACTAAATTATAGGAGAATATGGGAAAGGAGGCAGAAGAACTCCAATCCACCACTCTCTCATAATCCAAATGCAAAGTATTAAGAGGCATGAGAGCAGGGGTCCTGGGGCACTATCTCCACTGCAATTCACCCTAACATTTCATGGGGTGTCTGTGAAAACCCACTAGCATATAAGTAGCTTTTGGAGAAATCTCGAGAGCAATCATATCTCTAAAATATTTTGAAGCAAAAAATGAAATACAACCTATTAAAAATAAAAAGCCCACAGAAAAGAAATCTGTGATCCTCAGTGTATTTACCAATATATTCAAATATTAATATATTCAAAGTAATATCTATGCTGGAACTATTAAAAGTTTTCTTCATTAAAGATGAGAGAATATTGAGTGGATTCGAGGATGCCTGCTGTTTAGATCAAACAGCGACCATTATAAAGATACTGCTTACCATTAACCTGTTAACAAGTATAGTATCAAACATAAAATACCTGAAACCTTTTATTGTACTGCAAATGTCTTGGGAAAATGGTCACCTAAAGCCATAGCTAGTTTGGAAGAAATGCCCAACAGATGCAAAACTAAGGAAATGTTAAATACTTAGTATTCTTAACTTAGCTATTTCATATTTCAATCAGTTACTTCCATCATAGATAGTATTTCATTGAATTGCTAAATATTTTATCACAAATAGGATTAAGGACATTTATTATAAAAGTTAATAATAAATATCTGTTTGTAAAGGGTCTACAATTTACTGGAAATTTCGACTTTTTCAAACACTAACATAGTCTTTAAATATGTCACAGAACAAAAACTCTGCAAATTTCCTTTTGTGATACACTTAAAATCCTTTGACAACTGTCCAAAACTAGAAAGAATAATATAGTGATGGGGTCTTTATTGACTTAGGGAACTGTTTATCTAGATTTTGCTTTTTCCTATTCTTTTCCAACTTTATCTCCATCAAAAATTAGTCATTTAAGACATAACATCCAAAATCTGGACATATATAAATATGGATCTGACTAAATAGTCATTTCTCCAAAGAAGACATACAGATGGCACATGAAAATGTACTCAGCATTGCTTATTATTAGAGAAATGTAAATCAAATCTACAATGAGGTATCACCTCACACTGGTCAGAATGGCCATCATTAAAAAGTATACAAATAATAAATGCTGGAGAGTGTGTGGAGAAAAGGGGACCCTCCTACACTGTTAGTAGGAATGCAAATTGGTACAGCCATTATGGAGAACATTATGAAGATTCCTTAAAAAACTAAAAATAGATCTAAAAACAGAACTAAAAATACGATCGTGTAAGCCCATTCTTAGGCTTATATCCAGAGAAAACCATAATTGGAAAAGATACATGCCTCCCAATGTTCATGGATGCACTATTTACAACAGCCAAGACATGGAAGCAACCTAAATGTCCACTGACAGATGAATGAATAAAGATGTGATATATTTACATAATGGAATATGAAATATTACTCAGCTATAAAAAGAATGAAATAATGCCATTTTAAGCAACATGAATGGACCTAGAGATTTTCATACTAAAAAGTGAAGTATGCCAGACAGAGAAAGATGAATAACATATAATATTGCTTATATGTATAATCCTAAAAAAGAAATAATATAAATGAACTTATATACAAAACAGAAACAGATCCACAGACATAGAAAACAAACTTATGGTTACCAAAGCGGAAGGCAGAGGATAAATTAAGAATTTGGAAACAACATATACATACTACTATATATAAAATAGGTAACTAATAAAGACCTACAGGGACCTTACTCAATGTTTTGTAATAGCCTATAAAAAAATCTTTAAAAATAGATATATATGTATGTATAACTGAATCACTTTGCTGTATACCTGAAACTAACAGAACACTGTAAATCGATTATACTTCAATAAAAACAGAAAATTTTTAGTCTCATAAAAAAAAGGGGGGCATTGAAATGCAAGATGAGTATATCTACTTATAAAATTAGATAAATAAATAAATATGGACCTTACAGTTTCCCTTTATTATTTATTACTTACATATTTTATTGAAAATATATTTTACCTGCAAAATCTGTGTGGGGGATATTTCACCATTGGTTTCAGTTGCAAAAGACACCATATGCTCTGGAAAAAAATACTAACGAAAAGATACATGTTACATTCTCCCAAAAGCCATGCCAGAAAAGAGGGAACTATGACCAACAGAGTAATCTAAAGCAAAAGCTCTTAAATCAGCGTTTTGAAAACTCACCCAAAGCACTTTTTAAAATGCCAGTCCCTGACTGTAACTAATACACAGGTGCCTTAATGAGAGGGTAGGAGCACAGCCCAAACATTAGGCAGACACTCTCAGGGGGTGCCGACACACGAAAACCCATGTGCCTCCGGTTACAAAACACTGCCCTCAGGCTGCTTGTGTGTGAGTGCCCATGCCTTGTCCCAGAGTCCTGCAGCCACTCTAGCAGGCACTGAAGGGCTATTTTATAAACTCAAGTAGTAAACAGAAGTAAAGTATCTACCCAAGGTCACAGCCACAGTATAAAGCAAACAGGACTTGACTAGAGGGTCAGGTTGCTAAAAGCACAGTTTTTTCCACCTACTGTTTTCCCAAACCTATTTAATCATAAAATTCACCCAGAAAAGCTGTTTAAAATAGGAATTCCCCGGCCTCAATCCTGGAGTGTCTGATTCAGTAGGTCAGGGTAGATCTGGATCCTGCATTTTTAATAAGCACTATCCCCTCCCCCAGGAAACTTTTATGATCAGGCAAGTTTGGAAAATTATATGCCACTATAGTTCCTCTAGGACAGGGTTTTTGAACAGTAGCTGTATTAACATTGTCTAATAACACTGTGCTGGGGGGACTGTTCTGTACATTGCAGTATGCTTAGAGCATCCCTGGCCTCCAGCACTAGCAGCCCCGCTTCTCAGTATGACAACCAAAAACGTCTTCAGACATTATTATCAATCACTCTCAGTTGAGAACCACTACTCTAAGTCTACAAAATGAATCTATAGCCTTGTTTAAATAAAAAAAAAAAAAAAGATAAAACAAAAATGAGCACTAAATCATATGTCTTTAATGATGACTTTTAAATTTCTTGCTTTTAATAAAGATTCACAACAAGAAAACAGTTTCCTTTTAAATTCTATTTAATTTTTATTGGGATTCTAATTTTATTCGTCAAAGATCATCCCATTATGTTTCTATTAATAGGTTCAAATAAAGAGAATGTAAGAGGCCTTTCTGGGTTTGAAAATATTCTATTATGATGTGTATCATATATTTTTCATTAAGTACATCATTTCAATCCAATTATCCAAAACTTAATGTAAAAATATGCTACAGCTGCAAAGACAGAAACAATTTAAAACAATGAGCCCAGAGGCTATTCTGACTTCTCTAGATCACTAGTCTTCATTAGTATGTGACATACATTTATTTTCTTTTAAAAAGAACTATAATGAAAGTAGTATTTACTAGATAATGGGCTGGTATTTATCTCATTTCTTCTTAGCTCAGTAATTATTGCACTGAAAACAAAATAATTTGGAACAGCAAGATGCTTGTCAATCTAAACTTCTGGTTAAGTTTTAACACTCCCAACAAACATCAATCTGTTTTTCCTTTAAAATTTATCTTAATATCCTAAGTTCTACAAAAAGACTTAAACCATAGTATCTTGGAACCCGCTTGGGAGATATCTAATAATTCATTCCCCAAATCAAATGTAGTTTTATTAGTTTTATTTTTCTTAAAAGGCAAGAAAAAAAAGCAACAGTTCCCCAAAACTACGTATATGAACTTCTGTGAGCATGTCGACTATAAGTTTAAACAACTAAATTTCTTACCTACAATTTACCAAGTACAGAATTGTACTTTATCTATAGTGTACTTTTTCCTCACATAAAATAAAATAAAATGTAACTAAACTCATTTATTTTCCATAACTATTAATTGGGATTTCACTTACCATTGGGTTTTTAAAGAATTCATATTTGGCATAATTTTTTCTAAAGTATAGCTTATTTTCTTCTTCCATTCCCCAGTTAGATAGCACTTCAATCACCAGCTCGTGGTCTTCTATTGTTCTTTCTGTAAAGAATGTTCCAGTGAGCATGTCAACAAATAGATGGATGGATGGATGGATGAATAGACAGAAAGATGGACAGGTAGGTAAACAAATATATATATGGACATATATATCCATACAAATATATAAAATATATTATGCATGTATCTTTATTAAACATAGCCAATTTAAACTCAATTCTGAAATAGCCAGAATGATAAAATTTTCATCAATTTTGAATTTGCAATGTTGACTTTACACCAAAGCAGTTTGTAACCCAAAGAGAAAAATGACATAAAATATCACAATGCACTTTTCACTAATTCTCAATCTCCTTTTACTGCTATGTAAATTATAAGTTTGTAATAAGCCTGCATTAAGAATATGAGAGCTATTATTTTTCTCTAACTCATCATGGTGCCAAAAATTAAAATATTTGCCTCAAGGTTGAACGATTCATCCCATTAAGAGATGAAAAATTTTGACAGGTTCAGTATGCATTTAAGAATCATAATCTGGATAGCTGAGAAAAATTAAAATAAATGCTTTAAAAAAGAAACTTTTAATGCAAGGACATACACTTTTTAAGAAACTTAATTTTTTGTGGTACTTTTTATTTTCAAAACTAATGTTCAGGCAGTTTGTATTAACAAAGAAGATAATCAGGCAGGGTGGGAAGGCACTTGGGAGGAAAGGAACTTAAATGAAAAAAGCAATGGCATCTTTAAAGAGGTGAACATAACATGCAAATTTTCTGTTTTAAAAAGAAACTGATGTTCACAGTGGTACTAGTCATAATAGCCCCAAACTGGAAACTATCTAAATGCCTATCAATGTGAGAATGAATAAGTAAATTGTGTAAAGGACACAGTGGAATATACACTACACAACACACAGTTGTATGGATGAATTCCACAAACATAATAGTAAATGAAAGAAGTCAGACACAAAGAGTAATATTCTACTTTTATAAGTTTAACACAAACACAATAGATCTACGGTGTTAGAAATCAAGGTGATGGGTACAGTGGGTGAGTGTGCAGGGGTGTGAGGGAACCACTGGGTGAAGGAGATATTCTGGTTCTTAATTTGGGTGTTAGATACTCAGGTACATATAACACAACATCTGAGAATCGATCAAGTTGTCT
This sequence comes from Capricornis sumatraensis, assembly GCF_032405125.1. Classification (NCBI taxonomy): domain Eukaryota; kingdom Metazoa; phylum Chordata; class Mammalia; order Artiodactyla; family Bovidae; genus Capricornis; species Capricornis sumatraensis. The sequence goes on along the minus strand of NC_091071.1, from coordinate 76,207,195 downwards.
ATATTTGTTCTCTTCTGGTAGGTGTGTCACACTTCAACCAAAGGGTGAAGAAAAGTGACTATGAAATTATTAATGCAAAATGGAGAAGAGTCAAATAAGAAGTACAGAAATCCTCGATTTTTTTTTTAGGTGCTTCATGGACCTTTTTGAAAAGAATCTCTCAGAAATTCAACACTCAGTAATAATCTATGACCTACAACACCCAAACCCTTGAAAGTAATGTCATACTTAAACAGAAGCGTATGCATCTGAAAGGAAGTTCTTGTAAGAGCACTCAATGCATATGGATGAGTTGGAGCTAAGTGTGTATCAGTACTCTGGGTTCTGTGCCTAACTTTGATCGTTCTTTCTCTGTTTCATTGGCTAGCTCTGGTAGCTCCTACTCTCCTAAGATGCAGTCCTTGGCTCGGACTCTTTTCTTTCCCTGCTCTCAACTGGTTCACTCTCCCTCCTCTTCAGCTATCAAGTCTGTCTGTCAAGTTCCTTGAATTGAAATCTCCTCCCGCAGTTGCTTTCACTGGCACTTCAATCCCAACTGTAGACTTTCCACCACTTCAAACATAGTCTGTCTAAAACCAAAGTTCCGAAGGATAGTTCCTCAAAATACTACACAATTCCAGCAATTCCACTTCTGAGTACATGACCAAAGGAAGTGAAAATAAGGAGTGAAACTGGTACTTGTATATCAGTGTTCATTGTAACATCATTCACAGTAGCCAGAAAGTAAAAACATCCACACGCCCATCAACAAACGAAGGGGATAAACAAAGTGTAGCAAAGACATACAGTGGAATATTTAGCCTTAAAAAGAATGAAATCCCTACAACATGGATGAACCTTTTTTTTTTATTTAAATTTTATTTTACTTATTCATTTAATATATATTTTGAGCACTAAAAAAATGCAAGATAATGTTTTAAACATAGAAGTGTAAAGATAGATAACAAAGAGTCTTTACCATGAAGGAAATTCTAAGGAGATTTGTAAAAATTAATCAACAGAAATCTCAATTCAAATAGAATGAGGAAACCAGAAGGGGGAGCACTCCTGAGCTCACAAAGGGAAAAACAAGACTGTCTGCCTGGCAAGAGCTCAGCCACTGAGAGACTGCAATCTCAGCCAATGAGAAACCACTATACTTAGAACTTTGTTTTCTGTTTGTTAGTTTCTTTTTTTAATTTAAATTTATTTATTTTAATTGGAGGCTAATTACTTTACAATATTGTATTGGTTTTGCCATACATCAACATGAATCCACCACGGGTGTACACGTGTTCCCCATCCTGATGAACCTTAAAGATATTATGCTATATAAAATAAGACAGACACAAAAGAATAGATACTATATGATTCCATTTACATGCGGTACCTAGAACAGACAAATTCATAGAGACAGAAAGTATAATGGTGGTTGCCAAGGACCAGGGTCAGGGAGGAATGAGGAGTTATTTTTGAATGGGTTCAGGGTTTCATTATGGGAAGACAAAATGTTCTAGAGATGGACAGGGATGCTGACTGCACAACAATATAAATGTATATAATTCCAGTGAACAGTAAAATGGATAAAATGATCAATTTTATGTTACACATGTTTTCCCAAAAGTTGCTGAAAAAATTAAAAAACTAAAAGTATCTTCCTTTTTCTCTCTCAAAGTGCTTTTTGTTAAATTCTGCTAGGTCTCTTACAACTCCACGTCCTCTCCAATATCTTCCACTGCTGTTACCCCAGACATTAGACCGTTCCTCCAAGTTTCTCACACAACCAACAACTCCTCACCCCCATTATTACTATTCCAATTTAGACCTTAGCTTTTTCCTAACTAATCTCCAAACTGCTGTTTTCTCATTCTTCCAATACAACCTGGACCTTTCTATCATAGGAAACCTCATAATACATTTGCATCAACGTGACCACTGCTCAAAAACTCACCTACTTCCTACTTGTTACGAGACAAATCCATATAATCTGGCAGTTTTCGCTTGTTCATTCATCTATCCATTCAACAAATATTTATTGAAGGCCTACCATGTGTCAGACATTCATCTTGGAGCTTGGAATTTTGTAGTCAACAAGACAGTAAGTAAGAAATCATTGCCTTATGGGGCTCCTATTCTAATGTGAAGACATGAAAAAAAAATCTAATGTAAATCTTAAATGGTGGCAATAAACACTACAGAGAAAAATGGATTGGGGAAGAGGGAGAGAGGAGGGAACAGGGGAAAGAAATTCATTTTCTAAAGCTTGTCAAGGGACTTCCCTGGTGGTACAGTGGTTAAGAACCCACCTGCCAATGCAGTGCACATGGGTTTGATTCCTGATCCAGCACGATTCCACATGCCACTGAGCAACTAAGCCAGTACCCCTCAACTACCGAGCCTATGTGCCTAGAGGCCGGCTTCTCAACAAGAAAAGCCACTGCAGTGAGAAGCCTGTGCCCTGCAACTAGCGAGTAGCCTCCACTCGCTGCAATTAGAGAAAGTCCGCACAGCAACAAAGACCCAGCACAGCCAAAAATAAATAACTAAAAAAAAATTTTTAATAATAAAGATTACCAAGGAAGGCCTTGTTGAGAAGGTAATGTTTAAACAAAAATCCAAAGGAAAAAGAAGGCATGAGCCAAGCAGCTATTGAAAGGAAGAACTAGAAGAGACCCCTTGAGGCAAAAACCAAGGCTGGCATGTTTGAAGTAGGGCAAGGAGGCTAAGGTAGCTAAAGCTGAGTGAGCAAAGGGGAGGGGAGTACCAGGAGGAGAGCTCAGGGAAGTAAAGGTGATGAGCTGGGGCAACTGGAGAAAGCCATGCAGGTCAGAATAAGGATCTGGCTTTTCCTGAGTTAGATGAGAAGTCATTTTGAACAGAAATACTACAAGCTGACCCCTGTTTTCACCGGATGACACTAGATGCTGAGTGGAGAACTGATTTCACAAGGCTTAAGGGTAGAAGCCGGAAGCCCATCTAGGAGAATACTGCAATTAACAAGGGGAGAGATGACCCGGCTTGGATGAGAGTGGAGCAGTAAGAAGACATGTAAGAAGCAAGCAGGATCTGGATGTGTTCTGAAGGCAGAGCCAATAGGATCTGCCGACAAACTGGATGCGGAGTGAAAGAGAGGGGCCAGTTAAGGAAGACACCAAGATTCTTCGCTTAAGCATTTAGAAGGACGGCCTCCATCAAAGAGCTAGGAAGACTGTAAGAGAAGCAGTTTGAGGGGAGATCCAGCAGTCACTCAGATACCGAGTGAGAAGTTGCACCTCTGCTAATCTTTACTAGCCTTACTTGTGTCTACTTCTCACACAACCCCAGCTGCTATTTTCAATCTTATGAAGCAGAGGTTCACATTATTAAACATACTATGTGTTAAGCGCTGCATCTGTATTCACTGCAACTACAGTGGGAGAAAATTGCAAGGTATTAAGCAAGAGGTCTGCCTATTTGTTTTATCAACCTGTGTTTAATTGTACTCATCACCTATCGTTACCATTAGGAAAAGAGCACATGATCTGCCCCAAAGATAAACTATGCAGAGAGGAAAGACAAAGGTGCACTTTCTTTACTTTTGACCTTCAAATGAGACTTTATCCATCTCTGACAAATATGATCACTGTGAGAATAATGGGCTTCCTTGATAGCTCAGTTGGTTAAGAATCCACCTGCAATGTAGGAGATCCCAGTTTGACTCCTGGGTCAGGAAGATCCCCTGGAGAAGGGATAGGCTACCCACTTCAGTATTCTGAGGCTTTCCTTAGAGTTCAGCTGGTAAAGAATCTGCCCACAATGTGGGAGACCTGGGTTCGATCCCTGGGTTGGGAAGATCCCCTGAAGAAGGGAAAGGCTACCCACTCCAGTATTCTGGCCTGGAGAATTCCATGGACTGTATAGTCCATGGGGTCACAAAGAGTTGGATCTGACCGAGTGACTTTTATTTTCACTTTCAGGGAGAATAATGGCCAGCCGATCCTCCACTGCCCCATGCAGGGATGCACCCTCTGTCATCTGGGAAATTATCTTGGATTAAGGGGTTAGTGGAGGAAAGGGTAGAGTGGAGACTGAGAGGGAGATGGAGAGTAAGTGGATGGCTTAGGTCCCAGCGACCCCATACTCTGCCCTTCCTAGAACTAGGACCCTTTCATGGTGAGGAGTGGATGGTGATAAAACCCCATGTAAGTTTACTGGTGGTGTGTGGTTCAAACCAGAGAGAGCCTTGGGAGGCTTAGAGCCTCAAGTAGAAGTCCTGCATCTAACATGGCAGAAAAGCAATTAGCTAAGTGCAACCTTGAGGAAGATGAGTCCATAAGATTCAACAATGAGAAAAGAACACTGCAGAATCAAGTCCCCCAAAAGGAGTGGGAAAGGGCTAAGAGAAGACCATGAACTTAGTGGGCTTTATAGTACAGGCAATAAGCTTGAGAGTAACAAGAGTTTCTAGACCATGAAGAGAAAAGTTGGATAGCAGTTAGATAAATACCCTTCCTGGGACTTAAATGCCCCACCAGAGTATTTGAAGGGTGAAAGTAGGTCTTTCAACAAAGAGGATCTTAAACCTGTATGTAACTTATGTATATAACCTGAACTGATTATTTACCACAAAAAGACAGAATAATCCATAAAGCAAACCAATAACAAAAGATTACACTGTCATTAAGAGGTCAAGAGACTCATTCAGAAATTAATTCAAGCTATAGAAATAAAGCAAGTTACATCTCTTCATGTATAAACCTGAGAAAACATAGCTGTATTTAATTATTATATAATTTATTCTGCAGGAAGTTGAATAAAGACTTCAGGTCTTGATCTCTGGAACCTGTAAACATTATCCTATATGGCAAAGGATTTGCAGATATCATTAACTGAAAGATCCTGAGAAAAGTATCCAAGACTATACAAGTGGGCCTGAAATCCAAACACAAGTATCCTTTTAAGAGAGAGACAGAAGGAGATCTGACAGAGAAAGAAGAGGAAAGGACAACGTGACCCCAAAGGCATAGACTCAAGTGATGTGATGTGACCACAAGCCAAACAATCATGGTAGCTACCAGAAGCTGAAAGAGACAAGGAACAGCCTCCCCATAAAGCCTCTGGGAAGTGTGTGGCCCTGCCAACACCTTGATTTCAGCCTAGCGAAATTAGTTTAAGACTTCTTATCTCTAGAACCTTTAAAGATTACATTTTTATTAGTTTAAGCCATCATCAAAGACAGAGGATGAGATGGCTGAATGGCATCACTGACTCAATAGACATGAGTTTGAGCAAGCTCCGGGAGATGGTAAAGAACAGGGAAGCCTGGCATGCTATACTCCATGGGATCGCAAAGTGTTGGACACAACTGAGTGACTGAACAAGAATAAAGCCACCATGAATTTGTTACAGCAGCCTTAGGAAACTAAGAGGACAATCTATAAGGCCAAACTCTATTTCCATTTTACAGATAAGGAGTCTCCTGTTTAGAATAACAAGGGTCTCAGGATTTGAACAGCAGCCACGTATCTGACCTCGAGTCTCTCCTCCTTCCTCTGCACAGCACTGTCTTGGCCTTCACTACAGTTCCCACTGGAGGGCATCCCCTGTTTACAGCCTACTTGTTCTTTCTATATCAGCTCAAATCTCTCTTATATTCTGGCAGTTCTCAGGACTCCATTGCCTCAAATTCTTTTATTTTGATATGTGTTCAATGACTATTTACTAATTAACTGAAAACAAACAACCACAGTTTGGGTATAAGGGAAATAATGTAATAGATAATATTTCAATTATCAATCTTAACCTCACATAAAAGTAAATTATTTGAGTTTGGGTTCTCTTCAAAAAAGAAAATAACAGAAAAGAGTGGAAAAACCAAGCTGCATTTGAACAGCTATGACAAACATGTCACACACACACAAACTAGTGTAATATGGGTAGTCACCAAAAAAGCAACAGTCTAGCTGGGGTTTTGTTGGTTACACACATATGAAGCCAAACATACCAATCCAGAATGGAAAATTAAGGGATATATTATTTGCAGAAAAGTTCATAGAGTGATAATACCAAATGCCAATTACTAGCATCAGGAAAATAGCCTGGTAATCTTAAGCAGAAAAAATGTCTTCAAATCAAGTGGGCAAAAACTAGAGTATGTGGGAAAGCAAAAACATACTTCTGGTACTATTCTATTGAAAATTCAGAAAACATATAAAAAGCAAACAAAGGCCAGAGTATCAAATGCAGCCATAGGTTTTTACCTCTTATACTCTTCTGGTAATGGAGACAAAACTTACTTATTATAGAATCTTTTTTAAATGATATTAAATAATTTGCTTACATTTATACATCACAGTCCCCATTTAGATGTGCCATTATATATACCACCTCCCAAACAATGCTCATTAAAGGACGAATGCTATAATAACCCAAAGAACCCTAAAAGGTCTACGTGATTATCAGCTAATCACATCTTACAGAAAATTTGTGTTTTTTAAAAATGCAGAAATCAAACTAATTACAGATCTTAATAGGGAGAAGTTCAAGAGGATACAAGATGCCTAGATGGATTACTTTGAGAGGAAAAGAAAAACACTTAAAGGGGAGGTGAAAAGTGGCCGAAGACCAGCTTTGTTTTGCCAAGGCCTATTCATAAAGTCAGATATCATCACCAACACCCAAGAAAGGGAAAACAAAACAAAAGGCTTGTCTAGATGGCTTCCAATAAACTTTCTGTTGACTCTTCTTCTGTAGTCCCATTACAAAGCCAAGCAGACTTTAACCAACTGAGCAATCCTAGTAAATAACTTACATTGTTTAAATAGCAAAAGAGATGTATTAATTCTATCTTTAGAGGCTCTTTGCTGTAAATGTTTGAAAACACAATATTATGAGCTATCATCCAGGAGGAACTCAGATACTTGTTGAGTTATCATTTGAGAAATGACTCCAGGTAAAATCCACATAAATTCAATGTGATTTTTTTAAAAAACCTTACTTTTAAAACTTTATAAATTCATCTAAAATATTATATTAAGATATATTATTACAACTTCACAGGGACTTCCCTGGGGGTCCAGTGTCAGGACTCCATGCTTCCACTGCAGAGGCCATGGGTTCCATCCCTGGTCAGGAAGCAGGAGGCTGCAACCGGCGCTGCACGGCAGAAAAAAAGAAAAATGCCACAAAACCTTCACAGACACAACTTGATTTAAAACACTTTCTGAAGAATTTTTCAGGCATTGTAAAATGAATTTGTTATAATGATAAAATTCTACTCTTATGTAGGTAGAAAAATAGGAGAGAAGCCATCTTAAGTCACTTCAAACAGCAACCAAAAGGAGGGGAAAAAAGCCCCCGGAAAGAATGAAAAAAAAAGCTGTCTTAAAAACAAAAGCTTCATATCACTAAGTTTTATTTTTGCTTCTGATAAATCAGTGATGTCTTATGGTAACAGACTGAAATATTACTGAATAGTGATAACTATACATAATTCTGTTTTCTATTTAATTTTCAGAAAATTTTTCTTTAAAAAAAAAAGGGAAGAAAGAAGTTCCTTCTGAAACTGTTTATTTAACTTCAAAGTCTTTTTAAAAAACCTCAATCCTCCCAGAATGGAAAGTGTTCACCTGTGACCTTCTGCCTGGACTTCTTCGCTGAATCTACTGAAAGTATGGCATGAGGATCAAATAGAAACCGAAGTCCCTACTCTTCTCATCACTAGATAAGAGAAGAAACAAAAGTGGCTTTTAGCTCTAATTCACCAGAAAACAATTCTTTGTATACCTTTGTTACAGGAAACTCCAGGAGACAAAAGGTCCTTGTACTTCTCTGTGCCAGCAAGAAACTACATACATTTTGTCAATCTTATTTTCAGATAAAAATGAACAGCATCTGAGCAAGCAAAACAGTAACTGGAGAAGCAAACAATAAAGCAAGGCTCAATTTCTAAAAGGTTCCTTAATCTAAGAAAACTACCTAATACCAATAAGATCCCCTAGAAAATTGTCACTGCCAGATTCAGCTTCCCAAGAGCAATAATAGGAAAATCTTGATGCTCAAGTCGATGAGTATTAAGGATCTTGTGGATCATTCCTCAACAAAGCACAACAGCCCTCATATTAAGTCAGATTCAATGATCACAACTTGTATTATTCATAGAAAGCCTTATTTTCCCCCCAAAAGTCTGCATATATATTATCTCAAGCTGACTGCAAATACTTTAAGAGTTTAGAAACAACTTCCACAAATTCTAAGTTATCCAATGCATCCTTTAAGGATGCAGAGTAAATTTCCACCTGGGCATGGCATGGCATGTGATTCCTCCAGCTCCTTTTCCAAATCTCTTCCTTCTATGCACTTTGTAATCTATCCTCTGAACTGCTTGTTTAGTACAGCTTAATTCAAAAGCCATTTATTTGTTTTAGACTCTAGGTTACAAAGATGCACATATACACAGTTCCAAAATTGATGGAATTATAGATTAGATTTAATAATACAGTCGCTATTAAGACAGTTGCAGAAAATGGTACAGCAGCATAGAAGAGTGGTACTTGATCCAACTTGAAACTTCAGGAAGTTGTCTCAATCAAGTCTTTAAAAAAAATCTCTTAACAAGTTTTAAAAATTGTGGGGTTTTTTTCCAGATTACTAAAATAATGTATTTCCATTACAGAAAATTTGAAAACAGACAACTCACAATCACAATCTATCTTTAAACTGTCAATTATGAATAAGAAATTAACATTACATTATATTCCCTTCTTGTCTTTTTCTTTGGGACAATGAGAGTTTACATGTATAGATTTTTCACATTTAGAAAACAATGTATATATAGATTTATAAACATATATGCAACATTTCCTAAATGACACGAAAAATACACACATTATTCAAACCACTGTTACAGTCTCACATTTGTTCATACTAGTCTTCAAAGGAAAAACTGCAAAAACATGATTAAAAGCTATATAACATCATATCCTATAAATGTACTATAATTTATAACATCTCTCTATTATTATAGCATTAGGCTTTTTTTTTCATTAATTGATACTGTAAATAATCCTGCTTGAAACAGCCTTAAATCTGTTTCTTATCCAAATTTGCTTGCCTCCTGCACCCATCTATCTGGTACTTGTGGGAGAGTTGCCTGCCAGAACACAATTCACCTCTATCACTCCTAATCAGTTTTCATTCCAATCCCAAAGAAAGGCAATGCCAAAGAATGCTCAAACTACCACACAATTGCATTCATATCACACACTAGCAAAGTAATGATCAAAATTTTCCAAGCCAGGCTTCAACAGTATGTGAATTATGAACTTCCACATATTCAAGCTGGATTTAGAAAAGGTAGAGGAACCAGAGCTCAAATTGCCAACACCTGCTGGATCACTGAAAAAGCAAGAGTTCCAGAAAAACATCTGCTTTGCTTTATTGACTATGCCAAAGCCTTGCTTGTGTGTATCATAAAAAAACTGTGGAAAATTCTTAAAGAGATGCGAATACCAGACCACCTGACCTGCCTCCTGAGAAATCTGTATGCAGGTCAAGAAGCAACAGTTAGAACTGGACATGGAACAACAGACTGGTTCCAAATCAGGAAAGGAGTATGTCAAGGCTTTATACTGTCATCCTGCTTATTTAACTTACATGCAAAGTACATCATACTAAATGCCGGGCTGGATGAAGCACAAACTGGAATCAAGATTGCCTGGAGAAATAACAATAACCTCAGGTACGCAGAAGACACCACCCTTATGGCAGAAAGCGAAGAAGAACTAACGAAAATGAAACAGAGTGAAAAAGTTGGCTTAAAACTCAACATTCAGAAAACTAAGATCATGGCATCTGGTCCCATCACTTCATGGCAAACAGGTGGGGAAACAATGGAAACAGTGACAGACTTTATTTTCTAGGGCTCCAAAATCACTGCAGATGGTGACTGCAGATATGACTTGCTCCTTGGAAGAAAAACTATGACCAACCTAGACAGCATATTAAAAAGCAGAGACATGACTTTACCAACAAAGGTTCATCTAGTCAAAGCTATGGTTTTTCCAGTAATCAGGCATGAATGTGAGAGTTGGATTTTAAAGAAAGCTGAGCATCAAAGAATTGATGCTTTTGAACTGTGGTGTTGGAAAAGACTCTTGAGAGTCCCTTGGACTGCAAGGAGATCCAACCAGTCCATCCTAAAGGAAATCAGTCCTGAATATTCATTGGAAGGACTGATGCTGAAGCTGAAACTCCAATACTTTGGCCACCTGATGTGAAGATTCATTGGAAAAGACCTTGGTGTTGAGAAAGATTGAAGGCGGGAGGAGAAGGGGACATCAGAGGATGAGATGGTTGGATGGCATCACTGATGTGATGGACATGAGTTTGAGTAGGCTCCAGGAGTTGGTGATGGACAGGGAGGCCTGGCATGCTGCAGTCCATGGGGTCGCAAAGAGTCAAACACAACTGAGCGACTGAACTGACTGACTCCTAGCGCTTCCTGCATCACTCTGTTTTGGGGGCTGTGGGAAGTCTGTAATTTATTAAAAGATGTATGAGAAAAACTGGTGCCAGCAAGTATGCTGGTTGCCTCAAAAGAGCTTCTGAGCAGCCAAAGTCTGCACCTAGGCATATGGGAGAGGCAGGTGTGTGTCTCTACCTGCTGTCAAATGGAAAGGGCGACTCCACTTCATAAGGCAGAGTGTGGGATGCCTCCAACTGCTTTTCCATCTTTCTTCTCCCTGGACTATGGCACCAGGTTAGCTGTCAGTCAGCCTGGACAGCTGAGGGGTTTCATCTTTGTTTTTATAGGAATTTTTAGCAAACAGCTAGCAGTTACCATTTTAAAGTGCCAGTCACTCAGTCGGCTCTTTGCAACCCCATGGATTGTAGCCTGCCAGGTTCCTTCGTCCTTGGGATTTCCCAGGCAAGAATACTGGAGTAGGTTGCAGTATCCTTCTCCAGGGAATCTTCCCATCCAGGGATGGAACCCCCATCTCTTGCCTCTCCTGCACTGGCAGGCGGGTTCTTTACCACTAGCACTATGGGAGAGTTATTATACAGTTATACTTTATTGTCAATTTTAACTACCATTCCAAGTAAGCCTTGGAAGATGCATAGCAGTTAGCCAGGTAGAGATGGGTGAGAAAGGACTTGCTGAGAATCTTAACAGCATGAGTAAGGAGACCGAGGAGTAGAAATGCAGGCAACTACAGGCAGTTGTCTAGTGTATAGACTCAGAGGAGAGGAAAAGACACAAGGCTGGAGACAGGAAGGGTAGTCAGGTCGCACATACTACAAGCCCTGCAAAGGACCTTGGGCCCAAACACGAGGTGAATCATGCCTGCGCTCAGATGGATAACTCTGGTATGATCAGAGGCAAGAGGATGGACCAGCTGTAAGAAGAAAGGAATTCCTGAGAAAAGAGGCGATGAGACTTGAACCCAGGCTATTAGAACACTGAAAAGGAAAAATCAGCTGGACCACGAGAGGCGGATTTGGTTAGGAGCACTCTCTGCTGCTTTAACATTCCATCTCCTGTCTCAGTGTGCTACCAGAACCATGCTGCCTTAACCCTCGGGTCAGGGTCTTAAGAGAGACGCATGCACACGTGTCCTAAAAGCTTCACAGTTATTTCTGCTGGTGATGAGGGTGGTCACAACTCTGATGGCTAATGGGTTCCAAACAGCACAGAAAGTACAAATACACATTAGTATCAGTGTCAAACATCCACACGTGTGCTTCTTTTGCAAAAAAAAAAAAAAAAAAATGGAGTAGCTTCAAAGCAGGCTGTTGGGAAGGGTTCCCTCCCCACTGCTGTGTACTGCTTCAGTCTTAAACAGACCTCGTGGGTAGAGCTGCACACATGAAAGTGGTCTCATTAAAAGTCTCCAGTCATTCATTTTGCTTATGAAAGCCACTCTACAGTGATATTCAGAACAGAAATCTCAGCTTTCCCCAGCAATGACTCTAAAATACAATTAATGCCACTTCCCGAGGAGTCTTTCGCTATGCGCTTGAGGTATTGTGTTAATTGCTGCTGCTTCATACCAGGAATCAGAATGGGAGCAAAGCAAACATGGATCCTATTAAGTTCCAGAAGACTTAAAACTGAAGTTTCTTTTTCCCCCACCCTCCTCTTATACAATGATTCTAAAAGCAGGGGACTCCATCTGGGGAACTGCAGTGACATCCAGTGGCTGTGAAGTAAAACACACCAGTTACAAAATGGTTTGTTTTATAATTAGAGAAGCGGGAGTATTTGTTTATTTCCTGATATTTGAAATCCAACATCAATAAAGCTGTGCGTACCTCTAGAAACTCATAATAACACAACCCCAGATCAGGCAAATCAGGAATCTGTAACAAAAGCAGGATATTGGGCTGCCCTCCATGATTTACTCTGCCTGGGAAAATTCTCGGCAGTATATATTAATAGTTATGGACAGAGGTAATGAAATAATGATACTGCAGTCAAAGCTCCAAATGTCATATCACCATTCAAGACATGTATAAGTTCAAGAACAAGTCATTTCCAAAACGATCCCCTTCTCAGCCAAAATAAATAACTGGCTCTGCAATAAAGTGGACCAGGCTGGATCAGTTAGATTCCAGTAATTTCAGTACTATCTGGCTGAAGGGTTATATGAAAATGTTCTTGAGGTTTCAAAATTTCAATCTGTATTTATAGCATGTATGAAAGATGGAGATGGAGAGTGAGAGAGAGAAACCAATTATAGATTCCCAAAAAAATTTGCCTGATCTAATGGGGTGAAGAAAAAACAAACTTGCTTCCATGGAAAACATATACGCTTGAGAATCTGACAGGTATATAGATTTGTGCAAGGTTTAACTCTAGGTCAGGTATTTTATCACCAATTCTTTGTATTCTTATATGTAAAATGGAGATGAAATTAATGTACCTTGCAGGGTTGCTATGAAGCTAAATACTGAGTGTCTATCAAGATGAAAGTGAAGCCTCTCAGTAGAGGCCCTGCACACACAAGATGCACGTTGGTAGTAGCTATCACACATATACATTCATATTAAAATAAAAAGAAGTCTTCTTTGCCACACCAACCGTCACTCTGAAAACAGACTTTGGATTCAACGCGTGCATGTGTGCTCCATCGCTTCAGTCATCTCCAGCTTTTTGTGATCCTCTGGACTGTTGCCCGCTAGGCTCCTCTGTCCGTAGGATTTCCCAGGTAACAATACCGAAGTAGGTTGCCATGCCCTCCTCAGGGGATCTTCCCAACCCAGGGACTGAACCCACATCTCCTGTATCTCCAGCATTGCGGGCAGATTATTTACTGCTGACCCACCAGAGAAGTCCTTTGGATTCGATAACCCTACCATATTTTTAATGTCACATGCTCCTCCTCCTGACCTCAGTAATCTGCGGTGTGCTTAAATGGATCAGAAACAACAACAGTAGCACATCTATTAACAACATAACATGTCTCTAAAACTTTCCTAAGCTTATCTGGGACATTAAAGTCAACTGGAGTGCAGAAAACTCCTAGCTGTCATGATCTCATAAGTCAAAATGTTTTTGCCTACAAGGTTTCAGGATCTCACAAACACTAAGCCTCATATGTGTGCAGACCATGACGTGAAGATGGTATAATGTGACATGCATCACTAGCAGAAATGAGAGATGGGCAAGGACCAAGCCAGGAAACCACAGATAATTTGATGTAAACGCAAAATGAATTTGCTTAGCCTCCAAATGGTTAAAACTTGCATTTGGGTCTTCTCAGTAGTAGACTTTAAGTCAGATCCTACCACTTTCTGATGCAAAAACCTCCAGTTACTTTTTGCCTTACTCACTGTAAAAGTTCAGTCCCCTCCATGGCCTGAGGGCCCCACAGAAGCTCCATGCAGTCCCTTTCCACCACCTTCCCGACTCCCTAAGTGTCCACCTCTCGGCTGCTTCCTGAACACAAGCAGGTTGCCAAGTCCAGGCCTTCCCTGTTTATGTTCCCTTCTTCCTGAACAATCTTCTTCCATTTAAGTGAAAGAGCTGCGCCTATCTGCTTCAATCTCCACCCAAACATCACACTGTCAGGGACACCTTCCCTGATTTCCCTGCCAGCCCTAGACTCCCTACCCCATTCTCTGCCTTCATTTCCCCCCCAGTGCTAATCATTACTTAAGAGATTACACATTTTAATCATGTGTCTCTTGTCTTTCTCTTCCCATCAGAATGCAAGTTCATCGGGGCATTGCTTTTTGTCTATTGTGTTCCTACTGTACCCCCAGGATCCATATACAAAACAGGCTTGTGCAAATCAGTCCATCGCCATTTGTTAAGCTATTGGAAGAAAGCAATCAGGAAAGGCAGAGGGGGCAGAGGGAGTTCCTAGTTTTTGTGGAATCTGCGAAGTGAAAAAAAAAATGAAAATACTTAGGATTTTTTTTAATGTACACATATATATAGAAAGGTAGTTTACACAAGTGAACACACAGGCGAGAGATAATGTCAAAATAGAGAAACTAAAGAAACATTTCAGTGTTGTTAAATTGTGGATAGCATTGCTTACTTCTTGACATCTTTATTTCTAAGTTATTGGCAGTGAGCCTAATTATTTTTGTACTAAAAATATTTTTAAAAAATAATAGACTATTCCTTCACCTTTAGAATTCTATACATTGAAAACCCAGTATTTCTATCAGAGAGAGGTCAACAGTGTCCCCTGAACAACATGCAGAGCTCACTAGCTGGTCAGCAAAGTTTCGGCAAATGGTTTATCCTTTGATTCTTTAAGTCAACAGGACGCAAAGATTTACAGTTCAATATATGAGTGCCTCACTCTATTCACAAAGGACATTGTCATCTGTACAGCATATTTAAGGGGGAAACACTCCATCCTACTTGTTTTCATTTTAACATGCAAATAGTAAAAATGTTGCTTAATACCACTCTTAGGCTGAAAAGATATTGCAAGAGTATTTATAAGCTACATACTCACAAATACAATTCAAAAACACACTGGTTTTACTCTTCATGCTGAAAAAGACCACAGCACCATAAAAGTTGTTTTTGTCACACTGTTAGATAAAGAGGTGGAAGAAATAAAAAGGAAAAAACTGTTCCTCAGGACTTTATTCGGATAGTCATTAACTATTATCATCTAACATCTCAGTGTATCCTTACAGAAATAAAGCAGTAGATTTTTTTTTAAAGGAAGGGAAAGTGGTAAATCTAATACACATTAGTAATCCAATAGCATTAATGTCTGCAATTTTTCTACTGTATAAAGATATTATCTGAGTAAAAGCAAAGAGGATTAAAAAAAAAGAACACAATAAAGCTTTGGAACTCAATTTCTTTCTCATAAGCTTTGGCCTAATGCTTGGTTAATGAAACCATGAAACAATATTCTCACATCTTTGATTTTATTTCAGCAGTTTCCAGAAAATACAGTAATGGAGAAATATATTTCTATTCAGTGCCTAAAAGTTTAAATTTAGTATGTAGCTCAAATTAATTCTCAATGTTCCATTTTAAGCTTCTACATTAAAAGACTTGCACAAATCTTTTTATTCCTCATATAACCTGCAGTGGTCTCCATGAACACTGCTGCTTGATTTACAGGGTAGATTTTATTACCGAACTTCAAGCTCTTTGTTAGGGATAAATCATCATGACTGTAACTGCAAAAGATGTTTAATGATTTTTAAAGTCTCTCAAAGAGAAAAAGTTAAGAGTATAAAACACTTTTATTAGATATTATGTTAATTAAGAGCTACTTTGCTAAAAGCCATAAGTAAACAAAATAGTTTGGAATTATGGCACGTGCCTTTCTAGAGTCACCACCACATTCTAAGAGGTTAATGATCATAAATAGAAGTTAAATTAGTTACAAATGGCAAGGAAGAAAATATACATTGGGTTTTTTCTGGCCTATGAAAGTGAGACAGCAAGTCACATGGACCAGTATAGCATACCTGCAAGATTCGAGTTTTCCTGGCAGGTATAGGCTCAGTTGTGGAGATCAGCTGACATGTTATGGCCCATTAACTCTCAAACAGAGGGTGGAAGGGTGGGCTGGGGTTCAGAATCCCTGTGGGGACTATCCAAGCTTCTTTTCTGCAGGTTTCCCCCTGTCCTCTCCCAAGGTCTTGACACATCTTAGGACAGCAATCTTCAAACAGGAAGTACTACGGACACTTTCTGAATTATTTAGGGAATGCAAGGGACTTTAAATGAACCAATCACTTTCCAGAATTTTTTGAAGATGGATCCTCCTAGGAACATAACTTTTCTGCCAACATCATCTCCATTGTACTTCATAAGACAAAGGCAAACTTCTCATCCAAACTGAACCTAGCTTTGGTACACTGCTCTCGGGCATAAACATGTTTCCTTTGTTCTATGTATCAAACAAAGGAAAATGTTTATAATACTAGTAGCTAGCTATGCAAGAAAGTGAATAACTCTCATAGCTAGGTATAAAATTCTCAGTTCCTTAAACAAATTGAAGGAACAAACTGTGCTGTCACTGACCAATTATTTAAAATAATTTTGATAATTTACTACTAAGTTGTTTGATATATAATGCAAAGGAGTTGGTGGTAGGCTAAATAATAGATACCCACATCTTAATCCCTGGAACCTTCGAACGTTACCTTAAACGATAAAAAACAAAACAAAAGTTTGCACATATAATTGATTTAAGGATCTTGAAGTAAAGAGATTACCCTGGGTTATGCTGCATAAACCCTAAATGCTACTGTTCTTATAAGACAGTGACAGTGCGAGAGTGCACATGGAAAGAGAGAACACGGTGTGACTGTGGAGACAGAGAGTAGAGCGATGCAGCCGTAAGCCAGGCCATGCCAGCAGCCACAAGAAGCTAGACGAGACAAGAGGTGAAGCCTCTTCGTGAACCTCCAGAAGAAGTTCATCCCTGAAGATACCTTGAATCCAACCCACTGATTCTGATTTCAGACTTCTGGCCTCCAGAATGGTAAGGGAATAAACTTTGGTTGTTTTAAGCCACCAAGTTTATGCTAATTTGTTACAGTAGCCAAGGGAAACTAATATAAAACTCTAAGAATCAAATGGCACTGTCCTAACAAACTCCTTCCTTTCTCATCTACCTATTGTGGGAATATCTGTAAAAATAAGAAAAGGGAGACAAAATTGTTGTTGAATTCTGTCCCATTCTAGCAGGAAAATGGAAATAGTTTATGAGTTTTTAAAAGGTTTGAGAAGAAAAGCCTCTACAAGTTCACAATACAGCGATGCATTTCCAACTGAAAATAAGACTATTTTTTATGTTTATGACTTTCAAATGTGAAGGAATTATTTATTTCTTTAAGAAAAATTTAGGGTATACACTCGCATAAAGTGAAACACCACTGTGGGTATTTCCCATGGCTGTGCTATAATTAATGCAAAATGTAGCCCACATTACAGCATATTTTACTAACCTCTCAAAAATTTTCTTTGTGCTGCTGCTGCTACTGCTAAGTCGCTTCAGTCGTGTCCAACTCTGTGTGACCCCATAGATGGCAGCCCACCAGGCTCCCCCATCCCTGGGATTCTCCAGGCAAGAACACTAAAAATTATTATGCAATGTATCTTTCCATCAACTTAGACTCTATGGTTTAGCTCCCAAATTTCCATAGATCATTATGGAAACAATGAGAGGTGGTAAATTTGTAATACTTCTATCTTAATTTCTATTCTTATTTTTTATTCTTATTCTTATTCTTATTATTTCTATTCTAGTGCTACTTCATTTTTCTCTCAATCATCACCAACAAAAATCAAAAACAAAGAAAAGGATGATTCATAACTGTCCTCTGTCTTTCCATAAGTGAAGCAAAGCTTTGCCATATGATCAAAATTATAAAGGACATAAAAGCAATGATATGACCATGATTTTGTGTCCTTACCTAGACCTACATGGGGCAGGTGCTCAAAAAGGGTCCAGCTGTGGTCATCAATGTAATGATTCTTCAGGATCAACAGCTGGCAAACATCTCGGGCAGTTATGTCACTGGGTACCTCTAAAGCTCTGCTGGTTTCATCTTCACTGTATACTTTAATTACCTGTGTATGTAGAAAAAAAAAAAAGAGCTAGAATAGTCTGTTTAAAACATCATTCTAATAAGTCATTGAACTTATTGGTTGAGTTAATTACAAATTCCTCATACAGTCTATTTTACATCTAATTTTCTTATATATGGAGCAAATGGTGCCCATCCAAGACTTGTTTATAACATGTCAAAGTCACTCTGTCTGACCACTTCCAATCTGTTAAGTGTGTAAACTTCAGGCCATTCAATGACCATTCAATGTCATTTTCCACTACTCTGATCTACTAAAATGCTATTCACCTCTTATCAACATTTAAAATTATCCATTCCATATTTTAATCTGTAAATAATTCAAGTAACACAGGTGATTTATTCTCAGATATACACAAGTTGTAATAGCAGCAAAGATTTCTCTATTTCAGCTTATAGGAACTTTGGCAAAGACTGGCTAGAGGCTCACAAAATCCTTTTTTTCTTTTCTTCCTTGCAAGTAGTTGTGTCCACAGGATTGAGATTTGGTCAATAGGATGTAAGTACATGCAATGTGACACTTCCAGGCCTAATCCCTACAGCTGTCCCAGATACTGTCCCCCATTCTCTTACACCACCTGCTCACTGAATGGAGATGATGACAAAGTCCTAAAGAGGAGAGCAGAGCTATGGGACAGAAGGAGGCTTTGTCTCTGAATGACCACATAAAAGGTGCTCAACTAGTAATGCCTGCAAGGAACTTTGACAAGAGCAAGAAATTAACTTTTACTGCTAACTTATTGTGACTTTGTATTTATCTATTACAGCAGCTTATGTCACCCCCAAAACATACAGAATCAGAGAAAGTTTCATGTACAGCACTCCCTTCAACATTTACCAAGTTGTGCTACATGCTAGAATTTCCACTATTAACTATGGTATGTCATATATAAATTAAATTATTGATGATGAACTAAATACCTATGAAAATAGTATAGTAAGATCAACACACACAAATGTCTGGAAGTTATAAGAAAACTCAATATAAGAAATATTCTTGTTATAAAAATGTCGACATTTAAACATTTTTAGCAATTTAGATAAATGAAAATTAAAATGATATATCAATTCTCTCCTATTGATTATTTTTCTAATTACATAAAATGACTGGAATGAAATAGTTACTCTCTTACAATGACAGTGTTATAAATTGGCAAAACTATTTTTTACATCTATTGGAAAGTCTCAAAGCATGAGAGAGGCTATTTCTTCAACTTAGTAATTTCACTTAGGCAAACTATCTCAGTAAATCTGTCCTAAATGTGGGGAAAATAGCTGTAGATATGTCCTGCAAAGCATTATGTATGTTCTATCAACCTAAATATTCCACAATAAAAGAGGTAAACAATAGTACTTTCACAAAATGGAATATTATAAGGTACTTAAAATGTTATTCAAGAAAATGACATAAGAACTTTAAAAAAAATTCTTAAAATAAAATAAGGACATTAAAGTATAAGTTATGCACAGTTGTATTGGCTGGATTGGCTACCAGGCACTGACTCCTCACTGAACTGCATTCCGATTGGCTTTTAGAGAACCACTGCCTAAGGAGGCAGTGCCATCAGTCTCCGTGATGCTGGCAGCTCTACCTTCAGCTCAGAGACAGAGTAGTGGAGCTGCTGAAACTTGCTCGTCACAGTTGACTGTTAAACATTCAGGAACTTGGCCAGCCAGGCATCTTGAAATCAGCCATGGTGAGAGAATGTATACTCAAGAATACAGCAAATGCCACAAATAGGTCTTTTTTAAAGAAAAAAAATTTTAGAGCCAGTTTACCACTGCATGATTGCCTCAGCTCCACAGAGAATATATTATCTAGATGGATCAATCAACGCCCAGAGTTTCCCCGGCAACAATGACTCTTTCAGAGACGGGGACATGACCTAATCAGAGCTGATCAGGGCCAATCTGGACATCATAAAGTGGGTATTCTTTTCCACTGGGCAGGGGTAGGTGTGGCTGCTACGGTTCACAAAGAGAAAGACTGTGGAAAAAATAGGGTCCCACATGGAATAAATCACACCAAGAGATGAAAAGAGTCCTGAGAATAACCCTGCGCCCTTGGACCAAGGAACTTTTGAAGTTTTGTGTTTTAATCATATGTGTGCTATGAGGATGTACACTTCTAGTGGTGATATCCATCTACTTATCCCCCTTCTTCTAGCCGTGGACCTTCTCTAACTCCTCCATACTGCTAGAGGAATAAACTTTCTAACAGCCGATCATATCAGGTCATTCAGGGGCTCTTCACTGTCCTAACCCAAGCAGCTCATTGTGCAAAGTCCCCATGCAAAGTGCACATCCTCTGCCAAGTGTTTTAATATAAGGCTCGCTTCCTAGGTGGTTCACTGGTAAAGAATACACCTGTCAATGCAGAAGACATAGGAAATGTGGGCTCAGTTCCTTGGTCAGGAAGATCTCCTGGAGAAGGAAATGGCAACCCACTCCAAAAATCGCATGGACAGAGGAGCCTAGCGGGCTACAGTCCATGGGGTCACAAAGAGTTGGACACAACTGAGTGGCTGGGCATGCCCATGTACGTCAGCGAAAGAGTTGGCTGTTGCCCTCAGAGAGCTGAAGCACAGTGGGGAAAGCAGTATCCAAAACAAAACAATAACCAGAAAGTAGGACATAAAAATGCAGTATGTTACTCAGTCATCAAATGGGAATTAAGAGAAACCCAAAAGACATCCCTGGGAAAGTGATATTCAGGCGAAGACCTGAAGAAGGAGTGGGCAGCAACCAGGCAAAAAGAGAGTAAGAGCATTTCAGGATAAGAGAAGTGAAGTCATACAAAGCCCCTGGGACAAGAAGAAACTTGGCAGGTCCTAATGATTAAGAGAATCAGGGATGGCAGGAGTAGCAAACAGAGAGGACGGTCCTAAGGAAACAAGTCGTAAACACGATGGTCGTAAGAGGGCTGTAAGACCCTAAGTTCAGAACTGACTTAAGAATCACTGAGCTTACAGGTGGTAAACAAACTTGTGGACATGGATAAGTCAGACAAGGGAGAAAAGGAAGAAGCATGAGGGAAAAAAAGAATCTAGGTCTGAACCCTGAGAAAGTCCAGTATTTAATGGTGAGTTAGGTAGGCTGCAGTCCATGGGGTCGCTAGGAGTCGGAGAGGACTGAGCGGCTTCACTTTCACTTTTCACTTTCACACATTGAAGAAGGAAATGGCAACCCACTCCAGTGTTCTTGCCTGGAGAATCCCAGGGATGGGAGAGCCTGGTGGGCTGCCGTCTATGGGGTTGCACAGAGTCGGACACGACTGAAGCGACTTAGCAGCAGCAGAGTCAAGAAAATCTGAAAGATGAAGCGAAATAGAGAACCAGGGAAGTGGGGCCCCAGGGAATAAAGCCCAAACTCTAGCACACACACAGCCTGCATGAAATCTCCTTATACTACCAATGGAGAGGCTTTGTTAAAATGTCTCATTTTTGTTTCTACTTATTTCTCCTTGAAATATATGAAAAGGGGAGAGAGAATCTAACCCTTAACTCTTTAGTAGGTTGAATATGTCCCTTGTCAATATTATTACTACACTAAACTTTCCTATTTAAGAAAAATATCAAGTCATAAGTGAAACTACATGACTACTACAGATTTAAACTAAGGTACAAACTTTTGTGATCATACAAAAACCAAATAGCAGGGTTGCTCTTAAGAATCATTAGAGCAAAACAGTGCTATCCTATTTAAATCCTCCACATACTGAAAGATAAAAACAGAGAGATATGGAGATCATATAATCATGATATTTAATAAAGGGATATTGTACATTTCCAATTGAGTGAGTGAGTGAAAGTCACTCAATGGTGTCCAACTCTTTACGACCCCGTAGACTATACAGTCCATGGAATTCTCCAGGCCAGAATACTGGAGTGGCTAGCCGTTCCCTTCTCCAGGGGATCTTCCCAACCCAGGGATCGAACCCAGGACTCCCGCATTGCAGGCAGATTCTTTACCAGCTGAGCTATCAGGGAAGCCCATGCAGTGGCCCAAATCCTCAACTTTCTATATAAAGTAAAAAAAAAAAACGGGGGGTGGGGTAAAAAGAAGTCATATCAATTGATCCACGAGATCATTTGCAATTGTTTATTAGCAAGAAGAAATCCTCCTGGAACCCTAAAGAAGAACAGGAACTGTCTTTGTCTCATCAATGAGCAGACACTTGATTAGCAAGAAGACAAGCATTGATAAGATCTGTCTACAACATCCCACCAAGATGAACAGAGACAGCTCCAGAGGACAGCCAACAATGTACACACAGGCTGTGTTGAGGAAGCCCTCAAGTGTCACTGTAATCTTGAAAGAGCAGCCTTGGCCTTTAGAGTGGTTTACAGTTTAAACTGCTCTGGGAGCATGTGGCATCCAGCAATGAAAACGTAATATAAAGACCCAGTAGCCCCTGCAAGAGGACATGCTGGCATGTGGATGGCTGACATCCTTATCACGGCAGTTTATATACTTTACACCCCAACTCCCCTAGACTGGCCCTTCATAAAAAAAAAATAAGTGGAGGCAAGAGATTAAAAAATTAACATAACTCATTTTGACAGCAGTAGACACAACAATGTTCAAATATACAAAGAGCAAGAAATGGTTAACTTCAGAAAAGAAATCTGAAAGCCTAGGGACTAAAACAGATGAACGACTTAAAACATAAGACAAAGGCTATTGCCAAAAAGTAGGGACTGTAGTTGAAAGTCAATCTGATATATACTGCTTTGCCCTCAAAGCACACAGAGTAGTCATCTGTTATTTTCCCCGGAAATTCTGATTCTTAGAGCAGATTATGTGCGAAGCCTCAGGAAAGCCCTGGGCAGAGGCTAAGCAGTCAGCCTTTCTCCTCCTTCCTGAAGTCTCAAAAAAGTGATGGAACAGGATGGCTAGTTCCTTTCCCAACTGGATTCATCCTAGAATATGGGGAAAAAACTCATGATTGTCATCTGGTCATTTGGCAATACCACAGAGCAGAAAGGGGCACTGGACCCATTGGTAAGTAACTAGCTACTTGATAACCTTCCCCCATTTATTGCTTTTTTCTTCAGACAAAAGAGGAAAAGATGATAATCACTCAGCAGGTAAAAAAAAAGCACAGACTAAGCATAACTACATGAGCAAGAATCTACAGGATGAAGCAAGAAACCTTTTTTTTAAAAAAAAAGAAAGAATGAGCAAAAGAGAAGGAAAAAGACCACTGGATATGGCCATTTTCTGTGTCAAAGTTTCTATTTTGGGAAAAAATTAAATTTGATTTTTAGATTAAGTACCCTTAAATTGGAGAAGGAAATGGCAACCCATTCCAGTACTCTTGCCTGGAAAATCCCACAGATGGAGGAGCCTGGTAGGCTACAGTCCAGGGGGTCACAAAGAGTCGGACGTGACTGAGCGACTTCACTTCACCCTTAAATACCACATGTAATATTTAATTAAATATGTTAAACACTATCATTTAAATACCAAGATCTTACTAGAATGAAAATTACCTAACTTTTCAAAAGAAAGATAAATGCACTTATTGTACCTATTAATTATATGTTTATTTATAATTAATAGAAAATAAGGAACAAGGTAAAGTCCATAGAAATTTGATTTCAACTAGGTCCCAAAGTAAAGCTTATTTCTACTGCTCTTTAAAATTTTATCGTCCAAGTAAAGCCAGATTATAAAGATATCTTTTAATGCTTCAGATATTTTTCTCCATTATTTTTAACAGATAGGCAATGTACCTAAAACAGTGAAATATTTTTATATAGAGGTCAGAGTAGCCCTGGATTTTTACATTCTTCTAAATAAGGAACGCAACGTCCTAAGATAAGAAGAGACAGATATTTTGAATTAAGCAACTCAGTGTTTTCCCTTGAAGGAAATGGCAAATAATATATTCATTCTTGCTTTTTCCAAACCTCCAGCAAAACATTATATTTAAAAACAAAGACTGTTCCAAAAGATCCTAACAGTTCAAGAAAAGCTATTGCTTCCTTATTGCTACCCTTCATATTTTACTAGCTGTCAAATATTTATTAAGAACAAAACAGTACATAGTTTGGAGAAATCAGATAGTAGGGACTTAAATTCTTGTCATTAGATGAGACATTCAACAACATATTTTATTTGAGCATGAGCATTACATGTTCAATTAGCTATCAGATATTAACTCAAAACAGAGACTGTCACCAGTATCAGAATTACAAGAAGTGACTGACATAAACGGGTCCATTTCGTACTCCGGTGGCCCCTTTCAATTTTATTCCCTATGAGCCTTCCCTTATTCTCTACCTCTGATCATATGTTTCTCAGTTTCTTTAATCAGCCATGCCCCTTCCTGACATGGGGCCTTTGCACCTTTTACTACCACTGCCTAAAACACTGTCCCTCCACCTTCTGCTTCTCCTCCCTCAGATAAACCATCCATTCTGTGGGGAAGTTTTCAGTGCTCCTCCCAGCCCTTTGTTTCATGTATGCATATGTGCAACTATGTGATTACTATGCATCAGCTTCCACTACTCAGCATGCTGCATGACACCAGGGATGACGTCAATACGTGATTCCCACAATGTTCCTCCAGCAGCCAGCACAGCGCCTAGCACAGGGTAAACACTCCTTTACCGATGACTGATGCCATCATGAATGGCTCTGTAGGAGACAATACTAGGGATTCCAAAACAGTAGCTTGGAAACCTCACAGGGTTTAAAAACTTCTAGGGAAGGAAGGGCCCACATGAGACCAAAGAGAAAACACAGGCGAAGTTTTCAAGAAATCGGCAGACTCAACAAAGGTGGATGAGATGACATCTCTAGGACTTTGTGAGAATTTGAAAAAAAATAAAGACCATATGTGTGGAACAAATATCATGAGCAAAAATACCTGGACTGAAGAGGCAAAAACTATGCATGAGACAGGAGACGGAAGACTCAGGTGAGACGACAGAGACCGAGTTCCCAGGCCTATGGAAGAAGTATCCTGGCCCAGCACTGCTGGACACTGGTTTCCATCAGTGCGAACTAGCGAGGAGGGCACCCCAAGAGTGGATCCCTTTTAATATACACAGATGACAAACTACCTTTTTTTCAATGGCTGGAAATAGATAATTAAGTTTTAAAAAGACAGTTTTACTAGAATAAGATTATCAAGTGGTAAGAGAATGATAAATAACCCATGGCGATCTAATCATTTGGGAACAAGTTCAGTTACAAGTAACAGAAAAATCTATTTGGCTTATTAACCAAATTAAAGTTTTGATTTTTTTTTTTCTTTTTCTCACATTTGAAAACAGAGGTGGACAGCTCAGGGTCTGATGAGGCCATTCCATCAAGTAACTATGGATCCAGGCTCTTTTTTTTTTTTTTTCCTTTATTTTAATTTACAATACTGTAATGGTTTTGCCATACATTGACAAGATCCAGGCTCTTTAAATGTCAGCTCACAATCCCTCAAGGTCACAAGGTGGATCATCCCCACACCACCTCTGTAAAAATCCTCAACTTGGTTACATCATCATATTTTAGCAGGAACATTAGAGTGTGTGCCGGGATAAAGAGATAAACTAACTCAGAGTCAAAGCATCTGTGTGGCTGGGGATCCATACAGATCTTCTGGGCGTTTCATATGAATTCAGAAAGCCAGGATGAAGTTTTTGCTGTATGAATTCATTTCCCGTCTAGCATCAGGGCCTGAGGCCCAGTGTGGCCTCACTACTGGAAATGTCCCAAGCCTGGCATGGCAGGGGAGTTAGCACTGCCCCACCTGACAATCTGGATCAGTGACACTGGAGAATCATGCCATGTCTAGGCTTCCAACCAAGAGAAGAAAGCGTGTCTGCAGGCAAAGAGGGGCCCAGAAACTCTCCTTCAAGCCCCTTTGCTCTTCTCTGTTCTGATCCTTTCTGCTCTCCTTCTCAGGCCAAGAGCCAGGCAAATTGCTCATTCCTCAGACTTTCCTTCTCCCTCAAGGATGGCAAAAAAGACCCTAACTCAAGCAGGTGTCCAATTTTATAAAGCAAGATATCAGAAGCCCTTTCAGTGTGCTCTGTTATGTGGTAGGAAAAAGGGCAAAAGAAACAGCTCCAATTTCATTATAAAAGAAAGTAAACATTAAAATTAAGTCTAAAAATATCCCAAACCGTGGACACACACATATACATATGAATATATTCATGTTATTTTAGGACCTAAATCCAACACAAATAATAAAGAGGGTCAAAGCACAAATCCCACTCTAATGTTCCCAGTAACTTCATCAAAGGAGTGTTCTCTGAAGCCTCAGTGTTTTTAAAACTCATGTAATTCCTGTGACGATGCCAGTGCTGACTAATTCATCTTTGAAGTGAAAAAAAAAAAAACCTTCACAAGTGCTAATGCTTATTCATATTTAAAGCAGAAAACCACTGGTCATGCTTATGTTGGACACAATGTTATTCCAGTATCTCATTTCAGTTTTTCAGCAGTCGTTTGTTCCCAGAATAACCATAAGACATGCCTAAGCAAAAAAGTTAATAACTGTTTCTCACAGTGAGGAAGAAGGACAAGTAGGGGAGGGGCAAGGGGAGAAGAGTTTAGAAAAGGGGAGAAAACATGAGGAGAGGAAAGAGAATATTTATCAGAGCCCAGGACCCATCAGACTTTTTGCTGTAAATTTTTGAGCCACCTGGCATCAACCGAAGCACTTTTAGAACCTTCCTGTTTCAGTGATTTTCAAAAGCACATCTTCTCACATTTAACTTCTCTGAACCTTAGGTGTAACTTATCATCAATGGTTATGGCATAGTTTAA
The DNA here is from genome assembly GCF_032405125.1 of Capricornis sumatraensis. Classification (NCBI taxonomy): domain Eukaryota; kingdom Metazoa; phylum Chordata; class Mammalia; order Artiodactyla; family Bovidae; genus Capricornis; species Capricornis sumatraensis. The sequence goes on along the minus strand of NC_091071.1, from coordinate 76,180,372 downwards.
TTGGAAGCATATAAGATAATGATACTTTTTGTGATGTAGGGTGCCAGAGAATCAATGAAATATGTGATATTCAGTCTTCTGATACACCTGTGGGTATTATTTCATGAACTTTTAACAGCATGCATATCACTTTCTAGACCTAACATTCCCATATTGTGATAGCACTAGGGAAAACTGATTTATATCTATTTTTTATAATTTTACCTTTTTCTCACTTTTCTAAATATTTCTTTTCTATCAGTGCAAAGCATGTGTATCAGTATAAAACATGTATAGTTCCTTAAAATGGGGTAGGAAATGGCAACCCACTCCAGTGTTCTTGCCTGGAGAATCCCATGGACAGAGGAACCTGGGATGGCTATAGTCCATGTGGCTGCAAAGAGTCGAACACAGCTGAGTGACTAAGTACAAGTACATTCCTATAAAAAAAAAATGGCAGCAATACTGTTAGAATTATAAAATACTTAAGGCTGCCAGGACTCTTAGAAACACCCACTGAAATCATCTCATTTTACAAGTGAAGAAGCTGAGACTGAAGAGAGCCTGACTTGCCAGGGGATCCATCTGCTCACTGGCAGAACCTACCAGGGAACCTATCTCTGGATTCCTACCTGGTCTTTCCAATCTGCTTACCCAACTTTGCGGTGCTGTTTTGACAAGACATCTTGGATAAACACATTAGATAATTGAAAACCCAAATATGCAACCATATGCAAATATGGCTCAAAGCACCCAGCTTTCTGAATGTCAAAAAAGTTATTCTTTGTGTTTCACATTTTTCAGCACAACTTGCCAGGAAAGAAAAAAAAAAAAAAAGGCATATTCAGAAACAGCCAGCAGAGGGAGTCTTTATTTCTTGGTGCAAATAAAACAGGATGCTTTGAAAGTTGTTTTAATTTTGTTAGCCCTTTAATATTTAATATTGCTTTATTATTATTGGGCTTCTCTGGTGCTCAGTTGATAAAGAGTCTGCCTGCAGTGTGGGAGATCTGGGTTCAGTCTCTGGCTTGGGAAGATCCCCTGGAGAAGGAAAAGGCTACCCATTCCAGTATTCTAATCTGGAGAATTCCATGGACTGTATAGTCCATGGGGTCACAAAGAGCTGGACACGACTGAGTAACTTTTACTTTTTTCACTTTTACTATTATTAACCCTATAGAGGTCCTGCTTAAAATAGTTGTAAGCTTCTAACAAATTTAAATCAATTTTTAAACATTCTGAACTTTTTGAATTTTTAAGATAAATCATGTCTAAATTTTTAATAAGAAGTGTTACGGATGGGGTGGAGGGTGGTGTGTATATATTTTTATATATATATACATGTCACTTCGGGTGGTATATAATATAAAGTCCCCTTTCCTGGAACTCAAGCTGATCATGGCAAAATTTTTGAATGATCATGGCAAAATTTTTCTTCAAATCCTGATAAAACTACCCCAACTAATTTGACTTCTGAAACTATAAAATAAAACTCCTGGTATCTTCACAGACACAACTGAATGTGTATATCCAAATGTGAAGTCCAATTAGGAAGCTATAAACAACACAGGACAATGCTGTTTTGCCAAAATGGTTTTTTAATCCCTCTTTTGAAACTGTCTTAAGAGCAAGCATTTTTAATATCCTATGGGAGTAGAAAAATCTTTATCCTTTCAGAGAGCTTAATAACTGAAATAACCAAAAGTCTTACTTCTTGTTTTCTGCCAAAAAGAGATTCTTATTTTTTTAGATTTGGCTTAGGGTGCTGAGGCATGGCCAGGAGAGTCAGCCCTAAGACCGGCCCTGAGCAAGAGTCTTAGACTGTTAATCAGCCCAGCTATTTTTAATCTGCTTTCATTGCCAAAAGTGGACCAGACATTCTAGTTTGCAAACTAATATGAGGTATGGCCCTCATTCATGCAGAGGTTCAGACCAGGTGCTTGAGGCCATTAGTGGACTCCAAAAATCTGCTCTGTGATCAGATCCTAGACCACCAGCTTATCAACTATGAGTCTTAGATTCCTCATCCTGTAAAATGGGCAAAGTGACAGCAAACTCATAGCAGTCTGTTCATAATAGTGACTACTATTATACATTTTTGAAAGCAAAATAAGTCCCAAGAGATTTCTACTGAGGTCCAATGAACTCTCTCATATGGTTTGATCACTATATCTTTAAGGCAAGATTGAGTGCACATCAAGGAAAAAATAGCTAAGAGGGCAAAAGAAAGAGTGATTAGAGAAAAAAAAAGGTGAGATTTGTCCAATGAGTAGACTACAGGTGGGCTTCCTGGCAGCTCTGCTGGTAAAGAATCCACCTGTGAGGCAGGAGACCCCAGTTCGATTTCTGGGTTGGGAAGATCCTGGGAGAAGGAATTCGCTACCCACTCCAGTATTCCTGGACTTCCTTGGTGGCTCAGATGGCAAATAATCCACCTGTCAGACAGCAAAGAATCTGCTTGCAATGCGGGAGACCTGGGTTCAAGCACTGGGTTGGGAAAATTCTGGGAGGAGGGCATGTCAACCCACTCCAGTATTCTTGCCTGGAGATCCCCATGGACAGAAGAACCTGGCAGGCTACAGTCCATGGGGCTGCAAAGAGCTGGACATGACTGAGCAACTAAGCACAGTTCAGCACAGACTTCAGGTGAGAGGCAAGAGCTTGGCAGCTGCAGGGAGGAGCCCACTCTGCAGCCTGCATGCGCCAATCAATTCTGACAGGCAGTCCCTGTGCAGGCAGGGCTCACCTGGGCTCAGTCCTGCCTCATCATTCATTAGCACTGTGCTTTGGGTAACTTCTCCAAGCCTCACTTTTCTCATCCCAGACTGGGTTTGCCCACCACTCCTTTAGGGTTCTTAAGAGGATTAAAGAGACCATGTAATTAGTGCTGAACACAGTATAGCTGCTTTTATTTCTATTGGTGTATGTGGATGGTAGGGAGTGCTCAAAACTGCCCAGGGCAACAAGCTGGGGGGTGGGGTTGGGGTGAAACAGAGCTCATGAAAAACCAGGGTGGACCAGCTAAAACGGGCCCTGAGTGCACGGCTTCTCACCACAAGGTATGGAACACAGGGAAAAGGAAAGGAGTGCTACAGAAAGACAAATACAAAGAACGAAATGCCAATAACAGGTCAGTATCAAAAAAGCCCAATTTACTTTTTTTTTTATGCGTTTATTCAATGAATAGGAATTATATCTCAGCTTTGCACATTCCTGTGCTGGGCAATTGAGTCTAGTGATGATCAAAACTGATACAGCCCCTATCAGCATATAGCTCACAGTCCAGTAATGTCCCCTCTGTCTACTGAGGCAATGTCTTAACACTAGGTACAACTGTACCTCTTTCAAATGTTATATATAACCCAGAAGTCCCTGATGGATAATCCCTCGGAGAGTGAAAGGGGAAGTTATCTAAATACCTATCTTATTATATTTAAAGCTATATTCCCAGATTTTTAAGAAAATATTCATCAGCATATAATAGTTGGATTAATTTTTTAAATTTAAATTAGAGTCTTCATTTCAGAAAGTGAGCAGAGGGAACAAGAATTTGAGAGACATATTGTCTTTTGTTCCCTGGCTGCACAGTATCAAGGACAACTACTTTTTGGTTGACTCATTTGTTACAAGAAAATTTTTGGATACCTATTTAACAGGATAGAGCCCCCCCCCACCACCACCATTTTTAATAGGCAGATTTTAAACTGTTTATGAAACTAGTAAAACATGCCAGATGGGGGGGGGGGGGGAAGAAATTCACATTTGTTGAGCTTCTACTACATGTCAAGTACTTCTAAATATTTATCCTATTTAATCCTCACAACTGCTCTGTGAGGAAGCACCATCATTCCCAAGACAGAGAAACTGACTGTTAGAAAGGTTTAAAAAGAAGACACCTCAAGTCACAGCACTGATCAGTGACAGAGCTGAGTTCAAACTCAGGGTTTCCTGACTCTGAAATAGAATCTCCACTCTATCACACTTCCTAAAAGCGCACTTTTAGGGAAAAGAAACATTCTGTAAAAAAACACAAAATCCATTCATCTATGTGGTACCCTTCCTGGGTGAATATGCAACTCTGTTACCCTGTATAAAGATTAAAAAGACAGAAGAAAGATTAAGGTTTACCTGGAATGAGAACTCCAGGCAAATAAGCAAAACACAGTACTCACTACCACTTCAAGACCCCCTTTCAAGCAAGACAGCCACCTAAAGTCAAGATACCATCTGTGATCTCAGGTAGCCTCCCCTTCTCAGGAAATCTGCTCTTTCCCTACTTACTAGACTTTTACTGTCTCCAATGAAGCAATAAAATACATTTGTTCAAAAAGCATAACAATATCTTATAGCTGGCATGACAATAATCAAAATCTAAGGGATAAACATTTTCTGCATGCCTTATATGTAGGAGGCACTTGACAGCTAGTTGCCCACAAAGAACCATCCTCCGTATCTCCTGATTCTGATGAGAAGGGCAGCGTGTGGAGTTCAAGGCCTACATTGCCAGGCTTCCCTTGGATCCAGACCACATGACACGATCCTGGCCAGTAAGTGGTGAGCAGAGGCTCCTGGTTATTCCCTGGTGGCCCATTAATAACTGACAGAAGTAGCCTGTATGCCCTTGGTTCCTCCCATTTTGTATGCTAGGAATGTGAGCCGGATGACTAGCGATTTGCAATTGTCTTTCCATAAAAGGAAAAGGCACCCACACTAAGGATGGTACAATAGAAAGCAAGGTGCTTGGTTGCCTGAGGACACTGCAGGACGGCTAAGTTAGCTTTGGACCAATTCTTCTTGTAAAGAGAAAAAAAATAAATCTCTCCCCTGTTTAATACACTGTCATTTGAGTTTTCCGGTTACATGAAATTAAATTCAGCCTGCAACTGACAAAGCACTTTATATAAAGTCTTTTCCTTAAAAGCGTAAAATCTAGTTATAAAACAAACTGCACCAAATTTTGAAAACCAAATAGAGCAAGATATATAAAAGATATGTGAGGTCCACAAAGAAAACTGAAAGTCAAATATGAAAAGTCAGAAAGTTCAAGATACCTAAGGATAAGATAATAAGACTTCAATATCATAAAAGGTAGTAATGAAACTGATGTCACCGAGTAGGCATTACTGAATTGAGGAATGAGTAATAAAGGTATAGCTAGTGACACCTGAGCCAAGACATCATCAAGACAGATGTGATGAGGATGAGTCTTAGAAGGCTTCAGGATGGGATTACAGCCTGAGCTGGGACACAGCCAATAGCCTTTGGGAAAACAAACAGGATCGTGGAGTTGTCTGTAGGCCACGGAGCACATGTCAGGGTGCAGAAGTAGAGAGGGACAAACAGCACACCCTGCTTGGAGCACAAGGAGGAAAACCACACGCAGGAGTGGAAGTTTCATTCGAAGCTGGGGAGACGCCTGTGGATCCAGGTCCTGAAGCACAGTGAGTTTTACATATGCCTGGACTGACTTCATACGTATTTACAAGTTTCTGGGCAAAATAGTGACATGAAGATCTATATTCCTTCGTTCTTTACAAAATTGTTTTTAGAAATTCAGAGCAATAAAAAAAAAAAGAAATTCAGAGCAATAATTCTAATTGTATGAGGAGAGAAATGAATACAACCAACTATTCTCTTGTATAATCAGGGAACTGGATCATTTAGTAAATGGCCTTGCTCCATATTATACTCATGAATTTTGGATTTTCAAAATGATTTGAATCTTATGAAAAATATATTCTAAAAAGTATCTCTTATTTCTCTGAGATTTTGGAAGACATGTTAGAATTTTGTGTGCCTTTGAAAGTCTCTTGTAATTGTAGTATGAATTAAGAATGTAGAAATGCTTGGAAACATAGTTTGCAAAATAATTTTCATCCGATAGAGGTAGAACCCTTTCTACCCACAGAATCAAAATATGGACATCTGGCCTTCTGACCTTGAAGTCTTTCTATAAAAAGAATGTGAATTTTATATTGCACTTAGTGTAAGCCTTATAATGCTTCAGTCTTTTGTTAACTCTCTGGGACCTTAAAATAGTTTATTGATGTAATGAACCCAATTAGAGCACTGGGTACAATTGCTTTTCCATCTCTCTCTCTCTCTCATTCTCTCCATTCTCCTCTCCCCTGACTATTTCTTTCATACACACACACACACACACATGTGCACACACACACACTCATTTTATTGCTCACAATTGCTTTCTGAATAAAATGTTTCCTACACTAGAACATATGGGAGTTGGTGGAGGTGCAGAGGAAGATGAAAGGATTTGTCTGAGCTAATTTCAGACTAGAAGCTGAATGGCAGTTAAACACATCATAAGGCAATTTCATTAACATATTAATTCAGAAGGTAACACATATCTAATAAGAGAAGCACACTGGAAGTCACAAGACCTAGATTCTATTTCTAGCTTTGCCACTGACCTTCTGAGTGACCTTGCCTAATAAGTCACTCAACACCCAAGAGACTCAGTCTTCTCATCTGAACAAAAAAGGCATAACCTAGTAGTGATCTGAGAAAAATGCTATGAGGTAAAGAACTCACTCAGCACATTTGATGAGGATGTGATCATTTCTGAGAGAGATGATGAAACTTTCTTCAATGGAACCTTGATTAACTACTAACTAGAATCAAGGAAATCAGATCCTAAAAGAATTAGAGAAAATAAAATGTTCTTGCCAATTTACTTCATAGAGAGTCCACACAAATACCCTATTCCTCAAAGATCAAAATACATTTGATCTGCTACAAAAAAGACCCATACCATATTATGAGCCATGTTAAAGTTCAAGTTCTCAATCCATCTCAGGAGGTCGTATACCCAGTTAAACCGTATGCACTTGCTGATAAGAAACTTACTCCTTAGCACTGTTAGGCATTTCCAGAAATGTCCTCAGCCTTTGAAATGATTAGGATTCCAGTTGGCAAATTATTTTGCAAGCACCACTCATTCAGGTTGAGCAAATTCTATGCCAAACCTGTGGAAAAAACACCTACATTCTTTGGAAAAGGAAGAGCTGCCCCAAAATACTTTGAGAAATGTTTGTATTAATTTGTATCATCTTAAATTATGGTGCATATAGAAAATGACAAGTTAATTACAAGTACAGAGTAATTTCCTATTTTAGGGAATAAAAGGCATGGTGTGACCAGAACAGATGGATATTTTTTAGTCAGAAAAACACCCAGTTCCTAAAATAAGATTAACACTAAGATTTTCAGAACAATCTTACAAACAATAGGTCCTCTGGGGATTAAAATGTTGGGTGAAAGAAATAGTATTATGTATTTTCAGCAAATGATGTGCTAAATTATATGAACATCTAATATGTGCACTCACAGGAAAGGAATAACATGGACTTGGGCAAAGGGAATTTTGACTTATGTAATTATTATAATAGAAACCTGACTAGAGGCTTATTATAAAAGACCAAGAGAAATCACAATGATATATCTAATGGCAGCTCAGACTTAATATTAATTATAATCACAGTAATCTTGTTTTGCTACTTACCAATCAGAGCTGGATGTTATTTACTCACACCAATTTCCCCTAGACTAACTGCTCCAAATACTTGAAGATGACAGCATCTTTTTCTAATATTTTATACACTAAGAAAATAAGAAATGGTTTAAATATTTTATTATAGTTATAAAAATCCAAATACTTGATTCACAAAATTATAGACACGAATAAGACTGAAGAGAGCACTTGATGAAAATCTCTCAACAATTATATTGTAGGTGAGGAGGTAATGAGGCCAAGTTTAAGTGACTTGCCCAAGGTCATACAGCTAGGAAACGGAGAATCCACGTGGCATGCTTTCCACCACACCAACAGGTCATGCAAAAAATGCCACATGATGAAAGTTTCTTGGTTAATCCAAACTGAAAAATTAACTGGATAAAGAAGAACCCAAACATAAGGACATAGATATGATATATGCTATCATATCTTTTCACATCCCCAGTGACTCAGGAAATCTATATAGTAATTATTAATATACTACTATGTCTAAATCAAAATAAAGCTTCCAGCTTAAAGCAAAATATTTTTAATTAAATTTGCTCAAGATGAGAGAAAGACATCAAGAAAGATAAGAACAATGTTGGCAAAATTATCATATACTATTTCACTGCCAAGTAAAATGTCCCTGGTGAATAAGTAGTCAATTGGATAAGAAAATAAATTAAGAACAATAAAAAGAGACACTTCTTAAAAAAAAAAACAAAACTCTAATTGTAAGATTTGTCATTTTCAAATAAATTAAACCATGACATCTGACTTAATGAAATACACTGATAGTTAACCATTAAAAGTTAGGTATGGAAATAACATTACAGTTTCTAGAGTCACCAAAATCATTCAAAAATTACAGTGCCAAAACGTGTTTTGGTGCTTTCTTTTTTTATATAACAGATTTGATTCTTTAAGGATTTCAATACATGCTTCCTATTTGGTGCATTTACAAGAGAAGTTCAGTATATTCAGCTTTACTTAAATGCTACATTACGTGGTGTGTTTATTACCTTATGAAGTACAATGCAGCAAGTGAGACATAGGAATAAACTTTACAAAAAAACTAATAGACAAAATATTTTCACACAAAGGATTGATTGCATTAATAATTAACAGAAAGCCTTTTCACAGGGTAATTCAATGGAAAGTTTTTCTTAAGCAAGAAAGCAGAAACTCAATAGAAATGGGTAGAAAACTGGAGGCTAATAAACTGGTGCCATATGTTTAAATAGTAAAACAATTACACAGTCTATTCAACAATGAAGATGGATATATTATGAATTATAGTGAAACAAAGAAACTGCTCCTTAGTAAACAAATAGAAAACATAATAGCTAGCAGATTGCCTATTGAACTAAAAGCAAAGAGGCCTGAAGTTACAGTAGAAGGGGAAAAAAAGAAAGAAAAAGCTTCAATACAGTCTCTAAATCACAATGCCCTGAAATTGAGACCAAACTGCTTTCACATGGAGCTTTTTTACAACAGAGATGTGCTGGCCCTGCTTTTTTTTCCCCCCTTAGTCTAATTTCAATAATCTGTCCTTTAATCACCTACAGCCTCAATGAATTCTAGCCCCTCTCAGGATAGGTAACGAAAGTGACCAACACACTAATAAACACAGTTACAGGAAGAAAAAAAAAAATGCAAGAAGAAGAAAAGAAAAAAGCAAAAGTCACATACCCTTTTCTGGAGAACTATGGGCGTTATTGCAGGCAGAGTGACTCTTCTTGCACTCAAACTCATGCCTGTTCTTCTCAGAGGGATCCCCTCCCGTAGATCATGGACGAAATGAAAGAAATCTTTTATAGTTTCTCCTTGGGAATCTCGGGCTCAGTGCAAAGAAACAACTAGGAAAGTAATAAATGTCACTCTGCTTATGTGATTCCAATCTACCCAAAGCCAATTAAGGATGGCTGTGGGACAGGACAAGGCAGCGACCAATCAAAGCCCAGAAAACTCCGCCTTTGTCCTTGGAAACACATTCTGATACTTTTGTTTATGATATTTAAAGAACCAGATTAACAGCCATCTAGTTCACTTAACTTTTTTTTCCAAAACAGTGCAATTCAATGCCATTCTTTGTTGACTAGGCAGTTATGTCTTTACTAAAACATTTCAACATATGGCAGATAAGAAACTGTTTACATTGGTCTATTTAAAGTGTATAAATATGCAGATGCACTAAATTTACTTATGCTGCTCATAAAAGTGATAAATGGGTCGATTGAAACATGTTATATGAGGCACAAAAAAAAATAATGCTGAAGTTAGAGTCGGTCCAAAATTGTTCATTTACAAGTTATAATAAAAGGACTTTAATATATACTTAGGCATTTCATCTTCTAAGCAGCTAAATTTTTTTTGTTATGAACCTTTCAGCTACCCTTGAAGTTACACACTTAAATATTCCTGTTAAATACAGCCTTAAGAATCAACCTAAATAATAATGTTAAATATAAACGGGGCATTAAGCTACAACATATCAATTGGAAATGCTAATGTTTTTTAAAAGCACAGATCTGTGTAACTAAGCATATTTCACTTAATTCAAAGCATTTAAACAATAATCATGCTCAAGGCTTTCTCAAAATTTTAACAAGCATTTTGACTTTTGTCTTATAATAACTAAAAATTGTATTTCAGTATTTTTGAGGGTTGGAGAATGGCCCATTTCTGGTTAATGAGAAATTTTTCAATAAAGTCTAAATGAAGAGTAAGAGAAACACTCAAAAATGACCAAAAAAGTATTACAATATTAAAACTAATCTAGTTTTTATAATTATAAAACCTTTTCTGGACTAACTCCTCAACAAGCACCTACTCAATGCCCTTCAGTCAGGACACAGGGTATGATGCACTGTGCTTAGCATGAGGGGCACTCCTCATCACTTGATCACAAAGTGGTTGTTGTAGAAACAAGGCAAAATGGAAGATTCTCAGCAACTCAGGCACAAACTTTCCATTTCATTGTCTAGCTGCTACGGGCAGGGTTCACATGGGTGTGTTTTATATGCATGGTGATCTCATACTACTCAAAAGAAAAAGACACTACAAACTCTAGGGTTCCCTACTTTGAATTTCAAATCCTACACAGATGGCTCACAATGGTAGTTAGGGGTAGGGGGAATTCACTTAATAAAAAAGTCACAGTCATCTAATTTGGGGGCATGCATTTGATTCCTATCCTATTAGGTTTATCGTGGTCTCTTTTTTTTTCTCTTTAATTAAAAAAAAAATTTACAAGTTTGAGTTGGTATCTGCCATACAACAAACGCAAATCGGCCATAATTATACATATATCCCCTCCCTGCTAAGACTCCCTCCCCTCCCCAAAACCCAACCCTCCAGATCATCAGCAAGAGCCAGACTGGGCTCTCTGTGCTACACAGCAACTTCTCACCATCTATCCATCTGACGCCCAACAGTGCATACACGTTGATGCTGCTCTCTCCGTTTGTCCCACTCACTCCCTCTCCCACTGTGTGTACAAGTCTATTCCCTACATCTGGGCCTCCTTTTCTTCCCTTCAAATAGGTTCATCAATATCGTGGTCTTTTAAAATAAAACTACCAACAAAAATTCTACTGATATTGAGAGGAAAGTCACCATTTGTGAAGGAAGCTTTGGGTTTAACCTTGAGTCACTTTTTCGGCAGGCACACAATAACAAAGCCCACTGTAACTACATAGTTTCGAGATTACTATCTGTAGTTTTTCTTTCTTCTTTTCTCAACTGAGTCTTTGAATATTACAAAGAAGCGTTATCTCTGGTCTCAAAAACATTTCGACCATAATCGAAGTAATTCATTCCACTAAATCTTGAGGCAAAGTGCCTACTATGTGCTAGGCAGTGAGTTAGGTGATAGGCGCACCCTGATAAGTAAGGTATGGTCAACTGCTTTGTAGTGGAATAGACACTCATTTTTTAAATGAAAAATCACATAGGTAACTTTGTTCTGTATTTTCCAAGTCTCTATAAATGTGTCATCATATTTTCATAATTTAAAAAACAAAAACATGATTTAAAAAAATATTTTAAAATTTTTAAAAGGAGGTGAGCCAAAAAAAATAATTACATTCAGTAATGGACCCTCACTGTGATTAAATGCCAAGTACCAGGAGTGCACCATCATGACAGGCTTCAAGGAGGAAATGACATTTGCTCTGAAAAGTGTTTAGGAGACAAGAATATACAGAACTTGATAACTGATGGAGACACAGAGGGAGCTTCTCAAAGCTGACTGCAAGTTTTGAAGTCTTGGTGAACGGAGAGTCAGAGATGCTGTTTTACATCACACAAACTTTTCAAACACTAAAATGAATCCTTCAAGTCAAAACATCATCCGGGCTCTATATTCATTGCAGTACAACACCAGTTCGGTTCAGTTCAGTCACTCAGTCGTGTCCGACTCTTTGCAACTCCATGAATCGCCGCACGCCTGCTCTTAAAAAACATTCAAGAGACAACAAACTGCTGAAGTACAATAGGTCATCTCTTTGGAACTCTTGAAAATTAAAGTTTACAAATTTTCAGGGAAAACCATGTGGGGTGAAATGTGGCATTTTGTGACTCTTTGTTTCCAAACAGATCTTTCAAAAAAAAAAATTCACATATATTTTTCACAGTCAAGAGGCTGAAAAGACTAATGAGACACTGCACTTAATAACATAGGAGGAGTCCACTTTTCAGCCATCCTTTCCAAGTGTTCCTAGTGACTGTCCTTTATCTGACTTCCTAATTATTGTAGACACTGATTCAAAATTTAACTTTCGTCTATGCTTTTTACCACTATTATGAATGGTTTGCATACTCACTAACCTTGTCACCTGAGCCTTAATTTCTTCAGCTGCTGCTAAATGGGAATATAAAGCTATGGCCAACAATTTGGGGATTGCTATGAGGGTCAAGGATGTCAATTCTGTGTAGGATCTGGAAGAGTCCAAGGCAGGGGCTGCAAAATATTCCTTGAACTGCTCCTGCAAAGGACTGGGCCGAAGATTCCTTCTCCTTAGACTGTGTCACAGATCATGGTTTCCAAAATTCAATTTTGACAGAACAGGGTTGCAAACAATATAGTATGGTATACAATGAAATATTATAGAATAGCACTGGATATTATTTTGTTCTTTGTTCAGTACTTTGTTAGAACCAGAGTGAATTCTGTCACTCAAAATAATGTATATCAAAGTTTCAATGTGAATTAAGACTAACAAAAAATAATAGATAATAATACACATTATGATGATAATAATATATAAGGGAGCACCCAATATGAGCCAGGCATTTAGCTAGTTTTCCTTGAATTCTCACAACTTTATAAGGTGCACGTGTGTGCTTAGTCACTCAGCTGTGTCAGACTCGGCAACCCCATGGACTGTAGCCTGCCAGGCTCCTCTGTCCATAGAATTCTCTAGGCAAGAATACTACAGTGGGTTGCCATGACTTCTTCCAGGGGATCTTCTTGACCCAGAGATTGAACCCGGGTCCCCTGCATTGCAGGCAGATTTTCTACTGTCTGAGTCACCATGGAAGCCCACTCTATGAAGTAGACACTAGCTATTCAGTAGATGAAGAAACTAAGGACAAAAGAGCAGATGGCTAAAAATGGTCTCAGAATTAAGCACATATTGCAAAAACTTACCCAAATTCACAAAGTACCTAAGTCCATCAGTCAAGGTGAAAACTACATCTGGCCCTCTCCAAGACACTACTATTCTACTCCACAATTTTCTCTCCCACATTGTACTACATAATTTGATGTATAATTAGCATAAAATGTCATCTTCATACCACTCTTTTTCTAATGTACCTAAGCATTCATTTTACTATCTCACTTAATAAATACACATGGGGTGGGGGCTCTAGTATGCATAAAATATGATGCTATTTGCTATCGGGAGTTCAGAGTTGATAATCCCTGATACCTATGTAGCAGAGGAGCTGACACATGGCAATATGTAAACACTTGTTCAAAGTAGGATACAAGGTGGGATCCAGGCAGAAGGGATGCAGCATAAGCCCCGATCACCCTCTAGCTTCCAAGCCTGCCTTTCAAGCCTCTCCTTCCACTCAACGTCAACGACAGCTTCTTGGAACTCACTTAAGCATGTTCAAATTCTACCTCTTTATATCATAATGTTCTCTCTCTAAAACCCAAAGGCCTCTCTAAAACCTTTCAAGGCCTCAAAACCAGTCCCACCTCTTCTGCAAGTTTCACTGGTGATGCATCAGTCAAGCATCTCTCTCTCTCTCTCTCTTTTTTTTTTTTTTGCACAAGTTAGCTTAGAATTGAGAGGTAGAGAACGTTCTATAAAGCAGGCATTATTTATTCCCATTTTACAGACTCAAGCCATATCCATCTTTTCCAGACTCTTTACCCTAGTTTAGTCAAGCTTCAGCTTCTGTTTCCTAACATTCTATATTATTGAGAATGTAGGCTTCTTGAAGGTAGGGACATGTCTTTGTTGTTGTTGTATAGCAGCTACTGCTGCTGCTCCTAAGTCGCTTCAGTCATGTCCGACTCTGTGCGACCCCAAGGACGGCAGCCCACCAGGCTCCCCCGTCCTTGGGATTCTCCAGGCAAGAACACTGGAGTGGGTTGCCATTTCCTTCTCCAATGCATGAAAGTGAAAAGTGAAAGGGAAGTCGCTCAGGAATGTCCGACTCCTAGCGACCCCATGGACTGCAGCCTACCAGGCTCCTCCGTCCATGGGATTTTCCAAGCAAGAGTACTGGAGTGGGTTGCCATTGCCTTCTCCTGTTTAGCAGCTAAGACATGCCTAACTCTTTGTGTCCCGATGAACTATAGCCCTCCAGGCTCATCTGTCCCCGGGATTCTCCAGGCAAGAATAGTGGAGTGGTTTGCCATTTTCTTCTCCAGGGGATCTTCCCGACCCGGGTATGAAACTCACATCTCCTGAGGCTCCTGCATTGGCAGACAGATTCTTTACCATCAAGCCACGAGTGACACCCAGGGACATGTGTAACTTCCCTTTGACCAGCACTCTACTGGTCAGTCTACTCGAGTGGCTTTATACATGCAGGAAAATGCTGTAATAAATGCTTCCTGTTTACTAAATCCTACAAATACTTCTTTAGGGGACCCATCGACCAATCTCCTGTCTCACACAAAACAAAACTTGTTTCCCCCCTTCACCTTCACCGTGTCCCTGAATACCATGCCATTATGCTACCCAGGGGGGTAGCTAACTGCCCCTCCATATTCATTAACTCCCTCAAAGGCGCAGATCAAAACTGGTCCCTCCAAGAAGTCATTCCGTGCATCTTAATTATATCATTTCTTGTTCTATACTTTTTTTTAGGGCTTTAACTTTTCCATTTCTCATGCCTTTTTCTGTACATACTAATAATTGTTTTTTTTTTTTTTTTTTTAGTTCCTCTTCACTTTCTGCCATAAGGGTGGTGTCATCTGCATATCTGAGGTTATCGATATTTCTCCCGGCAATCTTGATTCCAGCTTGTGTTTCTTCCAGCCCCGCATTTCTCATGATGTACTCTGCATAGAAGTTAAATAAGCAAGGTGACAATATACAGCCTGATGTACTCCTTTTCCTATTTGCAATCAGTCTGTTGTTCCATGTCCAGTTCTAACTGTTGCTTCCTGACCTGCATATAGGTTTCTCAAGAGATAGGTCAGGTGGTCTGGTATTCCCATCTCTTTCAGAATTTTCCACAGTTTATTGTGATCCACACAGTCAAAGGCTTTGGCATAGTCAATAAAGCAGAACCATGCTGTGATTCATGGGGTCACAAAGAGTTGGACACGACTGAGCAACTGAACTGAACTGAATAATTGCTTTGATAACTAATAAATCCTTTTGTAGGCCTTAGTTATTTGCCCAAGGAAAATATAATCCTTATGGGTGGGACGTAGGATTTCCCTTCCTGTGCTGCTCCCAGAACACCCAGCAGGGTGCTCTCTGTGCATAGCAGGCATTACATCACAGTCAGTGTGGAATGACGACTCACTCTGGTGACATGGTGGACAAGCTTCCTTTCTCGTCTTAACAATTGCTAGCCTTATGATTTATTCTGAACAGAAGCACACAGTCTTCTTCACAGGACCGTTTGGATATTCTTCTGCTAACTGACAAAGTTCTGGGCTTCCCAGGTGGCTGGTGGTAAAGAATCTGCCTGCCAGTGCAGGAGACGCAAGAGAGCAGTGGGTTCGATTCCTGGATTGGAAAGATCCCCTGGAGGAGGAAATCGCCTGAAGGAGGCAACCCATTCCAGTATTGTCTGGAAAATTCCGTGGACAGAGCAGCCTGACAGGCTACAGTCCATGGGGTCACAAAGAGCTGGACATGACTGAGTAGCTGAGCACGCATAGTCCTGTCAGTGGTCAGCAGTGTTGCCACTAAATTTAACTGCTGTCCTAAGACCACTGGATTCAGAAAAATCTCAAAATATTTCATTATAACAGTTAATTGCAATAAGTAGTCTAGATCTTTAGATACAAACTCAGTACTTCTAATCCTATCAGTTCATCTTACTCAAATACCCTTTGCTTCCCTAGGTATATGACACAGCATCATTCCTTATATTTGGTGGATCTGCTTGGATCTTCCTCTATCTTACTTTTCTTCCTCCACCTTGACAGCGCTTTCCTTCCATCAGAAATGTCTGGTCTTTCTTACTGATTAAAACTCTGATAGAAAGTTTCTTCTTTTAGAGAAATTACTGAATGACTTTTGAGACTAATTATGATAAATATTACTAATCTACAGGTCATTCAAGTATTTTTAAAAGTGCCTAGGTATTCTTTCTCCAGATGACACAGTTTTCTAGGAGCATTATGGCTGCCAACCAAGGAGGCATAATGTACTGTGCTATCTACAAGAGAGTAAATGGACACACAGAAATAATTATAACAATGTGTTAAGTTCTTTAACCAAGCATACATAAAGTTCTGGAACCATAAAAGAGAAAGACATGAATTTCACCATGAGCAAGCAGACAAGTGCCCCAAGTAGACAAAATATTGAAGAATGAAAGTAATTCCAGATAATGGAAACATATACAAAGATGAATCCGGAAAAGTATGGGCCAGCCAACAACGGTCATTCTATGTCACACTGAGAAGTTTGACTTTCCTCCTCAAAGGTAGCAGTATTTGATAAGATGTGACCTTTATCTTAGTGTGGAAGATAAACTGTGGAATGGTGACTAAGAAGGAAGAAAAAGAAAAAGAGAGAAATTAGTCCCAAATGAGTCCCAGAGAGAAATGGAAATTATCAAGATAGAAACCAAGATTTCAAAGATGACAAGGAGGAGAAACACAGGATCAAATAGTAAAAACATTAACAAATATAAATAAGACTATATTTTCCCTGTATATGAGCCTTCAACATAAATTATAATTTAAAAAAGTATAGAATATAAAAAGATAAATGTCTTATCTACACTATTCAAATTTCATATAGTTTAAGGTTCTCATAAGAAAAATGGATCAGGAAAGTAGACAAAAAACAAACACTAACTTTCTTCATGCCTCCAAAACCTTAAAATAACAAGAAGAAGGAAGAAGAGAAGAAAAACGAGAGAGAATTTCCTTGCTAAAAGGAAATAAGTCATTTCTTTTTTTTTTTTTTTTTTAACCATGCTGGGATACAAGAAAGGTACCTTCAGTATGCCATAAATTAAAAGAATTTCTGAAAGCTAGAGGTCATTGAGATTAGACTGATAAGAACACAAGAAATTACAGCCAGAATTTGTGTATAAGGGAAAGGATGGTGAAGGCAGGTCCAGAGAACTTAGGTTTACACTATTTAGAGAAAGTAAGAGAAAAGGAATGCAGAAGATGAGGCAACTAGCACTCTCAAACATTATCATAACAAAAAAGCTAAAAACTAGAAAATAATATAGAAGATAAAGTTGAGTAAGTATCTTCTATAATGTGAAGGGAAAAGTCAAAGAAATGAAAAGAAAAAGAAATCATGGAGGAACAATCTGGAAAGATCAACACACAGAGGATATGTTACAGGAAGAGTTTCAAAAAGAAAGGACGAGGAACAAGAAGGATGAGGCAGAAGAGAAGTTCCCTTAGCTGAATAAGGTTACAAGTTTGAAACTAAAAGTGCCCCAGATGGCTAATACGAACAAAAAAGGAGTCACGCTCAACAAACGGTGGGAAATCCGACAACTTCAAAGAGAAAAAAAATTTCTAACCCTTTCTGAGACAAATTTTTGTTTACCTGCAATGTAGGAAAATCGGATAGGCATCATACTACTATCGAATTTCTCATCAATGTCCCCCATGAACACAGGCACAAAAATCCCTTTAAAAAGTAACAGAAACCAAAGGAGGTAAGAAATCAATTTTTGCAGGAACACCATACCTCTGTAGCAGTGGGAAGTCATTATATTAAGAAAAACTTCACATATTTCCAAATCCTTTCACTTAGAAGAATTAAAGACTGAAAAAAATATTAAATCACAGAAAAGGAAAATTCTTTTTAACTTAGTACTTAAACTGTGGCTGTCTTCCTCATGAGCCTCCCAAAAATATGTTCCAACAAAAAGCCACTGCTTGTAGATGAATATTAAAACAGACCCTTCCTCAAATCTGTATAAACATATTATGAATGGGAAGAAAGAAGAAAAGGCACAGGAAAAACAAATGGCAGATGAGGACTACTTGCAAGAAAAGTACTGGCGAAGAGCAGATAAAATTTAAGATCACACATTAAACCAAAAATTAAAAAATAATTAATGAAGCAAAATCATATCTGTTTGCATACAAAGTAGACAATTAAAAGTATAAGGAAGAAATACCAAGACAATAAGAAGAGATGAAACATCAGCTGACAAAGCTCAAGAGATTTAATTGCTATGTATTGAAATCTACAGTGAAATCAAACTCAGGATAGATGACAAATACAAAAACTGCAACCAAAGAGAGAAAAAAAATTGCTTTAAATTTAAGAAGCACTAGAGGCTCAGATTGGAGAAGGCAATGGCTCCGTCGGGCACGACTGAGCAACTTCACTTTCACTTTTCACTTTCATCCATTGCAGAAGGAAATGGCAACCCACTCCAGTATTCTTGCCTGGAGAATCTCAGGGATGGGGGAGCCTAGTGGGCTGCCATCTATGGGGTCGTACAGAGTTGGACACGACCGAAGCGACTTAGCAGCAGAGGCTCAGAGTGTAAAGAATGCTGCAATGCGGGAGACATGCATTGGATCCCTGGGTTGGGAAGATCGCCTGGAGGAGGGTGTGGCAACCCACTCCAGTTTTCTTGCCTGGAGAATCCCCATAGGCAGAGGAGCCCGGCAGGCTGTAGTCCATGTCCCAAAGAGTCAAACACGACTGAAGCGACTAAGCACAGCACAGCATAGAAACAGAGAACTAAAGACAAGGAAAGGAAATCTACACAGTCTCCCCAGAAGAAAATCAAAACATTGGAAATAAATAAATATATAAAAATAAAATATAAGAAACATTTTATAATAAAATACATACTGAAATCTGAAAGATATATAGATATACATATTTATTTATGTAAAGCTGAATCAGTTTGCTGTACACCTGAAACTAACACATCATAAATCAACTGTATTTCAATTTTTAAAAAAGAGATTTATTAAAGGGGCACATCAGAAACTCATTCTACACAAAGTTTACTTCTAAAAGAATTTAAGTATTTTCTTCTCAGTAGGCTCTGATGGCCATATACTATTTTGCTCTGAAATGAGAGTTCAACATTCCAATAAAGGCTTGTTCCATACCTGTTGAGAGAGGGACATCTCCATTCTTTCCAAATGCTAGCTTCTGCTTAGATATGATTGTAACATAAAGTATCTTAGTATATTTCAGGGAAATGCAATATAATGAGAGCTCTACTGTCTGAAAATAAGAAAAGAATTGTCCAGTGGATTGGTCTATTCTCTCAACATGGAAAAAGAAGCTACTTGTGGAATGTTCATTGATCATTTGTCTATAGTTTAATAGGTATTTAGCAATACAGTTGGAACAATAGTGAATATATATGATATTTTGTAAAACTTCATTAGTATTATTTCCTAGCTATAAAATGCAGAATGTACAAGTCTGTATTGAGAGGTGTGAAAGCTTTAGTTGCAGTGTAACAGCAGAGAAATATCAAATAAGACTAGGAAAAGGATGACAATTTTCACTTCATTCCTTGTATTTTTGAAGAATGTGTATTTTATTATACTCAATGAATCTTGGCCTTCTCTTCTGCAAGTCTTTCTTTCCCCTAGATAAGAATGAGGGAGTTACCAAAAGGTAACAATGAGTTAAAAAAAAAAAAATAGGTAAATTTAGCTCAAACATTCAGCTCCATCTCGCCTGCCACGCTGACCAATAAGTGGGCATTGAACTCTTTACCCTCACATGACAAATGTAGGTGTAATTGAACCTAGGTTATACGACTCAAGACAAGACTGAAATGTTACTTCCAAATTATAGTAATCTTATTTTCAGACCTGACGATGTTTGAGGCTGGCCACTGGGACCACATCGCTCACCAAAAGATTCTGCAGACCCATTTCACTTAGATGTGGGAGTCCAGGTTTATTTTGTATGAAAAGTGAGTGGGTAGCTGGGAAACGAATAGAAAGTTCTAGTTTTGCTTATGGTCTAAACTGATTTCCCTATTCCAAATTTACTATTCATAAAGCTGAAATACTATTTTAATGCTTAAAAAATAAAATACCTACCAAAGGGCACATATCCGCAAAGAAAGTCATTTTAATAGCCAACAGTAAAATATTCTACTTTATTGACTGAAATTTAAAGAATGCTTCGGACATCAAGGCAAAAAAGCCCTAGCGGCTCATAAGGGGGAAATCCATCTGCTGCAGTATTTCTCCAACTGTTGCAGATAACATCCAACAAGTTTCACTGGACCTCAGTGCCTTCTAGTCACTCCACTGGATGAAGTGAAGCCCATGAAATACTTGCGGAAAGAAAAACAGAAACGTGATTTTTAAATCTAGTGAAGCTCATTGATTATAAAGACAACAGACAACATTCAAAAGTTTTGAACACATGAAAGCACATAACATCTTGTTCCCATGGAACCTTCCTGAAGAATTTACTAGGAGATAAACTGCAATCATCCAAGAGACAGCTGGAAAATTCAGAGGAAAAAGGACTATAATAAATACCAAAACTAATTATGGGACTAAATCCCTATGTAATTATGTTGCTATAATAAAACTAATATAAACCTTAAAAAATGCAGAAATGATAAAACAAACATGGAAAGATAAAAGCTGAAGGAGGAAAAACATAGAAATGTTACTGAGATCAAAAGCTATTATTTAAGACTGATAAATCACAGGATAATTTAAATTGTTTTATAATGCTAAAGCCAGTGGGTAGAAAAGGGAGGAGGAAAAAGAAAAATATTAATTTTATTATTGCTCCTTAAAGGGGATTAATAGATAATGCTTAAAGAAATAAGAGGTTTAAGGGTTTCCATATATAGTCATAATGATAACAGAAATGTAAACCTTTCTAATTAAAAGAACGCAATGCTAAGAAGGCAGAACACACAATAAATTCTCTTCAAAACCTATAAGTTTAAAACATAATAAACAGTATAACAGTAGTAACACCAAAATTTTATGTTATCTCAATAAATGTCAGAGAGCCAAATTCACCTACTGAAAGGAAACCAACTTTCCATTTGAATCATAAAGCAGATTCCACTCTGTTCTGTGGGAAAGAGACTTCCATAACCAAGTGACTGAGAAAGCTTGAAGACAAGGTGGGAGAGTGGCACAGGGGTGAGAAAGGGAAAAAAGGAGGGAAGGCGGCTAGAGAAAGAACAGAGGGTGCGGGGGAAAGAACACAGTGGGCAACATCATGCAAGACTAGACAAGCAGTGAAGACAACTTTAATGCTGAAGATGTGATTCGCAATAAAAAACACATACTGATTATGAATGTCTAGGGGTCATATAACACACATAAGGAACATCAGAAACACTCCATCAACAGACTATTATCCAACCCTCTCAAACCATGATGAACAGGTGTATTAAAAAGTAGACATAAATATGAAAACTATAGCTTGATGTAAGTAATAAAATGGGTTTAACTGCTACATATTGAATTCTAAGGTTAAATTGAGAATATAACTTCTCTTTAAGAAGATGGTTAAAAAAATACTCGGTCACATTTTAGGTCACAGATAAAACCCCAATAAATTCTAATAGTGGAAGGATGACAGACAAGAGTTTCTGCCCACAGTATAATAAAGTGAAAAATTATGAAAAAAATATGGGGTTAGGAAAAATTTTAAGACTCTTCATGTAACTCTCCAAAGAAAAAATTGAAATTGAAGAATACCCATATAGTAATACTATTACAATTAATAACGAATTTAATGAAAACACTATACGTCACATCTTATACTGCCAGCAAAATTCTCATACTATGCTTCATAGCCTTAAAGATATATTAACAAACAAGAATGAAAGCATCCAAAATTTAGAAAACGTTATTAAGTTAAATCTCAGCAAAACAGAAAGAAAAAACACTTAAAAAAATAAAAGTAGAAATTAAAACTTGGAAAAAAAAAGAAAAATGATAAAACTGAATAATGTGCTCCCATCAAAAAAAAGTCCATGTCCTAATTCCTGGAATCTGTAGCTGTGAATGTATTAGCTTAGATGTAAAAAGGGCTTTGCAGATGTGATTAATTTAAAGATCTTGATAAGAGAAGATTATGCTGAAATATATAGGTGGTTCAAAGTATTCACAAGGGTCCTTTATGATGAAGGCAGGGATGAAGTCAGAGTCAAAGAAAATGATGTGCTAATGCAAGCAGAGAAAGAAAGATGTAAACACAGAAGCAGGGGTCCCAGCGAGGTGGGACCAAGAGCCAGAGGCCAGTAAAGGCAAGTCAACGGAGTCTCCAGAAGGAGAAAGGCTGTTACCTTGATTTTAGCTCAGTGAGTTGGTTTCAGATTTCTGAAACTGTAAGGTAATAAATGTGTGTTGCTGTAGTTTGTTAGAGTAACAATAAGAAACTAATACATCCATCTTTCTCTCTAGTTTCTTAGGAGTCTTACTTTATGCTCTTTTGTCTCTCCTGGACATTTAATGTTTTCTCAACCAGATTTCTCTTAAGCTTTTAAACATATTACTGAAGCCTCTAGATTTAAAAACAAAAGATACTAAAATTTCTCTCCAGCTCAAATAATTTTTTTTTCTTTTACCAACAAACTTTCTCCAAATGCAATCTAAGGCCTCCACTCTGAAAGACTTAATTCAGTCCTTTTACCAACCATCTCCTTGAAGCTAAGTAAAACGAATATATTTCATCCTCCTTTCTATTTGCCCTTCATTATGTGAACATTCTTGGCTAGCATCTCTCTGTTGACTCTCGTTTGGCCAGCTCACTCAGTCCAAAACTTCAATTACCACCATATAAGCAGATGCTCATAAACTCACATCTCTTGCTCAGATATCTCTATGCAGCAAAAGACTCATGTAATTATTGGCTATTTGATATCTCCATTTGGAGGCCTCAAATGCATCCCAAACTCAAAAATTCTGAATCAAACTCTTTAATGTCACTATCCAACATGCAAATCTGGTCCTCTTCCAGTGTTTCTAGCTCAGTGAATGGCATCCTCCATCCATTCAGCAGCCAGAAATTTGGGAATGATTCTGGATATGCCTCATATCCACACCTCACATCCATTCTATCACCAACTTTGCTACTTGTACTTCGCGAATGTCTCCAATATCGATCCACTTATCTTCATCACTTATAGTGAAATAGTGTTAACCTACAAGCTTATAGAGTGAAATAGTTGAATAATTTTCAAAGTATTTAAATCCATTAGTCCAAAAGAAGGCAAAATAAAACAAAAAAATAAGAAATATAAAATGAATGGGACAAATAGTAAAAGGGTAAACAATAAATGGTCTGAAGCTGTAAGGTACTGTACTCATTTTTACATTAAAATGGACATAATTTCTTAGTATCTGGCTGTAAACTTCTAGGTAATTTCAACAAAGTGAACTTTTCTTACTTGAGGACATTTTCATCTTTACTGAAAATCATACTTGTTTAGTTTCCCTGTGAATATACAGGATTAGCTGACCTCATATGCACTTATATATTATCATCAATTCTATATCAGTACCCAGAGTCTAAAATGAATTACACTGAATTCAACTTATAAACTATGAAAGCTTAAACCCAATTTCAATTTCCATCATATTTTTATTTTAAATAAGAAATTTTTAGTCAGCTTAGTAATAAAAATGAAAGTGTTAGTCACTCAGTGGTGTCTGACTCTTTGTGACTCCAGGGACTGTAACCTCTGTCAACAGAATTCTCCAGGCAAGAATACTGGAGTAGGTTGCCATTCTCTTCTCCAGGGGATCTTCCCAACACAGGGTTCGAATCCAGATCTTCTGCATTGCAGGCAGATTCTTTTTTTCTGTCTATAAACTGTGACAGGTATGCTCTATAATGAGATGAACTGACATTTACAAAACTATTGCTAATACTAATGTTGTGATGTTAGATTTAAGATTAATCCTTATTTTCTTAGAGCACTTAAATTCACTCAAGAGTTTCCTTTAAAAAGTGAAACCACAGATAACGACATTTCTGGGTTATATTAAGAGATTCAAAAGAAGATGGCCTACTTTTGAACCCCAGTTCTACCACTTCTTAGTGTGATCCTGAGCAAACTAGTTAAGTTTTCAATGCTTCAGTTTCCTTATAGTAAGAGTATATGAAAATATTTGCATTATACATATTAGCTGTTATTATTACTATTATTTTGTTGTTAATATTGTTAGCATTAAGTTGGAAGACTTGATCATTTTGGTCCCAGGTCTTCTACCAACTCTCAGAGCATCTATCCTTCTCTGCAAAATGAAGTATTAGTAAAAAACAGTCTTTAAATATTTTTTTTCATTTTTAAGGGGAAAAATTACTAATATTAACTTGAAAACATACTCATGTCATGAAAAAAATATATATATATCTGTATATTTACCGGGGAGATGATCAGAAGTAAGTCCCTACAATTTAAAAGTTCTTTTCAGAAGACTTCAGTAAGGATTTTTCTCTTAAGTACTGTCATAATTGCAAAACTGCACAGGGATATGTTGACTTGCCACAAATTGATGCCACTCTGCTGACTGAAGACACAAAATTATAGCTACTCTTTTCCCAAATAAAGTCACACATAACAAATTGCCACATAGTGTCTTGCCTTACTCCTCTTCTTCGTATCCATCAGGAAACTTCTAGTGCATTTATAAAAGTCATGCACTTAGTTACAGAAATGCTGCAACTTAAAGAAGACATTTCATATCTTTAGTTTCATCAGGGGAAAAGAAGTTAGAAGACAGAATGCATTTTGAAACAGAATTCAACTCTCAGCAGACTTATCAGTCAATCCCAAGTAACAAGTATGTTCACAGGTAAAACAAATTAGATGGTATAAGAAATTTCATTAAAATGCACAATATTTTTCAATCACAAGCAGTATTATATCTGATTTTCATTTTTCTTCATAAAGACTTTTAAAAGGAGAAGAATTGAAAGCTGAGTAACTATATCCCCAAATTTGACACATCCTATGTCATGAGAAAGTGCTTATAGCTTTCATAAAAATCAAGAAGCGATCATATAAACGATATTTTAAAAAACCTCTAATCAAAATAGTCAAAAAGGCACAATTTTGGTCGCCAGTTTCATCTAAAACAATAAAACGTCCAAGTCTATTTTCCTCTATGTAAAACATTACAATGCAGCATGACTGCAATGCATTCACTCGTTTAAGCATTCAACCATAATCATCAAGCTCAGGTTACAAAACAGGCATTGTTAGACCTCAGTAAATTACAGATGAAGATAAAGTTTCTACCTCAGGTCATTTCAGTGCAGTATGTTAGGTGCTATAAGAGACGTACAAATCCTGTGCTTTGGGGCCGTACAGAGAAACGGTTACAGAGACTGCCGGAGGCTTTGTAATGGAAGAAGCTCTGGGGTTGAAACTTAAAAGCAAAGGATTTCACTAGAAAAAAATAGAAGGCAGGGAGAGCTGCAGGCAAAGCGAACAGCATGGGATAGATTTGGGAAACAGAATAATATATTTTAATTGGAATGAATGAATATGTAGAGAACAGTAGGATATAAGATTGGAAAGTTTAACTGGAGCCAGTGTTTTGGACAACTTGAAAATCAGGTTCAAGAATCTGATGTTACCTCTGTAAGCAAATGGAGATTCAACAAAGATTTTTAAAGAGTGGTGACCGGAGCTCTTCTTCTGGGAAGATTAATCCAGCAGCTATTCATCCTCTGAATCTGTATGGAAACACTGTAGAGCCCACAGCTTTCTTGTATAGACTTCTACCTTGTAACAAACCGGGTCATCTTTGTTTAAAACTCTCCCATTTCCACATTTACTTTGACTCTTTTTTTCTCTGTGCTGAGCACTATAGTTGACATATAACACAGCTACAGTATCCAAAGAAGTCTTCGGAAATGAGCCAGTGCTACCTTGAGGAAGACCAGAGTCATGTCCAATAACCTTCATGCTAAAAACAGCCCAGACATCACTTTAAGAGCCAGAAATCTATATTTAGTTTCAAGTGCCTTGATCAAAACAATAAGCTTAGAGGAGCAAGGCATATCTGAAGGAGAAAGAATAATTACCATTTTGGGTACTGGCCTCCTGGGGATTATTATTTCCACTTTATAATAATGCAATTGATGATCAAAGATGTTAGAGGTTAACTAGCTGAAAACCACAGGGCTGACATAATGCTTGGCAAAATTTGGGCCCAGAAGGGAAAAACAGAAGAGAGAAAATAATGAAACGCACAATGTTCTCTTAGCTAAAGAAAAGACGGTGAGCTCGAGATTAAATGAGCCTACCAAGTACACAGCAGGAGTAGTAGGGTTTTTAAGACAATTGTTAAACATATTTTAGTGAAATATCATAACCCCAACAATAAGAGAAAAACTGTAAAGCTTCCAAAAAGGAGAATAAAAACCAATAAACAAATCAAAACAAAAACTCTTACAAAATAAACAGGATTGAGGCTAGCAACACACTTTTTATCTTCCAAACTGAATAATCAGAGACAAAGGACTGAGTCAAAGTTTTAAGAGTAAAATAATTTTGAACCTAGAATTCTAAACCTAGCCAAATTAAACAAGAATGAGGGTCAAGTGAAGACATCCTTAAAAACAGAGCTTTATTCACTTTTAATTACAGATGATTCATTAATAGCTCTATTAATTCACCTGAGATAATGGATGCCTAGCACCATACCCACGCCCTTTCTGCTTCAGATGTGATACTAGGCATTCATTCAGTTCAGTTCAGTTCAGTCGTTCAGTCGTGTCCAACTCTTTGCAACTCCATGAATTGCAGTACGCCAGGCCTCCCTGTCCATCACTAACTCCCGGAGTTCACTCAAACTCACGTCCATCAAGTCAGTGATGCCATCCAGCCATCTCATCCTCTGTCATCACCGTCTCCTCCTGCTCCCAATCCCTCCCAGCATCAGAGTCTTTTCCAATGAGTCGACTCTTCGCATGAGGTGGCCAAAGTACTGGAGTTTCAGCTTTAGCAGCATTCCCTCCAAAGAAATCCCAGGGCTGATCTCCTTCAGAATGGACTGATTGGATCTCCTTGCAGTCCAAGGGACTCTCAAGAGTCTTCTCCAACACCACAGTTGAAAAGCATCAATTTTTTGGTGCTGAGCCTTCTTCACAGTCCAACTCTCACATCCATACATGACCACTGGAAAAGCCATAGCCTTGACTAGACGGACCTTAGTCGGCAAAATAATGTCTCTGCTTTTGAATATGCTATCTAGGTTGGTCATAACTTTTCTTCCAAGGAGTAAGTGTCTTTTAATTTCATGGCTGCAATCACCATCTGCAGTGATTTTGGAGCCCCCCAAAATCAAGTCTGACACTGTTTCCGCTGTTTCCCCATCTATTTTCCATGAAATGATGGGACCGAATGCCATGATCTTCATTTTCTGAATGTTGAGCTTTAAGCCAACTTTTTCACTCTCCACTTTCACTTTCATCAAGAGGCTTTTTAGTTCCTCTTCACTTTCTGCCATAAGGGTGCTGTCATCTGCATTCATTAGCTCAGGTGAATTACTTTGTCCAAGACAATTTTTCTACCTAAAAGGCTTTTCTTACAGTTAATAAAAAAAAAATCCAGTTTACTGGAACACTGTATTCCTCAAAATGGCTTAATTCTAATATTTCTATAAATGAGGTATTTTTTTCATACTGGGATTGACATATAATGTAATATTGTTTACATCTACCAACTCTCATATCAGAGACTGACAAATAATCACCGACAATAAAGAAAAGGAAGAAGGGAGTCATTCAGGCAGTCAGTAAGTTGAAATTCCAACAAATAATTCAACGCAAATCTTTACTCATTTTTATTTTCTCCAATTCAGAGTCTGCTAATCTTACTGAACAAGAACTACTAAACTGCACAACTGTTAATCTTAATGAACAGAGACTACTAATCTTACTAAACAGATATTTAGGATTATCTTCCAAAGCAAACTTCTGTTCTAGACAATAGGACCGAATGTGAAGAAAACCATACCTGACATAAAGCTTTTCTCATACAAGATAGGGGCACCATGGATTCACCACAGGCAACTTTAGAGGGAGGTGAGCTCACAAAGGATCTTTCCAGAGATGATGTTTGTCATGGCAACTTCTGATATAAACAACCAAGTCCAAAAATAGTGTGTGCCTTTGTTTCGGACTTCACTTTTAGTCACTGCAATCCTTCTGCATTAGAACTACTGCTGCTAAATCGCTTCAGTCGTGTCCGACTCTGTGCGCCCCAATAGACGGCAGCCCACCAGGCTCCCCTGTCCCTGGGATTCTCCAGGCAAGAACACTGGAGTGGGTTGCCATTTCCTTCTCCAATGCATGAACGTGAAAAGTGAAAGGGAAGTCGCTCAGTCGTGTCTGACTCTTTGCGACCCCATGGGCTGCAGCCTACCAGGCTCCTCCGTCCATGGGATTTTCCAGGCGAGAGTACTGGAGTTGGGGGTCATCACCTTCTCTGTGCTAGAACTACAGTGGTCACCAAAAGATTTCTAAAGCCAAAGGAAATGGTCAACTTCTCATCAACTTTTAACAGATAAATCCATTTCCAGTCCTCACAAACTTTCTATATGTAACAGGATTTAAACATAGAGCCATCTTTTAAAATTATGTCACGTGTAAAAATGATTTTATTGTTTAAATGATTCATTTAATGGTTTTATAAAGATAAGAGAACGAACAACAATGCCCAGCCAAGGGTAGGCAAGAAATGCAGAAATGGTGCCAATGTACCCCATCTTAACAGCAGCATCCTTCTGTTCTCTCATTAGACTCTCCTGAGCAGATTGAGTAGAACTACCGAGTTAAATCAAGGCCAGAGAATTTCTCTACTCAAATCAACAGACCATCTGCTCTGCTCTGCTGTTTCTGCCAGTGGTCACAGCAGAAACTTTGAGAAAGCAAATGTGGACATCATTATAGAGTTGTATGTAGGTGGAGAGAGGAAAGTATTCTTAACTTTTAAGTAACTGTGGGAGAATATGCAGTTTCTTGATTGCAAGTTCAAATATTTATGAGGTGTGACTATGTGATATTATCCTGATTTAACAAGTATACCAGAACATAAAGATGCAGCAAATGAGTGAACTCCTTCAAGAGTGACTGTCTCAGGAGTTCTTCAGATAGATCTCATCATTTGGAGCTGCATTTGAAAATAAACCTGTATTTTTATTTTCAGCCACCTTTATCCATGGGACAGTCTATTGAGAAGAGACCATTATTTTCTGGAATAAAGGGGGAGGAGCTGTAAGCTTCTCCTTAAGTAACATGGATCTGAAGTTAATGCAATAGTTTTGAGTGTTCAGTTTGCTGCAGGGCAAGCTGTTTTGAGAAGAAAATGGTTTCCTTTGAAACCTCTTAGACATACTTATTAAAATTCCCAATTCACCAAAAATTTCTTCTGACTAGCCCCGGTAGCTCAGGTGGTAAAGAATCCACCTGCAACGCAGGAGACCCTGGTTCAATTCCCAGTTTGGGAAGATGCCCTAGAGTAGGGATAGGCTACCCACTCCGTATTCTTGGGCTTCCTTGGTGGCTCAGATGGTTAAGAATCTGCCCACAATGCGGAAGACCTGGGTTTGATCCCTGGGTTGGGAAGATCCCCTGGAGAAGGGCATGGCAATCCACTCCAGTATTCTTGCCTGGAGAATCCCCATGGACAGAGGAGCCTGGCAGGCTACAGTCCATGGGGTCACAAAGAGTCGGACATGACTGAGTGACTAAGCACAGCACAGCACATTCATTTATTGGTACATACTAGCTGCACAACAGATGAGGTACAATCATACTTTTGGTATGTTGAATGTACACATTACAGCACACGAGAGGTCTTTCCTGGAGTCTGTGTACATTTATAGACATTTTATAGTCACTGCAATATAAGACTATATCCCCCCTTAAAGAGGGATTTATGGTTATTGTGTTTTTGCTTTCACAATACTGTCCTTCTAGGATGTATTTAGTTCAAATTACAACTATAATAATACTTTGCCTTTGGAAAAAAATGCTATTCTAGTTAAAATATTCTAATTTGCAGTTCAAAAGAACATGTCACAGAAAAAGTAAATAGCAACTCACTCTAGTATTCTTGCCTAGAGAATCCTGTGGACAGAGGAGCCTGGTGGGCTGCTGTCCATGGGGTCGCACAGAGTTGGACATGAATGAAGTGACTTAGCATGCATGCATGCATGCATGCATTGGAGAAGGAAATGGCAACCCACTCCAGTGTTCTTGCCTGGAGAATCCCAGGGACAGGAGAGCCTGGTGGGCTGCCATCTATGGGGTCACACAGAGTCGGACATGACTGAAGTGACTTAGCAGCAGCATATAGTACATAGCACCATGGCATTGGATGAAATCCACATGGCTACACGTCTTTTCAAGAGTACCATTTCATCTGAACCTATGGCTGAAACTACTTTTATAGTGCTTTGCAAAAATAGTTTCACCTTTTTTAAACAAACAAAACACAACCATATTCTTTATTCTATGAAAAGAAAATATCAACTCCATTGTTTTGGTATTACAAGAGTTCTAAATATACAGCTTCACTGGTTATATTGTAATCTGTATTTGTATAACCGCCACTTGATTTATTTTGTAAAAGCTACAACACATATGTAATAACAACCCAACAGGACAATACTTGGCTATAATCATATATCACTTGTGAGTTTGTTAACCCAGTAAAATTATTTGACCTAAGGACTTTGTCTCAGCCCTAGGAAATTGCTTTCAGTTCTAATATTAAGCTGAGGAGAAATAATATGCAGAAATTTCTGTGTATTTAATTGAGAGTTCCTCTAAAACTCAGCAACTGCTGCAATAAATTGGCACTTAAAAATAACTCTTCCACATCAGTCTTCCACTTAGAATGTAGACTTTCCAAGACTAAGGATGGAAAAAGATTATACCAACATGCACCTCATTGTGAGTATTTCACTAAGGTGCCTTCCATCCCAGACCATTAAGTAAGCAGTTTTGATCAAAACACTGCATTTAAAGTGTCTACTGAGTGACAAAAGTCTTAGAATGTTTCAAGAGTTAAAACAAAATCTTTTCCTCCCTTCCTTCCCTTTTCCTTCCCACTCTCTCCCCTCATCAATAGGCTTGAGTTCACCACAGGCTTGAGTCCTCAGTGCCTCAACTGTACTTGCTGCTGCTGCTGCTAAGTCGCCTCAGTCGTGTCCAACTCTGTGCGACCCCATAGACGGCAGCCCACAAGGCTCCGCCGTCCCTGGGATTCTCCATGCAAGAACACTGGAGTGGGTTGCCATTTCCTTCTCCAATGCATGAAAGTAAAAAGTGAAAGTGAAGTTGCCCAGTCATATCCGACTCCTATCGACCCCATGGACTGCAGCCCACCAGGCTCCTCTGTCCATGGGATTTTCCAGGCAAGAGTACTGGAGTGGGGTGCCGTTGACTGCTCCACAACTGTACTTACATTCTTCAATAAAAGAGAGAAAAATAAAAGGTTATTCTGCCCAAGTCCAGCTAAGTCCTGAAATACCAGGCTGTTGTTTTGCTAATTTTCAGAGAACCAGAGGTCAGATATGGGAAGGCCTGGTTACCTCCAATCCTCTGGACTGCTGGTCTGGAAACCAAAAGTTTCCAAAGGCCTCAGGGCAGGTTACTTCCCTATCATTCCCCATGAATCCTCAGAACCTATTTCCTGATCCCACTACCTTCTCCAAAGCAGTACCTATTGTTCTGGGCAGCTGAGCAGACATATTTGGTGCACCTGACTCAGAGACACTGCTTCATAGGCTACTGATCTTAGTAGCAAGGGCTTTGGGACCCAACCCTGAACAGGTCAGCTCTGACTTGGAGGCCCTGACTCCTGGGCACCACCAGGCTGGGATCCAAGCAGGTGGTTGGCATCAGCCACTAGGCACACTGTGTGTAAGCCGCCTCCGTCTTCACAGTCTGGCATTGGTATGCATGGAAACCTGCTAACAATCTGAAAAATCAGAGTGTGACTCGCATTCAGTGACACTGCAGCAAGATCATCTGAAAACCTGAGGCTTCCTCTTGCCACCACTTCACTTGATAAATGATCACAGCCAAGTACTGGCAAGCAATTTAATTCACTTGGATCAGTCTCTGAATTTGTAAAACAAGAAAAAAATTATTAATAGAACCCCTCCTGCTAAAAGCTTATGACTCTAGATCAATATACAGCATTTGATTGAAAAACTTTATATGTTTAGATGCATTAAAGGGGTAGAGAAAGATAAAAAATCCAAAATTTTAGCAGGAGTTATTTCTAAGCAATGGGATACTACTTTTATTTTTGCTCAGCGGTCATCTTTTGTTTGTATAGTGTTTATAGTTTTCCACAATATTTAACAATTTAAATTAATTAAATTTAAATATTTATTTTAAATTTAAAATACAAACTAAAATTATATAACTTCTCACGAAAAGACTGATGGTTAAGATCAGTCAAGCAGGATTTTTCCAAATCACTAAATGTTTTCTGTGCTGTTTTTTGTGTCGACTAGGAAGCTATTTTAGTGAGCTTTCTCATTTACACATACATAAAGCATGATGGAACTATGCATATAGCATTACTAACTGAATTACAACCAACAAAGTCTTTGAGTAATTGTTTTTGTATAATGTTGATATAGGGCTTCCCAGAAGGCTCAGTGGTAAAGAATACGCTGCCAGTGCAGGAAACAACAGGAGACATGGGTTCAATCTCTGGGTCAGGAAGATCCCCCAGAGGAGGAGGAAATGGCCACCCATTCCAGTATTCTTGCCTGGAAAATCCCAACAACGGAGGAGCCTGGGGGACTACAATTCATGGGGTCATTTTGTGACGAAGTTGCTAAGGACCCTTAGCAACTGGGCACAATGTTGATATCGATGCTCGGAAAATAAGTTCCTTGAAGGCATCATCCTCATTCTGAATCACTGAATGTGTATGTATTGCTGAATATATATGTATAAGCCAGAAATTATTTAATGGTCTCAAGTCTATCAAAATTTTTCAAGATGTGCACATATGCATGTTCTGTTTTAGAAGTGGCAACACTTTCTAATGCAAGCTTTGCTATTTACTAGGTATTTGGGGAAGCATATGGTGACACGCACCATAT
The DNA here is from genome assembly GCF_032405125.1 of Capricornis sumatraensis. NCBI lineage: Eukaryota > Metazoa > Chordata > Mammalia > Artiodactyla > Bovidae > Capricornis > Capricornis sumatraensis. The sequence goes on along the minus strand of NC_091071.1, from coordinate 76,147,130 downwards.
GCTTACTTTGTATGTGTTTTGTATGTAGTTCAACACTATACTATCTATACTATTTTTTCCATGTGTGGAAATACTCCTCAGTTTATGAAAGTCGGCCTAAATACTCACCTCCATTTTTCTAATTTCCTTTCAACACTGAGCTTCTCTCACTGCATCTCAACTCTGCCTCCATGCCCCAGCCTCTTTTATCTTTTATACTTCAATCTGCTGTACAATCTCCACAATAATCCTTGAGTTTCATAAAAATGTGATTGAAAGTGTATAAGTACTAATTCTAAACTCTAAATTAATACAAATCACTTTATAATATATAGTGTTTTAAAGTGTTTTCAAGTAAAGATATCAAAAGAAAATGTTAAGCCAAAAAGCAAAGTAAATAGGGTATGCCTAAAAATAAATATATATTTATAGCTGTTACTATTTAAATATGAAAAATAAATATATATTTATAGCTATAAATATCTACATAAATAAGAACCAGGGGTTGCATTGCTGTTGTTCAGTCACTCAGTCATGTCCGATGAACTGCAGCATGCCAGGCTTTCCTGTCTTTCACTATCGCCTGGAGTTTACTCAAACTCATGTCCATTGAGTCAATGATGCCATCCAACCATCTCATCCTCTGCTGCCGCCTTCTTTTGCCTTCAATCTTTCCCAGCATCAGGGTCTTTTCCAAAGAGTTGGTTCTTCACATCAGGTGGCCCAAGTATTGGAGCTTCAGCCTCAGCATCAGTCCTTCCAACGAATATTGAGGTTGATTCCCTTAGGACTAATTGGTTTGATTTCCTTGTTGTCCAAGGGACTCTCAAGAGTCTTCTCCAGCACCACAACTGAAAAGCACCACTTCTCTGGCATTTAGCCTTCTTTATCATCAAACTCTCACATCCATACATGACTACCGGAAAAACCATAGTTTTGACTATACAGACCTTTGTTGGCAAAGTGATGTCTCTGCTTTTTAATATGCTGTCTAGGTTTGCCATAGCTTTTCTTACAAGGAGCAAGCATCTTTTAATTTTGTGGCTGTAGTCACCGAGTGCAGTGGTTTGGGATATATCAAAGACATTAATAAAAGTGAATCCCTACAGGATGTGGAAGAGATGTCCTAAACCAATGGATTCGAAACTGAGAGCAAGACTTCTTGATGAATAATTTTAATATATTTTATATTGTAAACTATATGTATATTATAGCTACTCAAGAGAATAAAATTTTAAATGAAATGAATAAATGCATAAATGCATTGTCAATAAAATTAAAGTTTCAAGACTGTAGGGTGATATATTTTTCCTCCTTTTCAAATGCCCCCAAACAAGAACAATAAACAAAAATATTCATTTCAGCTACAAAGAGATCAAGGAGCAGATTTAACTACAAACTGTAATATATGAAAACATAAATTAGCTAGAATAGTAGATGACTTAGGAGAATGGAAGGAGGTCAAACCTAAGAGCAGAAGCAATGAGAAGCAATCCATTATGTCCTGTAAAGCCCTGGTATGTTCAGAAACTAGAAATATAACATATGTACAGAAGAGGTGCCCTTCAGTTCAGTTCAGTTCAGTCGCTCAGTCATGTGACTCTTTGCGACCCCATGGACAGCAGCACGCCCTTACTAGATATTAAAAAAAAAAGGTTATGACCTGAAATTTTGAATAAAGGGTCTCTGCACTCCTACATCCTTCCTCTCCACCCTGCAGAGTCAGGCCACTACCTCTACCAAGTCTCAGGAGAGACTGAGCCTTAAGAGAAATGAAGTTGGAGAGGCTCTAGGGTCAGAGGAGGCTAGAGGTGAAAATCTATGTCCCAAATAATCAGACACCCACTCTCCAAGCACTCTGTTCTTATCCAGCCCCTACACACTGGCTGCCAGGTTTATATCCTCAAGCAAAACATTGGCGAATCCCTGTCTGGATGAACTAAATGGCCTCAGATGTAAGACCTATATAGACATGTGTGTTTCCCAATAAGCTTGATTAATACTGCTTTACCATGAAAACTGCCAGCCAACAAACACAGTTTCCAACAATCATTTTCTGACCTCATTTTTAAATATGAATGGGGAGCCAAAATTCGACAGGCACTGGGTGAGCATCTACGGCACAGGAGAAAGAAGCACAACAAATAAAGAGAGGAAAAATTCAGACCCAGTGACTGAGACAGACGTTAACAACATCCAGAGAGAGGTGGCATCCACTGCAGCAAGATACTATAAAAATTAAAAAGGAAAACTTAGAAGAAGAAAAGCGTTCTTGGACATGAAAGATATAATCACTGGGAAAAAAAAAAAAAAGGTTGTTTCAAAATGGAAACATAAAAGGAGAAAAATCACCCAGGAAGCAGCACAAAAAGTCCAAAAGAAGGATGAAAAGGAAGAAATGACTTAAAAATTAGATCAGCAGGCTCAGCAGCTGACTTGTATAACTCTAAAATAGAGAAAACAGAGAGGAACCCAGTTCCTCCACAGAAAGATTATAGAATAAAATGCAAAAGAGGACTAATCTCCAAATTACAAACTGCCTTACACAATAATTAAAAAAAGAATCCCACATCATGGCATTTCATCATGAAATTCTAGGACACCTCTGACAAAGAGACCATCCTAAAAGTCTCCAGAAAAGAACAAACAATTCACAAAAGACTGAAAGTCTGAATGAACTGGGCCTCTCAACAACAGTCTCCACCAGTGGAGAGTTCCTCAAGGATTAACATAGAAGAAAACCATGTTCAGATTCAGGTTCTTAGAAGAAGCACTCAAGCACAACAGCCAAAGAGAGAAAGGTGTGGTCTGGGAGACCACTTGATGGAGATTACTGCAATCATGTAGAATAGGGTCACTGCTGCTAAGTCGCTTCAGTCGTGTCTGACTCTGTGTGACCCCATAGATGGCAGCCCATTGGGCTTCCCCATCCCTGGGATTCTCCAGGCAAGAACACTGGAGTGGGTTGCCATTCCCTTCTCCAATGCATGAAAGTGAAAAGTGAAAGTGAAGTCGCTCAGTCGTGTCTGACTCAGCGACCCCATGGACTGCAGCCTACCAGGCTCCTCCATCCATGGGAGTTTCCAGGCAAGAATACTGGAGTGGGATGCCATTACCTTCTCCCAGAACAGGGTCACACATCATATTAAAATATGCTCAGGGAAAAACTAGGAAAAAGCTGAATTCTATACTTGGTACCTACACATAAACTCCCAACTTAGGCACTAGTACTTGGGAATTAGTACTCGGGAATAGTACTGTACGTATTCCACTCCATGTATAATTAATGTACAAAAATTAATTAAAATAAATTTTCCCAAACATAAGTAAATCAGCAGTGTTGGAAGGAACATAAGAATTTTCATAAAGTCTATAACAATATCAAGTCAAGTTTTAATCAAGCAAATAGAGCTAAGTTTCTCTTTTGAAATACTGAGTATCTAAAGAATTTGTGCTCTAATAGATGTTTAAAGAATCCTGAACTCTAACATAAAAAGTAGAAATTAATACCACTCAAGTTATTAAAATGTTAGTTTTCTTTAAAAAAAGAAAAAGACTAAGAATTAACCAAGATCTTTAATAAAAAGTTTCCTTACATATCATTCTAAGTTTCTCTTAAAATTACTATTTAGGATTCTCTCATAGTTGTGTTTTCAATTAATTCAAGAATTATTTAAAGGACATTTGGTCTAAGAAGATAAAAAAAAGCAAACAGTTTAGAATGACTAGGGCAAAAAACTGATAAATATATGAAAGATAACATTTTGTAGAATAGTATGTTCTTCAATTTGAGACTTCCTGGCATCTTGTTTTGACACTTCAAATCAGGCTCCAGGGAACATAAAACACAAAACTACCTTGAACTTTTCTGCACAATTTTTTCTCTTATCCTTGTGGAAAAGAGAACTGTCACAGTGCAAAGTACTCTGAATAAAGAACTATAGTTCACTTGTCATCAAAAAACAAGTAGGGGGAAAAGAGTTTCCTAGTTGTAGTCTTTAATCCTTGAAGTAACTCACAAAACCTTCATTTATTTACTTACTCTAAGGAACAGAAGTATTTAATGTAGATACTGCCCTTATTATTAGTGAATTAGCCACACGTTTATGACTTTACACAGTTTCACTGTGTGATGGTATAGTAACAGGAAAGTTAAGCAGTAATAAAGGGAAAACCAAAGGAAAAATTTGACTTTAAATTTTCACATACACTTGCACTAAATATACAGACTAGGAATGTGAGCAATACACCAGCATTCACAGGATTTTAAAACAATTGTCAGGCCACTTTACCCTCTTTCATTGCACAGATATGTAACTATAACTATAGAGGTCATAATTGTGATCTGTATTCATCTGCACAATAAATATTGCTAAGTATTTCAAAATTATATGAAAGAGATTACAGAGAAAAATTAGATGTAGTCTCTCCTATCAAGGGCTTATAATCGAATAAAACACCAAAAATTTGTCTTAGTTGTATAAGCAGTAAAGGTGCCACTCACCGTCTCTTAATCTAAAAATAAACTGAAGGATTTAATTAACTATAGCAGATACCAGGGAAGCCTCGCAGGTTGCAGTCCATGGGATCACAAAGAGTTGGACACAACTGAGCAACTGAACAACAATAAACAGATAACAATTCCCAAGGCATTAAAGAAATTAGATTGATTTTAATAGAAATAAGGGAAAGGGAGGAAGGAAAGAGGGAAAGAAGGGAAGAGAGAGAGGAAGGGGATAGAAAAGAAAATCTCTCTTCTATCTTGAGAAATAAAAAAATATAGAAAAATGAAAAGACTTCATCCCATCTCTAGTGAGCTCAAGAACTGATAGCTTGAATGAGGGAAGCTATTGGGAAGGATGAAAAGGAAAGAAAATAAACAAATCTCTAGGATTCTTAGAAGAAAGAGGGGATGGACGGAAAGCACCAGGAGTTGATCTGAACTGAGAAAATTAATCAGCAAGAGGTCCTGAACCTTGCCATTGCTCCCTTTCTTCTCCTTATCCCCAAAGAGAGCACACTTCCAATTGCACAGAGCCCCCAGAACCTGCTCTCCTTCATCCCTAGGCATAAGAAGTCTGCCCCCAGCTGATGCTAAGAGTGAGGTAAGGTGCTCACTCCCACTGCTCATGAAAGAACAGAACCCAGTTCCTCTGCCACAGTCAAACAAAGGGAGAGGGTGGACTGACAGGTCCACAGATACCAAGCTGGGATTTGGAAAGCATCATCCTATAGAAAATTAACAAATATGGTAATTATTTAAAGTACTATATATTAAGCATCTTATGTGTTAAATTGAAATTTGCTTATCACTGTTTACATAGGGAAATTTATTCCAAGTTACCAAATTCACCAAGGAAGTTCTGGAATACAGGGCTTCCACCAGGGAAGTAAAGACAGTAAAGAATCCAACTGCAATGCAGGAGACCCAAGTTTGATCCTGGCAACCCACTCCAGTATTCTTGCTTGGAGAATTCCGTGGACAGAGGGGCCTGGTGGGCTACCATCCATGGGGTTGCAGAGTTGGACACACTTGAGCAACTAACACTTTACTTCCTGGAATACAAGTTGTATATGTGTTGAGATTACCCATATAGGAAATGAGTATTCAATATTCGTGTGTATGCTTATGTTTGAATATTAAGTGAAACATCCATTTATACTGGAATGTAACTTTTTTAATGATAGTTAAATCATACAAAATGTCTGGGTTGGGTAATCCTGGAACAAACACTGTTTGGGGGTCCTTTCTGAGGTTGTCTGAAAGTTCTTTCAGTCATGTTACTATTCCCTTGGTGTCTCTATGCTATATCTACGTCTTGGCTTTACCAAGTATAAAGGGAACATTAATGATCTAGGGTATTTCAGCAGCAAATGCAGCAGTCAGACTAGAGTTTGACTGTGACCATGACTGTCAGGATGACTTGAAAGGAACATATCACTTCATTTCTCTGGAATGCAGCTTTTCCCTATAAAAGGGAGTGGTTAGGTAAGATGTTCCCCAGAGTTCCTTCCTGTTAGCACCATCTATTCTTCTCTCAGGAACTTTGCTTGTGTTCTGTTTATCCTATTGCTGCATAACAAACTACCCCAAAACACGGTGACTTAACACACGAATGCTTTTATCGTATCACAGGATTTTGTGGATCACAACAGGACTTGGCGAAGCACTTCTTCAGTTCTGCATGATGTCAGTTGGCTAAGCACTTCTTCGTTTCAGCATGATGTCAATAGAAGTCATAGGTATTCAGCCAGAGGATGGGCAGGTCTGGAGAATTCAAGATTGTATCACTCTGGTGTCCAGTACCTTGGCAGAGATGCCTAAAATGCTGGGCTTAGCTGAGACTATCAATCAGAGAACCTAAATATGGCCTCTCCAACATGGTGATCCCAATACAGTCAGATTGGACTCGACAAGAAAGCTGGGGGCTTCCAAAGAAATGATTCTAAGAAACAGTAAGTGGAAACCACCAGTCTTTCAAAGCCTTGGACCAGACAGAATCACTTCCACTGTGTTATACCGGTCAAGTAATCAGACCCATCAAAGATCCTAGAATGCCAAGATATAGATGCCACCTCTCGCTGGGGGTTAGAGGGGGGCGTGCAGGAAGGGGCTGTAGAAAGAATCAACAGGCACTTTTAATCCAGCATATAGCCTGTATCTATGAATTGACACCTGCAGTGACACTCACTATCTGTCCAATATTTCACAGTAGAAAATAAAAAGATAAAAAAGGACAAACAGTCCCTGGCTTCAAAAAAGTTCTCAACACAACAGAAAGAATGGCAAAGGAAGCATTCCTTTTCTGCTTAGTAACCTAACTCAAGCTGATTTATTCTGTTGTTACTAATAGAACATTAATTAATAACTGATAAAAGCATGTATGGGGGAAATGCCACATTAAAAAAAAAAAAAACACCAAATAATAAACAGAGTCTACCTATAAACTAGATCTAGAAGGAAGGAAAAAAAGTTTTAGGATATGGAATTCATTTCCAATTTTTTAGTGATATAATTTAGTCTAAATGATATGTATCTTCAATTTCTAGGCAAAACATTGTAAAACTTTACTCAACAAAGAGTCTGCAGGAAGTATCTGTCAATCCTAGTTTTATAATCAACTAACCATTTAGCTTATCAGACTCTTAATTCTTATAACTGGAAAAAAAACCCTAACTGGAAGAGATGCTAGCTACAACCAGTGTTTGTAACATAATGTGAAAATATGGAAAGAAACCAAAATTATTTAAATACATAATTAAAATATTTTTTCTCAAATAATTAACTGATTAAAACTTCTGATCATGTGGTCTTTCCTTAAATAGACCATTTGTTTCAACAAATTATACTTTCCTAATGGTCAAAATGAAATGAATTAACGATTCAATCTAGAATAATTCATATTAAAACAATTAGGTCACAGGTTCTCTGGGTCATTTAAAGCATGCTCCCTCTGCTGTCTGTTTTCCGAACTAACTACAGACAAAACTATATCCCAACAGCGCCCTCCTGTGCGACCTACATCAGCAACCACTTGAGCAGTCACACAGCTGTGCCAATTCTCATTGCCACAGAAGTTCTTTATTAAGCAACAAATACGCTTTATTTTTAAAGGCAATGCAATTTCAACTCAGCTTGGAAAGAAAGTAAAAATATTTAGACAAGCGCTATTGTTCAGAAAATACCAAACTACAAATGGATGTGAAGCATGTGGATGTACGTGTGGAGCAACACTTCTACAATAATGGTGCATTGCCTAATTCTTTCTCTGCAAGGGAAATTCTGTTTTTCCAACCCCTGACTCAATCAGAATGATCCCAAGGTGTCCTCAAAAGTGGTCTACAGACACCCTGCACCAGAGTCATAAGAATCACCTGTGAAGCGTTTGTTAAACATTCTAATACCTCGACCCCACTCCAGACTTATGGAAACAGACTCCCCAGGAATAGGAACCAGCACTGATATCAAACATTCTAGGTATGGGACACATGCCCAGTGAGGCTTGAGAACTGCCACCCTAACCCATTAAAAATATAAAATGACTTTTCTGGGATTGGAAGGTAATCATTAACAAATGAAGGATCCCACATGCATATGTATGGCTGGGTCCCTTTGCTGTTCACCTGAAACTACCACAATATTGTTATAATTGGCTATACCTCAACACAAAATGTTTTGGGTATTAAAAAAAATTAAATTAAAAAAGAAGGATTACTAACTTTTGTTAAAAGTGTTAATCACTCAGTTGTGTCTGACTCTTTGCAATCCCATGAACTGTAGCCCACCAGGCTCCACTGTTCATGAAATTCTCCAGGCAAGAAAACAGGAGTTTGTTGCAATTGCCTCCTCCAGGTGATCTTCCCAAGCCAGGTATCGAACCTGGGTCTCCTGAATTGCAGAGAGATTCCTTACTGTCTAAGCCACCAGGGAAACCCACTAACCTTTTTTAATGGAATTTCATTTGATCTCTGAACACTTGAATCATTTTTGATTCCATGTTTCAAAGACCAGAATTCCCTGCGCTGACATTTACAGCCTTACATTTAGTCTAACAATGGGTATCTGGCTTGCTCCAGATGACAATGCAGTGGTGGTACAGATTCACTACCAAATCTTTACTCTCATAGATGACCTGGGTTCTATCCAATGCAACAGAAAGGCTGAGAAAACACACTGCTCTCCACTTCATCTACTTTGTCCAGTTGTTCTCTAGGTCACAGGTCAGGATTTTCAACTAACTTAAATCTCAACTAAATCCCAGGCAGTGGTCTGTCAATGAAAAATTAATTTAACACCCCAAAGCACAGCTAAGCTCTTTCAGTCAGAATACATCCTGACTTGAGAAGGATCCAATTTCCTGGGTAGTTTCCAAAAATCATTCGAAATCCTACAAATTAAAAAATAATAAAGATTTCTGACACTTTCTGAAACTATAATAAAAAGGTTTTCTTTAATATATTTCCTGAAAACAATACCATTGGAAAAACACTGGAGGTATAGAGAGATCAGAATACAGTACGCTTGGGTTTCACGTGCAGTTCAAAGGACAACTCTTTATTACTGTCACAATTTATGTTCTGTGACATGAAAATCGGTGATATTGAAAGCAAAAAGGAGGAATTCTGCATGTAATTTTTAAGTAGAATGCCACCTATCAATTTGGTGTTAGGCACTCAGGGCTGGAATTGAAATCTGAAAATCCTGGATCAAGTTTTGGCTACGCAAGCCTCTACAATTTAACCCTTGATCTTTGACTCAGGTTCTTTCCATATGTAAAACTGAGATAACACTAACCCTTCTATGACCACATTCAGATATTAGAAGGATAACAGCGATAACCTATTTGAAAGTACCTTGCAAGCTGTACCATCACTAACACAGGCAGGAAGCCCCACGTACCCTCAGAAACTGGCATAAGAGAAGTCATACTGCTCTGAACAGCCTGGACCTCCACAATCTAGGAGCCAGTCTCACTGGTTTTGAAAAGCCATTCTTCTCAAAGAAGTAAAAAAGCATTTTTATATTTAAATTCTGTGCAATTACCAAATTTTACATATCCAGAGATAAACTAATCAACTTCAAACTAATGTTGTGTGAAAAGAACCTCTGGGTAAATCTCATACTGGCTCTGTTCCATCAGGCACACTGGTCACATCATGTATGAGAGATGTCTCAGAAATGCCTACCTCCAGAATTCTACCATGCAAAACAATTCATAATAGAGGCCTATTAAAAAAAACAATCATTTTTTGTTTTCGAAAAAATTTGGGGGGGGGGGTGGGGAAGAGTACAGGAAGAGAAGAAGGGAAGGATCATCAGGAGTGTGCAAATGTCACTAACACAAGGTGGCCTGAGTGCAGATCCTGCCCCTGTGACTTCTCGTCTGTGTAAAATTGATCAAATAACATAATGTTTCTTAAACCTGAACATCTTCCTCTATAAGATGGATATGATGATAGCATCTACTTCACTGAGGTACTGGGAAAAGTGTATATTATAAAACTCATCTTAGCATAACATCTGGTGCATTGTAAGGACTGAATAAATATTACTGATAATAGTAATAACTACTAAGTTATTACCTTTAAATAAGCCTCTAGACTGATGGGTCAAAGGAATATCCAGGACTAAAATATCTTAATTTCTAAAGAATAACTGAGAAATATCTCATGACACTCTGGATACTGCTGCTACTGCTAAGTTGCTTCAGTCATGTCTGACTCTGTGCGACCCCATAGATGGCAGCCCACCAGGCTCCCCCGTCCCTGGGATCCTCCAGGCAAGAACACTGGAGTAGGATGCCATTTCCTTCCCCAATGCCTGAAAGTGAAAAGTGAAAGTGAAGTCACTCAGTCGTGTCCCACTCTTAGCAACCCCATGGACTGTAGCCTACTAGGCTCCTCTGTCCATGGGATTTTCCAGGCAAGAGTACTGGAGTGGGTTGCCATTGCCTTGACACTCTGGATAGACAAAATGAAAATAAGACCAAAATGATGACATAAGTATACATATACCAAACATAATGACAGGTGCAAAGCAGACGCTCAATCATCACTGGTTGAACAGACTTGCAACAGGTTGAGAAAAAAACCAAAGTGTTTTACAATCCATTAGCAAACCTTTGAAGCAGGCTAGACTAGAAAGCTTCATTTTTCACTCCTGACTGAAGACACTAATGTCATCTATATTTATGTGCATATGAAGCAAAACTGAGAGGAACAATTACTGCAATGAAAGAATACAATTCAATAATATGACATGCTGGAAGAACGGATCAAAATTTAGACTTAAATAGGGAAAGGTAAAATACTACAATTACAGTTAAATTATTTTCTAACCATTATACACAATCTTGGTTTATAGGCAATTCATCAAAAAGTATTGGTACCAGGGTTTTCTTGGTCACAGGAAAATTAAACTCATCATTGAAAATGCTTAAGGAGACGATATGGATCACCTATCAGATATTTTTCAGAGACAAATCCTACTTTAGGTAAAAAAAACAAAAACAAAAAATTGTTATCTGAACCATCTGTTCAATTCAGCAAGTATTTATAGAGGGTCTACAAGATGCCAGGCAAAAGGCTGGGGTCTGGAAATGCTCTGACGTCTGAGGCAAACTTGGTTCCTGCCGCCCCCAGAGAACTTCTGGATAGTGGAACAATGATATGTAATCAGACGGATGATGCAACTTGCTGAGCAAATGCCAGAGCACTGACCACGGAGCTGGGAGATAAGAGAAGCCTCACTCAGCACAGTGCTCAAAGAGAGGCATTGGAAGCTAGCTTTGTACTCAGGCTTCCCTGGTGGCTAGGATGGCAAAGAATCCACCGGCATGTGGGAGACCTGGGTTCGATTCTAGAGTCAGGAGGATCCCCTGGAGGAGGGCATGGCAACCCACTCCAGTATTCTTGCCTGGAGAATCCCATGGACAGAGGAACCTGGTGGGCTACAGTCCACAGGGTCGCAAAGACGGACACAACTGAGTGACTAAGCATGAGGAGAAAAGAGATGCAGGAAGTCAAACGTCTTATGTAGAGACCTAATCCTCACTGGTCAGATAAGCATAAAAATCATGTACTAGAAAACGGAAAGGAGTAAAGTGTGACTAAAGAACAGAGTATACATGAGGAAAGGGCTGGTGACAGGGTTAGAAAGGTGGTTCCGCTATGCAGTACCCCAAGGGCCCCAGTAAAATCAATATTCAAAGAATGATGGGGATCTGTGGAATGGTTTAAGAATGGAATAATCTGATTGGCCCTTTAAAACTATTAATTTTCTATAAACAAGAGAACTTGATACATGATCAAAGCATGCTAAAATGCTTTGAGAAAGAAGAGGTGGTGAATAAATGATACTTGTAGAGTAGATACTCATTTGGAAAAAAATTAGAATCCTATCATGTATAAAAATAAGTCATGCTATATTAAAGACCCAAGTAGGAGAAGCAAAATGTTGAAGTGACTAGATGAAAATATATTCATGAAATAGGAGGAAAAAATTTATTAAGATGCACAATAATATGAAACTGGATTTAACTAAACTAAAATAAAATATTCTGTATCATGACACTACTAAAAAAAAGTTGGCTTAAAGCTCAACATTCAGAAAACAAAGATCATGGCATCCGGTCCCATCACTTCATGGGAAATAGATGGGGAAACAGTGGAAACAGTGTCAAACTTTATTTGTTTGGGCTCCAAAATCACTGCAGATGGTGACTACAGCCAGGAAATTAAAAGACGCTTACTCCTTGGAAGAAAAGTTTTGACCAACCTAGGTAGCATATTCAAAAGCAGAGACATTACTTTGCCAACAAAGGTCTGTCTGGTCAAGGTTATGGTTTTTCCAGTGGTCATGTATGGATGTGAGAGTTGGACCGTGAAGAAAGCTGAATGCCGAAGAATTGATGCTTTTGAACTGTGGTGTTGGAGAAGACTCTTGAGAGTCCCTTGGACTGCAAGGAGATCCAACCAGTCCATCCTAAAGAAGACCAGTCCTGGGTGTTCATTGGAAGGACTGATGCTGAGGCTGAAACTCCAATACTTTGGCCACCTCATGTGAAGAGTTGACTCATTGGAAAAGACCCCGATGCTGGGAGGGATTGAGGGCAGGAGGAGAAGGGGACGACAGAGGATGAGATGGCTAGATGGCATCACCAACTCGATGGACATGAGTTTGAGAGTACTCCGGGAGTTGGTGATGCACAGGAAGGCCTGGAGTGCTGCAATTCATGGGGTCTCAAAAAGTCAGACACGACTGAGCAACTGAACTGAACTAAACTGAACTGATGACAAGCCATAATTATTGAGAAAAGATCACAGCAGTGTTTACAATTATAAAATGATTAGCATTCATACTAACTATAAAGGACTCTTACAAATCAATAAAAAACACAATAGAAAAATATAGATAATTCACAAAGAACATGAATGGTCAGAAGCAAATGAAAAGATGTGCAACCTTACAAGCAGTCAATCTAAAGCAAATCAATGCCATAATTAATTTCATTACACTCATTATATTGGCAGAAACTGTAAAATCTGAAAATACCAGCTGTTGATGAGAAAATGTGGAATGGAGACACAGTACTGGTGGGTACAACCACTTTAGAGAAACAGTTTGGCAGTATCTAGCGAAACTGATTATGTACCTGCTCTGCAGCCAAACAGTCCCAATTGTGAATACATACAGCAGAGAACGCCTTCACATGGGCATAAGAATGTGTACTTCAGTGTGTTTTTTAATGATAGAAATTAAGAAGATTTTCAATTTTCTTCAACGGAGAAAGGATAAATAAATTGTAATATATACATACAGTGAAATAAAATTAAAATAAACTAGATCTACATTTACTGACGTGGAATAATCAAAAATGTTGAACGAAACTGTAAGTTGCGGAGATATTCATATAATATATATTTTTACATAAATCACTAAAACAAAGTACAGTGCTATATATTGCAAAAGTACAAAAATATGAAAGGAAGGCTGCTCACCCACCTTAGGACAGTGCTTCCCTCACAGTAGGAAGAAAGGAGAGACAGAACAGGATGGAGAACAAAAGAACAAAGAAGGGAGCTACCATGAATGAACAACCTCCTGTTTCCTCAAAAGAAAAAATAAGTACTTCTCCACGTTTGGAATTATTTCATGGTTAAAAGCATATTATTACATGTTACAAAGTGGATGAACTTCGAAAACTTACTAAGTGAAAGAAACCAGACACAGAGGTCATACATTATATGATTTCATTTATATGAAATATCTAAAGTTAGCTAAATGCATAGAGACAGGAAGCAAATTACTGGTTGCCAGGGGTTGGGGGAAGGCATGGGTTCGGGAGTGACTTAATGGATACAGGGTTTCCATTTGGGGTGATGGAATTAAACAGAGGTAATTATTGCACAACACTGTAAATGTACCAAATGCCCCTGAATTATATGCTTGAAAATGCTTAATTTTATGTTATATGAATTTTAGCTCCTCAATTTAAAAAAAAAAATTGTTTTAAGCACATTACACTTTTAGGAGTAGAATAAGACTAAAAATAGAATAACCAGTGAGGAGACTCTCAAAGTAATTATGAGATGATTTGGCCTGAACTATGACAATGGCAGAGAGCACATTAAAAAAAATGAATGAATTCAACAGTTGTTTTTCCAAGAGAAGTTTGTAACCAGCTGAATGAGGAGACAGAAGAATCCCGAGGACTCAAAAGAGAAGGAAGATTTCTGATCTTCTTCTAGTATAAGCAGAGATTTCCCTAGGAAGGGCAACCCAGGAGAAGAAGCAAATTTAACAGGAGAAGTATTAATTTGGTTTGGAATATGCTGACTGTGCAATGCCTATGGTCTGCACAAATAAAGATATTTAGCACACAGCCCAGGAAAATCGAATCTAGACTTATGTATAGAGGCCACGGGAATAGATGAGATTGCCCTCAGCAATAAAATGAAAATAAAAAGCTATAGTATAAAACCCTAAGCAATACCAACATCAAGATCCTCCAACAGAGACCTATAAGAGGTAGAAGCCAAGAAAATGTTTCACAAAGGAAAGGGTAGTCAAAAAACCCCAAGTTGCTGAGGTATCAAAATAAGCTCCGAAGTAGGTCTTCAGGAATATGGTGGTCTTTAGAGATTTTAGTGAGAGCAATTTCCTGCCATGCTGCTGGAAAGTCAAGTAGGAAAAAACACTTCAAATGTTTAACAACCCAATACCCTCAAGATTAATGATATAGGTACCAATAAAATCAGAGACATTTCAGCGAGAAAGAACTTTGGCTAGAAAAGAACCAAGAAGGAAAACAGAGATGACAGCTCATCCTCTTGAGGATTACAAAAAGCCACTTTCCACAGACCTGAAAACGACACTAGGGTTTCTCAAATTTTTCTACCAGAAAATTCTTTTCTATCAAGAATACCAAAGAAAGTCATTACACAGCACTTGCCTTCTCGGGGTAGGCAAGAACTCTAAGGTATCCAATTTGTTCTTAAAAATCCATGTAAATTGTGCATTTGACTCATCAAAACAGGAGTGTTTATTCTAACATAAAAGTGTTTCCTCTCATTTTCAATCAAAATGATTGTTCCAGAAAGGTGTTCCATGTGTATCGTGCAACCTCCCATATGGCCCTCCCACCATTCTCATACACATCACATGCATATACACACTATATCCTCCCACTTTGAGAAACATGGAGAGCATGCTTCATTTCCTCTGGAAATCTCTGCAGAAGAATCTGCTGGAGCACAAGGCTGATGAACTACTATACGACCTGTAAACATTTCTTCCTTCCCCTTTCCTTAAAACTACCTTCAACCTTCAAAACATGTTTCATCAACTGAATGGCTACACCCATGTGGAAAGGACTTTAATTATACCACTTCCTCATCTCTCTTGACAGAAGAGTCCCAGTTTATCAAGTATTCTTTACATGGAGGTTGATCCAATGCTTTCAAATCACTTTCCTCTAAACCTTTCCCATTTATTTCCCAAGGCATAGACATGGTTTGGTAAAGAAGTCCTTATGCCTTTGGGACAAAGACAGCTTCAACCTAAATGAGGTCATTAAAACAAAACATCAAGTTCCCAGTGCCCTAAGATTCTAAGCCAATGACCTACAGAAAGTTCCTGGTGATCTTAATTTCCCTGGCACAGCACAGTAAGAGTACTGTAATATAATGCAAAATGTCTCTAAAGAGAAACTAGATACTGGCCTGAGTCTTGCCAATACACAGTTAAATAATACCAAAGTACCCCTTTCATCTCAATACTGGGCTTCGTCACCCTTCCCAAGAATGAAAGTAATCTACTCTGAATGTGGGTTGACTGAAAAGCTTTTACTGGACTTGGTCCCATAAAGCATACATGCTTTTTAACTGGCACACATGGGCTGGTAAGACTGAAAATGCTTACAAGGAGACCAAAGAAACAAGAACAGCACTTATTCTGAGCAACGGTAATCCGGATTTAGAATGTGCTAATAGTGGTAAATCAATACTCAAAAGTTTATTCTGATGAGGATCTCTTTTAACATCTAACAATATCAGAACCTTCCCAGTAATGAAACTAAATTTTACTTTCCTAAGTTTTCTTCCAAACTCTTTACTATTTATATTAAACTATCAATACCTTCTCAAACACACCCTCATTCCTTCTCTTAATAACACCTACTTCCTCTGCCCCTTTCCCATGCATTAGTTCATTCATTTATTCTTTCATTCAGCAAAATTTACTGTTGTCGTTTAGTCTCTCAGTTGTGTCCATCTCTTTTGACCCCATGGACTGCAGCACGCCAGGCTTCCCTGTCTTCCACCATCTCCTGGAGCTTGCTCAACCTCATGGCCATTGAGTCGGCGATGCCATCCAAGCATCTCGTCCTCTGTCATCCCCTTCTCCTCCTGCCTTCAAACCTTCCTAGCATCAGGGTGAGGGTCTATTAAACGCCAGACACTGCTCTATCTACTGGAAACTGAATAGCATATAAAATAAAGTCTCTGCCCTCACGGGGCTTATATGAGAGTGGAAAAATGTACTGGGAGAATAAACGGATACATGTATGAACATATAATATGCCAGCTGACAGTAAGTGCTAGAGAATAATTACGTTGAATAAGGGAGAAAAGAGTGCAGAGGTGACAGAAAGCAACATCAATCTCTGAATTCCAGCTGAGCTAAAATTCATTTTTAATGACCAATCATCCAATAAATCAATTAGGGGCTCTTATAATGTAACCAAAAATTGAATTGTAAACCACCCAACTATTTGCTACCCAATCAGATTAATTCATTGTCTCAATTTCTGGACAGCTTATCAAAACAGCCAACACTCTTTCACTTAAATATACTTTGTTCAAAGTAAAACACTCAAACAAATATGGGAGAAAAGTGTTAAATTTATTACACCTTGGCCAAACCAACATGCTGATGAGGTTTTTGCATGACTTCTTTCCAATTTTTTTCAATACAATGCTTTTGTTTTATAATGTACTTTATAGTTTAGGGATAGATACTGTTTACAGTAGGCAAGACATGGAAGCAACTGACAGATGAATGGATAAAAAAGATGTGATATACACACACACACAATGGGATATTACTCAGACAAAAAAAAGAATGAAATAATTCCATCTGCAGCAACACGGGTGGACCTGGAGATTATTACACTAAGTAAGCCAAATAGACAAAGACAAGTATTATATGATATCACTTATACGTGGAATCTAAACTATAATACAAACTATGAGCTTTTACAAAACATAAATAGACTCAGACGTAGAAACAAATTTACAGTTACCAAAAGGGAAATGGAATAGGAGAGGGATAAATTAGGAGTTTGCAATAAGCAGACACAAACCACTATATATAAAATAAACAACAAAAGTCCTACTGTATAGCACAGGGAACTATATTCAATACCATGTAATAAACCATATGGAAAAGAATATGAAAAAGCATATATATATTATATATATATACCAGAATCACTTTTTATACCAGAAATTAACATAACACTGTAAATCAACCATAAATCAATTCTGAAAATTTTAATCCTTCTAAATTAAACAATAAAAAAGGTTTAGGACTGTAAATTTAGTGCATTCAATTTAAGAAAAATGTCAGTCATATAACTGGAAAAGCTAGTCCTCCCTCTCAAATCAATCAGACAAATCAGACTAATGTTCTATCAAATAAAGTCCAGCTTTACTTTTCAATTCAAATGGAGGGATCAATATGCATTCTGAGAAAAAATATTTTAAAAACCAGTAAAAATTAATTATCAAACACATTTTCTAAAGAAATAGCTGAAAGCACTCAAAATTAAAATAATACAGAATTTAGAGTTCTGAGTAGTATGATGAAGTGCTAGGGAGGCCATGGAATTCCTTTGATAATTGTGTGAATGTACATTCACACCTTGATTTTCAGCTTTTGGAAGTAATTTTTAACAATTAGGTATAAAATTAGAAAGGGTTTCATTAATTATAGTATTCATCATGAAAAAGTTTTCTCATGGTTTTAATGAAAGCAACCTGTATATATTTCTAGAAATTAGTCTAGTGTATTTTATTGATGATGTTGTCATTGTTTAGTCACCTAAGTTGTATCCAACTCTTTTGGACCTCATGGACTGTGGCCCACCAGGCTCTTCTGTCCATGAGATTTCCCAGGCAAGAAGACTGGAGTGGGTTGCCATTTCCTTCTCCTGGGGATCTTCCCAACCCAAGGACTGAACCCAAATCTCCTGGATTATCAGGAGGATTCTTTACCACTGAGCCACCTTGGGAGCCCATTTGATTAATAGAAAGTGGAAAATACTAATGTATGTTATGATTAAATAGGTTGGGAATTGACTGGAATGAATAGTTCATTATATAATTTGATAAAATCCCACAATACTAAGACAGACACATAAAAGCTGAAAAAAAAATGTATAAATTATATCCTTAAGACGCTGCGGCATACAATCCAAGACTGCCCTTTTCAGGACTGAAGGACTAATTCTCCCAGCTGTTATAGTGTCAGCCACTAAGACCTGGCTAAGGGTTGGGGGTGGGGCGTGCAAAATATCAGACACGACTGAGTGACTGAGGACAAGGGCTTCCCAGATGGCTAAGTGGTAAAGAATCTACCTGCCAATGCAGGAGCTGAGAAGGTCCCCTGAAGGAGGAAATGGCAACCCACTCTAGTATTCTTGCCTGAGAAATCCCACGGACAGAGGAGCCTGCGGGCTACAGTCCATCGGGTTGCAAGAGTCAGACATGACTGCGCGACCAAGCACACCATGCATGCAAGTTTTCCCCACCTGTCACTGCTCTCAGCTGAGGAGAGTCACCATGTTCAAGCTCAGGTCCCTGCTGAGCAGCCTCTGTGCCCTAATTCTGAACAATGCTATAGGGCCTTTGCAGCTCTAGCTCCTATGATATCAGCTGATGCTTCTGCTGTGGCTGCACTGCACCCCAACTTGTCCTGTGCTCATCCCACAGACAGTGTTTCCAAGTGCCCTGAGCCCCAGCATACTTCCTGCAGGCAAACCTAGGCTCCAAGTCGGCTCCCTGGAGAACTTCCCTCATCCACAGAACCCACTTAGTAATATGTATAACATCAGGTGTTTGTAGGTGCATTTTCTTTCGGCTGTGGATATGTCTCAAGTGTTGAGAACAGTGGAAAATACATATAAACTACATTTAAATACATCACAAGAGGCCATTTTCAGCATTCAGTATTTCCCACTGATGCACTCGCTTTTTGCTTTGTTCTTAGGAAACTCTCCCTCAAAAGTTATATATTCTTTGACAACAGTCAGTAGAGGGAAGAACTAAGTCAGTAAATGTAAACTGAAAAACAGAAAAAGTGAAAATTGTCATTACTCCCATCATATATCTGAATTCAGAATGTTTCAACACCAGCCAAAATCCTTATTTCTAACCATGTTGCCCCTTAACAAAAATATAAGGCATAAAAAGACAAGAACCCCTTCTGATTTGTTGCACTCTGATTAATCATTAAAGGAAGCTTTCCCTGTGTGTGATGCCCTGGAGGTTTTCATGCCCCAGGGTGATGCACCAAGTGAGACAGTTACTGTGAACACAGGTAGCTGTCAGGAGGAAGTACACATGGAGGATGAGGATCTGGAAACTAGTTATCTTAAATCTCTGAGTTTGTAAATCTCTTGGAAAGGCTTTCTGTATATCCACAGGGTATATGTCTCCCCATTTCTATATCATAGCACTGGCCTAAATCATTCATCGATGACATTAATAGGTAATAATTTAAAACACTTGCTATAATAATAGGCCTTCCCAAGTAGTACTACTGGTAACGAACCAGCTTGCCAACACAAGAGACATAAAAGACACGGGTTCGATCCCTCGGTCAGGAAGATTCCCTTGGAGGAGGAAACGGCACCCTACTCCAGGATTCTTGCCTGGAGAATCCCACGGACGGAGGCGTCTAATAGGCTACAGTCCATATGGTCACAAAGATTCGGACACAACTGAAGTAACTTAGCACGCACATGCTGGTGGTTCAGATGGTAATGAATCTGCCTTCAATGCAGGAGACCTGGGTTCAATCCTTGGGTCGGGAAAATCCCCTGGAGGAAAGCATGGCTACCCACTTCAATATGCTTGCCTGAAGAACCCCATGAACAGAAGAGCCTGGCAGGCTACAGTCCATGGGATCACAAAAAGTCAGACATGACTGAAGTGACTTAGCATGCATGCATGCACACTATAATAACATATACCCCGTACTCTGAGAGACTCATATTAAAAACCCAACTCATATTTACACTTATTTTTTTTCTAAATGCGTAGATTTTAAGCACACAATAAACTGGAAGTGTAACAATCCACCATGTTCTTATCACTTATAATTCCATTAAATGAGAATAATGATTAAAATCAGAAATATGTCCACTAATTTCATTACACATGACCAAAATTTCCTATGTGCATAATGAAAGAAAAAGATATATACTGCTAAAATCCCACAGGTCTACGAACCTAGGATATTCGTTTTTTGTAAATAGAATCTGTTAATAAAATTAGAAATATGTTTTAATGTTTTAAAATTTGATGAAGAGGAAAAAGATGACTGACAATGATTAGAATAAATATGCCAAATATAGTTTGTTTAATTGGTTTTAACTATTTATCTTCAATAATCCATCTACTCATTCTTTCCTTAAAAGAATCCAAGAACAATAAAACCACCGTATTTTATTTGGAGAGGAAAAAAAATAACTAGAGCAAAAAAATAAATGAGACTGTTCAGATTATGGTAACTATGACCAAGGAAATATACCAGGAGATGTGATAGAATGGGGAAAGAAAGTGTGGAGGGATACTTTAGGTTGACTTGTCAAAAAAGGCCTCCCTGATGAGATGATCTTATGCTAGGATCTAAAGAGGAGTCAGCTTTGTAAATAACCAGGACAAAAAGGTTCCAGATGGAGAAAACAGCCAAGCCCAAGACTCTGAGGTAGAAAAAAAAAAGCCTGCCAAGTTCACATTCAGGCAGGACTGTGCCTCTCCAGTGGTTAGAACATGAAGAGTAGAATGCAGGTGAGGTTCAAGACATGGACAGAAAGCAAACTGCTTGGGAACCTGTAGGCCAAGGCAGAATTTTAAATTTTCTCGTAAGCTATCAAAAAGTTTTCAACCAGGGAGTAACATAATGTGATCTACATTTTTAAAAGTTCATTTCTACCAAGTATATGGAAAATGGACCACAATAGGCTAAAGCAGAAGCAAAAGGAGGCCATTTAAAATGTTCCTAGATGTCAGAAGACAGAGGCTCAAGTTGGGATGGTAGCAGCAGAGATGGAGAGAAGGTTATGGATTCAAGTTTATTGGGATGGTAGATGTAGCAGTACTTGAAAGAAGGTCAGAAAGAGGACTCCTTGGTTTTTGACTTGAGTGATCAAACAAATGACTTGAGCAAGTGGAGTTTAGAAAAGGACATAGAAGTTATAAGCCCCTCAGACCCTTTAAGCCAAGCATAACCAAGTGCATACTGAACCTAGGCCAGTCTCCACTGTTCATATCTAATCTTATAGCCTTATATCTAAGTTTAAATACAATTTCACCACACAAACTGACCCCTTCCAGATATGCTACCTTTCTGACTTTCTCTTATTTGGATCTAGACACACTGATGCACAATGTCAAGTTTAAAAGCCCCTTCTTGTCCCCATTATCTCTGTAAAGTTGGCTCCTGTGCACCTTGCCCCATGGCACCCAAATGTTTTCTTTGTCAACGGAGGTGTGGTAACCACGTGAGAAGATCTAAGACTGAAAAGGAAATGCTTGGGCCAATGGGATCAAAAAAGCCTCCTAAGACACCTGTCTACTATGCAATCATTAGTATTAATATTCCAAGAGCCATTAGAATGACTTGCTCTAGCAACAGATAAAAATTGTAGCACTCAGGGGCCCCGAAAGTGGGCAATAGGCTAACAACACATCACTCAGCAGCAGGACCGTATTAAAAACTAGGTTTGTGGATTCCCAGTCCAGTATCTTTCAGTTATATCATATGGCCCTACATCTTTCTATGGAAATGGTATTAAAAGCTGGTGCAGAGGATGGCGTAAATCTACCATTTGGAGGTGTGACTGTGGATTAAAAAACTTTAACTGGCTCCCCTAATAACCTAATAATCATATCTAGCATTATATGTGCTCAGTCAAATCCAACTCTTTGCATCCCCATGGACTATATGTAGCCTGTCAGTCACCTCTGTCCATGGAATTTTCCAGGCAAGAATACTGGAGCAGGTTGCCGTTTCCTCCTCCAGAGGATCTTCCCAACACAGACTGAAAAAGTCTCCTGAGTCTCCTTCACTGGCAGATGGATTCTTTACCACTGCACCACCTGGGAAACCCCATCTTACAGCTATGGAAAAAATACAAGTGAATAAATAGCCAACTTATAAACGATCTTTCAGAATAGATGGAAACATCTGTAAAATACCAATAGTTAAAAATGGTAATCCTGCTATTTGTGTTTATTCTCTCTGTGGCTTTGAAAACTACTCAAAAAGAGGAACCAAAGGGAAGGACAAGAAGTAAAAGATACTTTTCCTATGTCAGCTCTCCCGTTAGACTTCTAAACTGATTCTGAAAGTTTCCCTTCTGCTCCCTTTCTTTGGCAAAGGGCTTGTGGCCATTTCCTAAGTTCTGCATTAAGCTAGCCCTTACCGAGAGTGTCGAAAGGACAGTTCCCAAGTCTGATTATCCTTGTTCAGATACTTATACAATTGAGTTTATTACTATTCCATATCAGCTGACATGTTTCAAAGTAACTCCATAAGACTGCAGAAAGCTTTTCTATATTAATTAAGATCCACATTTATATTGAACCATGAATGACTCCAATTTTCCTTCTCTTGAAAGAACTTAATATATGCCCTAGGGAAAAACAAACTAGAAGCTGAGCTTTCAAAGAAGTAAAAAATAAAAGTCATGTTGCAGATAAAGGTTGGACTGCAAATGTATCCTGCAAATTAACTAAAAATTAGAAGCAAACTTCAAACTGGAAATAAAACCTTGACAAGCAGATCTGCTAGGGGATTTAAGTTTTAAAATAGGAAGAGACAGCTGTTTTCTGTTACAGTCGAAGGTATCTAACATGAAGTAGGGAGGATCCTGGGTTGATAGTTCCTGTCCTCAGAAGCCAAGGGACCTCAGTAAGATGCAGGCTTAGAACAAAGAACAAGGAACAAGGAAGATGACCATCACTGAAGGGTGTCATCAACTGAAACCACTGTCAAGTAAACTCCCTTCAAGTGAATTAGTGATTTGAGGTAAAGGAGTTGGATCCTGTGAATTGTGCACATTATGTCAGACAAATTAATCAGTGGGTTACCATATATCATTCATATAAGAATTTGTGTGTCCACTGTTTTTTGTTTGAGCTTTTTTCCTGAGGGCACTAGTTGTTCATTATTTCCTCCCCACCTCCATACATATACCTACTGAACTTGCACTTCCTACTCACAGAATTTGTTCCATAACCTTTGCTGAGTGAGCAGCGGTCCAGGTCCCTTGTGTCACCTTGGCCACAGCTGACTGAATAAGAGCTGGACATAGCGGGCTAACAGCTCTCTCCAAATATGGACTCCAGTCAGTCACCACATGCTAAACCAGCAACAGGAAGAAATAGTTATTCCAGTAAGGGTGGCCACTTGGGGCCACATGCGGGGACATGCCATCAAGACGAGCAAGACCATAGAGAAATATCAGAGGATGATATGGACTTAGAAAAAGAAGCAGAGACTATGTGCTATGTTTATGGGAAAATAAAGAGGGAGAATGGAGAAAGTGGCTGCCTTGATTTTTGCTGGCTTTCTGATTCCCAAATCCAGTCTCTCATGAGATCAGTGAACTTTTGGCCTTCGGGTACTATAATATAACCTTTCAAACTAGTTCACATGAGGCTCTATCCACCCCAAACAATCAATACCTGGATAAAATACCAGCTAAAGTCCGTTTGTAATATTTCTACCTTTTCTCAACTAAATAAAATTGTCTGCAATCTTGAAAGGTCAAATTGCTCCAGAGCCTGAAAGCAGCAGAGAATAAGAGTACCCCTAATTTTGTATATATGTTAAAGAAAAAAAGAAGTCAAATCCCATGCCCTTCACCAGGATATTATTATTCAGTGGCTTTTACAAGACGCCCCAGTATCTATATTTTTAATAAGCATCCCTGCTGATTCTGAGGAAGGTGGTCCAGTGAGAAGTACTGTTCTAAAGCCTGCTTCAATACTGCTACAAAGATCTAGGCACTTTTGAATTTCTCCCAAGGAAAATCATATTCATCAAGTGTCAACATTCAAAAGTAGCACTCTGCTGCTGGAAACACATATTTGTTTGAAACCCCAATAAGGAGCAAGTATTGTTTCTGTATATTTTCTGCAAATATACAAAATTTGCATTTCATTTTACATAATATAGGATTTTGTAAAACAGCCTGGCGGCCTAAACACAATGTATAATGCTGTTTCCATGAATTCAAACAGCCAAAGACCTAATTTAAAGATTCTGAAGTATAACCAGTTTGTAATTTGAGGATTTCATGTATCATTCCAACTTAGAAAATTTGATTATGAAGGATATTAAGTGATACCAAGAAATTTTTCACATGCAGCTCAGGTGGTAAAGAATCCACCTGCAATGCAGGAGACCCTGGTTCGATTCCTGGGTCAGGAAGATCCCCTGATGAAGGGATAGGCTACCCACTCCAGTATTCTTGGACTTCCCTAGTGCTTCAACTGGTAAAGAATCTGCCTGCAGTGTGGGAGACCTGGGTTCGATCCCTGGGTTGGGAAGACCCCCTGGAGAAGGGAACAGCTACCCACTCCAGTATTCTGGCCTGGAGAATTTCATGGACTGTATAGTCCATGGGGTCGCAAAGAGTCGGACACGACTGAACGACTCACTTTTCAAGGAATTTTTATTTTTGTTAGGGAATAATGACCTGTTGGTTAAATAAGGAAATGTAGTTTTCAGCAGTGCATACAAAACTAGGTAGGGATGCAATGACAGGATGTCCAGAATTTACTTTTTTTTAAAAGTAATTTATTGTGCTTCAACAAACACAATAAAAATTTCAAAAAGGAATAGATGAAATAAATGAGACAAAATCTTGATAACTGCTAAATCTGGAAAATGAGAATGGGGAGTAGAGTTCTTTGCTTTCTTCTTCTATGTATATTGGAGAAATGAGTATGTAAATTTGGATGATGCAGGAGCCACATAAGAACCACACATACAAGTTTAGCACTGCATAAATTAAAATCACTACTGACATCATGAAGGAATGATATCAGAGACCCTTTCATTAGGGACAGAGATGAACTTATTGTTTGATAGTCCTGGACATATAAGAAGAAAACAAAAACCAAAGGCAGAGCATATGGAAAAGAATTTCTTTAATTATTTGGAAGATAGTTTTTATTTTACTGAGATATACAAAAAAGGCTTAATTCAATATAAATAGACCAGAAATAGTGTGGTGAGGGACAAACACATACAGAAATGACACTTTTCGATTTCCCTTTATCTAAAGTGTGGAAGCATGGACAAATCACTTCTGAGATTTGTACTTTAAAAAAAAAAAATCTTACGATGTGGATGACACACACACTTCCTGGCCTCAGTGTGCCTATGGACTGTAAACTACACACGAAATCCATTTATTAATAACACTGATAAAACTTACTTGATGTAGACCAATGATTTGATAGATTTTTCATATCAGTTTTAGGGAGAAGACAGAGAAGAAAGCTAGAGAGGGGAGAAAACACAAAAAGACTGCTATAGTCGAGGAAGGAAAAAGAAAAAGGAATCCAGATCCTTAGGTGGAGATCATCAAACAGCATTTGCTGCCTCAGCTTTTATATTATGGGGAGAGTTATAACTAACAACAACTGATACAGGTTTATTGCTTTGCTATTCTTACAGTTCTCAGTTTCTGCGGATATTGTACCTTCCTTAAAAGGGGGCTGTCTATGCTTCAAGAAATCCAATTTTCAGGTTCTAGCTGTGATAACATCAGCCACATAACATTTCTTTGCCTCAATTTATTCATCTGTAGAAGACTGTTTCACCAGCTTATCTCAAAAATCTCTTCCAGCTTGAAACTTCCTTGACACTGTTTCTCACAAGTGATTTTTTATCTTTAAAATCTTCAGTGGCTTTATTTTGAACTAGTTATCCTACACAGTCCTGGAAAGCAATGAGCCAGAGCAACTACATAAACTGAGTCCAAGTACAAAAATAACCTGGGGGGAGGAAAACTCGAGAAAAGAACTGATTCTTTTGCAAAGGCTAAAGATATTCTTTCCCTTTCTTCAAATAATAAGTGCTCAGGTATGATTTCCTGGTAAATTTTAATCAGAAATAGAAAAAAGATACCTAAATTCATAAGTTACTTTTCACATAAAATTTAAATTGCAAGTAACTTTTCTAGATCATGTATATGGAGGGCACACTTTAAATCTGCATTACTGGCAAACACAAAGAAATATGCTGAAGAAATATACCCAGCTAGTATTATTTTTAAAAAGGTGAGGGGAGAATAAAGAATCCAGATTCTATCCCAATCTAGTTCGTATTTTAAAATAAAAATATTGAAAGCATATAGTAATGTATAGTTTAAGACATTTTATTTGCACAAAGAGATAAAGCATATTCTATTTGTGGCATCAATTCATTTTACCACTCATGCATTATGTAGACACTGCAAATTGTTAAAAACAAAAAAAGTATCTATGGCCTGTAAAATGGTTTTCGGCTGTGGTTTTGAAAGGCCACATGAGATTTAACATTGCCAGTCTGGATTCTTTCAAACTTTCTGGTCATTTATTTCTAAGTAACAAGTGCAATTCTTCACTTTTTCTATGGGGGAAAAAGAATTGCTAAAATGACTGGAATGGTTAAACAAAACAAATCAAAGAGAGACTATAAAGAAATGAGACATCGTCTCCTATAATGTTTCAGCCATAAATAATAGTCAATGGAAACCCAGTACATCATCTCAACCAAAGGTCAGAGATAATTGGGCCTGAAATATCATCTTGTAAAGGGTTAATCTGTGTCAGAAAGACACTGAGCTTGGGGGAGTTACTGACATAGAGTCCACCTGTCCCCAAAACCTCCCTCCTTCCAAAGAACTAAGCATATAGAAAGGAATAAAAACAAAGGTTCAGTTCTAAAAGCAAAGTCTAGGTGCAGAAAAGAGAACAAAAAGAATGCAAGAGATTTCCCTGGCAGTCCGTGTGTTAAGTCACTTCAGTCGTGTCCAACTCTTTGCGACCCAGTGGACAGTAGCCCACCAGGCTCCTCTGTCCATGGGGTTCTCCAGGCAAGAACATTGGAGTGAGCTGCCATGCCCTCCTCCAGGGGATCTTCCCGACCCAGGGACCGAACCCGCATCTCTTATGGCTCCTGCATTGGCAGGCAGGTTCTTTACCACTAGTGCCACGTGGAAGCCCTGCCCTCGTGGTCCAGTAGTTAAGATCCACTTTGCAATGCAGGTGATGTACGTTTGATCCCTGGTCAGGGAACTAAGATCCCACAACGAGAGAGCCCACTAGCCACAACTTCTGGGCCTGAGCACTCTAAAGCCCGTGCCCCACAACAAGAGAGGCCCCCACACCTCAAGGAGAAGTCCCTCTGCTGCAACAGGAGAAGCCCCTGTGTGCTGCAACTAGAGAAAACCTGTGCTCCTCAACAAAGATCCCACAGGCTGCAACGAAGACCCGGCACAGCCAAAACAAATTAATGCACAAAGGAGCCTTCTTGCCCAGCTCTAGGACACACTTCTCTTCACAGAAGTCCCAACCCTTGCACCAAGGAAAAGATGAGCAGGGAGGGTGCCTCTCTGATGGAAGTACCCTTGGGACTGGACCCTAGGATTCAGGCCAGAACTCTGCTCGGGCCACAGCACATCTGTCTGTGTGCGTGCAGGGCTCTCGCTGAAGGTCACTGTGGGACAGGACATAAAGGCCCAAGTAGGGAACTGGTCAGAGTAAAGCACAGCATAGCACCCTTCTTCCACTTTGCCAATCTGCTGAACCAGATCTGAAGAAACATTGTCACTCAGAATCAGATGTCCTGCTCTAGAGGGTCACTACCCACACTTGGGCCACACTCTGACTTGATCCTGACACACACACCCACTCTCTTTCTCTTTTTTCTTCCTCTATTAACCTAATCAGTTCAGTTCAGTTCAGTTCAGTCACTCAGTCGTGTCCAACTCTTTGCGACCCCATGAATCACAGCACGCCAGGCCTCCCTGTCCATCACCAACTCCCAGAGTTTACTCAGACTCATGTCCATCAAGTCAGTAATGCCATCCAGCCATCTCATCCTCTGTCGTCCCCTTCTCCTCCTGTCCCCAATCCCTCCCAGCATCAGAGTCTTTTCCAATGAGTCAACTCTTTGCATGAGGTGGCCAAAGTACTGGAGTTTCAGCTTTAGCATCACTCCTTCCAAAGAAATCCCAGGGCTGATCTCCTTCAGAATGGACTGGTTGGATCTCCTTGCAGTCCAAGGGACTCTCAAGAGTCTTCTCCAACGCCACAGTTCAAAAGCATCAATTCTTCGGTGCTCAGCCTTCTTCACAGTCCAACTCTCACATCCATAAAGGACCACAGGAAAAACCATAGCCTTGACCAGACAGACCTTAGTCGGCAAAGTAATGTCTCTGCTTTGGAATATGCTATCTAGGTTGGTCATAACTTTTCTTCCAAGGAGTAAGCGTCTTTTAATTTCCTGGCTGTAGTCACCATCTGCAGTGATTTTGGAGCCCCCCAAAATAAAGTCTGACACTGTTTCCACTGTTTCCCCATCTATTTCCCATGAAGTGATGGAACCAGATGCCATGATCTTCGTTTTCTGAATGTTGAGCTTTAAGCCAACTTTTTCACTTTCATCAAGAGGCTTTTGAGTTCCTCTTCACTTTCTGCCATAAGGGTGGTGTCATCTGCATATCTGAGGTTATTTATATTTCTCCCGGAAATCTTGATTCCAGCTTGTGTTTCTTCCAGCCCAGTGTTTCTCGTGATATAATCATAAGATGTTTATTCTCTCTTTATTCAAAAGAAACCCTGCCCCTTCAGCTCATCTGGTAGACACAGGCTTTCTCCCAGTGCTCATTCACAAATTCAAAGCAGGAGTAAACCCAGGCCTTTCTCTGTCTTCTTCCCTTCCTCTGTTCAGCTCCTAATGCTTAACCTAGCCCTACCTTTTGATAAATACCCTTTTTAATTTAATTATTTTTTCTTTTACTTTGTGGCTGTACTACACAGTACGTGGGATCTTAGTTCCCCAGTCAGAGAGAACTCATGTCCCCTGCATTGAAAAAATGGAGTTTTAACCACTGGACCACCAGGAAAGTCCCGATAAACACCCTTTGGAGGCATTTTTGCTTAGCTCTGTGCCTCAGAGCCTGGTATGATGCAAGAAACATAGCAGGCCATTCATAAATAGGGAAATGATGTATTAAATTCCCCAAAGGACCATTATGCCATCATCAGACATTTCCTTTCCCCATCCTGGATCACAGGGATAGTTCAAAATCAATTTTTCCATCACCATGATGCACAAACAAATCTATCATCCATATTCCCATCTTCCATCTTAACCCAAACACACATTATTGAACACATCACAGACAGTAAAAGTGCAGAAAAAAGGAAAGAGAACAATAGCTGGGGGAAAATAATCAACCGTCTTCTCTCTTTTCATTAACCCTCTCCTTATGGCAAGTATCTGACTGTTTAAATTTGTTGCTTCTACCCTTGGAAGAAAAGCTATGACAAACCTAGATAGCATATTAAAAAGCAGAGACATCACTTTGCTGACACAGGTCTGTATAGTCAAAGCTATGATTTTTCCAGTAATCATGTCAGGATGTGAGAGTTGGACCATAAAGAAGGCTAGACGCCGAAGAATTGATATTTTCGAACTGTGGTGCTGGAGAAGACTCTTGAGAGTCCCTTGAACAGCAAGGAGATCAAATTAGTCGATCCTAAAGGAAATCAACCCTAAATATTCATTGGAAGGACTGATGCTGAAGTTGAAGCTCTAATACTTTGGCCATCTGATGCAAAGAACAGACTCACTGGAAAAGACTCTGATGCTGGGAAAGATTGAAGGCAAAAGTAGAGGGCAGCAGAGGATGAGATGGTTGGATGGCATCACCAATTCAATGGACATATACGTATAAGTATGTGAAAGTCACTCAGTTGTGCCCGAGTCTTTGCGACCCCATGAACTATACAGTCTGTGGAATTCTCCAGGCCAGAATACTGGAGTGGCTGGCAGTTCCCTTCTCCAGGGGATCTTCCCAACCCAGGGATAGAATCCAGGTCTCCCACACTGCAGCCTGATTCTTTACCAGCTGAGCCACAGGGAAGCCCAAGAATACTGGAGTAGGTAGCCTACCCCTTCTCCAGGGGATCTTCCCAACCCAGGAACCGAACTGGGGTCTCTTGCATTGCAGGTGGATTCTTTACCAACTGAGCTACTAGGGAAGCCCCCAGTGGTCATGGGTTTGAGCAAATTCTGGGAAATAGTAAAAGACAGAGTAGCCTAGTGTGCTGTTTGTAGTACATGGGGTCACAGTTGGACACAACTTAGCAACTACAAACAACAACCCTTGCAAGAACAAGGTACACAGTGAAGCTTCTCTTTGTTTGCTGATTCAAGACTGGAAGGAAGTATATTCAGAAGAGATGGGATTAACCTAGGAAACACTTTTTTTTTTATAATTGTGATGCATCTCCCCACAGCTGCTTGGTTCTTGAAGTTTAATTTGCTCAAGTCAGCTCCATACTAGAATCTTGAAAGAAAATCATAAAAATTAAGTCCATAAGCTAATCATCACTTACAAGGTATCTGCCTTCTGCAGTCAGAAGCTTCCAAACTGAGGAATTCGCTGAAATGAAAGAAAAACTGTGGAGTCCAAAACTCCATTTACCTTTCACCACAGATTCACCATAATCAATTTCCTTTAGTAAATAAGTTTGGCTTGGGTTGAAAATATAAAAGATTAAAGAAGGTATTAAAAGAACCGGTCAATTCCCTTCTCCCTCTAAATCACTACCAGCTCTTCCAGTTTCTGAGTTAAAATTGATCAGTTGTTATCATATATAACTCTCCTCTTACAATATGAATAATAATAGCTCCTAGGCTCTGTACTTCATATATATTCTTTCGTTTAATCCATTCCAAAAGCCTGGTGGGTATGTTTTAACGTACCCATTATACAGATGTGAAAAGTGAGACCCTAAAGGAAACTAATGGCAAAGAACTATGTCAGTTAATAGAGCTATTTAAAATAGGCCATGCTAATCTTTTGCTAATATTGTAAGTTACTATCTTAAAGATTATATGAATATAGAACTTCTAAGATTTGTTAATTAGAACATTTTAAAATGCATACCTGTTTTTTCCTTGAATTTGCTTTGGGAAACAGGCCTGCTGACAACACAGATGTAAATGGAGAGCAGCATAGCTCAGGAAAAGGGTTTGGAATAGATGGCATTTCCAGAACATCAAGATCTTTCTTTTTTCTCCTACACCGAGAGAACATAGGATGTAATTTACATAAAACAGAATGTAAAATATAATTGCTGTCAGGATTAAAAAGTTAAGGCCAGAATGCCCCACTCTGTGACAATACTAATGTAAAGTATACAGGAAAGGTCTGTGGTGTACTTTCTGTGGGTCAGAATAAAACATGTCAATTGATATAAATCAATCTCCTTTTGCATTTCTTTCTTTCTTTCTTTTCTTTTGGCCTTTAAAAAGAAAATCACCAGGCCTGGAAGCCCCATTTCCAGCACTTCGGATAATTTTCCTGAAACTGACATACAGACTACAGAATTATTGAAGTAAAAATCATCCTGAGGAGTTAGACATTGTTTTGCATCCACTAAACTGACAGTCTATAAACATTTAGTGAACTCATCCCTATTCTATTCTACTAATCACTTTTGAAAGTTATGGTTTATTAATTATAGCTGTGGTTCATCTCACTTCAAATTTCATTCACAATGTGGCCCACACACAGTCTGCTGATTTTTCAAGTGCTTATAGATACTAAACTGCAAGGCAGTGTTTTTGAGGAGGTAAGTGAATAGAACTTGCTAGTATTAATGTACTTTGGTCCACTGCAGAGTAATTTTAACTTCAGTGAAGTTGAAGCACTTTGAAAATCTGAAGGAAAAAAAAAAAAGACATCATTTAAATGTATGAATATAAAAGACTATAGATTTTTGTATTGTTGCAGCCTTTTTCTTTCCTAAAGTATGTGTGAAATTGTGAATTCTACAGGCACTTAGGGCTGAATGCTATGGAGATTGGGAAACACTTTAAAGCCTCTATTCTTTCCTGCTGAACAGCTAGACTGCTCAAATGTCAATCCGTACTTTGCCTCTCCAGGGTCGCTCTAAGACTCCATGTGGGAGGCGAACTGATTTATTCTGATTTTTTATAATACATAAAAGGGATTTTTTTGTTTGTTTGTTTTTTAACGCAGTAAAGAAGGAAGGAGGGTGGTCAGCCTGGAGCTTGGCCTCCTAGTTCACATCGATGGGGAGAGGCGAGAGCGACCCGGAGCTCTCAATGAATCGGTGATGCTATTTATAAGGCGCTGGGAGATCGCAATGTCCTGCCCATCCGGTAGGTTCTGCCAGCTCAAAGGGAATTGTCTTCTGAGACTTTCTCAAACTTGCCCAGATCTGGGCACATGGCTCACCCCCTAGGACCGCCTCCTCACCCCTCGCCGGCTGCCAACCCAGGACACTCCCCCGCGCCCTCCGAGGGCTGCCTACCTGTCTGCCGCACAGCCGCGGGTCGCGTCCGGAGGGGGCAGGAGCGCCCGCGCGTGCAGCCAGGGGCCCGGCGCCAGGTCGCGGGCGTCGCCCCTCCCCTGGGCAGCGCCGCACACCTGGGCGGCCAGCGGCGAGTCCCGGCCAGCCGCCCGACCCGCGGCGCTCTGCCCATCTTGCAGGGAAGTGGTCATTGTCGCCGGCCGGGGGACTCGGGCGTCATGGGAGACCCGGCGTGGGGGTAGAAGGAGATCCGGCGGCGGGAGGCGAGGTGCCGGTTCGGCAGCCCGAGCGCGCTGCAGGTGCGGTGGCCTCGCCGCCTGCGCTCTGGACCCGGGCGGCTCAGACGCTCGGCCGAGCGGTAGGCGAGGCGGCGGGGGAGGGGAGGGGGCGGAGGAGGAGGGTGGGGAGAGGGGAGGAGCGGCGGGTGGGTGGGGGCCGCGGGCGGCGGGGCGAGGCGCGGAGGGGGCGGGGAGGGCGCCGGGCGGGCCCCGCTCGCGGTCCGTGGCGCTGGGGGGCGCTGGCTGGGGGCCCGCGCCCCTGACTGCCGGCCCGCGAGGCTCGGGCCCCGGGCTCCCCAGGTGGGCGCCGGAGCGCGAGGCTGAGCCCGAGGTCGGGGCGGATCCGCGTCGCGGGAGGCGGGATCCATGTGATCGGGCGCTCCCTCGGGGCTAGCCAGGCAGAGCGCAGGCGGGGCAGGGGTCTGGGCAGCCCTGACCCCCTAGACCTTTTCGTTCTTCTTGCTCTGCTATTGGAGAGCTGTCGCTGGGCCGCCATGACAGGCCCACCGTGCCAGGAGAGCGGGGGACCAGGTTTGTCCCAGTCTTTCCCCCACGTGCCTCTTGCTTCCACTCTGCAGCTGAGGACACCGGCGAGGGAGAAGGGGTGGACAGGGAACAGGCAGTACAATCGGTGCCGAAAACTACGGAGATGTTTGAGAATTCTGAGTAAGGTATGAGTAAACCTGACGTCTTAGGAATTAGGAAAATTATTCATTTTCTTCTGATAAGAGCAGCTCGCATCTAATGAGCCCCTACTCTGCCTAGTCGCGTTCTACCTCACAACGGCCTCATAAATTAGACGTTTACCCCGTTTTACAGATAAGGGAATTGAGGCTCCAAGTCATGGAGTACCTGGTACAAGACAGGGCTAGTAAAGTAGTGCAGTGAAGCTTCCAACCCAAAAGATTCCATGCCCTAAATCCAGACTGCTTGAAGTGGTAATTACATTATGCTCACCTGAGATGCAGTCGCCCTACTCTGAATTCTGAGTGGTAAATCTGTTTCTGCTCTTCCAATAAGTGCCCCATCCCAGTGCACTGTTCCGGGTTTCCAAATGTTTTATACACTCTTTGTTCTTTGACCAAATTAGGTAACATCTGTCCCTGGCTTCTGTTAACCAGGTTTTCTTAACCTTCACAACCTCTGCCAGGGAAACACAAACACTGCCTTCTAGAGACATTGGCAACCCCCCTGCTCCATATCTGTGTGACCCCCCTCACCCCAACACACACACACACACACACACACACACACACCCCGTGGCACCAACCACTGCCGATGCCCAGGGTTTGCTAATCCCCAGCCTGTGAGAAATCTGTAGTACTTCATAGAGGCACAAAATTTTGAGTCAAAGAGCTTACAGAATCCACATCAAAATTAAAACCCAATAAATAGCAGTATTGACCTGGGTTACACATCAAGAGTGGTCTCCAGGACACTTTATACAATGCAATGGCTAAGCCCAGACCAAATGGTAGTTCCCCTGAGGGATAAAATTAGTAATACTAATCATGATGATAGCTAACATATTGGTGCTGTGTGCCAAGCAAAGCCCTCATTCACATCCTATTTCCTGAAGGATGGTCTGGATTCTATGTGGATTTCAAGAGAATTTAATGTAAAACGTACAGATATGTTGAAGTCTTTCCGGCAAAATTAAAAAGCATGTATTTGCAGATAACTTGAGCTAAAAACATAAAGAAAGAAATATATTTTCTTCATCATCATCATCAATCATTCCTATTTTCATCCAAAAGTCCTGCAGGCAGTCATTGCTCCCTTCTGAAAATGATATAGTTTGAACATTCTAACAGGAAAGTGAATCAATAGCTGAGGTTTGTCCCCTCCCTACTCAACAACTCTCTCTTTGTCTTTCTGTCTTATACAGAGAAAGAGAGAGCAGGCTGTCTTTTTTTTGCCAGAGAAAAGAGTAGGTGGAAACTATATCTTTGGAATCACTGGAAATACTATTTCCCAGTAGTGTATACTGCTCCACTTACCAGCATAAATTTTTAACCTCAGGAAAGAATATTCATTGGTTGGAATGAGATCTCAATTGTGTCTCCCCTCTCTGGGCATTTTCTCATTTAGTGGAAATCCAGGGAGTATCCATTTGCAGGCTTTATACTCCTCCTCTAACCCCCATGAGTAAAACTTGTTATACCTGTAGTAATGGGGGGGGTGGCGGCAAAAAGGAAAAGAACAAATCTCTGAGCAATGAGAACTTAAATAGTTTTGTCTTGTAGATTGATGTTAAATATTGAATTTACTCCCAGACACCTTGAGGATCTATATCAAGAATGATACAGTTCCCTCATTCACATTTTTGAAGCAAGCCAACAAAAGAATTAGCTTTTGTATCCAAGAGATTAAAAAAAAAAAAAGATTCTGAATAAAGAACTATGCGATATAAAAGGTACAGAATGCTATGAGACCTAGTACAGCCTAAGAGAATACAGAGGCATTTTTCTGTGAAAAGGGAAGTTCAAAAGAGATTTTCCTTCCCATAACTAATAAAGATATCTGAAACAGTAAAGCAGATACCTTGTCACCACAGAGCCAGTCCTCCCCTAGGGGCTGTTCATTTTTGACTTGAGCCTGTAAAATGGTAAAGGAAGCAGTGTGTCTCCTGGCCCCTCCCCCACTGTAAGCCTTTTCTGCCCCTTGGTCTCAATCCGGGGATCCTAGCCTTCCTACCTCTAAGGAAAATGTGACCTCTTTGTTTTGTTCTCTCCCTTTCTCAACCAATCAAATTGCTTAACCCTTTAAATTGAGAAAGATAGCCCATGTACAGAGAAGAAGGTCACAAACAGAACTGTGTGATGATTTATCATAAGGCAAACACTGATGTCAGATGATGAAATGCATTATTGTCAGTCATCTCAAAGCCCCGCCCTCTAATCCAGATTTTCCGAGTAATCATAGTAAACTCATAGTTCAACCATAAGTATCCATCCCTACTCACAATAGAGTAGGTTGTCTGGTTTGGACCTTTATGTAAATGGAGTCATGCAGTATGACCCTTTTGTGCTTGACTTGGTGGTTCCCTTGACCCATTGTTTACTATATGCTTCCATGCTTTTGTTTATTTTGTTTATTCTTCCATGCTTTTACAAGTTTCTCTAGTTTTTCTAACTCTTCTATTGTATGTAAATACCACAATTTATGTATTCATTCTTCTACTGATCAGCATCTGGGTTATTTCCCGCTTTGGACTGTTTCAGGACTGTTGCAGTGAACGTTTTACACCTTTCTCTTGGTGGTGTGCATGCATTTCTGCAGAGCATGTACACACAACTGGCATTGTGAGGTCATGCTGTATCTATGCTCATCTCCTGTAGATACTGCCAGTTTCTCAAATTAACTGTGCCAATTTTCACCACGCCAGCAATGCATGTTTCCCCAGTTCTCCACATCCTTGACCTTTGGAATATTATTAGAATTTGTACAATAGACATTCTGGTGTATGTACAGAAATACCTCATGGTAGAATTTGACTTTTCTTGATGACTGATGAGGTTGAGCACTTGTTCACATGATTATTTGCCATTTGGACATTCTCTTTTGCTAAATACCAGTTCTCATGCCCGTTTTATGATGAGTTGTCTGTCTTTTTCTTATTCTAGTTGTATTCTAGTTATGGGCTCTTTTTTCATGTATTGAAAGTCTATTGTCCCATTCTGTCTTATATCTTATTGATATTTTTTGAGAAACTGTTCTTAGTAGTTACAGGACTACTCAAGTATTCTTAATCTAATATTCTTATTTCTAGTGACAATTTTAACTAGCATTTTATAAGAATTATTCTCTTTCATCTAAATTTTTAAATGTTTGGCATGTTCAGTTGCTCAGTCGTGTCCGATTCTTTGTGACCCCATGCTCCAGGGTCCTCTGTCCATGGGATTTTCCAGGCAAGAGTACTGGAGTTGGTTGCCATTTCCTCCTCCAGGGGATCTTCCTGACCCAAGGGTCAAACCCACGTCTCCTGCTTCTCCTTCACTGCAGGTGAATTCTTTATTGCTTGAGCCATCAGGGAAATATTTTAGCAGAAAATTATTCATATTTTCTTCTTAACTGTTCAGTACCTAAAGGATGTATTGTATTGGCCTATTCCTTAGTCCAACATAGCTATTTGTGCTTTCTGTCTTTTCTTTTTGATGATATTCACCAGAATTTATGAATTTTAAAGCTTTTCAGGAATGACTTTGTTGTCTGCTTGTGTTCTGTCTTACTTCTATTCTAATCTTTTCTTTTCCCCCCCTTCTACTTTCTTTGCATTTATTTGCCATCCTTTGTTTCCCCTAAATTTTTTATGTGGATGCTTATACCTCATTGATATTTAGCTTTTCATATTTTCTGGTACTCACATTTAAAGACATATGTTTCCTCTCAAGTATGACCAGAGCTGTATCTCTCAAGTTTCAATGAGTTCTATTTTGATTATTATTCATTTCAATGTATTTTCCATTGTGATAGAGTTTTTTCTAGCTGTCTTTTTCTTTCATTCCTTTTTTTTTTTTTAATGTAATTTAATTTTTCTGTTGTCACGGACAATATTCTATGTGATTTCAGTCCTTTGAAAGTTGCTTGTTGGCCAAGCATGTGGTCAGCATTTATAATAGTATGTGTATGGTTGAAAAGAAGGTGTTTTCATTTCAGTGTGCCAATCATGTTGTTTAAATTCTCTGTATTCATAGTGATTTTTATTTGTTTATTCTACTGTATTCTGAGAGATGTTATATTAAAATCTCCCACTATGATTGTGGATTTTTTTAAACTCTATTTTATTTTGCTTTATATGTTTTAAGGCTAAATTTTTCGAAGTTAGGTTTAGTATATTATTTTACAAATTTAGAATTAGTACGTCTTTTTGGTAGATTGAAACATTGAACGTTTTGAGCTGTTCTCCTTTACCTCTGTTAACTTTTCTGCCTTGAAGTTTTCCTTTGATATTCATACAGTTTGGCTGATGTTTTATGGTACATCTGTTTTCCATACTTTGTGTCAGCATTTTTTATCTCCATGTTTTATGTGTCTTTTATGACATATGATTAGGTCTCTTAGCTAATTTTTTTTTAATCCAAGTAGATGATCATTGCTTTTAATTGAAGAATAGTTTGTGTTAAATGTCTATCCTAATAAGTGCTGTCTTCTTATCTAACCATTTCTATGTTTCTTTTCCTCTTCTTGCTTCTCTTGGATTACTTTGAATCACTTCATGTTTTTCCTTCTGCTTATCCATGTGTCCTACCTGATAGATTCATTTTCCATCTTTCCCCACCCTGCCCTGGGTCCCAAGGAAGGTCACATTTATGGATGACATCAAAGAGCTTCCTTGCTTTCTAACTTCTGGTTGGTTTTGCTCAATGGAAGAAACCATTAAGAAATTGAACAGTGGGAAGAATATGAAATTGGGATGTTTATTCCCCTTCTCTCCTGCCAGGTGGCATGGTTCGTCTCTTGCAATGCAATCCACTGCATGTGTAAGTGTTACCTGACCTCTTTATGTAATCCTATGGGAATTTCAAGCTCAGAAAACTGCACAAATGCTGATGCTTTGGCTACTGTTATTGCTGTGAGTGACAAACTGTCCTTTGTCTCTGACCCAGGAGTTTTGTGTCTTCTGCCAGCACCCTTGAAACTATAGCAGGATAATTTGTCAGCTTGCAAGCTAAGTAAAAACTCGGATAGATCTTGACACAATAGAGTTCTGCACTAGCACACAATGGAGTTCTCCACTAGCTCCTTTTGTTATATTTTGTTTTGTCTTGTTTAAACTTGGTCACATCTTTATAAGGAGCTCCTTTATTAAACTCTCTTCAAATTACCCAGCTTGAATGTGCCATCTGTTTTCTGCTTTATTAACTTGAGAATAATGCACATTTTTAGTATTCTTTTAGTGATTGTATCAGAGATTACAGCATAAATAAATAATAATTTAATTTTACCATCTTTCCAAACAATGCAAGGATATCAAACACTTTTATATGAAATGCCCAGAATAAGCAAATCTGTAGAGATAGACAGTAGATTAGTGGTTACATAGGACCACTTGGCTTGGGGTAAAATGGAAAATAATTGCTAATGGGTGTGAGATTCTTCAGGGTGTGATAAAAATGTTCTAGAATTAATTGTAATGTTGGTTGTACAAATCTGTGCATATATTAATAGCTATTGAACTGTACATTTTAAGTGGTGAATTGTGTGGCATGTGACCTGTATCTCAACATAGTTGGACACTCCCTTGTGGTCTAGTGGCGAGGATTCAGCAGTCCCAACATAGTTGTTATATATGATCTTTTATGACTGGCTTCATTCACTTAGCATACATTTTCAAGGTTCATACATGTTGTAGCATTTATATATACAGTTTATCCGTTCATCACTTGATGGATATTTGGATTTTTTCCACTTTTTGGATTGCATATAGTGCCACAGTGAATATGTGCCTACAAGTTTTTGTGTGGACATATGTTTTCAATTCTCTTTGAAATTGCAAAGCTATTTGGTAACTCGATGTTTAATCATTTAAGGAACTGCCAGAATATTTTCCAAAGTGTCTACACCAGCAGTTTACAAAGGTTCCAGTTTCTCCTCATTTTGACTAACACTTGTTATTTTCTGTCTTTTGAGTATAGCCATTCCAGTGGGTGCCATGTGGTATCTCATTATGGTTTTGATTTGCACTTCCCAAATGGCTAATAGTGTTGAACATCTTTTCATCCACCAACTGACCATTTATATATCTTCTTTGGAGATATGTCTATTCAGATCCCCTCCCCATTTTTCACTTGGTTCATTTGTCTTTTTTTTTTTTCAGTTGGTTCATTTCTCCCATTGAGGGTTTTCTTTTCACTTCTGATGATTTTTTAAATCACAGTGTAAGCTTAGATAAAGTCCAGTTTTTTTTGACATGTGCTATTGATATCATATCTAAGAAAGCTGATGTCACGAATATATATTCCTCTATTTTCTTCTCAGTTTTAGAGTTTTAGCTCTTAATGTTTAACTCCATAATGCATTTTTATATATCATGTGAAAAGAGAATCCAATTTCATTTTTTTACATGTATATATTCAATTGTCCCAGCATTATTTATTGAAAAGACTTTTGTTTCCATTGCATTATTTTGGCATCATTGTGAAAAATCAGTTGTCCACTAATATGAGGATTTACTTCTTGACTTCCAATTCTGTTCCACTGAGCTCTATTTTTCATATGCCTGTTATGCTCTTTTTATTATTGTAAATTTTTAGTTAGTTTTGAAATTGGGAATTGTGAGTCCTCCACTTTGTCCTTTCTTTAAAGTTTGTTTAAGGTATTCTGTATCCCCTTAATTTCCTCTTGAATTTTAAGATCAGTTTGTCAGTTTCTGCAAAGGAGCCAACTGAGATTTTGATAGGGATTTCGCTTAAGCTTCGGTTCAGTTAAGAGGAGAATATTGCCCTTTTAAAAATATTAAGTCTTCTAATCTATGAACATGAGATATCTTTCCCTTTATTTAGGTCTTCTTTAGTTTCTTTCATCAATGTTTTGTGGTTTTCAGATTATAAATGTTGTACTACTTTTTAAAAATTTATTACTCAGTACTTTATCTTTTTTGATGCTAATGCAAATGGAATTATTTTCTTAAATTCATTTTTGCATTATTCATTTTTAGTGTATATAAATTAAATCGATTTTTTGTATATTGATTCTGTATCCTGCAACCTTGCCGAACTGACTTATTAGTTCTAATAGATTTGAGGGTGCATTTTTTTTCCCCCTCAGGATTTTTCATATGCAATATCAGGTCATTTGCAGATAGAGACAATTTTAGTTCTTCATTTCTAATCTGGATACCTTTTAGTTTATTTTGCCTTCTTTATTCTTTTTTTTCTTTTTGTCTAATTGCCCTGACTAGAGCCTGTAGTACAATATTGAATAAAAGTGGTGAGATCAGATATCCTTGTCTGGATTCTAATCATAGGGGGAACAATTCAATCTTTCAGCCTTAAGTATGCTGTTAGCTATGTGTTTTCATAGATGACTTTTATCAAGTTAAAAAAGTAAATTTCTATTCCTAGTTTTGAATGTTTTACTATGAAGAAGTATAGGATTTTGTTAAATGGTCTTTTCTGCTCAGCTTCCTATTTGAAGGATTTTTTGCTGCATAGAGAATTCCTACTTGGCACTACTTTCTTTCAACACTTTGAATATATTCTTCCATTGCTCTGACTTAATTGTTTATATTGAGAAATCAACTCAGTCTAATTGTCATTTATTTTGAAAGTAATTTGAACCCTATTTACCCCCCTTATTCTGAAGGTTTCCCTTTCCTTTAATATTCTGCCATTTGATTGTGTTGCACCTAGGTGAGAATTTCTTTTTATCCTTCTTGCAGTTTGTAAGTGCTCTTGAATCTGCTACATAATATTTTTTGTCATCTTAGAAATGTTTTTAGCCATTATCTCTTCAAATAGTGCTCCTTCCCCTTTCCCTCCTTTCTTGGATTCTAATTATGTATATCTTAAACCTTATCACTGTGCCCTCCTTGCCTATTGGCATTTCTCATGTATTACCAAATTTTTATTTTTTCATACTTTCTGCTCAGTATTTTTTTCCTGACATATCTTTCTTCAGCTGAGTCCAAGATATTAATAAATCCATTCATTCATACATAAATTCATGTGAAAGTATCCTATTTTTAGTATCTAAATACCTGTTAAAATTCAGTCTTCTTGTTTATCTCCTTGAAAGTAATAGGTGTTATTTTAAAGTGTCTGATAATGCCAGTCTTTGAACCCCTCATGTGTCTATTTGCTATTCTTATTATATTTGATTCCCATCTTTTTGTCTCTTTAAACTCTTGGTTATTTATTTTTGTTTACCTGACATTGATTTGCAAAGGAACTATTAGAAATAAGCAGAGGCCTAAACATGACACTAGCTTCCTTCCCAAGGGGTTATAATTGCTTCTCCCTGC
Source organism: Capricornis sumatraensis (assembly GCF_032405125.1). Lineage (NCBI taxonomy): Eukaryota > Metazoa > Chordata > Mammalia > Artiodactyla > Bovidae > Capricornis > Capricornis sumatraensis. The sequence goes on along the minus strand of NC_091071.1, from coordinate 76,105,049 downwards.
TTCTGGAAGCACTGCTGCTGCTGCTGCTAAGTCGCTTCAGTCGTGTCCGACTCTGTGCGACCCCATAGACGGCAGCCCACCAGGCTCCCCCGTCCCTGGGATTCTCCAGGCAAGAACACTGGAGTGGGTTGCCATTCCCTTCTCCCATGCATGAAAGTGAAAAGTGAAAGTGAAGTCGCTCAGTCGTGTCTGACCCTCAGCGACCCCATGGACTGCAGCCTTCCAGGTTCCTCCATCCATGGGATTTTCCAGGCAAGAGTACTGGAGTGGGGTGCCATTGCCTTCTCCACTGGAAGCACTAGGACTCTGAAATTATCTCATCTGGTGATGACTCAAAGCCGAGCTCCAGGTCATTTAAAGATTTACTACTTTTGATTTGCCACTACTGCTAGAGTACATCCTTTTGGTGACCCATCCCAAATCAAAGAGTGTTTCCAAGATTCCTTTTTCTACTTTAATAGTGCTGTATTATCATAACCCTCACAAGACTATAAAAAAAAAATTTCTCAGTCTTTCAGGCATCCTCTAAAACTGATGAATGAAATTTCATCATCAAATCTTAACCTATGCTATATCTTATTCTCTAAAACAGGACTATTGTAGACCACCCTCACCCTTCACCCCCACTTATAGCCAGCTATGCTAACAAAGCAGTTAATAGTTGTGGGAAAAGCTTAAGCATCTTCTCTGTGATCTAGGAGACATACATTTATCCCGTGACTTTTAGAAAATAAAGTGTACCCCTGAATAATAGAAAGTATAGGAGAATAATAAAACATTTTAAGTTCTTCTAAGACAGGAGGGTGCTGCCATGACCAGCCAGTGCAGAAACCTGTTTTCCAGGAGCACATCTATTGGAGATCCTGTTATCTTCTGTTATGTGGCCCTCTCCCATGAGTGTGCTGTGCTTAGTGGCTCAGTTGTGTCCAACTCTTTACAACCCCATGGACTGTAGCCCTCCAGGCTCTTCTGTCCATAGGGATTCTCCAGGCAAGAATACTGGAGTGGATTGCCATGCTCTCCTCCAGGGGATCTTCTCAACCCTGGGATCGAACCCAGGTCTCCTGCATTGCAGGCAAATTCTTTACTATCTGAGCCACCAGGGAAGTCCAAGAATACTGGACTGGGCAGCCTGTCCCTTCTCCAGGGGATCTTCCTGACCCAGGAATCCAACTCGGGTCTCTTGTATTGCTTTCTTTACTAGCTGAGCTACCAGGGAAGCCCCTGTCATGAATAACCATTTTAAATAATCTTTGTGCCTTATTAAAAATGATATTTCCAGGAGCCATAATTGACTTGCCAAACTACCTGCACTTCTTGTGAATTTATTCATTTATCTCCTACCACTGCCTTTAGATGCAACAACAACCTGATTTATGTAAAAATTTTGATGTGCTTATAAGTTCCTGTAATGCCCCAATTAAGTCCCATTACTAAAAATGTTTCAGCACATTTGTAATATCCCTGCCTGTGTTGCTGTTGCTTTTGCAGGAAGAAAAATGGGGCTGCAGAACTACCAGTCTGATACTTTTATGAACTGCATGCTATATGATATCATTTTTTAAGTGAAAAAGAAAACCACTACAATACTCCAGGGAGCATACTTTATTCTCCAGTCCTAGAAGCATGACGTTTAGTGAGTACCTACCAGAGCACCTGTGTGTGCCTGCCTTCATTAGCCTGAAAATATGCATGCTCTCAAACTCCTGAGCTCCAGATGGCTCACAGAGATTCTGCCACCAACTTTATCTATGAAAGTTGTTTAAAACATTTTATATTTCAAGTCTTGTTACTTTCAGTGGTTTCGTATGCTTCCCTTCTTGTTAATTTTTTTAATAACTAATTTACTTTAATTGGAGGATAATTACTTTACAAAATTGTGATGGTTTTTGCCATACATCAACAGAAATCAGCCCTGAGCCCTTCTTGTTATTTTTTTAAAAAATATAAACAAATTAGTGTGTGTGTGTTAGTCGCTCAGTCACGTCCAACTCTTTGTGACCCCATCGACTGTAGCCCACCAGGCTCCTCCGTCCATGAAATTCTCCAGGCAAGAATACTGGCATGGGTTGCCATGCCCTTCTCCAGGGGAGCTTCAGGGATTGAACCCAACTCTCCTTCGTTGCAGGCAAAATCTTTACCATCTGAGCCACTTATAAGCACATTGGGTATGTCCTATTTAAATAACAACACCAGAAAAGCCAAAGGCTAGCCTTTGAATGACTGTCTTAAGTGAGCATCAAGATTAGATTGTTAAAGGAAGGAAGGAAGGGAGAAAGGAGAGAGGGAAGGAAGGGCAAAAAATATTGAGATAGTGTAAAGATAAAGTAAAAATGGAAATTCACTTAAGAACCGTTCTAGAGAAATTGAAATCTCAGTATCAGTTTTTAAACCAGCAAAGTATTGTGGGCTTAGGCCTAAGGAAATCTGACAGTATACCCTGAAGAAAGGCTTCTTTCTCTAAAGATGCTTTTTTTGCTCATATTCTAAGAAACTTAAAATTTCCCAAGAAAATCAGACTCTACCTGTAAAGTTCAAAGGCTATGTAAGAAAAGTCAATGTCACTGTTATCCATTTACAGCAAGTGTACAGATTCCAAAAGTCTGCGTTCTCTATATGAATACTACCCATGGTTGGAGCTTATTTCCCTTTCCTTATGGTCACCATTGACTTTGACTTGCTTCTGTATATTTTGGTTTTTGCTGTTCTTTTTATTGTTTTGATGTGTGTGTTCTGGCCACCTCATACAGTTTTTGGAATGAACCTAGTGATGTGTAGATAAATAATAATAATTAACAGTTTATTATGGTTACTATGCACTCCACAGTGTTGTGAGGGGCCAAAAGGCCTGCAGAGTAGGTATGAACAGAGCTCAGAGAAGTGTTCTTTGTTAAAGCTGTTTTGACCAATTTTCCATTTTATTGGGCTTCCCTGGTGACTCAGACAGTAAAGAATCTGCCTGCAATGCAGGAGACCCTGGTTTGATCCTTGGATCAGGAAGATCCCCTGGAGATGGCTACCCACTCCAGTATTCTTGCCTGGAGAATCCCATGGACAGAGGAGCCTGGCAGTTTACTGTCCACCCAGCCAATATGTCTTGGGGAATCTCTCTTTTAATGGACACTTGAATATCAAAGGAATAGGGGGAGGTTGCTGCTGCTGCTAAGTCGCTTCAGTCGTGTCTGACTCTGTGCGACCCCATAGACGGCAGCCCACCAGGATCCCCCGTCCCCGGGATTCTCCAGGCAAGAACACTGAAGTGGGTTGCCATTTCCTTCTCCAATGCATGAAAGTGAAAAGTGAAAGGGAAGTCGCTCAGTCGTGTCAGACTCTTAGCGACCCCATGGACCACAGCCCACCAGGCTCCTCCATCCGTGGGATTTTCCAGACAAGAGTACTGGAGTGGGGGGCCATTGCCTTCTCCAGGGGATCTTCTTGACCCAGAGATCAAACACCCATCTCCTGCATTGGCAGGTAGATTCTTTGCTGCTGAGCCACCAGTGAAGCCCAGGTAATATATTACCATATACATAATTTTATAGGACAACCATAAAGATTTTCTTTTGGCTTAAATCTCATCTTTGACTCTGAGCTGCTGTTTTGCCTAATATCATATACTCAATTGAGTTCATCAGTTTTTAATTGAGTGATTTCTCTTTGCCTTGTGAGGATTCATAAGTTCTGCTCAGAATTTGGTTGAGAGTTCTATCCACTTCTCTCAACATAGCCTCCAGCCTCATCATAAGATAATCCTTAATTGCAGAGATCTGTGATGGGCATTTCCATCCCTAACTTTAAGATCCATAAGAATATTCGTGAACCTCTTCTGCAAATTCTTTAGAAAATGAGGAAGATAGGAGAGGTGTATCATTCTGTAGCTTCTCTTGGATTTGAGGTACCGTCTCTTGTGGGTTTTTTGTTGTTGTTTCTCTTTTTTTGGCTGCTGTGGGATGGGATCTTAGTTCCCTGATGGGGGACCCAAGCCTTGCCCCCGTGCAGTGGATGCGCAGAGTCCTAACCACTAGACCACCAGGGAATTCCTTCCAGGTGTCATCTCCTAATACACACCTGTATTAAGAAAGGAAGTCTCTCTTCCCGTTTTAGAGATTGGCCCACCTGGCTGTGAGAACCCAAGTTTGTCAAATATCTGAATCTTTTCCCCTTCTCATTCTGATTCCATACAGCTACCTGGTTAGATCATGATGAGGAGTCAGTTTGTTTGACAGTAAAGACTTTCAGCATAAATAAGAAATTGTTTATTCTGGTTTTATACATCTGTGTTAAGGGTGCTGTTAGCAAGTATAATATGCATTAACCTAATCAATTCCCCAGGTCATATCTGAGTCTTTAAAGTAAAGGACGTACTCTGGGCTGAGGTGAATTCAGATTGTTGGCTCCGTGATGCAGGGACTGTGTTTATCTTGCTAATCACCCAGTAATTTAAAGTGCCTGGTCCTCCACTGGTGTTTGATATATGTTAATAAATAAAAATTTTATCTTCTCAGGTTTATTGAGAAGCTTCTAGCTACTGAATTGGACTCTCTCCTGGTGACATCAATTATACCACACAAGATTTCTTTTGAAATTCTTGGTAAGCCGTATTATTCTCATTTTATATATGTAAAAACCAAGACTTAGTTAAATGACTTTCCTATTGTCACAAAACTAACAGAATGACTTTGGAACCTAGGTGTAAAGAATTCCAAAGCCCATACCCTTTCCATTGCATCACAGTGGCTTTAGGAATAAATCAATGGGAGATCTCAGCTAGCTAGAGTTATCAGGTAAAGCATCTTAGAAAAGGTTTAATTTGAACTAGGTTTTCATGATATCAGCAACATGGTATCAGCCAAGGTGAAGTCATAAGATACTGCATGTTACATTGAGGAAATATTAGGTAATAAAATTCAGATTCAGTGTATAAGAAATAAGTTATAGGATGATAGACAATGAATCAAGAAAAGTATGATGGATAATTAAATTCTTGAATAGCAGACTGAGGAATTTGGACATTCTTTATAAATATTCTTAGACTTCCCTGATAGCTCTGTTGGTAAAGAATCTGCCTACAATGCAGGAGACCTGGGTTTGATTCCTGATCAGGGAGATCCCCTGGAGAAGGGAATAGCAACCTACTCCAGTATTCCTGCCTGGAGAATCCCATGGACAGAGGAGCCTGATGGGCTACAGTCCATGAATTCACAAAGAGTCGGACACAACTAAGCAACTAACACGACACTATAATTTTCTTGCCTGGGAAATCCCATGGACAGAGGAGCCTGGCAGGCTACAGTCCATGGGGTCGCAAAGAGCTGGACACAATTGAGTACAACAAAAAGACTAAAAAAGATAGCAGTAAATGTTTATTGGGCTTCCCTGGTGGCTCAGGCAGTAATGAATCTGTCTGAAATGCAGGAGCCGCTCGCCAATACAGGGGACCCAGGTTTGATCCCTGGTTGGGAAGACCCCTGGAGAAGGAATGGCAGCCTACTCCTATATTCTTACCTGGAGAATCCCATGCGTAGAGAAGCCTGGTGGGCTCTACAGCCCATGGGGTCGCAAAGAGTTGGACAAGACTGAGCGGCCAACTAAATAAATTGGAAGCAAATGAAGATTTTTAAAGATGATATGAAACATGACTAAAGCCATGCTTTAGAGTGATGATTCAACTTGACATGTTCCTCAGTTGGAAGCAAGGAAAGTAGTTAAAATGTTACTGAAAGTAGTACAAGTAATGATAGGAAAGGTGGAACAGTAAGGGAGGAAGCAATTAATTCAAAGAGATCTGAGCCTCAAGGCAACATGGATAGGAGAATGAAGTACTAACAGAAAAGAGGAATTATTTTATCCAAATGTAGAAGACTAGTGCTGCTTTTGAACTGTGGTGTTGGAGAAGACTCTTCAGAGTCCCTTGGACTGCAAGGAGATCCAACCAGTCCATTCTAAAGGAGATCAGTCCTGGGTGTTCTCTGGAAAGAATGATGCTAAAGCTGAAACTCCAGTACTATGGCCACCTCATGTGAAGAGTTGACTCATTGGAAAAGACCCTGATGCTGGGAGGGATTGGGGGCAGGAGGAGAAGGGGACGACAGAGGATGAGATGGCTGGATGGCATCACCGACTCGATGGACTGAGTTTGAGTGAACTCCAGGAGTTGGTGATGGACAGGGAGGCCTGCTGCTGCTGCGGCTGCTGCTAAGGCCTGGCGTGCTGCAATTCATGGGGTCGCAGAGAGTCGGACACGACTGAGCAACTGAACTGAACTGAACTGAGTGCTTCCCAGGTGGCTCAGTGTAAAGAATCTGCCTGCCAATGCAGGAGACAGGGGTTCGATGCCTGGCCCAGGAAGATCCTCTGGAGAAGGAAATGGCAACCCACTCCAGTATTCTTGCCTGGAAAATCCCATGGACAGAGGTGGGCTACAGTCCATGGGGTCACAAAGAGTTGGATGTGACTGATCACAGAGAGTAGCAAAGAAGACCAGCAGGAGGTTAGAATGTGAGACTATAGCTTGAGAAATTTCTGCTAGACTCATCTATTTGGGATTCTTCTGTAGGAAGACAACATTGAAATCATGGGGTAAATGAGATTATCAGAGGCAAGAGTCTGAAGAGCAGAAAGTAAAAACTTGAACAAATCTCAGGCAGGAACATTTAGGGGACAGAAGGAGGAAGAAGAAGCCTCAAAGTAGACACAGAAGGCGCGGTCAAAAGGTAGGTAGTTATTACTTCCCTCAGGGGGTTATTTCTGCTAGTTTTAAGACTGAGAACTACTGTCTTAATTTAATGATAGAAAATGATGGAAATAGCTAGGAGGAAGTAAGTTGGTAAATATGGATTAGGCCAAGGCAAATTTGATGAGCTGAATAGAATTTTTTTTTGGCAGCCATTTACTTTAAAAAAATTTTTTTTACAATGCTACTTCGAAACTGGCTTATTTTCCCAAGCATTCCCCACCCTATTTTGAACAAAAGTAATAGGCAGTAATGCATAAAGGATTACTGGTAAATTCTTAAAACATTTAGGAATATGACTTGAAGCTGAATTTTAGATTTGATTCAAATATGAATTTAATTACTAGTGACTGATGTTATAAATTGACTTTGAATTTAAAATAGTCTATTAATTGAATGACTTTATCTTAGCTATTAATGTACTCTTTTCTTTTTCTATATTTTGTCTCTGAAATACTAATCCCTCTTTCCCCTCTGGTTTCCAGTCTTTGGTTAGATAATGTCATTTTGCTTTTTAAAAATTCCAATTTGACATAAATAACATTCGTTTCTCTGACCTTTAATAATGCTAAAGTCACAGAAATGCTATTCTACATTTGGATTTTTGGTGGGGGTTGATAAACACAGAGCATTTCTATTATATGATTATGTGATACTTTTATAGAACACAAAAAAAGGTGAAAAAATAACTATTGCTCAACATCAAAACTTGTTTGCTTAGTCTTTTTTTGCTTTTGAAGTATACTTGATTTACAATATTATACTAGTTTCATAGGTACAAGATATGACTCTGTATTTTTATAGATTATACATGGTTTTTATAAAATATTGACTATATTCCCTGTGTTTGTTCACTCTTAATAAAAATATACATATTTCATAGCCTGAATATTTTTTGCTAATATAGATTTGTTCTTTTTGAGTAATGAATGAAGACTTTGGAAAATTGATTTTTAATTGCAGAAAGGAGTTTTTTCTTCAATTGATCTCTATGATTAATTTCAACTGATATGAGAAACCCCAAAAAGAATCTTAATAAATGCACAGACTGTTTAGAAAGTGTCAGTAATCTCTATATTTATTTGTTACGGTTATTTTTAAAAGAACATTTTGACTGGCTAAAATTTTTAAAAGGAATTGATGTCATAGTAAGTATATTAGGAGAAGATAGCTAGAATTTAAAAAAATTTTAAAGATGAAAAACACCCAATGGGAATTTAACAGAATGTTCTCTAAAAGTAAATAATCCACTTTAGTACAAGACAAAAACCTCAAGTCTCCTGCTAAGTCACTTCAGTCGTGTCCGACTCTATGTGACCCCATAGACCGCAGCCCACCCAGGCTCCCCTGTCCCTGGGATTCTCCAGGCAAGAACACTGGAGTGGGTTGCCATTTCCTTCTCCAAAGCCTGAAAGTGAAAGGTGAAAGTGAAGTCGCTCAGTCGTGTCTGACTCTCTGTGACCCCGTGGACTGCAGCCTACCAGGCTCCTCGATCCATGGGTTTTTCCAGGCAAGAGTACTGGAGTGGGATGCCATTGCCTTCTCATTTCTTGCCTAAAAATTAGAAAAGAAATTCAGTTGTACCAATCATTACTGTAGATATTTACACTGACACTTAACTCGCTGTGTATGTCAGGAGGTCATGGATTGTACAGTGAGTGCAAGGTACACCAAGGGCACACTGCAACACCCAATGTTGCTCCATCACTCTTGAGTTCCCTTTCAGCATTTTGCCATGTGTTGCAATTTCCTTGTCAAGTGAATTTTTAAATTTATTATTTTCAGTATTATAACCATTAAATAGTTTGTAATGAGAAAGACAATATCTAAAAACTTTTGTCTTACAAAGTCATTCACTAGTTATTTCACTGAAGTACTTAAAGTGATTGTTGAAATAAAAATTGAGTTATACATTTTTATTTATATATTAAATAAAGGCTTCACATTTGCTGGACTTTTCTGCACTGGTAGGTGTGTCTCAACAAAATGTCGCCTTGTAGATATTTTTTGAAAAAAGACATGTTTTCATCCAGCCCATCAAGGTTAAAATGAGTGATTAAGCAACAATGATTGCTTAACAATGAGTGATTCACAAATTGTTTTTGCAACTCATCAATTAGAGAAGGCATTTTTGAAAATATATGATTTTGCTGCATTTTAATAACATGTAAATATGACATCTATAAATGTCCATTTCTTATTTTAAAACATAAACTCATGATTTAATCTGTTTTAAAGTCTTCTAACTGAAAATTTAAATGGATCTTGAACTCATTGCTAAAAGTATAACAATGCAACAACTTCTGATTAGTTGTCAAAATCTAGAAAATGCCAAGTTGCTGAATTTCAAAAAATATTCTGGTAATTGGTAGATGGATTTGAAAAACAAGTAGTATTATGATTTCCTAAGTACTTCCCTTGATATACTCATTTCATTGGAATATAACATTTTTTATAAAGTATCTTCTTCAGATATGTTAGCTATTAAAACCAAGTTTAAAAAGTTGAACCTTTAACTTGACTTTCAGATCACTAAATGTTAAAATAAAACTTTCATGGAAATTCAGCATGCGAGGTTATATTGTTTTTTCTAAAAATAATTATCAATAACTTTAACAGCAAAGATTTTATCATTAATAACTTAAGAATTATTTAAACATTATTTCATCTTTAATCTAGACTTTAAAGTCTTCCATTTATATACTTGTAACTATGTATATATTATATTTCATACACTATCATAGAACAGTGGTAGATATATATATTATAATTATTTATTTATTTATAGCTTCCATGATGCACACAGGCTTCCCAGGTAGCGCTAGTTATGAAGAACCTGCCTGCCAATGCAGGAGATGCAAGAGATGTGGGTTTGATCCCTGGGTCAGGAATTTGCCTAGAGGAGGACATGGCAACCCACTCCAGTACTCTTGCCTGGAGAATCCCATGGACAGAGGAGCCTGGTGGGCTATGGTCCATGGAGTCACAAAGAGTTGGATCCAACTGAAGTGACTTAGCATGCATGCATGCACACAGACTCACATTCAAATAGTCTAGAGTCTACTCAATCATTAAACTAGAATGAACACGATAACATGTTTTTCTGTGAGAATAATAATTGTACTGAATAGTACACAGTCCCTTAGTGTCTGTTATCACATAAACACATGCTGATTTTATTATGACTTTGAAGGACCCTAGACACAGTCTTCATGTGCCTTTTCCTTCATAAAACTATATTAAGTTATATTTTATAATTGCATTGGCTGAAAATAAATATATCAATATTACCTGTATTCTCTAACCTAAAAGTTCATTTTTTTCCTCTGATTTTTAAAATAAATTGAAATATCTGCATATTTTAAATATTGTGGGCCATAGGCACCATAGCACATGGATAAGTTGGCCCTGGCACCAACACCATAAGAGATGAAAACTACAGCTTCTCACATTCAGATTTCAGTGTCATAACTAGTACATTTGTTAACAAAATAACCACACATGAAGACTAAGTATACTTTGTAAGGAAGGACTAATGCAAAACACAAAGTATATGTTTTCTCTAAATGATCCGGCAAAGACATGAAGTCCTTCTGTTTGGAAGATAAGGGAGTCCCAGAACAGCAGCGCGCACAGGAGACAGGAGCGAACGTGGACCTGAAACTACAGCCTAGGAGCAGGCAGATGCTGTGCGGATGCTCCCAGCATGAGCGCAGCAGCGAGGGCCCAGTCTTCAGTGAAACTGAAGCCCAGCTCCTCCCCTGGGCCTGCACACCGGACCCACCCTCTTAATTCCGGTGTTCTTCTTCAGGTCCCCATCACAATGGCCTGCCCGCCGTTCCTCACAAATGTGCTGAGCTCCCTGCAGCTGGAAGGCCTTTGCTGGGTCACTCTTTCCCTGCATTAGGGCAGCACTGCTCCCGTGTGTCATTTTGGCCTCTGCTCCCATGTCACCTCCCCAGGTAGTCCTTCCTGGCCACCCCTTCCCGCACTACTCTGTTAGAACACCCTGCTTTCTTTTCTTTATGGCATTGATCACTGTCTGAATCTTGATCATTAATTCATTGATCGATTGTCTGGCTCACCAAACGGAACACAAGCGCTGTGGTTACAGAGGATGTCTGTTCATGTGTAGCTCCTCAAAGTCTGCAGCAGTGCCTGGCATTCAAGTGATGAATGAAAACACTGAGCTCAAGGCAGCCGCGACCTCACTCTTTCCTTCCTCTGCTTTTACTGAAGTCCCACGGCTCCCTCTACCATGTGATCTTTCCCTTTAGGAATGTCACCTGTAGTTCAACACCTAGTTTAATGTACTGTATCTGAAAAGTGCTTTAGTGAAAGGATACAGGGTGGTGCTGCATGGCTAGACAGCTGAGAAAAACCTACCCAAACATCGTAAATGTTTGTTAGTATTTACTGGTGTTAATACACTTCACATGAGTATGTATCACAGCATCATTAACTACCTGGCACTGTATTTTTACATAAAACAGCTTTGTGCTGTCTCTATAACTTAGATGACAGTCTGGGTAAAATGACATGGCACTTGCAATATACCTACTGATCATGTATCTGCCTCACAGAAGTGAAGACAATAGGAGAGAATGCAATGTCTAATATTTAAAATGTCAACAGTGTTTCCAGGGCTTCATTTCTCTAGCCACCAGATCTATTCCCAAGCAGGAAAGTTTTTGAAGTGCTTTATCGCCCGCTTTCATTTTCTGTGAGGCAGTCATATGACTTCCTTCTGTCCAATGCTCGCTAATTGTTAACACACAGCTCTAAAACACTGCAGAGGATGATGTTTAAGGCCCCCTCACACCCCCAGACACTGATTTTTGACTTCAATCACAAGTTCTTCTGCTGGAACATCTTCGATTTTCTGCCCTTCTTCCTCATACTCTATTATGCAGCCATCCCCACAAGCACTTACAAAGCAGTCAACCCAAAAGTATTTGCTTACTTCTGATGGTGTGCTCAGTACTGTGCCAGACCTTTGAGGAGATGGAGGCGAGTTGTAAAAATCATTCCTGTTCTTGAGAACTTATAGACCAAATTAGAGACAAAGTTGTTGTTTAGTCACTAGATCGTGTCCAACTCTTTTGCAGTCCCATGGACTGTAGGTAGCCCCACCGGGCTCCTGTGTCCATGAGATTCTCCAGGCAAGAATACTGGATTGCGATTTCCTTCTCCAGAGGATCTTCCCAACTCAGGGATCAAACTCACGTCTCCTGTATTGGCAGGCAGATTCTTTTACACTGAGCCACTTGGGAACCCAGAGACAAAATTACTAGGAGTAAAAAAGTATCAATGAATATTAACTAAACTTATTGTTGTGATCATTTTGTAATAAACATATATTGCACTCCTGAGACTAATTTTATATTTCAATTATATCTCAGGTTTTTAAACATTAAAAGCAAATCAATTTTTTTTTTTTTTTTAAAGCAGTGAATCTTTGAGTAAAAAATACAGTCACAGGATGCGGACCAAGATCCCATTCTCCAAGTGAGTGAGAAGGCATTTCAGGCAAATGGGTAAAGGCATAACGAAATGGCTTATTTGTGGACTTTGAGGAGACTTGATTAAAATGGTGTCTATGTTAGAAAAAAAAAAAAAGTGGGAAATGCGGTTAGTTAGCAAATGAGAACATATCATCAAAACGTTGAATGTTAGGCAGAAGCGTTTAGATTTGTTTGAGCGGAAAACTTGGAATTATATTTACTCTCATTTTTCTCTCCATGTCCCAAATTTGTGGAGAAAATAAAAGACTTCTTTTTGTTGAGTAATTCCTTCCTGGAAGTCTTCTATTTGTAGTAATGACAGTCAAAACCCTCTGAAGGTATGTTAAGAATAGTTCCCGAAACCTCAAGCTGGGATTTTTAGCATTTATATGTTTTTTCATAAGGTTCTTTTTGCTATTTTTAACCCTAAATAATTTGGTTTGGAAGAATGAAAGAAATAATCCTTAATGAGAGGTGACTTTTTTTCCTGACAGCAAATAGATTTTTCATTTCAGCTGGTCTTAGGACATGGTGACTTTCTCAACTATCTTAAGCTGCTTTTGGTTGGTCTCAGAATCTGGAATAAGAATATATTATATCCAAGTGGGCAATACATGCCCTAATTTTTCTTTTTTTTTTTTTTATTTAAAGCTTATTTCTATCATCTCATGCACTAGATTATTGTCAAAGGAAAGAAGAAAATTTGCAGAGTATGTATTGTGGATCATTGTATTAGTCAAGATAGAGTAAGATGCAGGACAGTTAAAAGAACCAGATTCTGGTGGGCACTAATAAGGCCTGTCAAGACCATGCATCCAGCCAACGTGCTTCATAAGTTTTATTGAATCTTTACAAAAGCTTTAAGGAGTAATATTCTCCTCAGTTTTACAAACGCAAAAAGCGAAGTGGTGCAGAGATGTAGAAAGAGATTTGGGCCAGAGGTCTTGGGTTGGGATCTCAGTTCTGTTATGTATTTAATTGTAAGACCGTTCAGCTGATACGTCACTTCTGTAGAATTAAATTATGCACACCACAGTAGGATGATTTTCCTGATCTCTTGATCATATTAGGTGCCTCCGCTATCTTACTGTAGCAATCGGTACTACTTTTCCCTCATCGCCATTGTTGTAGGATAACTACTGTGACAATGATACATTTCTTAAGAAAATGGTTATTCATAGTTGTATCCATTGTATTTAGTTCAGTTTCTGGTACCTGGTGTTTAATATTAACATTTATTGAGGGAATAAATTTAAAAACTTAACTTTCTAGTCATCTATTTACTGACAAAGGTCCATATAGCCAAAGCTCTGTTTTTTTCCAGTAGTCATGTACGGATGTCAGAGTTGGACCGTGAAGAAGGCTGAGCACTGAGAATTGATGCTTTTGAACTGTGGTGCTGGGAAGACTCTTAAGAGTACATAGTTCAGCAAGTCCCTTGATCAAACCAGTCAATCCTAAAGGAAATCAACCCTGAATATTCACTGGAAGGACTGATGCTGAAGCTGTGGCCTCCTAATGTGAAGAACTGACTCATTGGAAAAGACCCTGATGCTGAGAAAGGTTGAGAGCAAGAGGAGAAGGGGGCAGCAGAGGATGAGATGGTTGGATGGCATCTTCGACTCAATGCACATGAGTTTGAGCAAATTCTGGGAGATAGTGAAGGACAGGGAAACCTGGTGTGCTGCAGTCCATGGGTCACAGAGTCAGACATGACTGAGCTATTGAAAAACAACAGTTTAGCTGAAATAAATCAGGTGAAAATGGAGATGCTGGTAATGATATGAAGTAACTTGCCATATTCCAGAAAAGCATAGCCAAAAATATTTATTTTCACAAATTCCTAGGGATCTTTATCTAAAAAATAAAACAAATTTAACAAAATTATTTAATATTACAGACTGGCAAACCATATATGAAACTGACAGGTGAATTTCTTTACAATTGTATTGGTTTCCTAGGGCTGTAGTAACAGAGCAACACAAATTATGTGGCTTAAAACAAGAGAATTTTACTGTCTCATAGTTCTGGAGTCTAGAAGTCAATACAGTCAGTTCCTTCTGAAGGCTGTGAAGGAAAATCTGTCCCATGCCTCCCTTCCTGGCTTCTGGTGACAGCCAGCAATCCTTTCTGCAGATGCATCATTACAACATCTGCTTTCCTCACATGACCTTTTCCGTGCGTGTTTCTTCTCCCCTCTTTTCTTATAAGCACACCAGGCATGTCAAATTAGGTTCCACCCTAGTGACCTCATCTTTGCTGCTGCTGCTGCTAAGTCGCTTCAGTCGTGTCCGACTCTGTGCGACCCCATAGATGGCAGCCCAACAGGCTCGCCCGTCCCTGAGATTCTCCAGGCAAGAACACTGGAGTGAGCTGCCATTTCCTTCTCCAATGCATGAAAGTGAAAAGTGAAAGTGAAGTGGCTCAGTCGTGTCCGACTCTTCACGACCCCATGGACGCAGCCTACCAGGCTCCTCTGTCCATGGGATTTTCCAGGCAAGAGTACTGGAGTGGGGTGCCATCGCCTTCTCCGACCTCATCTTTACTTGATTACATTTACAAAGACCCTAATTTGAAATAAGGTCCAGGACTTCCCTGGTGGCCCAATGGTAAAGAATTTGCCTTGCAATGCAAGGGACACGAGTTCAGTCCTTGGTCGGGGAGCTAAGATTAAGCCCAGGCGCCACAACTAGAAAGTCTATGTGACGCACTGGGAAGATCCCAAATGTCGTGCCAAAGATCCCGAATGCTGCAACTCAGAACGTACACAGCCAAGTAAAATAATAACGAGTTACATAAGGTCACATCCACAGGCACTAGAGTGTAGACTTCAACACATCTTTTTAGAGGCCAGATAAAACTGCAACAACTATGAATAGCATTGTTTTAAATATGTGAGTCAACAGTAAGATCATTAAACCTCAAATAAAAATCTAGATCTCTAATTCTCTTGAAAACTCAAAAGATCTTGAAAGAGAGAACTGGGTTTTCAAGATTGTGCAGCAACACAATATCAGCAAAGGTAAAGGGGCAAGATGTTGTATGATACATTGGAGAAATATTAAGCAATAAAGTCCAAATTTAGTGTATAAGCTTTAAGATATAGGACTACCAAAATGAATTTATTCAGGACAAGTTATTTCAGAATGAATGACTTATTTTTAAAGCCTGAAGTATAGTGAAAGTGAAGTCGTGTCCGACTCTTTGCGACCCCATGGACTGTAGCCTACCAGGCTCCTCCGTCCGTGGGATTCTCCAGGCAAGCGTACTGGAGTAGGCTGCCATTTCGTTCTCCAGGAGATCTTCCCAACCCAGGGATCGAACCCGGGTCTCCCGCATTGCAGGAAGACGCTTTACCATCTGAGCCACCGGGGAAGACTCATAATCAGGCCGAGCCCATGAGAAATGAGAAGGTAGTGTCAAAGGAGAAAATAAGGTCAATAATCACTTTTTCACAGAAACAGCTGAAACAGTGCACCAATAATTAACAGGAAAAAGACACGGGAAGATGAATTGTATCATATGACCCACCCATGGGCAAGATAAGGGCTTCCCTGATGTCTTAGATGGTAGAGTCTGCCTGCAATGCAGGAGACCTGGGTTCGATCACTGAATTCGGAAGATCCCCTGGAGAAGAAAATGGCAACCCACTCCAGTATTCTTGCCTGGGAAATCCCATGGACAGAGGAGCCTGGTGGGCTACAGTTCGTGGGATTGCATAGAATCAGACATGACTGAGCGACTAAGCATGCATGGGCAAGATAAAAAGATGTATTCAGAAAAAAAATTAACTCTATTTAAAATCATAATAGTCAAATTTTAAGGATACACAAAGAAAATTTATAAGTAAGAAAAGAAAATTTCTAAAGGGACTCATGAGATGAGGGTAAAATGTTAATTGTCTCTTAAAAGTTGTTTTATGTATTGCTAAATAGAAAGCTACTGGAGGTGATAGAATTCCAGTAGAGCTATTTCAAATCCTGAAAGATGATGCTGTGAGAGTGCTGCACTCAATATGCCAGCAAATTTGGAAAACTCAGCAGTGGCCACAGGACTGGAAAAGGTCAGTTTTCATTCCAATTCCAAAGAAAGGCAATGCCAAAGAATGCTCCAACTACCGCACAATGACACTCATCTCACACGCTAGTAAAGTAATGCTCAAAATTCTCCAAGCCAGGCTTCAGCAATACGTGAACCGTGAACTTCTAGATGTTCAAGCTGGTTTTAAAAAAGGCAGAGGAACCAGAGATCAAATTGCCAACATCCGCTGGATCATGGAAAAAGCAAGAGAGTTCCAGAAAAACATCTATTTCTGCTTTATTGACTATGCCAAAGCCTTTGACTCTGTGGATCACAATAAACTGTGGAAAATTCTGAAAGAGATGGAAATACCAGACCACCTGACCTGCCTCTTGAGAAACCTGTATGCAGGTCAGGAAGCAACAGTTAGAACTGGACATGGAACAACAGACTGGTTCCAAAGAGGAAAAGGAGTACGTCAAGGCTGTATATGTCACCCTACTTATTTAACTTCTATGCAGAGTACATCATGAGAAACTCTGGGCTGGATGAAGCACAAGGTGGAATCAAGATTGCTGGGAGAAATATCAATAACCTCAGATATGCAGATGACACCACCCTTATGGCAGAAAGTGAAGAGGAACTCAAAAGCCTCCTGATGAAAGTGAAAGAGGAGAGTGAAAAAGTTGGCTTAAAGCTCAACATTCAGAAACTAAGATCATGGCATCTGGTCCCATCACTTCATGGCAAATAGATGGGGAAACAGTGGAAACAGTGTCAGACTTCATTTTGGGGGGCTGCAAAATCACTGAAGATGGTGACTGCAGCCATGAAATTAAAAGACGCTTACTCCTTGGAAGGAAAGTTATAACCAACCTAGATAGCATATTCAAAATCAGAGACATTACTTTGCCAACAAAGGTCCGTCTACTCAAGGCTATGATTTTTCCAGTGGTCCTGTATGGATGTGAGAGTTGTACTGTGAAGAAAGCTGAGCACCAAAGAATTGATGCTTTTGAACTGTGTTGTTGGAGAAGACTCTTGAGAGTCCCTTGGACTGCAAGGAGATCCAACCAGTCCATTCTGAAGGAGAACAGCCCTGGGATTTCTTTGGAGGGAATGATGCTGAAGCTGAAACTCCAATACTTTGGCCACCTCATGTGAAGAGTTGACTCATTGGAAAAGACTCTGATGCTGGGAGGGATTGAGGGCAGGAGGAGAAGGGGATGACAGAGGATGAGATGGCTGGATGGCATCACCGACTCAATGGACGTGAGTCTGAGTGAACTCTGGGTGTTGGTGATGGACAGGGAGGCCTGGCGTGCTGCGATTCATGGGGTCGCACTGAGTTGGACACGACTGAGCGACTGAACTGAACTGAATTGAACGGAAATAGAAAATGGGCTTCCCTGGCCCAAATGGTAAAGATTCTGCATGCAGTGTAGGAGACCTGGTTCAGTCCCTGGTTTGGGAAGATACCCTGGAGAAGTGAATGGCTACCCACTCAAGTATTCTTGCCTAGAGAATTTCATGGACAGGGGGGCCTGGCGAGCTACAGTCCATGGGGTCACAAAGAGCTGGACACGACTAAGCAGTTAACACACTCTTTCAAATAGAAAAAATATGCAGCATTCAAGGGCAGTGGATTTAACAAAAGAGAACAGCAATAGATCTTTAGACCTAAATAGACATGAACCGCTATCCTCCAGTCATTAAATTTTCGATGTCAAAACTCATTTTATGCTCATTTTTCACTTCCCGCACCTGATCCAAGCATGTCTCTCTGCTGAATTCCCTGAGTTAAAAACTAACCCTGTTTTCCAGTCGCCTGAGATGCAAGCATCCCAGCCTCACCCTTTACTCTGAATCACATTCAATCACGGACCTGGTCTTGTCGTTTTTGTACCTCATAAATATATAGGGAGACATCTGTTTCCTTTTCATCCTCACTATCCCCATCTTCATGAGGCCCCCTCCGCCATACCCACTCTGCAGAATGGAGCTACAAATAATCAGGTGAATGCATGAAAGCAGGTGCTCATCACTCCTCCTGTGGACTATTGCACTTCCTGGAAATTGGTGTCCCTGTCACTTGCCTCCTCCAATTTTCTTTTATTTTACACGCAGACTATGGCCGTTTGCACATCCTGTGTCCTATATAAAATACTCCCTCTACTCAAATGCCTGTGTGCGTGCTCAGCTACTTCAGTCCTGTCCAGCTCTTTGTGAGCCTATGGACTGTAGCCCAGGAGACTGTCCTCTGTCCATGAGATTTTCCCAGCAAGAAGACTGGAGTGGGTTGCTATGTCCTCCTCCCGGGGATCTTCCTGACCCAGGAGTGAACCTGCATCTCCTGGGTCCCCCGCATTGCAAGCGGATTCTTTACTGCTGAGCCACTGGGGAAGCCCATTCAAATGCATAGAATACCTACCTTTCCACCTTCTATTGCTTATCCCTCAACTCCATCTCCCTCTGTGGAGCCTTCCATGTTGAGTTAGTTTCCTCTTTTCTGTGCTGTTTTAGCATCACTCTGTTTATATCGCAATGAACTTGCTCCTAAACTTTGGTCCATTGGTCCACAGTTTCCACAGGCTGGGAACCTGTGAAAAATGTAGAATCTCAGGTTCTTCCCCAGACTTACTGAATCACAATTTGCATTTTGAGGAAATCTGCAGGTGATTCTTATGCACACAAATGTTTGGGATGTGTGAATAGAAATTATATTATCAGAGATTTGGATCTCTATCTTTTACCCTGAACTCTGAGCTCCTCTAGATAAGAGCCACATATTTTATTTCTGAATGCCTAACAAAGTGTCAGTGTATGCTGAGCATTTACAGTACGTAAATGAGTGAAAGAGGAATAGAAAACAGATGGTTCAGTGGTCACCCGAGTGTTAGTGGCAAAACCGGGACTCTGCAGGCACGTACATATCAGAGCCTTTCTACCCCCCATGCTGTGCCACTTACGAAATGTCTTTCTTTTACATTTCCAACACTTAGAGATGGTGAATGATGCACTTATAGTCACAAGGCTATTTTAAGTGGCAAAGAGCACCCTAGAATACAACTCTTTATCTTGACACTGAGTTGAGGATCTTTCCACGGTGTCATTTGGCCTCTATCTGTCAGAAGAACAAGTGAAAAACACATTAATTGAACTTCTGTTCTCACAATTCAAGTTTCAAAGAGCATCTGCCATGATGAATAAATATATATTTGTATTCCCCCAGTGTGCTTCAATTCAGTCAGTCCTGGATTACAGTCCAGTAAGCTAAGCTCCATGAACATGTTTATTTCAAAGTTAAAGGAAAAGCCTGAAATTAAACAAAAAGAAATAATTATAAATAGAAACATAATTACTCAGTCAGTTTGCCAGTTTGATTTTTTTTTCTATGTGGTTCAATAATTTCTAGCTTGTAACATTAAGCATATTTTTATAGTACATTTATAAAATGTTTGATATATAATGGTTACAAACTTTCCTTTAAGACATATTTATATTCCAGATGATACATTTACTTATGTATTTCCAGCATGCTTAAATATTTTGGGAAGGGAACAAATAGGACATTTATATAATTGCCACCAATAAGCTTTGTTTTGTTTCATTTTTGAAATAATAATCGTATTATGCCATCCTGTTCATTCATGAAGGCAGCAAATATTTATTATATGTGCACTACGTTTCAGGAACTGTCATAGGCTCTGGCCTCAGAAAATTCTGCCTCCAAGAGTCTTATGGATTAATGGGGGAGAGAGCCAAAGAAGCAAGCAGTTTCATGAAAGCAGGTGAAAACACAGGTCCTACAGGGCATCCAGGCAGAAAGAGCACCTGGTCCTGCAATGGGAGACCAGAAAAGTCTTTGCAAAGAGGTGGATGAAACTGGAGCCTATTATACAGAGCAAAGTAAGTCAGAAAGAAAAACACCAATGAAGTATACTAACGCATATATATGGAATTTAGAAAGATGGTAACAATGACCCTATGTGCGAGACAGCAAAAGAGACACAGATGTAAAGAACAGTCTTTTGGACTCTGGGAGAGGTAGAGGGTGGGATGATTTGAGAGAATAGCATTGAAACATGTATATTATCAGATGTGAACCTGATCGCCAGTCCAGGTTTGATGCATGAGACAGGGTGCTAAGGGCTGGTGCACTGGGATGACCAGAGGGATGGGATGGGGAGGGAGGTGGGAGGGGGGTTCAGGATGGGGAACACATGTACACCCATGGCTGATTCATGTGAATGTATGGCAAAAAACACTACAATATTGTAAAGTAATTAGCCTCCAATTAAAATGAATAAATTAATTTTTTTTTAAAGATGGCCATGAAGCCATGTCCTAAAAAAGAATAGAATTTAATTAGGCAAATTATGTGAAATGGGACTTGCCAGATATAACAGCTACACATGCAAGAGAAAGAATATGTGTGCTCAGTTGCTTCAGTCATATCCGACTCTTTGCAACCCTATGAACTTTAGTCCTCCAGGCTCCTCTGTCCATGGGATTCCCCAGGCAAGGATACTGGAGTCAGTTGCCATGCCCTCCTCCAGGGGATCTTCCCAACACAGGGATTGAACCCATGTCTCCTGCGTCTCCTGCACTGCAGGCAGATTCTTTACTGCTAAGCCACCGTGGAAGTCCAAGAGAAAGAATGGAAGGTTTGAAATAGATGCAAGTAGTTCAGTATAGCGAGAGCAGAGCTTTGCTGGTGTGAAGGAGGGAAAGATAATAGAGAGTGAAAAGGGTTAATGCCAGGCAGGAAAGTAATGGCAACATCATGAGGGGTGCTGGATGCCCAAAAAGCACTTTGGATATCATGCTAAAAAGTAAGAGTGACAACTAATGCACTTCTAGTGCTTATTATGGGCTCCACATTGTTCTAAATGTATCTCAATTTGTCTTCATAACTGGTATATGCTCTGGGTACTGTTATTACTCCTACTTTTATAGATAATGAAACTGAGGCAAAGAGAGTTGAAAGTCCTTTAGTAAAATTGTTCAGCTGGGTGTTAATGGGGGTAGGCTTTTAAAGGTGATGGGAAGGGATGATTAATTTTTGTTTTGTAAAGAGTGTAGAGTGACTTTAAGAAGACATTTCAGTAATCTAAGTTAAATAATCCAAAGAGTTGAACCAAACTGAGGCAACCAGGAGGAAAGAAGTAGAGGCCTCGAGAGATGTTCAGGGGGCTAGGACAGACATAGTGATGGGTCAAGAAGGTGTGAGGCCAAATATGTGACCAGATGCCCTCCTCCAAACAGGCATAAGTACCAGATTTTAGGGAATAAACAATCAATATGCATTTTCCATCACCACATTTTTCATTAGAACGACTAAAATAAATATCAGCTAATTTCTAATTGATGACACATAAATTAAAAGTAATGCTCAAAATTCTCCAAGCCAGGCTTCAGCAATACGTGAACCGTGAACTTCTAGATGTTCAAGCTGGTTTTAGAAAAGGCAGAGGAACCAGAGATCAAATTGTCAGCATCTGCCGGATCATCGAAAAAGCAAGAGAGTTCCAGAAAAACATCTATTTCTGCTTTATTGACTATGCCAAAGCCTTTGACTCTGTGGATCACAATAAACTGTGGAAAATTCTGAGAGATGGGAATACCAGACCCCCTGACCTGCCTCTTGAGAAACCTGTATGCAGGTCAGGAAGCAACAGTTAGAACTGGACATGGAACAACAGACTGTTTCCAAATAGGAAAAGGAGTACGTCAAGGCTGTATATTGTAACACTGCTTATTTAACTTCTATGCAGAGTACATCATGAGAAACGCTGGGCTGGAAGAAGCACAAGCTGGAATCAAGATTACTGGGAGAAATATCAATAGCCTCAGATATGCAGATGACACCACCCTTATGGCAGAAAGTGAAGAGGAACTATGGAGCCTCTTGATGAAAGTGAAAGAGGAGAGTGAAAAAGTTGGCTTAAAGCTCAACATTCAGAAAACGAAGATCATGGCATCTGGTCCCACCACTTCATGGGAAATAGATGGGGAAACAGTGGAGGCAGTGTCAGACTTCGTTTTTGGGGGGGGGCTCCAAAATCACTGCAGATGGTGACTGCATGCATGAAATTCAAAGACGCTTACTCTTTGGAAGGAAAGTTATGACCAACCTAGATAGCATATTGAAAAGCAGAGACATTACTTTGCCAACAAAGGTCTGTCTGGTCAAGGCTATGGTTTTTCCAGTAGTCATGTACAGATGTGAGAGTTGGATTGTGATGAAAGCTGAGTGCCGAAGAATTGATGCTTTTGAACTGTGGTGTTGGAGAAGACTCTTGAGAGTCCCTGAACTACAAGGAGATCCAACCAGTGCATCCTAAAGGAGATCAGTCCTGTGTGTTCTTTGGAAGGACTGATGCTGAAGCTGAAATTCCAATACTTTGGCCACCTCATGTGAAGAGTTGACTCATTGGAAAAGACTCTGATGCTGGGAGGGATTGGGGGCAGGAGGAGAAGAAGACGACAGAGGATGAGATGGCTGGATGGCATCACTGACTCGATCGACATGAGTTTGAATGAACTCCGGGAGTTGGTGATAGACAGGGAGGCCTGGTGTGCTGCGATTCATGGGGTCGCAAAGAGTCAGACATGACTGTGTGACTGAACTGAACTGAACTGAAATTATTTTGAACAGTGATGTAATTTAAATGAATAATTGGAAGACCTAGCTTCATTTTATAATAAAAACTGTAATCTGACTATGGTGTCACTTCATTCTTATGTTGTTTACAGTACAGCTCTCGCTCATTCTCTTTTTTTCCTGCCAGTTTTAATTTCTCAGCAGAAGAGCCTCATCTGTGACTATTCTCCCAATGCTGGCAGGAACTCACAATTCAGGTTGTTCCCTGCAAGTTTTGAACTATGCTTGGTAGATGACTCAGATTCCAGGTTGTGAATATCTTTCTTGATCCCATTCATCTTTCTGCCTTGTCTCTAGTTACCCTGTTTTTATGTGCCAGTTTCTATGCTTGGGCTTTTCACCATGCAGTGCCTGCTGTTTGCATGCACTTGATCCCTGGCCTCTCTAGTTCAGAACCCCATATTATCAGCTGCCAAACCAGTATCTCAGCTCATCAGTTCATACATAGTGATCTTTTCTCTTCTCCTCTGAGGTTTTTTTTTTTTGGTAATATTGATAAAGTTATGATAAAACTAATTTTGTTAGACATTGTGTTGTTTATTAAACTTATTCATAATCTGTATTAAAATGCCAGGTAATTAGTATTCTTTAGTTTTGACCAATGGGCTAGTCCATTTCTGAAAAGACAGTTTTGAACTTTTAAGACTTTCGTCGCTTCTTCTCATACTGTGACTATCCTTTCTTTTTTTTTTTTTAATTGGATGTAGGGCCAAGCCTTGAACTGCCTTTAATATCACATCTTCACTTCCTTATCATTAAAGCAATTATCCTGTGTGTTTCTATTTCAGGTCTTCACCCAACTTTTAATCTTGCCTGTACTTGGTTCTTCTCTTCCACATTTTTACCAGTTCCACAAGGGCCAAAGTTCAGTCCCAATGTTATTAATAGCTATTAATTCCCATTTTAGATTACATCATTATTAAAATAGCCAAAATCATAGTACATCACCATATTTTAAAGATAATCTATCATAAAAGAAAGGTGAGAGAAGAGAATTTTATATTATTAAGAAGACAGAGGAATACTTACTACATTCATGAAAACCTAAAAACATAAAACGACAAGCATTTATCAGAGCAAGGATAAAGAAGCCGATATATTCTTTGTTATCAATTGTCTGTTTTTATCAATTGTTATAAATAATAACAATAGAGCAAATCAGTGGACATTTTGAAGAACACGGGATCAAGGGTAAAATGGTTGATGGACAGTAAAACAAAAAAAGATAGTGGATTTGGAAAACATTGCAAATTTGGAAGAGGTAATAAAAGAAAATTCCCAGCAGAGATTAAAAGCAAAAGCAAATATACTAATTAAAATGCCCTAGTCTCTACATCTTTATCATTGACATTTAAAAAATCAGTTCATTGGCAGATTATTGTTATTTTCATCTACACCTGACTTCACTGTTTTTTGCAGGGGTTAGTAAACTGCAGCTGGAGGACCCATGAGCTAAGAATAATTTTCACATTTTTAAATGGTTGAACAAAATCAAAGAATAATATTTTGTGATACATAAAAATTAAATGCAAAATTCAGTGTCCATAAAGTTTCATGGGAATGCTGGCAGAGCTGAGGAGCTGCAGCAGAGACCCTATGGCCAGGAAACCCTCAAACACTATCTGATCCTTTACAAAAGTTTGCCAGCCCCTGATTTTGCAACTAAGTTTCATCTTATTTGACAAAGGCTTTTAAACTCAAATATTTTGTAAGTATTCATTCCCCAAAGCAGTGGATGCCAATATAATGGTGTAATACGTAAGGATATAAGTGAATAAACAGCTGATTTCCTACATAGATCATCAGATCATTTTCCAGACTATATGAAAACAATGACTTCTTTGGCATGTGTGACAGTTGAACAGTCTATAAAACTTCTCTAAAATATTCTATTGCTAGCTTATTAATTCCTGGATGTTCTTCTGGAAAGTACTAAGGGATAGAATGAGGTTGGTTTGGATATACAATAGGAAATGAAAATCCTCAGAAATCCTAAAAAGGAACAGGGAATTGTATTAAAATGAATAAAGGCGTCTACATAAAATGACTGTCATTTTTATAGCACATAAGAATGTCTTTGGGGAAATAAATGTGGCCTCTAAAAATTACTTGTATTTTTGGAACAAGTTTGCCATGTTAAATTGAACTTGACCTTGGTATGTAAAGGCCACTGAAGCAGTCCCTTGAGCAAATCCATTGTATTTACATAGGTCATCAATGTGCTCTACGACTTCACTTAACCTTTTTTAAAATACAAGAGCTTTTGTTTTTGTTTACATATACTTAAATTTGGAATTAAGACAACGATACAGTATATACATCAAAGGTCAGCACAATTCCATGTATAAGAAGTTGACATAAAGCAGGTGTTTATGTTAATATTAGCCAACAGATTTTGTTAAAGTTTAGGAATAATATTTTTGCTAAACTGAATTTGAGACACTAATAAGATAAATTAACAAAATTATGTAGGAATGAAGAGGGGTTTTAAAAACTCATAATCCAAGGAGTTTTTTCTTCCATAATTTCAGTGTTTAATATATTTATTCATTTAAAAAGTATATCTATTCAGTTGGCATGCATCACAGGCAAAGTGGTGTGGCTAAGTCCATGGGCTGTGGTAGGAAAAGACCTGACTTCAAACCTCAACCCATCTGTAACTAACAGGATGTACTTAGGCAATGTGACTAACTTTTTTTTGTACCTTAGTTTTTCTCCCTAAAATTAGATGTAATAATATGTCCATGTTGTAAAGTTAGCATAAATATTAGTTCATTGTTATGGTCATTTTATGCCAGGCCCTGTGTGAAGAGTTTTAACATAGTATAAGTGTGAACATTTACTATCTTCTTGATTTTTCTATCAGCTCATGACAGTGAAGTGTTAGTTATTTAGTCATGTTCAACTCTTTGTGACCCCATGGACTGTATGTAGCTGCCAGGCTCCAGTGTCTATGGGGATTCTCTAGGCAAGAATACTGGAGCGGGTTGCCACCACCTTCGCCAAGGGATCTTCACAACCCAAGGATTGAACCCTGGTCTCCTGCATTGCAGGGAGATTCTTTACCGTCTGAGCCACCAGGGAGGCCCATCAGCTCATGGAGTAGATCATTATTACTGGCCCCTTCAGCTGCATGCTTTTGTATTTTTTTTTATTTTTTTTGTAATGTTAGTGAGAAAATGAAAATGTTCCAAACAGTACTGTCACTTGTGAAATCTACCCATCGTCTGTTCATATTAAATCTTCACCTAACCAGTGATCTTTTGTTACATCTGTATAATAAAATATAATAGCCATTGTCTGCTGTAATATGGGGATTTAATATAGCTGGTCAGAAAGTAGTTTCTGAATGCATATTCCCACTGTGTGAACATCCCTGTAATCATGGAGCTAGTCTCACAGAAAGATTGTGGGAGCCAGTCTGACTGTAAGCTTCCCTTGAATGAAGTCCTGTTTTGAGCTGGTGTTGGCTTGAGGAGACTGGAGCACACCCAGTGGTCACATCCAGGACCTCACTAGGAATTTCCCCTACGCAGACATGACTCAAGTCAGCTAAATAAAACCCAAAGTCCCCAAGTATGAGAACTTCTTGTTGCTTGGATGAGCAGACATTTCTGAATGCCTGTTCCGATTGTCTTATTTTCCTGTCATAACCCTGTTGGGAAATTTGGACCCATCCTATGTTATAGCACACTGTGCAGAATTTCGACCAAGTATATTTTTGTCCAAAATGAAAACATACTTCCCGAATTTACAAAACATTGCTCTATTGTGAGGGATGGACTGTGGGAGTCACTGTGAGTAAAGTCTTCTTTGAAGATTTGGTCTTGGTTCAGTATTGCCTGCCAAAAGACGGATCCAAGGGGGATTCCCTGTAAGGGTGAGAGACTCCCTAATAGAATTACTGTGAAAGGGGAAGCCAGACAGTCTGGAGGGCCATCATCTTTTCCTTCAAAGCATATTTGTGATCTTTCCCAAAGGGGAGGGAAAAGATTCCATGTTATCTTGAAAAGTTTGGATCATCCCTCAGAGGTGACATCTAGGCCACTGAAGAAATGACTCAGATGAGACACGAGGCAAATTAGATGGAAAGTCCCCAGATTTCCTTATGGAGAACCTTGGAACCAAGTGTCTCATGAAAAGATTTCTGTACCAAGAATCCACACTCTTCAGTTCAGTTCAGTCGCTCAGTCGTGTCCGACTCTTTGCAACCCCATGAATCGCAGCACGCCAGGCCTCCCTGTCCATCACCAACTCCCGGAGTTCACTCAGACTCACGTCCATTGAGTCCGTGATGCCATCTAGCCATCTCATCCTCTGTCATCCCCTTCTCCTCCTGTCCCCAATCCCTCCCAGCATCAGAGTCTTTTCCAATGAGTCAACTCTTCACATGAGGTGGCCAAAGTACTGGAGTTTCAGCTTTAGCATTATTCCTTCCAAAGAAATCCCAGGGCTGATCTCCCTCAGAATGGAGTGGTTGGATCTCCTAGCAGTCCAAGGGACTCTCAAGAGTCTTCTCCAACACCACAGTTCAAAAGCATCAATTCTTTGGTGCTCAGCCTTTTTCACAGTCCAACTCTCACATCCATACATGACCACTGGAAAAATCATAGCCTTGAGTAGACGGACCTTTGTTGGCAAAGTAATGTCTCTGCTCTTCAATATGCTATCTAGGTTGGTCATAACTTTTCTTCCAAGGAGTAAGCATCTTTTAATTTCATGGCTGCAGTCACCATCTGCAGTGATTTTGGAGCCCTCCCAAAATAAAGTCTGACACTGTTTCCACTGTTTCCCCATCTATTTCCCATGAAGTGATAGGACAAGATGCCATGATCTTTGTTTTCTGAATGTTGAGCTTTAAACCAACTTTTTCACTCTCCTCTTTCACTTTCATCAAGAGGCTTTTGAGTTCCTCTTCACTTTCTGCCATAAGGGTGGTGTCATCTGCATATCTGAGGTTATTTATATTTCTCCTGGCAATCTTGATTCCAGCTTGTGTTGCTTCCAGTCCAGCGTTTCTCATGATATCCTCTGCGTAGAAGTTAAATAAGCAGGGTGACAATATACAGCCTTGACGTATTCCTTTTCCTATTTGGAACCCGTCTGTTGTTCCATGTCCAGTTCTAACTGTTGCTTCTTGACCTGCATACAGGTTTCTCAAGAGGCAGGTCAGGTGGTCTGGTATTCCCATCTCTCTCAAAATTTTCCACAGTTTATTGTGATCCACAGAGTCAAAGGCTTTGGCATAGTCAATAAAGCAGAAATAGATGTTTTTCTGGAACTCTCTTGCTTTTTCAATGATCCAGTGGATGTTGGCAATTTGATCTCTGGTTCCTCTGCCTTTTCTAAAACCAGCTTGACCATCAGGAAGTTTGGGGAAGGATATTTCTTGAATTTGCCATGTTCAAATCTATTGGCTATCTCTAGACTGTGTTGGAGTTGAGAAAACAAAATGAGACTGTGTGGGAAAAAAAATTTCCCAAATTTCTGCACGCAATGGAAAATTGGATGGATAACCATTAAGTTTAACCAAGCTTTGTTCAATAATCTTTCATTAATATACCCATATTAAAACAATCCATTGTAACTTCAAAGAAATTAGCCAACTTGGTTTACTAAGAGTTTCTGTAATAGTATAAAACTGAGGCAGTGGGTACTGCCAAGTCCCAGGCATATGGCTCCACCATGTGGATGAGCCTCTGCAAGTTACACTGACAATAATTTTTTAAAAAGAAGTTAGTCATAATGAAAATCCGAGATCAGAGGCCAAACTCTCATTTTATATGTAAGACAAGAGAACTCAAGAGGGTAAATGATTTACCCAGTCACACTTCAACACTAAGGCTAGCAGCTTCGGGTTCTTTTTATTCAAGTAGTTGCATAAACTAATTAAATCTTACTGTTATTTCACCCATTCATTTATTTTAATTATTAAATAATCAGATTAAGCATGTTCAATGGGTATGCCCTTCATTTTTGTCTGCTCAGAATCTAACACTCCTTTTTATTGGGTAGGAATCTTGTTATGGAAATACCTTTGGGGAACCAGAAGGAACGTTCATTCCCTCTTCTCACCCTGAGAGCTAAGATGCAGGCATGTCTCTTAGGTTTGGTCCGCAGGAAGCTTTATATGGGAATGTTGGAGCTTTAGGAAGTGACAAAATCAGCGGTAGATGAGGGTTGTTCTGGAGGCAGCTGCGCAGTTAACTCACAGTGGTTCCAGGCCTTCATGCTAGAGCGGCAGCCAGGACCCAGTGGCAGCACTGCTAGTGGGGGGTATTCTGTCCAGGCTGATCCTGAGGGAGAGGCTTAGCTGCCTTCTCTACTTCCCAGTCTCTAACCCAGGCCCCTTTCCTGAGCTTGATTCTCTAGACTTATAGACTGTCTGAGCCAACATTTTTTTCTTCCAATGAAGTCCTTTTCTGCTTTGTAGAATCAGAGTAGGCTTCCACTATGCAAGCAAGACCCCAGTTTAAACAGAAACTGTTACCAGTGAGTTGCAGCACAGAACCTCAGTGAAATTGGACAGGATCCAGGGCTTTTATCTGGCTTTGTTGAAGGTGAAGGAATAGAAAATTCTAGTCATTTTAGAGATAGAATGTAGATCTGCCTGATTCTAGTATGAAGAACTGAAACAGCTAATTAACTTATTTCTTGTGGTTCCTGGGAATGAAATCCTACCACTCTCTGACCATCATGGTCTTGTGGTTGCCAAGAGAGGCCTTATGTAATTACTTCAGTCATCAGCCTTCGTCCTTGAGTCAGTTCAATCTAGGTACCAGGTATGGGGGAAGGAGACTTCAGATGGCTCAGCCCATAGTTAATGAGTCATCCTCAAGCTCGGGATATCCTAACTGAGGCAGTAGACATCACAGGACAGGGGAAAACCTTCCGCAGGGTTCCACCTGAATTCTTTACCTACAGAATTCATGATCCTAATAGAGTGATTGCTTCAAACCACTAAAAAATAAAGTGAAAGTTAGTCACTCAGTGGTGTCCAATTCTTTGTGACCCATGGAAGGTAACCCACAAGGTTCCTCCATCCATGGAATTCTCCAGGCAAGAATACTGGAATGGCTTGCCATTTCCTCCTCCAAGGATCTTCCCGACTCAAGGATCGAACCCTGGTCTCCTGCATTGCCGGCAGATTCTTACTGTCTGAGCCACCAGGGAAGCCCTAAGCCACTAAATTGTGGGTTAGTTTTATAAACACCAAAGATAATCAGAACAAGAACATATGCCAATCCAGTGGCTAGTGAAACTAGTCAGATAGCCAGGCAGTTGGGAAGAGTAGGATCGGAGGATGACGGAGGAGTTTGGGGAAAGCGTATGTTGAACAAATCTGTGCTCTCATAATGTGAGTACCTTTCTTGGGAGGTTATATGTTCACCACAAAGCCTGTTGTGTGGATATGTGACCCATTCCATAAATATAGGTTAATCTCCTTTCTTGGCAATGTCAGTGGGTTCCTGAACCAAATGTTTGTCATAGAGGGAATAAAGATTATCTTATCCCTGGTTTCAACAACATGGAGTTCTCGTCAGTGGCCGTCCAGCTACAGGGAACACTCCTTTTTCTAGTATCAGTAACTGATTGTGGGCTTCTAAAAAGCATTATACTAAGAGAGACAAAAGAACAATTTAATGTCAAATAGCTCAGCTGATAAAGAATCTGCCTGCAATGCAGGAGATCCTAGTTTGATTCTTGGGTTGGGAAGATCCCCTGGAGAAGGGATAGGCTACCCACCCCAGTATTCTTGGACTTCCCTGGTGGCTCAGCTGGTAAAGAATCCACCTGCAATGTGGGAGACCTGGGTTTGATCCCTGGGTTGTGTAGATCCCCTGGAGAAGAGAACAGCTATCCACTCCAGTATTCTGACCTGAAGAATTCCATGGGGTCGCAGGGTCAGACATGACTGAGCAACTTTCACTGTTTACACAGAACACCAGTCATCTTTATGGTATGGGGAGCAAAGAAGAGCAATTTTTCCAAATTGCAGCAGATATTCTGAATTTATTTTTGCTTTCCCTTATCATTTTTCTCTGTCATTGTGCCACCTGTAGATTAATTGGTTGCCTTATGCAAAAACATGGTACCCCACACCAATAGTTTCAGTTTAAAGGAAGTCATTTTTTAAAGAAACAGGAAGTCAACGAGTTAATGTTCCAGGGGTTCACCGTTCCTTTTGCATACCCCATTCCTAGTCACTTAGGTAAATTTCACCTAAGAGTCAACAGTGTGGGGGTTTGATGTGTTGTCCTGCAGGACATGTTATACACTTTGAATAAATGATTACCACATGGAGTTCCTTTTCCACTTAGAATATTCAAGTCGGAAACTTTAGGGTTTGAAATTGGGATGGAGATTCTCGGGGTTATATTTATTGACTCTCATGCCAATTATTTGCTTTCTATCCTTTCGATTTTAGATTCTGATGGAATTGTTACATGAGGATTGGAATTCCACTGAATTGAAAAGTAAGACTACACCTAATCAGATTGGGTTCTTCATGCCCTATGTGTGTTTGTGTGTGTATGCTCAGACATGTCCAACTCTTTGCAACCGCATAGGCTGAAGCCTGCCAGGCTCCTCTACCCACGGGATTTCCCAGGCAAGAATACTGGAGTGAGTTGCCATTTCCTTCTCCACGGCATCTTCCCGACCCAGGGATTGAACCCACATGTCCTGTATCTCCTGCATTGCAGGGAGATTCTTTACC
Source organism: Capricornis sumatraensis (assembly GCF_032405125.1). NCBI lineage: Eukaryota > Metazoa > Chordata > Mammalia > Artiodactyla > Bovidae > Capricornis > Capricornis sumatraensis. The sequence goes on along the minus strand of NC_091071.1, from coordinate 76,073,406 downwards.
GCTGAGCCACTGGGGGAAAAAACAGAAACCTACAGAGAAGGACTTCCCTGGTGGTCCAGTGGTTGGAAACTCACCTTCCAGTGCAGGGGACACGTGTTCCATCCCCGGTCAGGAAACTAAGATCCCACTTGCAGTGGGGCAGCTGGGCTCAAGTGCCACAACTAGAGAGCCTGTGCTTTAACTAGAGAAGCCCGTGCACCATAATGAAAGATCCCACATGCTACAACTAAGACCTGACACAGCCAAGTAAATAAATACTAAAAAACACCAAAATCACTCTGGAGAGAAGATGATGACTGTTGCTGTGTTGCTATGTTTGTCTGTGCTCCTTAAGGGAAAATAGACTTACTGTCACAGTGGTGGGTGGAAGGAAATGTCAGTATACTGCAAGCTGACTTATACAAGGTTAATGGGGGCTCAGCTCCCTCACCATATTGGGTAAAAAGTCATGACCCACTGATACTCAAACTAAAGGCAAAGGAAAGTGTAATGGACAACAGGAGTCGCAGAATTCAGTTAAGGCCTCAGTCGAAGAAGCCAGGGTCACTTGTGCTGTGTCACGTTGCTTTGTTTCTGTTAGTGTTTGCAGCCAAGAACTTGGACTGGTACAGTCTCCAAATTTGGTGCTAACTCATTTTTCTGGAAAGTGATAGAAAAATCACAGTCCAGTTTAAGTTTATAGCTATTGGAATAATATAAATTTTCATCGATTTTAAATTGTATTATCTAAATTAATTATAATTTAGGAAGAGTTATTGTATTTCAAGTAGACAGACATATAAATTTTCAAAATAGAATTTATTTGATTTAAATATTTATTGGACTTAAACATTTCATCAGGTAGTGAATGATAGTGACATGGGAAATTATTCATTTTTAGTATCATAGTATTTTATGATTAAAAATACTTATTTCTCAACTTTACATAAAATATTTTCTGTACTAATAATGTTTTAATAATACATTAATAATAGTAATCTTTTCTGTAATAAGGGCATTTCAAATAGTCTCCACAATAAAAATAAACCCTTTTCTTAAATATTCTTAATAATAAAGTAATAGAATATGGAGAGTTCCAGAAGAACATCTATTTCTGCTTTATTGACTATGCCAAAGCCTTTGACTGTGTGGATAACAATAAACTGTGGAAAATTCTGAAAGAGATGGAAATACCAGACCACCTGACCTGCCTCTTGAGAAACCTATATGCAGGGCAAGAGGTAACAGTTAGAACTGGACATGGAACAACAGACTGGTTCCAAATAGGAAAAGGAATACATCATGCTGCTTATTTAACTTATATGCAGAGTACATCATGAGAAACGCGGGGCTGGAAGAAGCACAAGCTGGAATCAAGATTGCCAGGAGAAATATCAACAACCTCAGATATGCAGCTGACACCACCCTTATAGCAGAAAGTGAAAAGGAACTAAAAAGCCTCTTGATGAAAGTGAAAGAGGAGAGTGAAAAAGTTGGCTTAAAGCTCAACATTCAGAAAACGAAGATCATGGCATCTGGTCCCATCACTTCATGGCAAATAGATGGGGAAACAGTGGAAACAGTGTCAGACTTTATTTTTGGGGGCTCCAAAATCACTGCAGATGGTGATTGCAGCCATGAAATTAAAAGATGCTTACTTCTTGGAAGAAAAGTTATGACCAACCTACATAGCATATTAAAAAGCAGAGATATTACTTTGCCAACAAAGGTCCAACTATTCAAGGCTATGATTTTTACAGTGATCATGTGTGGATGTGAGAGGTGGACTTTGAAGAAAGCTGAGCACCGAAGAATTGATGCATTTGAACTGTGGTGTTGGAGAAGACTCTTGAGAGTCCCTTGGACTGCAAGGAGATCCAACCAGTCCATTCTAAAGGAGATCAGTCCTGGGTGTTCATTGGAAGGACTGATGCTGAAGCTGAAACTCCGATACTTTGGCCACCTCACGTGAAGAGTTGACTCATTGGAAAAGACTCTGATGCTGGGAGGGATTGAGGGCAGGAGGAGAAGGGGATGACAGAGGATGAGATGGCTGGATAGCATCACCAACTCAATGGACAGGAGTTTGAGTAAACTCTGGGAGTTGGTGATGGACAGGGAGACCTGGCGTGCTGCGATTCATGGGGTCACAAAGAGTCGGTCACGACTGAGCAACTGAACTGAACTGAACATTAATATATTAAATTAAGTAGCTTATTATTGGGGAAAAGTGTGTCAAATTTATAATTTTAAGCAGTTTTCATTATTGAAGAAACCATAGTATACCATGATATTTGGTACATTAAACTAACATAGATATTTTAAATTTTAAGAACTGATAACTAGGCTGTGGAATGGAAATAAGAATTTCATAAATGTTAAGATTATTTGCTACCAGAAAGGAAAATTAAGTGCTGCAGGGTACATGCTTTGGATCATACAAAGAAAATAACGTAATGATTTGGGGTTGTTGGAGTCTTTCAAGATAAATTGGTAGTTATGTAAGAATATTATTTCAGTGTTTACAGAGTAATTTATCACAGAAAAATGTTCAATTAAGATCCCAGAATGATTTACCACAGACATTTTAAGCATATCCAAACATTTTCCCATAAATTAAACATGATGTAATTGAGTGTTACGTTAGCAATGTACCGCTGTTGATTCATGTGGAAATCACAGATGTTTCACTGATTACTATCCTTTCACCATATTTAATGTAGATATCATAAGTATTTTCACAAGATTTTCAGTAAGTCAACTTTAATGTACCATTTTAAAGATTGAAGCAGTTTTCAAAATGTCATAATCCATTTATTCAGGTTTGTATACTGTTTAGAACTTACAAATAAGTGCTATTAGGATTACTTCAAGTAAAACTATGTATTTAAATAAGTCATTTACCCATGAGAATTCTTCATGTTTACCAGTACATGACTTGTGTGTGCTCAGTTTTGTCAGACTCTTTGAGACCCCATGGACTGTAGACTGCCAGGCTCCTCTGTCCATGGGGTTTTCCAGGCAAGAATGCTGGAGTGGGTTGCAATTCCCTACTCCAGGGGATCTTCTGAGATCTGGGATTGAACCCTTGTCTCTTTCATCTCTTACTTTGGCAGGCAGATTCTTTACTACTGAGCCATCTGGGAAGCCCCGATATATGACTTATTATCTGCTAAATAGTGATTCTTTCTTATGGATATCTATTTTGGGTATTCTAACATAAACATAATTAAAGCAGTAGGCTATTTCATAATTCTGGTCTTTGGTTTTCCTAATAATCATACAAATTATTTAGCCCATCTTTATTTATATCTAGATAAGCACCCAGAACAATTTAGGGTAGATGATTGAGAGTTTATTTCACATGTAAAATCTTTTTTGAACTTTTAAACAAGGAAAAAATAAGAATGGAAAAGTTAGATGGAGCCAGGAATGAGGTATCTAAAAGGTATACACTTGCTACTGAACTGCAAATCTGGCTCCAAGCTCTCCAGCAGCCAGATATTCCTTAAATAGCTTGAGGCTGTCTTTACACAGAAGTGAAAACCAGTCTGAATGACCTTGAGGCTATTCAAAGTTAGTACAGTATAAGCTTAGTACAGTATAAGAAGATTATAAATGAACCATGCTTTACACAATAGATTCATTACTGATAAACTGTGCGGAAACAAAAATTTTGTACATGAAATAATGTTATAAATATACTCATGGAGGGATCATAAATAATCCCTTTTAAAGAAAACCAAAAAATGACTCCTTGTGTAACATGGAACTAATACACATATTTCTCTCATGTGCTTAGAATTTTTAATATTGGATTTACCAAAGAGTTGATATGTAACATAAGGCCATCCTCTCATCTCAGTATCGTGGCAGTAGAAATATTTAATGTATGCACCGAAGGGAGTAGGTTGAGACTATGTAAAATCCTTTAACTTTTGTTTGTTCAGCTGTATTTATCATGTTTCATTGCTTTTGTTCAATTTTCTGAGTGCATAGGGCAACCTACAATTTAAATTCCTTTGTACAATACGCATGTATTATCCAATGTTTGAAAATAGAAATACACACATCTTTAGTCATATTCAAAGATAACTCTAACATTCACCAGCTATAGCCTACCATGGTAAACTCTAGATATTGAACCCAGTATCACTTAAAATATCTTACTGTTTTTTTTAAAGCCTTGCATTTACTAAAATGGGTAATCTTTTATGATCCTTGAAATAAAAACAATCAGATGAATTAGACAGTTTACACCTAAAGGGAGCTTTATGAAGTTATCAGTTTCCTATTTTGCAAGAGAAAAGCACAGGATGCCAAGAGTGTTTTCCTTCCTGTTGTATTCCAAGGCACCACACTGCTGCTGCTGCTGCTAAGTTGCTTCATTCGTGTCCTACTCTGTGTGACCCCATAGACGGCAGCCCACCAGGCTTCTCTGGAGTGGGTTGCCATTTCCTTCTTCATTAGGCACCACACTGAGCTAATGCATAATAGGTTCTTGGTATGTTTAATGAAAGAAAGAAAGTGAAGTCGCTCAGTTGTGTCCGTCTCTTTGTGATGCCATGGATTGTAGCCTACCAGGCTTCTCTGTCCATGGGATTTTCCAGGCAAGAGTACTGGAGTGGGTTGCCACTTCCTTTTCCAGGGGATCTTCCTGAGCCAGGGATCAAGCTTGGGTCTCCTGCATTGTAGGCAGATGATTGTTTAATGAAGATGAGGTATTTGAATATTATTCCATGATGACATTGCTTAAGTGTTCACCTATGATGATTAAATTAAGCTTCAGAGGTACTCTTATGAAAACAGAGAAATATGACTTCTATGTCATCTATAAAAGCAATGAAACAGAAAATGTAACAGTGTTACATTCTCATTTAGAGAAGCATAAGTTTTTGTAATACTGTCTGGTATTTTCAAATGCTAAAAGAACAAAGTCAAAGAAAACAGTCAAATTAGAGTCTTTGCTTATAATCAAGACTTCATAACAAAATGAAAAGTCTAACTTTTACTTATATTTAGTAAGTTGAAAAGTATTTTAGGGCAGTTGATCCACTTAGACTGAAAATGTTCAATATGAATAACTCAGAAAATAAATCATTAGCAACACAGGATGAAAATACAATATTGCAAACAGACTAAGCAACAGATACCTGGCTAGTTTACTCCAACACCAATGAAATACTATTCAAACTGTATGACAAACAGTTTAGAAATACAAACACTATAGAAATACTACTCAACTGTATGACAAACTATATACACTAAGTGACAAAAGCTGTTTTAAGAACAAGTTGGAAAGTACACTTAATTTTCCCACAAAGCATTTATTTTTACTGTGTAAATATTAGGTTGATAAAAAAGTAATTGTGGTTTCAGACCGTGAATTTTAAATCATTATAACTGGGCTCAAGCACATCTTTAATAATCAAAATAGGAACCATTACAATCAACATATTTTTGCCAGCAAGAAATAAGTTTGTTTATTCTTGTAGCGTAAAAATCTGTGCTTCAGGATTTGAAGAACTCTCGGAAAGTACTTTCTGCCTCCTGCTGGTTGTGGAGGCATTTTCCCTGCAAAAACTTGTTGAGATGCTTGAAGAAGTGTTGGTTGGTTGGCAAGAGATCAGGTGAATATGGCAGACGAGGCAAAACTTCGTAGCCCAATTCATTCAACTTTTGAAGCATTGGTTGTGGGATGTGTGGTCAGGCGTTGTTGCAGAGAATTGGGCCCATTCTGTTGACCAATACCGGCTACAGGCGTTGCAGTTTCTGGTGCATCTCAACGATTTGCTGAGCATACTTCTCAGATATAATGGTTTTGCTGGGATCAGAGAGCTATAGTGGATCAGGCCGGCAGCAGACCACCAGTGACCATCACCTTTTTTTGGTGCACTTTGGCTTTGGGACGTGCTTTGGAGCTTCTTCTCGATCCAGCAACCGAGCTGATCATCTCAGGTTGTCTTGGTAAAATCCACTCTTCCTTGCATATAACAATCCAATCGAGAAATGGTTCCTTGTTGTTGCGTAAAATAAGAGAAGACAACACTTCAAAACAATGATTTTTGGGGGGAGGCAGCTCATGAGACACCCATTTATTGAGCTTTTTCACCTCTCCAATTTGCTTCAAATGCCAAACGACTGAAGAATGGTCGACACTGAGCTCTTCGGCAGTTTCTTGTGTGGTTGTAAGAGGATGGGCTGCGATGATCCGCTCAGTTGGTCACTGTCGACTTCCAATGGCTGGCCACTGCACTCCTCATCTTCAAGGTTCTTATCTCCTTGGCAAAACCTCCTGACCCACCACTGCACTGTACGTTCATTAGCAGTTCCTGGGCCAAATGTGTTGCTGATGTTGCGAGTTGTCTCCGCTGCTTTACAACCCATTTTGAACGCGAATTAAAAAAAAAAAAATCACTCAAATTTGTTTTTTGTCTAACATCAGTTCTATTGTCTAAGATAAATATACACAGCAAGTAATGTCGTTAGAAGGAAAACATAAAGTGAGAAATGGGCATTAAAATGATGTATAACATAACCACAGTTGTTTAAAAATGTATTCCCACGTCGAACAGCAAAGTTCAGCAATGCAAAACAGCAATTACTTTTGCACCAACCTAATATAAAGAAATTTAAAGCATTTACTCTGTTTGTAACAGAATTTGAATAGAAGACAGGAATAATTAGAAGATGTTCTTAATGACATGAAGCTATTGTTGTTTAGTTCTTCTAAGAAAGTTAACCATAACCATAAACTTAGCCACAACCACTTAACCATGAAGTGCTGTTTAAGGGCTAGAGTTGAATTAACCTTTATTTATGTCCACTACTGAAAATGAAATTATAGCTCGTCAGCCAGGATATCTTTAAGCATACACACACACACAAAGCGCACACACACACACACACACACAAAATAGGGTGAGAATAAAAGTACATTAGTGAACTAACTGTAAATAACATATAGAAATAAAGGATAAAATAATTATATCAAGATGGAAGGTAAAGAAAAAAAATTTAGTAAAAAGTATTGAAAAGGGAGCCTTATAGCCATATTGAAAAGAAATTTGTAAGAGGAAAGAAGAAAGGAGCAATATAAACATCTGCTGTAGTTGAAGGAAGAAAAGGAAGAAAGGGAGGGAAGGAAAGAGGGAGGCAGGAAGGGTATGATCTCTTTTATTTATTTATGTATGTATCCATTTATTTATTTATTTCCGGCTCTGCTGGGTCTTTGCCGCAGTTCACCGGCTTTCTTTAGTTGCCCTGAGTGGGGGCTACTGTCTAGTTGCAGAGCTCGGGCTTCTCGTTGAGGTGGCTTCTCTTGTGGAACACAGACCTATAGCATGGTCTCAGCAGTTGTGGCAGAGAAGGCAATGGCACCCCACTCCAGTACTCTTGCCTGGAGAATCCCATGGATGGAGGAGCCTGGTAGGCTGCAGTCCATGGCGTTGCGAAGAGTCGGACAGGACTGAGCGACTTCGCTTTGACTTTTCACTTTCATGCATTGGAGAAGGACATGGCAACCCACTCCAGTGTTCTTGCCTGGAGAATTCCAGGGATGGGGGAGCCTGGTGGTCTGCCGTCCATGGGGTCGCACAGAGTCAGACACGACTGAAGCGACTTAGCAGCAGCAGCAGTAGTTGTGCAGTATGGGGTTAGTTGCCCCAAGGCCTGGGGGATCTTCCTGGACCAGAGATTTAATCCATGTCCGCTGCACTGGCAGGCAGATACTTAACCACTGAACCTCCAGGGAAGTCCAAGAGTAAGAGATCTCAAAGTTCACTACAAATTGAAGACCCTACTCCAGAAGATTGTTCTGTCTCTTTTCTCACCAGAGTGGCTATTTCAGAAGTGTAAGCTCTAAACATAATCGCTTTCCTTGGAGGCGAATGGCAAGGAGTTTTTTAAATGTTTGTTTGTTTGTTTCCAGTTTTGGTGTGTTTGGTTGGTTTCTGTCACTGGGGGTAGGAAGAGAAAGCTCTATCTATTCTTCTAATGGCAAAGAAAACTCTCCATTATTTATCTTATATTCTCTTGCATATCTCAAGCAACAGTTTAAGAAATTTAAAAAGAAAAAAAAAAAATCACCGAATCCTTATTCCTATTTTAACACCATTGCTTCCATTATTCAATGTTAACCTTCTAGTTTATTCACATCACATGGTATAATCAAAGTAAACAGACCATTTAGTGCTCTGATTTTTAACATGCTGTTTTTCTATGTTATTATGCAGTTTATATTTATCATTATTTGAGCAAATGAAATATTCCTTGTTGTTTACTTGTCTATTTCTCTATTGTTGAATAATCAGTATGCTCCTTAGGTTTTATTTATAATTGACACTATATTTGAATTCTCTCTCCATTTATGGGGTTTTTTTTTTCCTTTTTAATTATTGCCTTAGGATAAATTCCCGGGAATAGGAGGAACTGTGCCAAATATTATGAACATTTATAGTGCACTTTGTAAATGTTGCCAAATTGTTTTCTAAAAGGAATATATCAGTTTATACTTTGATCAGCAGTATCTGAACATATCCATTTTCTCCAAAAGTTGACAGCAATTTTGCTTTATCATTTAACCACACACATGCTTTGGGATTTTTTTTTTTCCTCTACTAGCCAAAAGGGATAAGTAGATGAACATGAAAAGAATGGAACTTTTAACTTAGTCAGTTTGGAATGACTGCGGGTTCTTGTTTTCATTCAATAGCTGTTGTTACATCCACTCAAAGAAATATTATGCAGGAATAAATAAGGATAAACACAAATGCTACGTAGTAACATAAAAAACACATTCTGGAATTCAATTCAAAGGAAAAGGAAGACTTAAAGGGTTTGGCTTGTCCACTTATGTTTCCAAACCCACACCATCTGAGAGACAACTGTGTATACTCAGTCTCCTTTCATGCCAAATACTTTCTTGCAACACAGTCTGTTTCCAAGGGTAATACAAATCTATTTTTCCAAGAACACTGCTTGCTGCCTAACCATTTCTAGCTACCTACAAAGTTTCAGAAGAGACAGATCAACTCTGAGGCCCTGTAACTTCTCTGGATGGGTGTAATAAGTCACTTGGGAACATTGCAAAACATTCTTTCTTAAAGGATAGGGCATCTATCTAATTCTTTTCCTGGTAGTTATCTATCTGGTCCTTTTCTAATTAACTGCAATTAAATTGTAAAAAAAAATTAAGGTATTTTTAGAGCATTTAACTGCAACATTAACAAAAATATCTGCTCAATATTAAACTCTTCTATATCCATTTATGTATGGTCAGGCCAGTCAAGATGGCTGTTCTCTTATTCTCTGCTCAACCAGAGAACTGTTGCCTCTGTAAGCCCCCCTGCTCAACCAGGCTCTGCTTCTCTCACATGAATATCCAATCCTCTTAATCATGGAACCTAATTAACTGCCTGCGTGCTTGCCCCTTGCCTCAGCTGCTGGTCTCCCTGGTAACTGAGCCAACCTGACATCAATTCTCCTATAAACGGAGGCTTCCTGCCCCCCCACCCCCACCCCCACGCCCAGGTAGCAAAGGTTGCTGGCGTTTCCTGCTTGCTGGCTGCCTCACACAGCACACAGTGGGATGCTGCTCCGGGACTTCACTTCAGACAAGTAAGAGCTCCTGTCCCTTAAGCCATTGGTGTCTCTGTCTTAACTACAGACTGTTTCTTCAGTCTTAAAACTGGGCAAGTACAGCAAAGGTCCGTCTTAGTCAAAGCTGTGGTTTTTCCAGTAGTCATGTATGGATGTGAGAATTGGACTATAAAGAAGCTGAGCACTGAAGAATTGAGGCTTTTGAACTGTGGTATTGGAGGAGACTCTTGAGAGTCCCTTGGACTGCAAGGAGATCCAACCAGTCCATCCTAAAGGAAATCAGTCCTAAATATTCATTGGAAGGACTGATGCTGAAGCTGAAATTCCAATACTTTGGCCACCTGATGCGAAGAACTGACTTATTTAAAAGACCCTGATGATGGGAAAGATTGAAGGTGGGAGGAGAAGGGGACAACAGAAGATGAGATGGTTGGATGCCATCACCGACTCAATGGACGTGAGTTTGAGTGAACTCGGGAGTTGGTGGTAGACAGGGAAGCCTGGCGTGCTGCATTCCATGGGATCACAAAGAGTCGGACACAACTGAGTAACTGAACTGAACAACACTTGCAGCCCAACAATTGGTGAGCCAGCCTGGTGGCCGAGAAAACTCCCGTAAATGTCAAGATGTTGGGAAATAAGGACAGGGAATGAAGGTTGCAGGGTAGCCCCCCACCCCCAGCATGTGGAGCCCTGTGACCACTGTTTACCATGAAAGGTGTCTTTTTATTCCGTTATGTCGATGAAATCCTGTTAAACTCAAGAGTCTCTTGCCGGTTGAAAAGTAGCAGCCCCATGCTTGTGCACAGGAATGGCTGATGAATACAGACAAAATGCAGGACCTGGGTTCTCATATACCTGGCTGTTTTCTAGGGGTGGCGGTGGTGGTTTAGTCACTAAGTCATGTCCGACTCTTGGGACCCCATGGACTGTAGCCTGCCAGGCTCCTCTGTCCATGGGATTTGCCAGGCAAGAATACTGGAGTTGCCATTTCCTGCTCCAGGGGATCTTGGTGTTCTGCATTACTGGTAGATTCTTTGCCAACTATGTTGAGCATACCCCTAACGCACCACCCCTAAGCAATTACAGACACAGGCTTTAGGGATAGTAACTCAGGGACAGGCTTGTAAATTGGAATGGCTGGTTACTTGGAAGGGTTTGTTAGGGGCCTGTGACAATAGCAGAATAATTAGAGCATTCTTGGGCTTCAGGTCCCAGCTATGCGAAAGGGCAGAGCGACGACGCAGTGTGATGAGACAGCAGCTAAATGTAGCCTACCATATAACAGGTGGGAGACATTACAGGAGGCCTATCCTGGTTATCTAGCAACCCAGAAAACGTGATTTGGGATCTACAATAGCTATGCATGATAGACCCCGCCACCCCGCTACTGTACACATTAATAAGAACCAAGGGATCCACTTTTCTTGATCATGAATTCAGGAATGGGCCAATAAAAATGACCTACACTGGTATTTCCACCTTCCTTACAATCCCACTTCTGCCAGGCTACTTAATCACTGAGACGGGAAACCCTTTCTCCCCATGTGTGGTCCCATCACAGCTCTGTTGCCGTGTTGACCTACAAGCAGCTGGTCCAGGCAGTCTGAGTTCGACTACTGACCACCAGAGGATGACTGCTGGTCATTGATCAGGACACTAACTTGCTTTCGCCCTTGCCACAAGATCTAGCCCCAGAGGAACACATTGTAAAATGGCCCTGGGACTGGCAGGTAAGGCCTTGGTGGTTTCAGTTTGCTGCTACGGATCTCACCTGTCTCCTGCTGGGCCCCACCTAGTAAAGCAACTACTCCAGGCTCTCTACTGGAGAAAGGCACCCTTACGCTACCATAGGGTCTGTCACGTCGCTTCTCCAGTATTCAGCACCAGCTGTCAGCACTGTGAGTGGACAGGAGAGGTGGCCCTGCGGGCCAGGATGAAAACCACAGGCAGGGCTGACGTTGTCTCAGAAGGCTGTTACTGCTTGTATTTTGCTTAGTGGTCACGATCTCCCCTGTATTGTGCCTGTTAAACATCTTGCATTTCATCCTTAGTCTGAGCAGAGGGAATCTGTTCATGAACAGGTGGCTTCACTGCAAAACAGGTATGATTGCTGAGTTGCTAAAGCGAGATGACCGTGTCATCATCTCTGGACTTCCATGAAAAATTGACTTGATAAGCACGTGACCCCCAAATTGTCCATCTCTTGGCCTCTCGATACTCTTTAGCTACAGTTTGTCGATTCTCTATGTGTGGTATGTGGTTTCCATGTACCTCTACATACCTGACTCCAGGGGTATCCAGGAGGATGGGTGGACGCAGACTATTAGAGTTATGCATGTGTGCAGGGATGAGTGTATAGTCAGGCCGCTCAAGATGGCTGTTCTCTTGCTTTCTGCTTAACCAGGCCCTGCTTCTCTCACATGACTACCTACTTCTCTTAATTATATGGCCTAATTAACAGCCTGTGTGCTTGCCCCTTGGAGAAGGCAATGGCACCCCACTCCAGCACTCTTGCCTGGAAAATCCCATGGATGGAGGAGCCTGGTGGGCTGCAGTCCATGGGGTTGCTAAGAGTTGGGCACGACTGAGCGACTTCACTTTCACTTTTCATTTTCATGCATTGGAGAAGGAAATGGCAACCCACTCCAGTATTCTTGCCTAGAGAATCCCAGGGACAGCGGAGCCTGGTGGGCTGCTGTCTATGGGGTCGCACAGAGTCGGACATGACTGAAGCAACTTAGCAGCAGCAGCAGTGCTTGCCCCTTGGCCAGGTGCTGGTCTCTCTGGTAACTGAGCCAACCTGACATCAGTCCCCCCTGTTAATGGTAGCCTCTTCTTCCCCGAGTAGTGAAGACTGCTCTCATGTCCCTCCCACCGTCTGTGCACAGTAGTTTGTACAACCTTACTTATAAGATCCCTCTATCCCTTAAACCATTGATGTCTCTGTCGCTTACTCTGGGCTTTTTCCTTAGTGTTAAGGCTGGGCTAATACAGGGCTTGCCACCCAGCAGTTTATAAGAATGGACCCTGGAACTAGATGGATTGCATTCAAACCCTAGCTTTGTCACTTAGCTATGAGATTTTGCATATTACTTAACCTGTCTTTGATTCATTTTGCTCATTTATAAAATGAAAATAGTGGTACCACTTGTCTCAGGACTGGTGCAAGAATTGAATCTGTTATATTAATGATATCCTAGTGTCTAGAAGCACATAATGAAACATTGAATAAATTGTCTCTGATGTTGTTACACAAGAAATCTTTCTGTACTGCGCTGGCTCCAAGCTCAAGAGTAGCTTACTAGTGACCTTCATTTCCTCTCCAACTGTCATTTTTTCATTTAAAGTAATACATAACAAAGAGAATAATTGCAATAGCTGACATGACTGAATGCTTATTATGTACCATCCACAATGCTAAGTGCTTCATATGCTTTATTTTATCAGTCATCACAATGACTATGAAGTTGATACCAATTTTCAGATACAGTGACAAAAGCTTAAAGAAACAAGTAGTATGCCCAACACCAGCTAACTAGGAAGTGGCAGAACTTAAAAGCAGTCCTGCCTGTCAGAATATGTGCAGAAGAAGAGAAAATGTACTCAAATATCAGTGGTTTCTGGATCATAAAGTTGGAGTGATGATTTAAAATGCCGCTGCTGCTGCTGCTGCTGCTGCTAAGTCGCTTTGGTCGTGTCCGACTCTGTGCGACCCCATAGATGGCAACCCACCAGGCTCCCCCGTCCCTGGGATTCTCCAGGCAAGAACACTGGAGTGGGTACTTCTATCTGTTTTATGTAGTAAGAGCATATTTCTCTGACAATATGAGACTTTGCATATTTAAATATATTTCAGATTCTGTTTCATAATGAATTTGTTTCACAATGAATAATAGTTCCTCTTATTGCTCACTCTTGTGAACCAAAAAGGAAGTCTATCTTTGAATCAGTCTTTTTATCTTTTGCACAAAGCAGTTCTATTACAGCTTTCTAAAAATGAATATAGTGTTTTAGAATCTGAATTCCATCTACTTGTTCTTAGCGCAAGCATCACATACACAGATTTTATTAAAATCAAGTTAACATCCAGCATCGCCTTGAGCTTGGCATCGTAGGGTCTCCTTGCCTCTAAGGGAAAGCCCCTGCTGAATTTGCATGGGGATCAGCAACAGAGGAGAGGCCGAATGAAAGCAGAAACACAGCCTGGTGACACTCAGAGGAGGCAGGTGTGCCCCACACTCCCTCACTTCTCTCCCAGAACTTTTAACGAATGGAGAAGAGGCAAGAAAGGCAGTATATGGCACATCAGATTCGTGGTTAGCGTCAACTAACACTGACCCTGCTGCCCGTTAGGTCCTGTGTGCTTTTACCAGCATTGTCCCATTTTATCATCCAAGACCAGTGTGAAATAGGTATAGTTAGTTCCTCTTACAGGTAGGGGCAGTAAGGATCAGATTCGGCAGCTTGCTCAGTCACCCAGAGGACAGGCAGCAGACTTGAGATTTGAACCCTGCTCTGCCAGTGGCCTACACTAATCTTTATATAGTGCCACCAACACTTTCATCGTTCCTAGTGCCCAGAGACATGAGGCAGCCATCTATAAGAAGCATTATACATAAGAGCAGATCCATAAATTGGAATACTAGAACAACATTAGTAAGTAAATATGGGTCGATTTGCCTGCCAGTCTGTGCTTCCTTTGCTTTTTTATGTAAGAGCCTATTTCTCGATTACATGTTTCAGTTTGGATAGTTTTTGCTAAACTTATGATTCTTGGTATGAATTGCAAAGCAAAATTTCACTTATTGATGTATGATAAATCGTAGATCTGATTTATAGAAAACAAATAGAACCAGAATGTTACTGTAACTAGAACCAGAGTCCACGGATGTGCTGATTATTCCCTTCTCTGAGGTCTTCGAGAAGATATAACCAGTTCTGTGACCCATCTCAAAGGCTCTCATCATCGATGTTTCCGTCGATTTTATTATTCTATATATCTGTCAACAGGGAGCTTGAACAGGAGTGTGGACTTGTATTGCTTTCAGAACTTTATGAGGATAAGGACATTTTAGACAATGGAATATGTTACCGAAGTGTCTTATGAAGTTTTTTTTCTTTTTTTTTTTTTTCTGAGAGGCTGAGCTGTCATTTGCCTGGAATGGGTCAGGACAGTTCTGCCTGGAGGCAGGACTATGGACTCATTAACCTTCTAGCCCTGCAACTCTGTCAATCTCAATTCTCTCCACAGTTTCAATCAGATACAGCTGCCTCCAGTTTCATTCTGGTTGGTTCAGTGTGGCTGTGTGCTCTTGCAGTTTTCCATATTGCAAGGGAAAAATAAAGCATCTTCCATATATGTAGCTGTGTGTGCGGCAGTGTGCATGGTGGATCTTTCCTTACCGAAAGGCTCAGCATAAAATACACTGATAGACAAGCACACTGGTGTATAGAAGAGCACCATATGCCAAATATAGAGGATTCTTATCATTTCTCTTTGCATATAGATGAATACACAGCTGCAGCACTCTCGGGAGGCCTCGGAGTCGACTTGGTCCAGAGGAATGACTGTGCTATTTTTACACTTTCCCTTACATTATTTCTCAAGGCTTGAGGGAATTTAAATGTGACTTACTTGGCAATGACAAGTCTCTGTCCCCTCGGTACCTCCTGAATGAGATCATTTGCAAAAGTCACCTCACCATAGCTCATTCTATTTCTTCATAGAGAAACAGTATCACTTAGATGGACCCTACATTTAAAGAAAGAATAGTGTTTTCTTTCCCCTTAAAAATGACTCCTTTAGAATGTTACTATTAAATTCATAGTACTTCTGTAATTTATTTTAAAAGTATATGTTCTCTGGAAGCGATAAGGGTCGTGTCATAGAATCTTAGTTTTACTAATGAAGGAATTGAGGTTCTGAGAAATTAAATGGCCTGGGCAAGGTCTCTTGGTAAGTTAGTAGCATTACAGGCCTAGAATTCAGCTCTCTGGTGTCCCAGTCCAGAACGCAAGCCTCCTTTCCTTCTGAGGCCCTGTTTGCTGTTGAGTCGCTCAGTCATGTCCAACTGTATGCGACCCCACGGACTGTAGTCTGCCAAGCTCTTTCCATGGGATTCTCCAGGCAAGAATACTGGAGTGGGTTGCCATTTCCTTCTCCAGGGTCTGAGGCCCTACATACTCCTCAATGAAACTAATTTTAACAAAAGCAGTAAGATCTCTCCTCAGTAAAAATGTTAACTGTACTTATCATGAAGTAGAATTTTGAAACTCTCAAATGTATTCATTGGTGGTCGTTTAATTGCTAAGTTGTATCCAGCTCTTGCAACCCAATAGACGGTAGCCTGCCAGGCTCCTCTGTCCATGGGATTTCCCAGGCAAGAATACTAGAGTGGGTTGCCATTTCCTTCTCCAGGGGAATCTTCCTGATCCAGGGGTCAAACCTGAGTCTCCTACATTGCAGGCAAATTCTTTACCGAGTTATTTCTTATACTTGAAGAATTTTTTGAAACAATGAAATTCATCCATTCCCCTGGAAAATCTTTTAAAATGAAGATAAGTAGTAATTAAGCCAAGTGTAAAATACACAGTGAATTGGAGTCTGGAGAAAGTGACCATTTGGAGTCCTTCTCTATAGAGGGAATAATCAAAGGCCCTGGAAGAGGTGGTGACATAATTAGAGCTATATTTTAAAGAGTAGGGATGAGGATTTTAAAAATCAACAAACTCATTTATAGAAATTCTGTTTGTAAACCACTTTTACAAATACTATGAAAGGTTTCTGTGCTTCCTAATGTATTTGTATATACTTCTGGCAGAATATGTTTTAGTGGAAATCAAGACAGCTTTGAGTAAATTTAACCTCAATTACTCAAATTTCCTGTCTCTTTAGAATTTGAGGGAATTCTACAATAGTTGTATCAAGATTGAATTTAGGTTATTGTCATTATTAAGTTCTCAATACAATTGGCTATCATTATTTTCTTACATTTGTAAAGAGGCGGATCAATATTTCTAATGAGAGAAACGAAAAATTCAAATGATCCGTGTCTCACTTAGCCAAGATTTTAAAAAGCTATTTACTGAATTGCTCATTCATGCTTTTAACCAATACTTATCGCTTGCATAATATGACAGGTAATATAGGAGAATGGGGAGTCTGAAGTCAGAGTACCTGGTTTATGTTCTGGCTTTCTACCTACTAGTTGTGGTCTTTTGGTAATTTGTTCCTTAGTGTCCTTGTTTGTAAGATTGGAAGTAAAAATATGTATTATTAGATTAAAGAATTAATGTCAAAGCATTTAGAAGAGCATATGATCAGGGCAAAATGTTAACTGCTGCTGTTGTGTTATGGACTATGGATGGAAGATAAACTAGGTATGATTTTTTTTCCATCATGGAGAACAAGTTAATAATTGAAAAATAGTAAACGATTGGATAAATAACTTTAAGCTACAATTGTTAAGTGCTAAGGGAAGTACAACATGAATAATATCACGTGGAAATAACATCTCTCCAAATGTTCATGTGTCATTGGCTTGTTTGCAACCAAGAGAACCACAGTTCATTTTGCTGTTCCACACCCTCCATGGTGACTGAGTCTCAAAATCTTTGATATTTTTAGGATTAATCATACACTTTCAAGTGAGTAGCAAATGGAATTTCACATCAGGACCATTGTGTTGGGCAGGCATCCTCAGAATAATTTATTTTCCCACTTCTCATTGCTTTATGACCTTTAAAGTTTCAAAAGGGTGGCTCAGACAGTAAAGAATCTGTCTGCAATGCGAGAAACCTGGGTTCCATCCCTGGGTCAGGAAGATTCCCTGGAGAAGGGAATAGCTACCCACAGCAGTATTGTTGCCTAGAGAATCCCACGGACAGAGGGGCTTGGGGAGCTACTGTCCACGGGGTCACAGAGTCAGACATAGCTGAGAGACTAGCATGGACACACACACACACGCACACAGTTTCAAGAAAGCAATCCTAATTCCCAATGGTTCGCTACATTTCTTGAGGCATAAATCTCTGCAATGCTCCAGAGACCTTTGTCCTAATAAAGACATTTTCTTCTGAGAGAAAATGAAGAGAGCGTGAGCCAAGGTTTGTTGAGGGGGAGCCCAGTTGTCTCTTCCATTCAGCAGCAGATGGCATGGACAGCCTGAGTGCCAAGGAGGAGACATACAACCCCATCATCCAACTGTCCTTGTCTCGCTCAAAAGCTCCACGTCACAACTACAGTCACATCTTCTCATTCAAGTCTCAGCCTTCTAGGAGGGAGCTGACTTGGATAATCCGCACTAATATTAACCAGATACCCCTAAGTACGCTCGGCATTTTGGCCCTACCCAGACATTTGAGGCAGATTGTAAACTCATATTTAAATGAAGGTCAGCTTGTTCCACAGACTGCTCATAAGGGTTTAAAAAAGAAAATGGTCAGATTCTGCAAGAAGTCAGGCTTTTTTTTCTGATTTTTTTTCTTAAAGAATAAAACAATTCTTATACAAGGATTCCCCAAATCAATCCTGGACACAATCAAAAGTCCTAGGTTTACTAAAAATGATTTACTTGACCTTTGGCACTGATATTAAATGTCTTATTTTTAGACAAGATTTTTGAGGTCTCCTCTCAAATACAGGGTCATCAAAATATTTTATTGCTCTTTTTCCTTCTTGCCACAGCACGGGTATTCTTTGGGCAAATAGGAAAATTCACACTCACCCTTTAAGTTGCAAGACACAGATGACATAAGCACAGGCCGCCTGCTACGAGGGAAGCTACAGCCTAGGACTGCCGTGGTTATATAGTGAAGTGTTAAAGCATTTCTGCCCTGTGGTACTTGAGTGCACTAAAAATAGGCAACCCTGGACTATTACTGCAGTTGAAGGACGAGATAAAAATAGGAAATAAAGTTGAAAAAAGTTGTATAAATAGAGTACTGGGATTAACAACTCAACCCACAGGATTGAATTCACTAATAAGATATTAGTTTTTGTTGAGTGTAGCAAACAGGATACCATTTAAAGATTTAAGAGAAATCTTGGTTATGAAAGTATGTTCAAAATTTAAGGACAACTGACATTCAAGCAATGACAACTTATTTGAAATAGGGTTTCTTTCAGTTTTTCAGCTGGGAAGGCCCTTTGTATCTTTTAATGGTACTCTTCTCACTTAGAAACAAAAATGCAAAAAAACACCCAAATTTGGATAGTAGCATCAGCCAGCTAGACATAACTGATCTAGCAGATGTAGCTAAAACTCACTGGCGATTTATGGTGTCACATTACCCTTGAATTCAATTCCCATTCAGTAGGACTGGGAAGAGCCCAAGAAATAAAGCCATTCAGTTTATTTAGCATAAATTTAGCCACTTACAGAGACAGCATCTGAAATTTAAAATTCTTCACATCTCCTTAAAAGATGATATTGAAAATTCTGGCTTCAAAATTCTGTGACGAAAAACCTATCCTGGGAAATTAACTCTTGGCCTCCTACTTCAGTCTTCCTTTGTTTTGGCCTTCTGTGTTTTCACCAAGAATACTAGCAACACTTAGCCCTGTTTCTTGTTCCTTCTGATGCTCCTGCTGTGATTCCAGGACCAGAATGCCATCGCTAACTTCTGAATTTCTACTGTTGTCTGCACCCAGCAGATTAACATAAATGTGTAGGGATGTCACTTTTCTGCTCAAAAACTTCAGGAGATTAGAGGATAAATTTGAAACTCTTCACCTGGATCTAGACTTGCTAAACCTGCTTTCATGTTTTAACATTAGTAAATTATAGGTTTGTTTTTATTAAACCAATTTATTTTCACCCCTGAACCTGCCATCTAATTCATTACAAGATAGTAATCCTAATAACCTACCTGTGTCCTCCTTGTCTGCCCTAATCTTACCCTTTTCCTCTCTCTCAGAGCTAACCACAGTCCTAAATTTGGCGTTGGTCATGCCTCATTCTTAAAATGCTTTAGCATATATAAATAATCCTCAGTTTTATAGAAGGTTATCATGCTCTAGTTTGCCTTCTATGGCTTGCTTCAAACTGTTTTCCTCAACATTTGGTTACTAAGACTCTTCTGTGTTGCTGCATGTCTTACAGTTGGTTAGTTTTCACTTTTGTATAATATTAGGTTGCAAATATATCACAGTTAGCTTTGATCCCACCCCTCCTTGTTTTCTGTTTTGCTATTACTGATATGTGCCAAGTGTATTGCGGACATTCTTGAACATGTCTCCTGGAAAGCATTCCTGCTTTGGTTTCTCTTGGGTGTGTGCCTAAGAGTGAAATTGTTGAGTTTTAGGTTGTACCAATAAGGGTCCTGGCAGGAACAAGGTCAAATTGTGTAATTGAGGAAAGTTAAATAAAGGAACTATTATGGGATGATGAAGCGTGCTAGCTCTAGCAAGGGCAGGGAGCCATGGCCATCCCATCCCTGAAGAGGAAGGGAGAGGGAGGAATTACTGGAACCTGAAGAGGGCAGCTGCAGCTGTAGGAGGGGATTACCCAACAGAGCTCTAGCTTTTCGTGGAACTCCACCAATCAACAGCCTGGCAGAGAGGGAGCTGATCTCACTAAAAACCCTGACCTCACTCTCAACCCGTCCCTTCAGTGTTTGGCAGAGTCTCTCATTAGTTCAACCCAACCCAACCAGAATGCCAGGGAGCCCATTGACTAAAGTCTCTAAAGGTCAGCTTGCAAAAACAGAGCATGGTTTTGCCTTTCCATATTCAATGGGTTCTCGAGGCAAGAATTCTGAAGTGGTTTACCATTCCCTTCTCCAGCGGACCATGTTTGTCAGAACTCTTCACCATGATCGTCTGTCTTGGATGGCCCTGCGTGGCGTGTAGCTTCAGTGAGTTACACAAGGCTGTGACCCATGTGATCATTTTGGTTTGCTTTTTCTGATTGCAGTTTTCATTTTGGAGGCTGTGCAATTATAGTTCTTACCTCTTCTCTTTGCCCTCTGATGGATGAGGCTAAGAGGCCTGTGAGTGTTTCCTGATGGGAGGGACAAGCTGTGGGGAAAAACTCTTGCTCTGGTGGGCAGGACCATGCTCAGTAAATCTTTAATCCATTTTTCCGCTGATGGGTGGGGCTGTGCTCCCTTCCTGTTTGTTGTTTGGCCTGGGGTGGCCCAGTCCTAGAGTCTACAGGCTCAGTGGTAGGGCTAAAGGCGACCCCCAGAAGGACTTATGCCAACATGGGCCTCCTAGTACTGCTGCTGCCAGTGCCCGCTTCCCTTCAGGAGGCCCCTACCAACCCACATCTCTGCCGGAGGCCCTCAAACACTTGCAGGCAGGCCTGGTTCAGTCTGTTGTGGGGTCACTGCTCCTTTCCCATGATTCCTGGTGCACACAAGGTTTTGTTTGTACCTCCCAAGAGTGTCTGTTTACCCTAGTCCCTGTGGATGTTCTGTAATCAAATCCACTGACCTTCAAAGTTGGATTCTCTGGGTATTCCCAGTTCCTTTGCTGGATCCTCAGGTCAAGAAATCTTACGTGGGGGCCTAGAGCCCCTGCAACAGTGCAAGAAACTTCTTTGCTATTATTGCTCTTCAGTCTGTGGGTCCCCCTCACAGTGCATATGGGATTGGATGTTAATGTGAATGCACCTCTATCATTTGTTGCAGCTTCTCCTTTGTCCTTGGAATCTGTGAATTGAGTCTGTTTCTATTTTGTAGATAGATTCATTTGTGTCATATTTTTGATTCCACATTAAGTGATATCATATGGTATTTGTCTTTCTCTTTCTGACTTCACTTAATAAGATAATCTCTAGTTATACCGTGTTGCTGCAAATGACATCATTCATTTTATGGCTGAGTAATATTCTATTATATGTATGTATCACATCTTTATACATTCATCTGCCAGTAGACACTCAGGTTGTTTTCATGTTTGGGGCTATTGTGCATAGTATGGTAATAAACATAGGGATACATATATCTTTTGCAATTATATTTTTGTCTGGATATACACCCGGGAGTGGGATTACTGGATCCTATGGTAATTCTCTATTTATTTTGAAAGTATCAGGTAAGTCAAACTGACCTGTTGTATCATTTAGGGTCTCTGTTGCTTTATGGATTTTCTGTCTAGAAAATCTGTCCATTGATGTGAGTGAAGTGTAGAAGTCTCCTACTATTGTGTTCCTGTCAACTTCTCCCTTTAGGTCTGTTAGTTTTTATGTATTTGGGTGCTCATATATCAGGTGCCACATGTAGCAATATTTTTGATGTACTTGTGGGAGGAGATGAGCTCCATGTCCTACCCCTCTGCCATCTTCATCATGCTCCCTCTTAAATTTTTTCCTTATTTCTGTCCTCCCTCTCACAGATAATGCTATATTTAATCAAATCTTGAAATGTATCTTTTTTAGTTAAGACTTAACAATAAAACTGTTCAATAAACTTTGCTAGTAGCTAATTGCTTTTGCCAAATTAATGCTTGCATCACAACATCTCCTCTGACTTGCCTAAAATTCATTGGTGGAAGGAACAAATGACCACAAATTAAACTCTCCTTCCCAACTTGTGCATAGTGCCGCTGTTCACTATTATAGGAGTATCTCAATAATTTGTTCCCCAACTTTATATTATGAATAATTTCAAACATGTAGGAAAATTTGAATAATCTTGTGTAATTATTATCCTGATAACCCCCTGTTAGATTTATCAGTCATTATGATGATTATCATATGGATGATGCTGAGGTTAATGAGGACATTAGCAGAATCTTTCTTTCTTTCTTTCTTTTTTTTTTTTTTTTTGATGGTTTAGCATCATTTATTAAGCTGTGCCTTAGTACAGACACTGGAGCTTGCCCATGGTGCTCTTAATGTACAAGGCCCTGACGTTCTGCCAATTTTTCTTGAGCAATGATACCAGGAAGTTGACAGCTAAGTGGATGTTGTACACAAGCTCATCATCTGTCATCTTCACGTGGCCAACAGCCACTGCCAGACGCAGCACCTTCTTCATCTGGAACTTGATCGTGGACTTCACGTCAACAGCTTTGGCCACCATGTTGTCATTGTGGGTCAGCAAGGAAGGGAACTTGCCAGCCTTGTTCAGGCCTGGGCCCAGGATTCGGGGGATCTGCTTGATCAGCGACTCTGAAGCCAAAAAGGCATCATATTTCTTGGCCAGCGTCTTGACCAGTTTCTTATTCTTGTTGAGTTTTTTCAGTGCCTCGATGTCCATGTGGGGGATATCCACAGCCTTGGCCTCATCACAATGCTGCTGGTCCCCCAAGACACACACAGAGAACTTGGGGCGGGGAGTGGACTTAAGCCTGACGGTGCCCGAGAAACGTTTGTCCTTCTGAGGGTCACAGTTCTTCAGGCTGATCTGAAGCGCCACCCTCTCCAAAAACTTTCTGCGCTTGCGCTGGTTCCCGTGCAGGACTTGCAGCACCGCCTCGTAGAGGGCGTCGCGGGAGACGTTGCTGCTCATAGTTCCCTGCGCCGTGATAACCGGAAAAGAGCAGAATATCTTTCTTATTTTTTTATTGACTGAGTGTCTTTAAATTCTATAATGCTATTAAACAGTTTTCCAAAACGCTTTTCCAAAACAGTTTTCCAGTTTCACACACACAATTTCATATACTCTCAGAATATCCCGTTTTTCCACTATATTGTGGTCTTTTCACCCTTCTTACTCCCTCCTAGTAATGACTAGGTTGTTCTATATATCTATGTATCTGAGTCTGTTTCTTTTTTGTTATATTCACTAATTTGCATTTTTAGATTCCACGTGTAAGTGATATTTTACACCACTTTTCTTTTTCCATTTGACTTTTCACTTAGCATAATGCCCTCCAAGTCCATCCATGCATCCATGTTGCTGCAGATGGCAAAATTTTATTATTTGATTTTTATGTGGCTCGCCACGTCTCCTTCATTCATCATCTGTTGCTGGATACAGGTTGCTTCACAAAGTCTTGGCAATTGTAAATAATGCTGTGAATATAACCATGAACATTGTTATTGTTGCTGATGTTAAGTCATGTCTGACTCTTTGCGACCCCATGGTCTGTACCTCTCCAGGCTCCCCTGTCCATGGGATTTCCCAGGGAAGAATACTGGAGTGGCTTACCATTTCCTTCTCCAGGGGATCTTCCCAACCCAGGGGTCAAACCTGCGTCTCTTGCATTGGCAGGCAGATTCTTTACCACTGAGCCACCAGGGAATGTTGATGTGAACATTGAGGTGTGAAGGTGAGGTGTTCACCAATGTGAACATTGAGGTGCTTATATCTTTTCAAATGAGTGTCTTTTTTTCTTTTTTTTTAGGATACATACCATGGAGTGAAATTGTTGAGTAGTATGATAGTTCTATTTGTGGTTTTGTGAGAAACCTCCATACTGTTTTCCACAGTGGCTACAAATTATATTACCACTAACAGTATATGAGGATTATCCTTTTTAAACATTTAATTCTTATTTTGTATTAAAATACGATTGTTAGTTTCAGGTGTATAGCAAATTGATTCAGTTATCCATGTGCAAATATCCATCTTTTTTTCAGACTTTTCCCATATAGTTTATTACAAAATATTGAGTAGCATTTCCGACACTATACATTAGGTGCTGTTGATTATCTGTTTTATATATGGTTGTGTGTGTGTGTGTGTGTGTGTGTTAATCCCAGACACCTAATTTATTCCTCCTTCCACCTTTCCAGTTTGGTAACCATAAATTTGTTTTCAAAGTCTGTGTGTCTGTTTCGATTTTATAAATAAGTTCATTTGTGTCTTTTTTTTTTTTTAGATTCTACATATAAGTGATATTATATGATACTTGTCTTTTCTCTGTCTCTTACTTCACGTAGTATGATAATCTCTGGATCCATTCATGTTGCTACAATGGCATAATTTCATTCTTTTTACAGCTGAGTAATGTTTCATTGTATATATACCACATCTTTAACTACTCCTCTGTCAATGACAATTAACTTGTCTCTACGTCTTGACTATTATAAATAGTACAACAATGAATACTGGTGTGCATGTATCATTTTTGAATTAAGATTTCTCTGCATATATGCCCAGTAGTAGTGATTGCTCAATCATATGATAGTTTTATTTTTTATAGGGGCTACCAGCTACATTCCCTCTGCCAGTGTAGGAGGGTTTCCTTTTCTCCACACCTTCTGCTGCATTTACTGTTTGTAGACTTCTTGAAAATGAATATTAACTACTGTGAGACAATAATTCATTATAGTTTTGAGTTACAGTTCTCTAATGATCAGCCCTGGGATTTCTTTGGAAGGAATGATGCTAAAGCTGAAACTCCAGTACTTTGGCCACCTCATGCGAAGAGTTGACTCATTGGAACAGACTCTGATGCTGGGAGGGATTGGGGGCAGGAGGAGAAGGGGACGACTGAGGATGAGATGGCTGGATGGCATCACCGACTCGATGGACTTGAGTCTGAGTGAACTCTGGGAGTTGATGATGGACAGGGAGGCCTGGCATGCTGCGATTCATGGGGTCGCAAAGAGTCGGACACAACTGAGTGACTGAACTGAATGATTAGTGATGTTGAGCATCTTTTCATGTGGTTTTTTGCCATCTGCATGTCTTCTGTGGAAAAAAGCCTATTTAGACCTTCTGCTGAATTTTGATTGGGTTTTGTTTTTTGATATAGAGATATATGAATTGTTTTTATATTTTGGAGGTTAATCCCTTGTCAGTTGCTCCACTTGAAAATATTTTCTTTCATTCTATGGTTTGTCTGTTTATGATTTCCTTTGTTTTGAAAGCTTTTAAGTACCATTTGTTTACTTTTATTTTAATTACTCCAGGAGGTGGATATTGCTGCAGTTTATGTCAGAGTGTTCTGCTTATGTTTTCCTCTAATAGTTTTATATTATTAGATCTTACATTTAGGTCTTTAATCCATTTTGAGTTTATTTTTATGTATAGTGTGAGAAAATGTTCTAGTTTCTGTACTTTCTAGACTTGGATGACTGTTTCCCAGGTCAGGAGTGTTTTCAGCCATTATGTCTTCAGATATGTTCTCTATGTCCTTTCTCTCTCTTATCTTTCTGGGACTTCTAAAATGCAAACATTAGTGCACTTGATGTTTTCCCCAGGGTCTTTTAAGCTGTGCTCACTTGTTTTCATTTTCTTCTCTTTCTTCAAAGGCAGTGATTCCCGCTACTCAGTTTTTCAGCTCACTGATAGTTTCCTCTGTGTCATTTGGTCTACTGTTGATTCCTTCTAGTGGACTTTTCACTGAAATCACTGTGTCTTTTCATCTGCCTATGTGTTAGTTGTTCAGTTGTGTCTGTCTTTTTGTGTCCCCATGGACTGTAGCCTGCCAGGGTCCTCTGTCCATGGGATTTTCCAGGCAAAAATACTGGAGTGGACTGCCATTTCCTTCACCAGAGGATTTTCCTGACCTAGGGATCGAACCTGAGTCTCCTGCATTGCAGGCAGATTCTCTAACATCTGAGCCACCAAGGAGGCCCATTTCATCTGCCTAGTTGTTTCTTCAGTTCAGTTCAGTTCAGTTCAGTCACTCCATCGTGTCTGACTCTTTGCCACCCCATGAATCACAGCATGCCATGTCCCCCTGTCCATCACCAACTCCTGGAGTTCACTCAAACCCATGTCCATTGAGTTGGTGATGCCATCCAACCATCTCATCCTCTGTTGTCCCGTTTCCCTCCTGCCTTCAATCTTTCCCAGCATTGGGGTCTTTTCAAATGAGTCAGCTCTTCACATTAGGTGGCCAAAGTATTGGAGTTTCAGCTTCAACATTAGTACTTCCAATGAATATTCAGGACTGATTTCCTTTAGAATGGACTAGTCTGATCTCCTTGCAGTCCAAGGGACTCTCAAGAGCCTTCTCCAACACCACAGTTCAAAAGCATCAATTCTTTGGTGCTCAGCTTTCTTCACAGTCCAACTCTCACATCCATACATGACTACTGGAAAAGCCATAGCCTTGACGAGACGGATTTTGTTGACAAAGTAATGTGTCTGCTTTTTAATATGTTGTCTAGGTTGGTCATAACTTTTCTTCCAAGGAATAAGCATCTTTTAGTTTCATGGCTGCAGTCACCATCTGCAGTGATTTTGGAGCCCCCCAAAATAAAGTCTGACACTGTTTCCACTGTTTCCCCATCTACTTGCCATGAAGTGATGGGACCGGATGCCATGATCTTTGTTTTCTGAATGTTGAGCTTTAAGCCCACTTTTTCACTCTCCTCTTTCACTTTCATCAAGAGGCTGTTTAGTTTCTCTTCCCTTTCTGCCATAAGGGTGGTGTCATCTGGATATCTGAGATTGCGGACATTTCTCCCGGCAGTCTTGATTCCAGCTTGTGCTTCATCCAACCCAGCATTTCTCATGATGTACTCTGCATAGAAGTTAAATAAGCAGGGAGACAATACACAGCCTTGACGTACTCCTTTTCCTATTTCGAATCAGTCTGTTGTCTCATGTCCAGTTCTAACTGTTGCTTCCTGACCTGCACACAGATTTCTCAAGAGGCAGGTCAGGTGGTCCGGTATTCCCATCTCTCTCAAAATTTTCCACAGTTTATTGTGATCCACACAGTCAAAGGCTTTGTCACAGTCAATAAAGCAGATGTAGATGATTTTCTGGAACTCCCTTGCTTTTTCGATGATTCAGTGGATGTTGGCAACTTGATCTCTGGTTCCTCTGCCTTTTCTAAAACCAGCTTGAACATCTGGAAGTTCACAGTTCACATATTATTGGAGCCTGGCTTGGAGAATTTTGAGCATTACTTCACTAGCATGTGAGATGAGTGCAATTGTGCAGTAGTTTGAGCATTCTTTGGCATTGCCTTTCTTTGGGATTGGAATGAAAACGGACCTTTTCCAGTCCTGTGGCCCCTGCTGAGTTTTCCAAATTTGCTGGCATATTGAGTGCAGCACTTTCACAGCATCATCTTTCAGGATTTGAAATAGCTCAACTGGAATTCCATCACCTCCACCAGCTTTGTTCGTAGAGATGCTTCCTAAGGCCCACTTGACTTCACGTTCCAGGATGCCTGGCTCTAGGTGAGTGATCACACCATCATGATTATCTGGGTCATGAAGATCTTTTTGTACAATTCTTCTGTACATTCTTGCCACCTCTTCTTAATATCTTCTGCTTCTGTTAGGTCCATGCCATTTCTGTCCTTTACTGAACCCATCTTTGTATGAAATAGTCCCTTTGTATCTCTAATTTTCTTGAAGAGATCTCTAGTCTTTCCCATTCTATTGTTTTCCTCTATTGCTTTGCACTGATCACTGAGGAAGGTTTTCTTCTCTCCTTGCTATTCTTCAGAACTCTGCATTCAGATAGGTATATCTTTCCTTTTCTTCTTTGTTTTTTGCTTCTCTTCTTTTCACAGCTATTTGTAAGGCCTCCTCAGACAGCCTTTTTGCTTTTTTACGTTTCTTTTTCTTGGGAATGGTCTTGCTCCCTGTCTTCTATACAGTGTCACGAACCTCCATCCATAGTTCATCAGGGACTCTATTTATGGATCTAGTCCCTTAAATCTATTTTTCAGTTCTACTGTATAATCATTAAGTATTTGATTTAAGTCATACCTGAATGGTCTAATGGTTTTCCCTACTTTCTTCAATTTAAGTCTGAATTTGGCAATAAGAAGTTCATGATCTGAGCCCCAGTCAGCTCCCGGTCTTGTTTTTGTTGACTGTATAGAGCTTCTCCATCTTTGGCTGCAAAGAATATAATCAATCTGATTTCAGTGTTGACCATCTGGTGATGTCCATGTGTAGCATCTTCTCTTGTGTTGTTGGAAGAGGGTGTTTGCTATGACCGGTGAGTTCTCTTGGCAAAATTCTATTAGCCTTTGCCCTGCTTCATTCTGTACTCCAAGGCCAAATATGCCTGTTACTCCAGGTGTTTCTTGACTTGCTACTTCTGAATTCCAGTCCTCTATAATGAAAAGGACAGCTTTTTTCAGGTGTTAGTTCTAGAAGGTCTTGTAGGTCTTCATAGAACCGTTCAACTTCAGCTTCTTCAGCATTACTGGTCGGGGCACTGACTTGGATTACCATGATATTGAATGTTTTGCCTTGGAAATGAACAGAGATCATTCTGTTGTTTTTTAGAGACTGCATCCAAGTATTGCATTTTGGACTCTTTTGTTGACTATGATGGCTACTCCATTTTTTCTAAGGGATTCTTGCCCACAATAGTAGATATAATGGTCATCTGAGTTAAATTCATCCATTCCAGTCCTTTTTAGTTCACTGATTCCTAAAATGTTGATGTTCACTCTTGCCATCTCCTTTTTGGCCACTCCCTATTTGGCTTGGTCCATGGACCTAACTGGAGAAAGCAATGGCACCCCACTCCAGTACTCTTGCCTGGCAAATCCCATGGACGGAGGAGCCTGGTAGGCTGCAGTCCATGGGGTCGCTAGGAGTCAGACACGACTGAGCGACTTCACTTTCACTTTCATGCATTGGAGAAGGAAATGGCAACCCACTTCAGTGTTCATGGACAGAGGAGCCTGGTGGGCTGCCGTCTGTGGGGTCGCACAGAGTCGGAGACGACTGAAGCGACTTAGCAGCAGCATGGACCTAACATTCCAGGTTCCTATACAATATTGCTCTTTATAGCATCGGACCTTGCTTCCATTCTTGCCTTGAGAAGCCCATGAACAGTATGAAAAGGCAAAAAGATAGGACACTGAAAGTTGTTTCTAACTCTTTGTTTAAAAACGTCTAACTTCTTGCTCTGTGGATCCATTCTTCTCCCAAGCTCTTTGATCATCTCTGTTATCATTACTCTGAACTCTTTTTCAGGTAGACTGCCTATCTCCACTTCACTTAGTTCTTCTTCTGGAGTGTTATCTGGTTCCTTTGTCTAAACCATGTTCCCCTGCAGCCCTATTTTGCTTACATTGCTATTCGTATTTTTATGTATGTGTCAGTTAGTTATGTTTCTCAGCCTTGGAGGAGTGGCCTCCTGTGGGAGACATTCTGTGTGTTCTAGCAGCCCACTCCCCTCTCATCACCTAAGCTATGTGTTCTAGGGGTTTCCTCTCAGAGGGCTGCATGGGTTCTTCTTTTGTGACAGGCTGTTTATGTCAGTGGCCTGGTAAGCTGGACTGGCCCATAGCCCAGTTGATTGCCATGTACTGCTTTGTGCAGATGCTGCCAGTTAGTGGGGCCGAGTCATGGAAGAGCTTGCTGCAGAACCCTGGGGAATCCTAGGCTAGTGCTGGCTCAATAGTGTGTGAAATCAGGGTTCAAAAGACTCAAGAGCTGTTGCCTGCTCACTGGAGAGTGAAGCCAGATCATGGGATTAGTGCTAAAGTGCTGGCTTGCAGAGCCAAGTCCTATAGTCTGGGTGTAGGGCCCAGGGGTACTAGTTGTTCAGTCACTCAATTGTTTCAGACTGTTTGTGACCCATGGCCTGCAGCATGCCAGGCTTCCCTGTCCTTCCCTGTCTCCCAAAGTATGCTCAGACTAATGTTCATTGATCAGTGTTGCCATCCAACCGTCTCATCCTCTGTCGCTCCCTTCTCCTCCTCTCAATCTTTCCCAGCATCAGCGTGTTTTAGAAGGAGTTGGCTCTTCGTGTCAGGTGGCCAAAGTATTGGAGCTTCAGCGTCAGCATGAGGCTTTCCAATGCATATTCAGTGTTGATTTCCTTTAGAGCTGACGGGCTTGATCTCCTCGCCGTGTAAGAGATTCTCAAGAATCTTCTCTGGCACCACAGTTTGAAAGCATCAATTTTTCAGCACTCAAAGTTCTTTATGGTCCAACTCACATCCGTACATGACTACTGGAAAACCATAGCTTTGACTATATAAACCTTTGTCAGCAAAGTGATGTCTCTGCCTTTTAATATGCTGCCTAGGTTTTCATAGCTTTTCTTCCAAGGAGCAAGCATCTTTTAATCACTGTCTGCAGTGATTTTGGAGCCCAAGAAAATAAAGTCCATGACTGTTTGCATTTTTTCCCATCTTTTTGCCATGAAGTAATGGGACCAGATGCCATAATCTTAGTGTTTTGAATATTGAGTTTTAAGCCAGCTTTTTCACTCTTCTCTGTCACCTTCATCAAAACGTTCTTTAGTTCCTCTTCTCTTTCTGCCATTAGGGTGGTGTCATCTGCCTATCTGAGTTTATTAATATTTTTCCCAGTAGGCTTGGTTCCAACCTGAGCTTCGTTCATCCCAATATTTCACATGGTGTACTTTGTAGAGAACTTAAAATAAACAGGGTGGCAATCTACCACCCTGATGTACTCCTTTCCCAATTTTGAATCAGTTCATTGTTCCATGTGCAGTTCTAACTGTTGCTTGCTGACCTGCATACAGGTTTCTCAAGGTAAGGTGGTCTGGCATTCCCATATCTTGAAGAATTTTCCACAGTTTGTTGTGATTCACACAGTGAAAGGCTTTAGTGTAATCAATAAAGCAGAAGTAGATGTTTTTCTGGAATTCCCTTGCTTTTTCTATGATCCAACGGATGTTAGCATTTGCTCTCTGGTTCCTCTGCCTTTTTTAAATCCACCTTGTGCATCTGGAAGTTCTCTATTCACATACTGCTGAAGCATAGCTTGAATAATTTTGAGCATTACCATGCTACCATGTGAAATGATATGATTGTGCAGTACTTTGAACATTCTTTGACATTGCCTTTCTTTGGGATTGGAATGAAAACTGACCTTTTCCAGTCCTGTGGCCCCTGCTGAGTTTCCAAATTTGCTGCCATATTCAGTGCGGCACTTTAGTACCATCATCTTTTAGGATTTGAAATAGCTCAGCTGGTATTACATCACTCCACTCGTTTTGTTTATAGTGATTCTTCCAAAGGCCCACTTCACTTCGCAGTCCAGGATATCTGACTCTCAGTGAGTGATCACACAATCTTGGTTATCCTGGTCACTAAGAATTTTTTTTAACAGTTTGTGTATTCTTTCCACCTCTTCTTAATATCTTCTGCTTCTGTTAGGTTCATACCATTTCTGTCCTTTGTTGTACCCATCTTTGCCTGAAATGTTTCCTTGGTATCTCTCATTTTTTTGAAGAGATCTCTAGTTTGTTCTATTGTTTTCTCTATTTCTCATTGTTAACTTAAAAAGGCTTTCTTATCTTTCCTTGCTATTCTCTGAAACTTGACATTCAGATAAGTATATCTTTTTCTTTCTCCTTTGCCTTTAGCTTCTCTTCTTTTCTCAGCTATTTGTAAGGCCTCCTCAGACAGCCATCTTGCCTCCTTGCATCTCTTTTTCTTGGGCATGGTTTTGGTCACTGTCTTCTGTACAGTGTTAAGAACCTCAGTCCATGGCTGTTCAGGCACTCTCTCTACCAGATCTTGTCCCTTGAATCTATTCATCACCTCTACTCTATAATCATAAGGGATTTGATTTAGGTCATATATAAATGGCCAAGTGGTTTTCCCTCTTTTCTTCAATTTAAGCCTGAATTTTGCAATAAGGAGCTCGTGGTCTGAGCCACAGTCAGATCCAAGTCTTGTTTGCTGACTGTATAGAGCAACTTCTTCTTTGAGTACAAAAATATATAATCAATCTGAATTTGTTATCTACCACCTGGTGATGTCCGTGTGTAGTTTTGTCTCTTGTGTTGTTGGAAGAGGGTATTTGCTATGACCAGGTGTTCTCTTGCCAAAACTCTGTTAGCCTTTGCCCTGCTTCATTTTGTACTCTAAGGCCAAACTTCCCTGTTACTCCAGGTATCTCTTGACTTCTTACTTTTGCATTCCAGTCTCCTATGATGAAAGAACATCTTCTTTGTGTGTCTTAGTTCTAGAAGGTCTTGTAGATCTTTATAGAACTGTTCAACTTCAGCTACTTGGCATTTGTGGCTGAGCCACAAGTGTGGATTACCATGATGTTGAACTGTTTGCCTTGGAAGCAAACCAAGATCATTCGGTCATTTTTGAGATTGCACCCAAGTACTACACTTTGGACTCTTGTTGACTGTGAGGGCTACTCCATTTCTTCTAAGGGATTCTTGCTCACAGTAGTAGATATAATGATCATCTGAATTAAATTCACCCATCCCCTCCATTTTAGTTCACCGATTCCTAAAATGCTGATGTTCACTCTTGCCATTTCCTACTTGACCTTGTCTAATTTACCTTGATTCACGGACCTAACATTCCAGGTACCTATGCAATACTGTCCTTTACACTGTCAGATTTTATTTTTACCACCAGACACATCCGCAACTGAGTGTTATTTCTACTTTGACCCAGCCTCTTCATTCTTCCTATAGCTATTGCTCCAGTCTTCCCCAATAGCCTATTGGACACCTACTGACCTGGGGGCTCATCTTCTGGTATCATCCTTTTTGCCTTTTCATAACTGTTCATAGGGTTCTTGAGGCAATAATTCTGAAGTGGTTTACCATTCCCTCCTCTAGTGGACAACGTTTTGTCAGAACTCTCCACCATGACCCATCCATCTTGTATGGCCCTGCAAGGCATGACTCATCACTTCAGTGAGTTACACAAGGCTTCGATTTATGTGATCATCTTGGTTAGCTTTCTCTGATTGTAGTTTTTGTTTTAGAGGCTTTGCGATTATAGTTCTTACTTCTCTTTGCCCTCTGATGAATGAGGATAAGAGGCTTGTGCAAGCTTCCTTGATGGGAGGGACAAGCTGTGGGGAAAACTGAGTCTTGCTCTGGTGGGTTGGCCATGCTCAGTAAATCTTTAATCCAGTTTTCCGCTGATGGATGGGTCTGTGCTCCCTTCCTGTTTGTTGTTTGCCCTGAGGTGGCCCAGTCCTAGAGTCTAATGGCTGCTGCCAGCGCCCATTTCCCTTCAGGAGGCCCCTACCAACCCACATCTCTGCAGGAGGCCCTCAGACGGTATTTGTCATTCTCTTTCTGACTTCACTTAGTATGATGATCTCCAGTTATATCATGTTGCTGCAAATGGCATTGTTTCATTCACTTTATGACTGAGTAGAATTCTATTGTATATTTGTACCACGTCTTCTTTACCCATTCATCTGTCTGTGAACACTTGAGTTTCCATGTCTTGGCTATTGTGAATGGTGCAGTTATGAACATAGGAGTGCACGTATCTTTTTCAATTATAGTTTTTCTTGGATACATGCCTGAGAGTGGGATTGCTGAATCCTATGGTAGTTCTCTATTTCCTTGAAATATCGCTTAAGTCTAATTGTTGTATCACTTAGGATCTCTGTTGCTTTATGGATTTTGTTTAGAAAATCTATCCACTGATGTGAGTAGAGTGTAACAGTCTCCTACTACTACTGTGTTTCTGTCAATTTCTCCCTTTAGGTCTGTTAGTTTTGTTTTATGTATTTGGGTGCTCATATATCAGGTGCCACATGTAGCTATATTTTTTATATATTTGTGGGAGGAGATGAGCTCCATGTCCTCCCCCTCTGCCATCTTCATAACACCCCCTCTTAAATTTTATTTTCCTTATTTCTATCCTGCCTCTCACAGATAAGGCTATATTTAATCAAATCTTGAAGTGTATCTTTTTTTAGTTAAAACTTAACAATAAAACTGTTCAATAAACTTTGCTAATAGCTAGTTGCTTTTGCCAAATTAATACTTGCATCACCACATCTCCCCTGACTTGCCTAAAATTCTTCATTGGTGGAAGGAAAACAAATGACCATCACTTAATCTTTCCCTCTCCACATATGTTAGTGCAGCTGGCCTCTATAATAGGAGTATCTCAATAATTTGTTTTCCAACTTTATTTTAAATAATTTTAAAACATGAAGGAAAGTTTAAAAAACCTTGTATAATTATAATCACATATCTCCTGTCTAGATTTTGTAGTCATTATAATAGTCATAATAATGATGCTGAGATTAATGAGAACCATAGCAGAATCTTTTTTATTTTATATTACTGAATGAAAGATTTTTAAATTCTATAATGCTTTAAAACAATTTTTCAAAACAGTTTTCAAAAGTTTCAAACACACAATTTCATGTAATGCGGCAATAATCTTTTTTTCCCTATATGGCAGCTCCACAGTTCTTTCACCTTCCTGGTAATGATTCGTTCATCTCTGTTTAAGTCTGTTTCTTTGTTATATTCACCAGTGTGCTGTACTTTCTAAAAATTCCACATATAAGTGATATTATACACCATTCCACCGCCCCCCCCATTTGACTTATTCCACTTGGCATAATGTCCTCCAAGTCCATCCATGTTGCTGAAAATGGCAAAATTTTATTTTTTATGGCTGTGTAATATTCCATTATATATCATTTTATATATATGTGTGGGTGTATACACACACACACACACACACACACACCCTATCTTCTTTATTCATCATCTGTTGATGGATACAGTTTGCTTCCATGTGTTGGCAGTTGTAAATAATGCTCTAAATGTAAACATGAACATTGTTGTTGTTACTAGGTCATGTCCAACTTTTTCATGACCCCATGCACTGTAGCTGGCCCCTCTGTCCACGAGGTTTCTCAGGCAAGAATACTGTAGTGGGTTGCTATTTCCTTTTTTAGGGGATATTCCCGATCTAGGGATCGAACCCACATCTCCTGCATTGGCAGGCAGATTCTTTACCACTGAACCACCACAGAAGCCCAACGTGAACACTGAGGTGCTTGTATCTTTTCAAACTAGTGTCTTTGTTTTTTCCGGATAGTCAAGGCTATGATTTTTCCAGTGGTCATGTATGGATGCGAGAGTTGGACTGTGAAGAAAGCTGAGCGCCAAAGAATTGATGCTTTTGAACTGTGGTGTTGGAAAAGACTCTTGAGACGTTCCTTGAACTCTCTGCAAGGAGATCCAACCAGTCCATTCTAAAGGAGATCAGCCCTGGGTGTTCTTTGGAAGGAATGATGCTGAAGCTGAAACTCCAGTACTTTGGCCACCTCATGCGAAGACTTGACTCATTGGACAAGACTCTGATACTGGGAGGGATTGGGGGCAGGAGAAGGGGATGACTGAGGATGAGATGGCTGGATGGCATCACCGACTCGATGGACGTGAGTCTGAGTGAACTCCGGGAGTTGGTGACGGACAGGGAGGCCTGGCATGCTGCGATTCATGGGGTCGCGAAGAGTTGGACACTACTGAGCGACTGAACTGAACCAAACTGAACCATGGTGTGAAATTGTTGTTAGTGTGGTAGTTCTCTTTGTGATTTTTTTGAGAAACCTCCATACTGTTTTCCACAGTGGCTGAACAAATTTGCATTTCCACTAACCGTATATGAGGGTTCTCCCTTTAAAAAAATTTTTAATATAAATTTATTTTAATTGGAGGTTAATTACTTGACAGTATTATATTGGTTTTGCCATACATCAATATGAATCCACCACACGTATAAAATTTAATTTTTGTATTATAGTTGATTTACAATGTTTTGTTTCAATTGTACAGTAAAGTGATTTAGTTATACATGTACAAATAATCATTCTTTTTCAGATTTTTTTCCCATATAAGTTATTATAGAATATTAAGTAGGGTTCACTATCCTGTACAGTAGGTCCTTATTGATTTTATATGGTAGTATATAAATTATACTATATATTTTTAATATATATATTATATAATTTATAGTAGGTCCTTGTTGATTTTAAATATGGTAGTATACATATGTTAATCCCAGACTCCTAATTTTTCCTTCCCTCTACCTTTCCCCTTTGGTAACCATAAGTTTGTTTTCCAAGTCTGTGAGTCTGTTTCTATTCTGTGATTAAAGTCATTTGTGTGATTTTTAGATTTTACATGTAAGTGATATCATACGATATTTGTCTTTACGTGACTTGCTTCACTTAGTATGATAATCGCTAGATCCATCCGTGTTGCTGCGAATGGCATTATTCATTCTTTTTTTACAGTGAGTAATATTCCATTGTATATATACCACATCTTTAGTCCTCTGTCATGGGCTCTTACTGTGTGTCTGTCTCTTGACTATGATTAATTGTGCTATAAAGAACACTGGGCTGCATGTATCTTTTTGAATTATAGATATCTCTGCATTTATGCCCAGCAGTAGGGATTGTTGGACCATTTATTTTTTATAATAGCTACCAATTTCATTCCCTCCATCAGTGTAGGAGGGGTTCCTTTTCTCCACAACCTCTCCATCATTTACTCTTTGTAGACTTTTTGAAGATGAACATTCTGACCAGTGTGAGGTGTTACCTCATTGTAGCTTTGATTTACATTTCTCTAATAATTAGTGATGTTGAGCATCTTTTCGTGTGTTTTTTGGTCATCTCTCTGTCTTCTTTGGACAAATGTCTATTTAGATCTTCTGCCAATTATTTGATTGGGTTTTTTGATATAGAAATGCATGTATTATTTGTATATTTTGGAGATTAATCCCTTGTCAGTTGTTCCACTTGCAAATATTTTCTCTCATTCCATGTATTTTTTTTTAATGATTTCCTTTGCTCTGAAAAAGCGTTTTTTAATGTTTCATTAGGTCCTATTTATTCATTTTTGTTTTTATTACTCTAGAAGGTGGACGCTGCTGCAGTTTATGTCAAAGAGTGTTCTGGTTATGTTTTCCTCTAGTAGTTTTATAGTATTCAATCTTACATGTAGGTCTTTAATCCATTTTGAGTTTATTTTTAGGGATAGTTTTAGAGAAGGTTCTAGTTTCTGAACTTTCTAGACTTGGGTGACTGTTTCTTTCCTAGGTCTGGGAACTTTTTAGCTATTATGTCTTCAAATATGTTCTCTACGTCCTTTCTCTCTCTTATCTTTCTGGGACTTCTAAAATGCAAATATTAGTGCACTTGATGTTTTCCCAGAGGTCTTTTAAGCTGTGCTCACTTGTTTTCATTTTCTTTTCTTTCTTCTGTTCAAAGTCAGTGATTCCCACGACTCGGTTTTTCAGCTCACTGACAGGTTCCTCTGTATCATTAGTCTACTGTTGATTCCTTCTAGTGTATTTTTTTTTTACTTTTTTCTTTGTTTAAAACTGTCTAACTTCTTGCTCTGTGGATCCATTCTTCTCCCAAGCTCTTTGATCATCTCTGTTATCATTACTCTGAACTCTTTTTCAGGTAGACTGCCTATCTCCACTTCACTTAGTTCTTCTTCTGGAGTGTTATCTGGTTCCTTTGTCTAAACCATGTTCCCCTGCAGCCCTATTTTGCTTACATTGCTATTCGTATTTTTGTGTATGTGTCAGTTAGTTATGTTTCTCAGCCTTGGAGGAGTGGCCTCCTGTGGGAGACGTTCTGTGTGTTCTAGCAGCCCACTCCCCTCTCATCACCTAAGCTATGTGTTCTAGGGGTTTCCTCTCAGAGGGCTGCATGGGTTCTTCTTTTGTGACAGGCTGTTTATGTCAGTGGCCTGGTAAGCTGGACTGGCCCATAGCCCAGTTGATTGCCATGTACTGCTTTGTGCAGATGCTGCCGGTTAGTGGGGCCAAGTCATGGAAGAGCTTGCTGCAGAACCCTGGGGAATCCTAGGCTAGTGCTGGCTCAATAGTGCGTGGAATCGGGGTTCAAAAGACTCAAGGGCTGTTGCCTGCTCACTGGAGAGTGAAGCCAGATCATGGGGTTAGTGCTGGACTACAGCTGGCGCAGCCAGGTCCTATAGTTTCCAGGGGTCCTGGAGCTGGGGTCAGATCACTGGTGGGAGAAGGGACTGTTCCTGACACCAGTGGGTAGGGCTGGGGTCCCAGGGAAAGGGCTGGCCTTCTCTAGGCCAATTGGGTCTGTGGGCTGCAAGATTATGGTTTTCTTATGTCTGGTGTCTGCCCTCTAGGTGAGGCTGCTCTAGACACTAGTGTATCCCTCTTGGAAGCAGCACTGGTGCCTCCCCACTGTGGGGCTGAGTTGGGTTTTAGTTTAGAGGGATGTGTAGAGCTGCCCTGAGCTCAAGAAGTCTTTAGCCAGACTGCCTGCCAATAGACACGGTGTTTCCCTGCCCACTTAAGTTATTTGATTTGAGGTGTCCTAGGCTACAGGCCTAGAGGCTGTTGGGTGGGGTCTTGGCATTGATAAACTAGAGGGAGGGTCCCAACATGGCTCTCAGCAGCGTGTCCCAGTTCCCAAATTGAATGTCCCCAGGGTTAGCCACAGCCACCCTCCACCTCCCTAGGACACTCTCCGAGACCCACCTGTAGGTCTGACGCAAAAGAAAGTGAAAGTGCTAGTCGATCAGTTGTGTCTGACTCTGCCACCGCATGGACTGCAGCCTACCAAACTCCTCTATCCATGCAATTCTCCAGGCAAAAATACTGGAGTGGATTGCCATTCCCTTCTCTAGGGGATCTTCCCGATGCAGGAATCAAACCTGAGTCTCCCATGTTGCAGACTGATTCTTTACCATCTGAGCCACCAGGAAAGCCTCCTATCAAATTGCTGCTTTTACTCTGGGTCCCAGTGCACAGTGAAATTTTGTCAGCACCCTTTATGAGTGAAGTCTCTCTTGCCCCTAGTCCTGTGGGGCTCCTGAAATTAAGCCCTGCTGGCCTTCAGAGACAAATGCAATGAGAGCTTGTCTTCCTAATGCAGAAGGCCAAGGCTGGAGAGACTGACATGGGGCTCAACTCTCATTCCTGTAGAAGGATCTTTGCAATAGAATTATTCTCCAGCTTGTGGGTTACGCACCCCCCTGGGAGACTGGGTGGTATCGTGAGTCTGCCCCTCCTACCTGTCTCATTGCCTTCTTATGCCTTTAATCATAGAGGGTCTTTCATGGTAGGCTGTGGTATTTTTCATTGATTGTTGTTCTGCAAATAGTTATGATTTTGGTGGACTTGTGAGAAGAGGTGAGCTCACTGTCTTCCTATTCTGCCTTCTTCGCCAATCTCTAGCAGAATTTTGCGAGTGTATTATTTCCTGATGACTTAGGAGGTATCTAAAGTCTACCAACAGAAGTCATCCACAGGGTTTCTTCACTGTGAACTATTCACTGAAACTTTTCCTATTTACCACCTGAGGGTTTGTCTGATGGTGAATTACCAAAGAGAATAAAGGTTGAGTCACTCTTCCACAAGGTCACTTTCCAGTTCCTGACTCGGCTGGGCCTGCTCTCTCCTTTCCCCACATGTGGGATGCTTCATATCCTCCTTCTAGACTTTCTTGAAAGAGTAGGGTTGCCAGATTTGGCAAAGAAAAATATAGGATGTCCAGTTAAATTTAAATTTCAGATCAGTGATTAATTTTTTAGTGTATCTCCCAAAGATTGCATGGGACATGCCTAGACTTAAAAATAATTCATTGTTTATCATTGAAATTCATATTTAGCTGGGAAATCTTTATTTTATTTGGCAACTGTATAAAAAACAAGTCCAAAGAGTTTCTAAGGGGGTTGTGGATCTCTTTGATATTGGATCTCTCATTCTCCCAGTTCTGAAGATAAATCGAGAGGTGAGAAAGAGAAAGAAAATATTTCTGTACCACCAGTAATAAAGGAATTTTTAAGTTAGAATGATTTTTTGAGCCAGCTGGGAGCTAAAGAGAGATTCAGAGGTACATTTTTGATGGATTTAG
Organism: Capricornis sumatraensis; assembly: GCF_032405125.1. Classification (NCBI taxonomy): domain Eukaryota; kingdom Metazoa; phylum Chordata; class Mammalia; order Artiodactyla; family Bovidae; genus Capricornis; species Capricornis sumatraensis. The sequence continues at coordinate 76,033,363 of NC_091071.1, read as the reverse complement.
TAAATAGTGTGTGGAACTCTGAGGGAAATAGGGCATGTGAATCTGAACCAATTGGATGAATTGATATTTTGGGTTGCAGTCATATGTATATTTGTTTAAAAGGATGTATTGAATCTATTGCCACATTAATGCTGTATAACAGTCAACCATGGAACCTTGAGGGCATCGCTAGTTGGTAAATATTGATTGCTTACATACCAGGGGCAGCTCTGTGGCCCTGCTAATCTTGATTGAACTTGCTCATGTCTAGGGCTCTGACTGTTGAATGCTGTAGACTGACCTCAGTTGGTAGCACTGCTCTGTGCATCACTCATCCTTTATTTAAGGACCATTCAGCCAACCCAGAGATGTCTCTCACAGCAGCATTTCAGGCATAGGAAGAGCAAGCAAAAACATGCACCCTTGGATATCTGGTCTCAGAACTGGCACTGAGTCATTTTTACCTCATTCTATTAGTCACGAAACCTATTTCTCTGGGTGGGGAAATGTCTCTTTAGTGAAAGGAAGTACAAAGTCATGTGGCAAAAGGTATAGATGCAGGTGTGGTAAAGAATCGGGGCCATCACTGCCATCTACCACAAGGAGTGGGTAGGAACATAAGGATCAGTTGGGAGGTAAAGAGATGCCTTGACTTGAAAACTATAAGTTTGGAATTCTAGCACTTTTGCTTCAAGATGAGTAATTTGTGAGGCATCCAAATGAATTTCTCCAGTTTGTGGAAGCAGAAATGCCAACAGTTCTACACAAATTGTCAGAATGTTTCACAATTTCTCTTGAAATACCTGTCAGAAAATTCTTTTGAGAGAGCACATGGTGGCATTTTTTCTTGCCATAAACAAAATGTATCTATCCATATGAAGAGTCTGAGGTGTTAAGGAAGAAAACTGGCAGGAAAGTGGTAACATTTAAGAGAAAAGCAAGACCAACTGAAGATCTGGAACAAGTGGGTCCCTAATCAAGTGTCCTTTGAAATCTAGCCCCAGATTCTCCGTCATTTACACAGTTTGGCCACAGGAAAGAGCAGACTGGAAATGAGATGTGGGATTCGGTCACTTGTCTGGTTGTGTGACCTTTATAAAGTAGCGATTTCTTTGTGTGGATCAAATAATAGAAAAGTTCTATGTAAACTCAAGCACTACATAAATTAGCTATTTTTACATAAAATATCATCTAAGAAAAACATTCTATCCATGGAAATCTTCATTGTGACCCCTAATTGCAAGTTCCCTTTTCTTTGAAGACATTTATGACAGTCAATGAATAGTAAAAAAAAATGATGAGTTTCTTAACTCTTGTGTTTTTTTGTCTCTACTAGTAGTGGGTAAGAAATGAACTGGCACTAGACAAATAATTGTATCAACTGCAATTCTTTTAAGTTTCAAGGACAAGCAACATTAGGTCTCAGGAGAATGGCTGGTCTCATTCAGGGACTTGGACCAACCAGCAGAATGTGGATTCTGGTGTCTCAGGCCAAAGCCAGATCTGATCTTAAAATGAGAGGGAAGGTCACTCTTGAGGAGAATGGGAAATAGATTAGATTATTAGATAAATAATACCTGTTCACTAATAGTAGTATTTAATACAGGTACTTTTAGCTCCTCTGGAGAAGGGATAGTCTACCCATTCCAGTATTCTTGGACTTCCCTTGTTGCTCAGCTGGTAAAGATTCTGCCTACAACACTAGAGACCTGGGTTCAGTCCCTGGGTTGGGCAGATCCCCTGGAGAAAGGATCTCCAGTGCTCTAGTATTCTGGGCTGGAGAATTCCATGGACTCTATAGTTCATGGGGTGGCAAAGAGTTGGACATGACTGAGCAGCTTTCACTTCACTTTACAACCATCACCATGAGGTAAGTTTACTAATTCAATTTTTCATAGGTAATGAGGCACAGATAAAATAATCCCCATGATTTATAAATGGCAGACATATGATTTGAACCCAAGTATCTTGACTCTCGACAGAACTGTGTACCACAGCAAGAAGCAAATAATAGAACAGCAAACTGAAGCATGATAGGGTAGATCTGTATGAGCGAATGGAAAAGCTCTTCCAGAACATCGCTGGCACAAAGCAAAGATGCTGCTGCTGCTAAGTCGCTTCAGTCGTGTCCGACTCTGCGACCCCACAGACCCCACCAGGCTCCGCCGTCCCTGGGATTCTCCAGGCAAGAACACTGGAGTGTGGGTTGCCATAATGCTAAATAGTATTAAATCTTAAAAGCAACAGTAACAAAAACAAACCCTGTAAAAATACAAAAGCCCAAAACAAACCTATATATTTGATATAAATATCTACATATAGGAATTCATATCAAAACATTAATGTTGGTTATCACTGAAGAGGGGAGTGGGATGCTGGAGACAGAAAAGAGGGTATCTCAGTTCATACCCTATAATTTACATAGACTCTGCATAACTTAAAAATATGCATTGTAAAGAAAAAAACTGGTGGAAAATGAAAAGCAAAATACTTAGATGCCCCAAATTCAGGATGAAAATAAATATAAAGTTGCTTCTAAAAATATGTATTATAAAGAAATAACCTGATGGAGGGAAAAAGGAAAAAGCAAAAATGCCTAGATGCCAAAAATTAAATATGAAAATTGAAAGTTCTGTCTCACTCCTGTGTCTTCATTTTGTTGTCACTTAAGGATATGGATCGTTTTCACTAGTTTCACTAGTTTTCACGTCCTTTCCCAATTGGGGAGAGAATGTAGCACATGCTTTTCTCAAAAATAGTGTGGATAAGGGAACTTTTTTCAGAATGTATGTGTATTCATGGTTCATATATATCCCCCTAAGTCCTGTGTGATCTTTAAAAAATATCCTAATTACAAACTATTTCAAGTATGCTAAAATCTGGAGTAAAACTTGTTTTCAAACCAGTTTGTAAAAGAAATGAACCACAGCTTTCTTATCCATTCGTCTGCTGATGGACATCTAGGTTGCTTCCATGTCCTGGCTATTAGAAACAGCGCTGCGATGAACATTGGGGTACACATGTCTCTTTCATTCTGGTTTCCTCAGTATGTACGCCCAGCAGTGGGATTGCTGGGTCATTAGGCAGTTCAATTTCCAGTTTTTTAAGGAATCGCCACACTGTTCTCCATAGTGGCTGTACTAGTTTGCATTCCTACCAACAGTGTAAGAGGGTTGGTTCCCTTTTCTCCACACCCTCTCCAGCATTTATTGCTTGTAGACTTTTGGATCGCAGTCATTCTGACTGGTGTGAAATGGTATCTCATTGTGGTCTTGATTTGCATTTCTCTGATAATGAGTGATGTTGAGCATCTTTTCATGTGTGTATTAGCCATCTGTATGTCTCCTTTGAAGGAATGTCTGCTTAGTTCTTTGGTCCATTTTTTGATTGGGTCATTTATTTTTCTGGACATGGAAGCAACCTAGATGTCCATCAGCAGATGAATAGATAAGAAAGCTGTGGTACATATACACAAGGGAGTATTACTCAGCCATTAAAAAGAATACATTTGAATCAGTTCTAATGAGATGGATGAAATTGGAGCCGATTATACAGAGTGAAGTAAGCCAGAAAGAAAAACACCAATACAGTATACTAACACATATATATGGAATTTAGAAAGGTGGTAATGATAACCCTGTATGCGAGACAGCAAAAGAGACACAGATGTATAGAACAGACTTTTGGACTCTGGGAGAGGGAGAGGGTAGGATGACTTGGGAGAATGGCATTGAAACATGCATACTATCATGTAAGAAACGAATCGCCAGTCTAGGTTCGATACAGGATACAGGATGCTTGGGGCTGGTGCACAGGGATGACCCAGCGAGATGATATGGGAAGGGAGGTGGGAGGGGGGTTCAGGATTGGGAACTCATGTACACCCGTGGCAGATTCATGTCAGTGTATGGCAAAACAAAAAAAAAGAAATGACTACAAATACAGTTGATGCTTCCTATAAATTTCCCCAATCCAGTCTTCATTTCTTGATTCCCACTAGCAAACATGTGTATTCTGTTTTTCTGTATTTATAGCCATAATACATAGTATCACTTTGCATTTATTTTATATAACTGGCATCATAAAACAAGCATTGTTCCACAACTTTTCTTCATTATTTTTGAGATGTATCTAAGTTGATATGCATAACTATTCATTTTCACTGTTGTATAGAAATCTATTGTATGAATATACTATCAGTGTTGAATGCCAGTTAGAATTCATTTCTGCTGCTTATATATAAGGCTGCCATGAACATTTTTATGTCTCAAGCACACACACAGCGCTTCTTAGGTGGAGCTAGTGTTAAAGAACCTGTGTGTCAATGCAGGAGACAAAACAGATGCAGGTTCAATCCCTGGTTGGGAAGATCCCCTGGAGGAGGGCATGGCAACCTACTCCAAAATTCTTGCCTGGAGAATCCCATGGACAGAGGAGCCTGGTGGGCTACAGTCCATAGGGTTGCAAAGAATCAGACATAACTGAGCAACTTGGCATCTACACAAGCACACACATAAGTACTTCCTTAAGGTAACGTGGTAAGAGGTCTTTAATTTTATTAAATATTGAACATTTGATGGTTGTACCAGTTTACTTTGCCACCAACAGTAAAAAAAAAAAAAAAAAAGTCTTCATTATTTCATTGTCCTTGACAACATTTGCTATTTTGAAACTTACATTTTGGGTGTGATATGGGTTTGTAACTTGTGTTTCCTTGATTATTAGTGCAGAGTATTTTTCCATATGTTTATTAGCCTTTCAGATTTACTCTTGTAAGAAATACCTTTGTTTTCAGTGTGTGCGTATTTCTATTGGGTAGTAGTTTCATGAATCTTAGGGATTTTTACATTTTTATAAATTAATCCTTATATACAATAAATGCTTTGTGGGTTACTTTTTCACTTTTATAGTACTTAATGTACATATACATTTTAATATTTGTAAATGTATATCTTCTATGACTGTGCCTTTGTCTTATTTAAATAATTTGCCTATTCTGAGGTCTGAAAAATGTTGAATATATTCATTTAAGTTTTAAAATATTAATCTCAAAACTTTAACTCAAATATATTTGTTCCTAGTTTGAGGTACAAATCCAAATTTATTTTTTTTCTAAGAGGATAATCAAACACAATTTTTCAAAAAAAGTCACTCCTTTCCCTATTGGTTTATAATGATGTAACAGGTTTCCATATATGTATGTCTCTTCAAGTCTGATTCAAGGTAATAGCAGCAGTATTTAACCTAATGTGTACACTCTCTGTGTCAGAAACTCTGCCAAGCATGTTATGCATTTTGATGTAAGAATGTGTGGGCTTATATATACTAGTGGTGGTGGTGGTGGTGGTGGTGGTTTTTGGAGTTTGAACATGTGGGCTTATGTATACTAGAGAGCCCTGATGAATGCATGGTCTCAGTATAATGTTTACTGGCAGATGGAGATGAAATCAGGTGAAATGTATAAATACCTGATTGACACACACTGCATTTTAAAAAAGCATCCCAAATATATAACTTGCTTTTATTAAACAGGGGAAAAATCAACATATTTTCCAAAGAGGCAGATATCCCAGTAACTAATGTAACATCAGTTTGTTTGACAAGGCATTTAGAATAAGCAAGCAATTAAATTCTTCAGGTAGGAACAGAACATCAACAAGCTTCAGATCCCAGAATCGTTACAAGCCAACAAGTTAGGCATTGTTTTGCTTAACAATTTTAACTTTAATGTAAATATATATTATTTAGAATATTAGCTTCTGAACTACATAATGACTTTATCACTATAATTAAAACCAGGATTTCTGAAACCTCCAAGTAATCTTTTAAAGTTTTCCAATATGGACATAAACTAACCCCTATTCTTCTCTACATATCGAATTTGAAATAACTGTCACAATATATCAACATTTTCACAGGAAGAATTTTAAGGCTTCTGGCACATAAAATGTGCAAAATCTGTGTGACAATAATGTTATAATTATATACAGAAAATATTTAAAATTCTCCTTGAGCAACTTAAGTTCTAAAGATTAAAAAACTTAAGTGTCCATGTTAATAAAATATTAAAATACTATGAGCTTTTTGATAAACTTGACACTGATTTTGTAATTACATAAAGAATGTGCAAGATAAGACCTGCACACTAAGTGATTCATCATTGAAATTAACTGTTAAACTGAATATACTTATTGATATCATTAGTTTTCTAGATCAAACTTTCAGCACAAACAGGCTTTAATGTAACTTAAAAACATTTCCAATTAAACTGTAACGTTGAGGCAGCAAATGTCAGATCTATGTTTGCCTAGCTATTTAGGTGTCACATAAATAAGTCTGAATCCTAATTTATCCTTTTGTCTAAGTCACCATTGTAGATAATGTGTTAATAAGTGGAAAATAAATGAAATCAACAAAAAGTGACTATTTCTCATTTGAAGAAATGAGTTATCAACACCTTGTCTTAAAGTTCTGAAGCAGCATATTCAGTTCTTAAGGCAAAAAAGGCCAAACTTATTATTATAAATTATAAATTCTGGTAATTCTTCTTTTGGCATTAAAAGTCACAGCACAAATTCTTATGCTTTAATAGATAATATATTAGTGTATATCTCAATATACATTTGCTAACATTCTCCATCAGTATGAAGTTGTTCTGCGCAGCAGAGGTGGTGAAGTGTGGCATGGCAGGGCAACATTTAACGGTTACCCGGGGAATCAAGGGACACAGAACGGCTGAGTCTTGACTTTCCATTCACATATATTGTATTTGATTGAACTGTAACCTAAGAGAAAGAAACACACTGCAGCAATCAGTGTAAAATGGGACAGCTGTCTGTGAATTTTCATCAATTACCAACATTTTAATTTCTGCTTAATACTAAAATTTCATGTCATTCAATAAATTTCAAATAATCAAGAATAAATGTTCATTCTACCATGAAATTAAAAATTAGTTATTTCTACAACAAACAAGTTAAATAATCCATTAACACATCTTAGTCTTTACAAAATTACCAAATCAACTCAAAGGACAAGAGCATAAACAGACTGCAGGCCAAGCTGTTAAAGCGCATTTTTAGCTAGATTAGTTCTGGTTCCCTCAAAGTACATTGGAGAATGTAGAAAAACATAGTGAATCCCACAGAGCAATGAATTCTGTAATTTTCATATTGATGATATTAACTTGAAGTTACTCTCTCCCAGGTACCCCTTATTTATAAGAAAAAACAGCTTTGGTTTTTAAAATGCCTTCATTTGAAGGGCTAAAAATGTCAAACCTGTGACTGTTTTGCCAAAACTGCAAATACATTCCTAAGTTCCAAAATTCTATGGCAAAGTTTCCTGTTTACAAGCTGTAAGTAAATAAAAAACACTAAATCAAAATTTCCTAAATAGCTTAAAATTCCAACATTATTTATAAGAATGTAGAAGAAAATTATCTGGATTCTACATAGTAAGCAGGTATAGTATTTTAAAATATTACATGTAAAATATAACAATATTTTAAGAGAATTTATTTATCTCTTGATTATAATTTGACTAACTTAGCTTCCTAACCAAACATTATCCTCTTCTCCCAAGGAGAGAACTGAAGTACAAAACGCCAGATTCTGCCTAGCAACAGAGTAAGTTAGTGGAAAGGAAAATAAAATTGGCAAATCTAGTTGGCTTTGGTTTCCTGGTGCTTCATTTGTTGCCTTTTACTAAACAAAGATAAGTAATCCAAACTAATCAATTTTCTTGACTATCTTAGGAACCCAGGATGGAGTAGAATGGTTGACAACCATCCACCTGAAACAAAACAGCTAAGGAAAAGAAGTTGCCACCAGAGAAAGAACACCTGTCTGCATGCTTTTCAGTACTTATGTGGGATTACTTTCCAAGTGCAGCCAACAGACAGGTAATGGCTTTTTGCTATGTGGTCTTGGTCTGAAAAGTCTGTGTGTGAGGGGTTATTTTTGTAATTCTTGCCAAAACTGAAGTTCTCACATTCTTTGTAAAGTAAAAGAAAATTTGGTTTACGCATTTAAAAAAGATACAAATGGCTCTAAATATCTACAAATAAAGATGCTCATTGTAACATCATTTATAGGATAAAAAACTAGAATCCAGTTAAATGTCTACCAATAAGGAGCAAATAAGCTATGGTTCTTTCACACAAATTCTGTGTAGTCTTTTTTTTTTTCTTTGGCTGCACTGTACAGCTTCTGGGAGTAGGAAATGGCAACCCATTCTTGTATTCTTGCCTGGGAAATCCCATGGACAGAGGAGTCTAGCAGGGTACAGTTCATAGGGTCGCAAAGAATCCAACACGACTGAGCAACTCAGCACAAAAACAGATATGTATGTCTTAACATCAAACACATTTTATAAAATACTGTGCTGGATGTAGTAATGCTTTATATGAAGACAAGACAAATCACCATGATTATATGCAGGTTGAGATGGGGGTAAGGTGCAGGAAAAAAAAGCCTTCAGAAACATGAAAATTCATGACTACATTTACACTAGAGCTATCAACTAGATAATTGTTCTAATGTGAACCAACTATATAATGAAGGTTAATTGCTCAAGTATGAACAAGAGCCATAAGGCAGGTTGGTACCTGGACTTAAAGTGAACATTTGGGTGCCAAGATACAGGCAAACACAGAGCCAACTTTCTGATGAACAGTCTAAACCCACTGTCAAAATCACTGGAGATTTTGTTTGGCACTATAACTGTTGTTCTATAAAAGAAATGTTAGAATTTAAAACAAACCAAGAGACATGTTCAGAACAGCACAGAAATATGGGACTTAAGCACAAGAAAGAAATTAGTGTAAGAAAGGAAAAAAGCGTAAGAAATTAGAGCCTTGTGTCTGTTTCTACCACCTTCTGCAATTTTTTGAAATATAATACATGTACAGAGATGTGCATTGAACAGCGCAATGAAAACGGACATATATGTAGCCCACCACCCAGGTCAAGAGAAAGAATACCTCCAGCTCCCTCCTGATCTTGTCTTTATTTAAAATTTTGACTTTATCATGGATTTTTACGTTAAGATATATTTATCTTGGAAAAAAAGAAACAATATTTATCCTGATTATTAATTTTTTTGGTTCCCTCTTAAATTGTGTTCCAGTCTTGCTCCAATAAACCTCTAACAACCCTTTTCCTTCCCCTCTGGAAGTAACCCTATTGTGACTTTTGTAATTATTTCCCAACACTTAGGAGTAATTGCCACCTATGCACGTATCACTATATAATTCAGTTTTGCATGCTGTCAACTTTACACATATCTTTACACATATCTACATTGTTATCTTTAGTATATCTTATCTAATTTATTGCCATTTGATAGTCCATGCTTTAAATATACCACTATTTATTCCACCATTTTTGGATATTAAGGTTATATGTATTTGGAGCTATTACAAACAATATTCTTGAGTCTTGGCACATTGAAACACATTTTTAGCATATATAACTAGAAGTGAAGATGTTAATCATGGCATATAGATATGATAAACTCCACTAGACCCCGTGTCTTTCTTTAGAGGAAGCAAAAGGATTATGTAAGGGATTTTCATTAAACAGAATTTAGGAGCTGGCATTATAGAGAGTCAGAGCTATCAATAACCTCCTACTGAAAGAGATAAAATTTAGATTCAATAGAACCTAAAGTAATGAGTAATAAATAGGATACAATTATAGGATCATCATTTAGGGCCTGCTTTCTGTGTTGATTCACATCCAGCTCATTCTGGAAGCAATGAGAGCTTTATCTGTGAAGAGACTGCCAAATCAGGGCCCATAACACACCAAGTATACAGCTGCCTGCCTATATGATTCTGTTGGCCTAAAAGGCATTTCCAACTTAATGCATTATTTTCTGCAATTAGTTCATTGAAACTGATTATTAATAATACATCCACTGATTTAATACAAAGATACTGCAGTTATTTTCTATTCTGTCATGAGCGTGAGGATCCCTGGCTCTGAACACCCAGAAGGCAGAGGCTTCATTTGACTCAATTTTGTATCCTCAGTATCTAGTACAGTGTTTGGTATTTTTCTGTTTTTAAAAAATGCTTATCAAATTTACTGAGAACTTTGAAACTCTATCTTTAATTTATAAAATTAGAAACAGAATTAGAAATAGAATTGTTTTCATGAATGAGAATGTACAATTTATTTACAGGAACATATTTCCCCCCAAAAGTATAAGTGTCATGATCTGTGAAATACCAATTTCAATATTCCTTTTTTGCTGCTGTTGTTTGCTGCCTGGGACTCAACTCAAATTCTACAAATAATCTACGAAATTCAGACCTACCCCCCTGAATTATTCCTTTGTGTTTCCTCCACTCCTGACAGCACACAATATTTTGCCTTGTCACCCACCATGTGTGCCCAGATAGGAATGCTAAGTCCTCTGGGCAAACGGCCGTCACTCAGGGCTCCACTGAAACCCACTAGGAAGCTGACTGACGTTCACGAATGCCTTCCCCTTTTTCTATCTTTGCAGCATTCCTGTTCCTTCGCAAATTTCATTTTTGTTGAGTTCAGTGATATGCTCAACAAGTCTCTTACTTTTCTCTAAATAGCTTCTAAAATGATTAGAAAAGCAATTCACAAAATGAAATGCCTAGGGAGTCAGTGAAATAATGAGTACTTTTCTTGTCTTGGTGTTGAGGAACTTGCAACCAAGATGACTAAGGGGAACAAGAAAGACATTTAGGGGAGACTGCAGCCTCTGGGAAGTCCAAGTCATGGTGCCAGGCTTAAGGCTTCACTACATCCTGTTTCAGAGGATGAGGGAGACAGAGAGGAATCTCATCTGTAATAACTCCCTGTGATGCTTTCCGAAAACAGAGTGTGTTACCTTGCTCTCATGTCAGTTGAAGCTAGACTCTCGCAGTGCATTATTAAAACTTGAATTTCTGCATTAGGTATCATCTAAATTCCCTAGATTTTCCCTTCATTTTTTTAGTTTAGCCTATAAAACTCCTCCCCCCTTACCCAGCCAATCAGTACGGTAGTAGCTGATTACTATAGGAGCCAGGACTGAAAACTTGCAGGCTCTTACAATAGCACAGCTTTTCTGGAGTAAAGGAGGGACTCTTTTTCCAAAAGACTCTTTCTTGCTGTGCTAACACAGTTTCTTAAAATAAGAGGCACTTTCCGGGGCACTTTCTATATATAGTTATATAATAATGAGCAAAACTTGCTTTCTGCACCTGGCCCGTGTTTGGAAAATAGACCTGACATAGATTTAAGGATGTGTAACACTCTAGACTCTCTCAGCTTATACTTCAAAATGACCCTTGACTTATAAAAGAGGAACTTCTGGCATCTTCCCTATTCAGATTTAAAAGCCAGAAAACAATTTCCCCTAAGTATTAGTTTGACACTGTTGAAAATAAATCCAATGTCACCCATCTGATAAAGAAAACTTACCCTTTTCAATTTGGCAGCAGCCTCTCCAGAACGAATGGCAGTCAGCAAACTCTGTCGGATCTGTTCTGGGTCAGAGCTTTGGAATGTCAAAGAACTTTGTCTCTTAAGGGTGACCGACGGGCAGTCAGTTGGAGATGGTATTTGAGGACTCTGTTCATTATGCGCAGAGTTATTTTCCTGTAAAAATAAATGTGAATGTTATATGAATACCAGGTGAAGAATGGGCCACTGTTCAAAACACTTTCATCATCAATAGCTCTTTAAGAACACCCATTTGCTACACTGGTGCTTTAAACTATTTCCTCATCCACTGAGTTATATCTGATGTCAGGCTCAACTGGAAGACAAGGGCCTTACTTTCCCTCATTTTGAACTCAGGAGTCTAAGGAAGAAAAGTGGTATGTCTCTTTGTTTCACAGTGCAGTGGTAATTTTACTGTCCTTGAGTAAATGAAATAATGCTGATTTCTCCAATAGAGTCAGTTAGAAGAGACAAAGTAATAATAAAAATCCACAGACTTAAAAAGACAAAAACCCATTTTCATAGTCCCAATATATTAGTATTATGAAGTTATTTTTGATGGTACAAAAGGACAAATATTGGCAATTTCATACTGGTTGAACCTAACACATCTTCTAATAAAGGCGTATTAATGACTAACAGCTTATTTTGTCGTTCTGGAAGTCACTGGGATGAAGTGATGCCCATGTTTTATTTTTCCCATGAGACTGAAAATAAATATTAGAAATTTAAGAATCAAAACTTTAATTAAACTTCTTAGAAAGGAATATTTAGTAACTGAGTTCACTGGCAACTGTATTCAAACAATCTTAAAAATGTCTTTTTCAAACTGCCAAATAAATATCTTTATAAAAGATGAGTTAAACAGAACTCAGGCAATGGCTCAAAAACTGTATTATCTAAATCAAGCTTCTGTTGTTTAGAAATGGTATTCCATTCTAAGAAAAAAAAACACAGGCTTTGCTCCCAAGTAAAGAATTAATCTCTAGATCATATATCTCTTCCTGATAGGATATCAAAGTAATAAACAAAAATGCAAACTATAAAGAAATATTTTTCAAGGTAAATACTGCTTTAAATTATGGAAAAATCTTTACTTGGCAACATGGTTAATGTTCTGTTACTCTGGGCGTGTTTGAAAAAGTAGCATAAAACACTTCTGGAACTGTCATACAAATATGAAAGTATTCTTTAAACACATCAGAAAAAGTACACAATGTATTTTTTTAATCGCATGGGAATTATCATAATTCATACTGTGAATTGCATCCTCTAACTATACTACTTGAGTCTAGCAAATTATATCATTTAGTTGATCCAACATGAAGTCAACAAATTCTCCTTTTGTACATCACTAAGGTCAGATATGCAGATGACACCACCCTTATGGCAGAAAGTGAAGAGGAACTAAAAAGCCTCTTGATGAAAGTGAAAGAGGAGAGTGAAAAAGTTGGCTTAAAGCTCAACATTCAGAAAATGAAGATCATGGCATCTGGTCCCATCACTTCACGGGAAATACATGGGGAAACAGTGTCAGAATTTATTTTGGGGGGCCTCCAAAATCACTGCAGATGGTGATTGCAGCCAGGCAATTAAAAGATGCTTACTCCTTGGAAGGAAAGTTATGACCAGCCTACGTAGCATATTCAAAAGCAGAGACATTACTTTGCCAACAAAGGTCCGTCTAGTCAAGGCTATGGTTTTTCCAGTAGTCATGTATGGATGTGAGAGTTGGACTATAAAGAAAGCTGGGCACTGAAGAATTGATGCTTTTGAACTGTGGTGTTGGAGAAGACTCTTGAGAGTCTCATGGACTGCAAGGAGATCCAACCAGTCCATTCTAAAGGAGATCAGTCCTGGGTGTTCTTTGGAAGGAATGATGCTAGCTGAAACCAGTACTTTGGCCACCTCATGAGAAGACTTGACTCATTGGAAAAGACTGATTCTGGGAGGATTGGGGGCAGGAGGAGAAGGGGACGACAGAGGATGACATGGCTGGATGGCATCACCGATTGGATGGATGTGAGTTTGAGTGAACTCTGGGAGTTGGTGATGGACAGGGAGGCCTGGCGTGCTGCAGTTCATGGGGTGGCAGAGAGTCGGACGCAACTGAACTGAAGGTTAGATGGTGGTTAAGTGATATTTTGGTCAACATACATATAACTGGAATGTTGACACTGAATTAACAAAACAGAAAACAGTATTTTTCACAGAGCTAGAACAAATAATTTCACAATTTGTATGTAAATACAAGAAACCTCAAATACCCAAAGCAATCTTGAGAAAGAAGAATGGAACTGGAGGAATCAACCTGCCTGACTTCAGGCTCTACTACAAAGCCACAGTCATCAAGACAGTATGGTACTGGCACAAAGACAGAAATATAGATCAATGGAACAAAATAGAAAGCCCAGAGATAAACCCACGCACCTATGGACCCCTTATCTTTGACAAAAGAGGCAAGAATATACAATGGAGAAAAGACAATCTCTTTAACAAGTGGTGCTAGAAAAACTGGTCAACCACTTGTAAAAGAATGAAACTAGAACACTTTCTAACACCACACACAAAAATAAACTCAAAATGGATTAAAGATCTAAATGTAAGACCAGAAACTATAAAACTCCTAGAGGATAACACAGGCAAAACACTCTCCGACATAAATTACAGCAGGATCCTCTATGACCCACCTCCCAGAATATTGGAAATAAAAGCAAAAATAAACAAATGGGACCTAATTAAAATTAAAAGCTTCTGCACAACAAAGGAAACTATAAGCAAGGTAAAAAGACAGCCTTCAGAATGGGAGAAAATAATAGCAAATGAAGCAACTGAAAAGCAACTAATCTCAAAAATATACAAGCAACTCCTGCAGCTCAATTCCAGAAAAATAAAAAACCCAATCAAAATATGGGCCAAAGAACTAAACAGACATTTCTCTAAAGACATACAGATAGCTAACAAACACATGAAAAGATGCTCAACATCACTCATTATCAGAGAAATGCAAATCAAAATCACAATGAGGTACCATTTCACGCCAGTCAGAATGGGTGCGATCCAAAAGTCTACAAGCAATAAATGCTGGAGAGGGTGTGGAGAAAAGGGAACCCTCTTAGACTGTTGGTGGGCATGCAAACTAGTAAGCCACTATGGAGAACAGTATATAGATTCCTTAAAACTGTAAATAGAACTGCCTTATGACCCAGCAATCCCACTACTGGGCATACACACCGAGGAAACCAGAATTGAAAGAGACACGTGTACCCCAATGTTCATCGCAGCACTGTTTCTAATAGCCAGGACATGGAAGCAACCTAGATGTCCATCAGCAGATGAATGGATAAGAAAGCTGTAGTACATATACAGAATGGAATATTACTCAGCCATTAAAAAGAATACATTTGAATCAGTTCTAATGAGGTGGATGAAACTGGAGCCTATTGCACACAGTAGTAAGCCAGAAAGAAAAACACTAATACAGTATACTAACACATATATATGGAATTTAGAAAAATGATGACGATAACCCTGTATGCAAGACAGCAAAAGAGACACAGATGTATAGAACAGTCTTTTGGACTCTGTGGGAGAGGGAGAGGGTGGGATGATTTGGGAGAATGGCATTGAAACATGTAAAATATCATACATGAAACGAATCGCCAGTCCAGGTTCGATGCATGATACAGGATGCTTGGTGCCCTGGGATGACCCAGAGAAATGGTATGGGGAGGGAGGTGGGAGGGGGGTTCAGGTGGGAAACACGTGTACACCCGTGGTGGATTCATGTTGATGTATGGGAAAAACCACTACAATATTATAAAGTAATTAGCCTCCAATTAAAATAAATAAATTTATATTAAAAAAGAAAATTACATATTTAAACTGATTTTAATTTAAATTATATATAACAATATTTGGTAAGCCCAGGTTGAGTGTATATGACAAAGTGCAGAGCTGAGATATGTTTGGTTATTTTATCTAGTCTTTGATCCTGCTTATGTTTTTATATAATTAAAACAATTTGTTTTGCTATCATGGAAAATTGGAGAAGAAAATAAAGTAAGCCGGAACATCCAGGAAGGTTTTCAACAAACTGAAATAAGCAAAACACAGAAAACTAGTCAGAACTATAGTACAGTATACAAATGTATGAGCAAAGAAACTTTAAATATTTGCTAATGAGGTGATTATATAATGACCTTATAGTAATATCTGATTAAATTATATGAATTATAATGACTGAGAGTAAATAATCAGATTCTATGTATTACTACTCATTTTTTTCCCCTACAGCATCTTCATTGCAGATTATGAATTAAGTAACAGACAGGCTTGTTAAACCCATTTAAGTCATGTTGTATAAGAATCCCCTATTTTATAAAAGGTTACCTTTACCTTATCACTCACACCTAGTTGTGGCATGTTCCCAGATGTATTTACAGAAGGAATCTTCCCTTTCTCTGCATCAGTTGGCGTTCTGGCAGAGGCACCCTTGACCTCCTCACTGCATGACTCTGTAGGGCTTTTGCTGAAAGACTGTGACCGTTTCACCACAGCGAGGGCAAATGGTGAAGGAGCAGAGCTGGAGTATGGTCGTGGGGCACCAAAAGTTTTCAGAGTTTTCAGATTCAGCATTGCTAACTGACTCTTGGGCAGAGGAACAGGTTTGGAGGCCACGGGAGGAGGGGAAAGGGGGGAGGCCACGGGAGGAGGAGGAAGGGGGCAGGCCACGGGAGGAGGGGGAAGCGGGGCGGCCGCGGGAGGAGGGGGAAGCGGGGCGGCCGCGGGAGGAGGGGGAAGCGGGGCGGCCGCGGGAGGAGGGGGAAGCGGGGCGGCCACGGGAGGAGGGGGAAGGGGGGAGGCCACGGGAGGAGTAGAAGGTGGAGGCGGCGGAGAGGCCACAGGAGAAGGAGAGGTTTCAGTAGGCTTCTGATTGCTGTCATCATCAGTGTTTTGAATGTGTGTCTGTGGAAGAGATTGAATAGTTTCACTTAAGGGAGAAAGAGCTGGCTCTGGAGGAGGTATTGTATCTCTTTCCACCTCTTTCTTTATTAATCCCTTTGGAGCAGGATTAGAGGCAGCTTGAACACTCTTGGCGGCTGCAGATGTCACATAGTGATCTGAAACTCTTTTTTGCATCTGCAAGAAAAAAGCACTTGGTTTGGAGTGGGGATTTGAAACCCGCGATTTAAATTTTGACTCCAAAATATTGTTTATATCTTCCAATTTTGGCGCAAAAGGAGCCGTGCCAGTGTCACTCGTCATTCTGGGAGGCTTCAGAGGATTCGCTGTTCTGCTGCGGGTTAAGCTCTCCTCACTTTGCATCCGCTGCTCTGTTCTCAGGGTAGGCTTTGATTTCAGGTCTGCTTGTGACTCCTTTGGGCTTTCAGAAATGACGAGATCTTCTGTTTGGATTGTCGTTTCTTTTACATTCTCATAAGTGTCCTTTTTCCCTAAAGTATGTATCTCTTGATCATTTTTATACCCTATGGTTTCCGATTCCCAATCTTTGGATATTTCTAGGGATCGGGGAGGCACTATTTTATAAGTAGTCATCCCAATTTTGGGTATGTACTCTCTTGTAATTTCATTTGAAGGTTTTGGCTTGGGAATATAATCTTGTCTGTAAAATGGATAATTCTTTACATAAGAAGCTGTTGAGTTTTTATCAGTTCCATCTACAGGAGGCAAAAGATCGTCATTACCACCTGCACAAGATGGATCTTTTATGGTGAGTTGCTCCTCTGTATGTACAACAAGGGGGCCCTGACTCCTGAATTCTCCTGAGATATCTACAGAATCTTGTGGGCTCAAAGATAAGCATTGAGTTGATTTGTTGTTACTTGAAGTTTGCACACTTTCATCAACTTTGACGTCAGACAAATTATGATCTTGCTGATCCCCATCAAAACTGTCACAGGAAGGGATTGTCTGAATTGCCGCATCTTGCGTTTTTGTCTTTTCTGCACTGGGTTGAATCAGGTTTTGATCTGGTGCTGATGAAACAGAAAGATGATTTTCTTTGTAACATCCAGCAGTATCAGTTTTATATGCCTGATAATTTGATAGTCTGTCAACTTCTATGTCCACGTTGTTATTTTTGGCAACACCTGCTACATTGATTTCTGTTCCCCTCACTCCATTTTTCATATTATTTTCTTTGTTTGTTGGAATGACAATTATTTCATGTTGATCTGCTGAGAGAAAAAATATAAAGTATATGAAAAAAATAGAAAAGTGCAAGTTTTCAGTACCCACCCTACCCTAAAGTGAACAGGTTGGTTTGAATTCTACAGATAAATAGTCAGCTCACCAATTAGACAGTAATTATACAGGTAATGGCATACAGAGAAAGTGGCAAGGACTTTGGGATCATAGAGACCTGAGTCAGGAATCCTGCTTGACTAATTACAATCTGTATGGGCCACATCATGTTACTCCGTTTGAGCCTCAGATGTCAAAAACAAAACTATGTATTATATATCACTTATGTAACAGTAACATGCTTATTAGGATACAGTAACATGCTTATTAGGATACCATATTGCCCAAAACAAGTACTCATAGAATATAGCTATGATTTTAAGTAAAGACCATATTTCAGTCATTGTTAAGAATGACAAAAAGATACTGACAAATTTTAAAAAATGTTTCTGCTCTGTTTTTCTATTTTGATTCTGTCTTTTCTATAATCCCTAGTGTATTTATATTTCATACTTAGCATTTGTTTGGATTGTTTCCCTTTTAATGTTATCAGTTTTACTTACGACAGACCACAAAACCTTACCTTTAAGAGTTGAAATAAAAACAGCCTAAGTTCATTGTCTGACTAATTAGGTGTCCATGCTAAATAATTTTAGAGGATTTTGTTTTCAGTCACAATATGGGTGGTTTCAACTACATTAAAAACAACCATGTGGGTTTTTATTTTTTTGTCTGTGAAAAAAGATAACTTTATTTTTCTCATGTCAGAATCCATGTAGAGAAAACAAACTTCACTCTCCCAATACTATTTTTCCTCTTAATTTTAATTTAGACCTCCTGAAAACAAAAATCATTTGCCAGTGTCTAGGTTAACAAAGCAACAGTTGCCAGCCAACAACATGATGGCAAAGAGCTGGAAGGAGGCATCTGGAAGGAAACAGAGGCTTATGACTGAGCCAAGTGACTCATATATACTGTCCTCTTCTAGTCAAGTACCAGGAAGAATCATTTCTTCTGAATAAGCAGCTAGCCCTCTTCTTCAAAATCCTTGGTGGCCTCTCCTTTCAGATATGACAGTTTGCACAGCACAAGTGAAATGTGGGCCTTGGAAATCAAATTGTGAAAGAATGTCAAGTATTTCTCTATAGTTTTATAATCACTCACTTTCACCTATAAGATAAAGTTCATTGTCTAAACTATAAAATGGATCCTCTGTGGAAAATGAAACGAAAAAAAGGAGCCTAAATGTATTTCCTTTTCTCTTGCTTATTTCTCATTTTCCACTGAATATAGATATATCCCAGTTACATAATGGAAACACTTTCTAAAAGAAGGTAAATCATTATAAAAATATATTTTAAAAATGAAATTCCCTATAATAAATCCTAATTTATTGGTTTTAGAACTTCTTCACATTTTCTGTGGGTTATAATTACCATTATCTACTGAATTTCTCACCAAAATTTCAAAAATTTCAGTGTTTGTCAGGCCTAGAATCACTACTGAATTCATTAGCTTGTCTACCCTGCTACATATCTGCTGATAATGCACACAAAATGTCAATGAATAGACAGGCTATTTTTCAGAAATGGCCAGTAGAGGGAGAAGGTATATTTTGTACTATACTATACTTTCCCCTACTCAAAACTGACATGAACATCAACCACCTGATGAAAGGATGGTTTAGATAAGTGCACAGTTTAGGTTTAAAGAAAAAAGGAGAAAAGCAGAATAAAATTAGTTCTAAGGATAACAAATTATTTTAAAAACCACCCAGAGTTGACAGTGGTCATTGTAAATCAAGTGCAAATCAAAATAAGTCTATTACAGAAATGTGCTTGGGACCCTAATACTAATATGATACCCAGATCTTTGCAAAAATGATTTAATTTTACTCTGATTTTAAACAGTAAGCAGCTTTTAAATCATATCTTCTCAACAGAAATGCTATTGCCATCATAATATATGTTGTTAAAAAGCTACGTCAAGAAGAAAAAATGGGGAAATTATATACAAGTATATAAGTTGTATACTTATATCTCAGGAGGTTATTGACCATAAGGAAAATGAATCAAAGACATTCATATTCAAATTAACCAACACATACCACATATATAAAATGTCATATCTATATACATCTGTCTATCTTTTTTGTGACATTGGGATAATCCAATACATATTAAATTTATATACGTATCTATATATCTCCAGAGAAGGCAATGGCAACCCACTCCAGTACTCTTGCCTGGGAAATCCCATGGACAGAGGAGCCTGGTAGGCTACAGCCCATGGGGTCGTGAAGAGTCAGACACAAGTGAGTGACTTCACTTTCACTTTTCACTTTCATGCACTGGAGAAGGAAATGGCAACCCACTCCAGTATTCTTGCCTGAAGAATCCCAGGGATGGGAGCCTCGTGGGCTGCTGTCTGTGGGGTCGCACAGAGTTGGACACAACTGACGTGACTTAGCAGCAGCAGCCTATATATCATGTTTTCTATGGACCTTAACCTAGTTTTATGTACTAACATAATAGATTGGACTTGAGAATAAGCCATTTCCTTCATATCCCCTTAAAATACCATTGTGTATTCACTGCAATTCTGATTTGTATAGTACCTTTTTTTCTGAAATTCAATCCTAACTATATATTTTAACTGTTATCTCAGTATTCTGCTAGGTTCCATAAGGAATTGAAACAAAGTCTCAGATATAATTTCTCTGATGGAAGACTGTCCAATCTAGTCAAGTAGTCAAGACAGAACTACATGGCGTCCAGCAGTCAAGCAACAGAATAAGTGAAGTGGCAGGATTTGGATAATAGTTGAATGGGTGAAGATTACTTTCCAGACAAAGATAATAATAAAATAACCCATACGCCTAATGATAGAACTGAGTGAAACATATATGCCATGAGAAAGAATAAACTATCTTGATTTGGAGGTATGGGGGGAAGAGTGGGAAATCCTGGTGAAGTTTATTACATGATTAGATGGCTTGAGCCTGCAAAATCAGGCAGACAAGTTTTACCCAAGGTATATCAACTTGGCTATGAAATAAAACAGGCTTGAGCTAGGCAGTCAGTAGAAGGAAAAACGCGAAGCAGATCATAAGTATGCACAGAGTATACATCGGTAAGATTCAGAGCTAAGTTAGATAACCTCTAAGATTTAACAACAACAACATCATAAGACATGGTAGTGAGAAGCAAATTCTGGCATCAACACATATTGAACACATACTGCCTGAGTTCAGATCTGAGGTCTACCATTTACTGTGGGACCTCAGGTGAGTTATGTAATATCTTTGTGGATCAATCATCTGTAAAATGGGACTAAAGCAACAATCCCCATTAATGAGTTAATATACAAGATTAAATGAGCTAATATAAAGTGTTTAAGAAAGGTCATTGGCATATAGTATGTGCTATGAACGTGTTAGTTATTAGTGCTTACAGAACTCACCTTTCTCTTGGTTTGGGTCCAGTGACTTAAAGTTTCTTACACTGTCAGCTACCGTCTCTTTGTCGCTTGAATTATATACCACAATGTGTGGCCTTCTGTAAAAATGATATTATATATTATATATGATACTATTCAAACACACACTCACACAACAATAAAACAGGCAACATTTTCCAAAGACAGATAGACTGGAACAATCATCTTTTTCTGCCAAATACTGGAAATTTAATAGCAAAGAAAAAATAAAGCTAAGAGGAAATGGTGCTATGAAACATTAGCTTTCATATGTGGCCCTGTAACAAAGCAAGATATTAGAAGCTTGGTAAAATGGACAGTTTCCCCAAGAAAGTATCTTTTTCTTATTATCAATTATTATTTTTGAAAGAAAAAGGAGCTAAATGAAATTTACTTTCATAGACATTTCCCTTACATCTGGCAAGGTCACCTTGTGGCAAGTCAGAATGTGAATTAACTTTACTGGGTTTTTTTAATGATAGAGAAGTTTAATTTGGAGACAATCTCATGCAAATTATAGTAAAACTTTGATAAAATGGTTTATTTTACATTCTTGATTTCATCTTTATTCATAGTGTGGTATTTCTAACAGAATGTAAGTGTACTTTATTATGAATTTCTGTTTCTACAACCAAAGGGAAAGTGCATTCTCTGCTTCACAAAATTGACTGTAAAAATGATTAGTGGCTTAACATCATATTCTAATATGCAGAATTGTTTTATAAACCAGTCAGTAAAAGTTCTTTAGGAGTATTTGGTGCAAATTGAGATTAAATATTTTATTTAGGTCAAATGGGTAACAGGCAAAACAAACACAACACAAACAAAAATGCTAATATTTATACAAAATAACTACATGTTGTGATTTATCTGCCACAGGGACCCCAAAACCATTGGATTTGATTTTATTTAAAACCAACCACATATAAATAGATACTCTATGAATAAAATTTTTTTAATGATGGTAAAAGGGATAAAGTATAAACTAAAGAAATGACTTCACTTGTGTTTAAAATATCATTTCTTCAGTTAAACAAAGCACCGCCACCACTTCTGGCATATAGACCACTTACTGTTCATCTGTGTTTCTAGTTCCTTGCTTTGCTTCTTCGGAGTTTTGTGAGGACGCTCCAGCAGCACTGCCAGGGGCTGAGTCAGGCTCATTTTTCAGTGTATTTATTATATCAGTAGATACAGTAGGAATGTCTTGTGACTTCAGAAAAGTATTTTCAGCCTCATCTTTAGGCATTTCACTCAGTTCTTCCTTTTCATCTATCTCTTCAAGGCTATAATCAGAGCTTATTCCAGCTACAAAGAAATGAAGATATAATCCTAGATATTAATTTGTCTCATTTATCCAATGTATTTCTGGCAAGGAAGGAATTTTTTAAATAATAATTAGCTGGACTCTTTTAAATTCTGATTCAAAGCTAATAGTAAAATACTTGTCTAATGGTGAATAATTATGTTAATGTATAATCAGATTATCTCAAACATGCATTTCTAAAAATAATATGCTATCGCTCTAGGTTTTCTTTGTGGTAGAAAAAATGGTTATTTAAGCTTATAAACTTCAAGTTATATATTTCATTTAAGAATGTGTCTTTCAATTTAAATGACTTTTACCTAGACCAATAGCATTAAATGTAAACAAAAAGAACACAAATTTTTAGGTAGTCTACAAGTGTAATTGTGGCCCAGACGGTAAAGCGTCTGCCTACAATGAGGGAGACCCGGGTTCAATCCCTGGGTCGGGAAGTTCCCCTGGATAAGGAAATGGCAACCCACTCCAGTACTCTTGCCTGGAAAATCCCATGGATGGAGGAGCCTGGTAGGCTACAGTCCATGGGGTCGCAAAGAGTTAGACACGACTGAGCGACTTCACTTCACTTCACAAGTGTAATTACAAAGTTTGACTCAGTAGTTATCAGTACTATGATTGAGAACTGTCTGAGCATCCTTTAAAAATACTGATGCTCACCTCTACTGTACATCTGTTAAATTGGAATCTCTGCAAGACAGGACCAAGAATTTTTAAGATTCTTTGGGTGATTCTAGTGTGTAACCAAAGTTAAAAGCCACTTACTTAGATGCTTAATATAATTTTTAAGATAATAATAGAATAAGCATTATGCTATAAAAATTAATTTTAGTTCCTATTGAGTTTGATTCTCAGAGGCAACTTCCATTAAGTCTTCCTTTCTCTATATTAACAAAGTATAATGAGCATATACCTTTTAAGCAGATACACATACATTTGCTTCTCTTTTTCTTGTTGGTTTATTTAATCTAAATGGAAGCATCCTGTATCTGATGTTTTCAACTTTTCTTTCTCCACTCAACTGTATCTTAAAGGTTGTCCCATATCGATACGTGTGTGTGTGTGTGATTCTTTTCAATAGCTGTGGTTAATATTTTGTTGAATAAAATGGTTTTATTATTATTTCTTAGTTCTAACAACAAATAGCCAACAGGGTAAAAGACAAGGAGCCATCCTAAGTGGTTAGTGTCCACACTAGTTCTGAAAGTATATTTAAACCAACAAATGAGTTTTTGGATCTCTGCTTATTTGAATATAATTCAGTACCTCCACCTACACAATAGCAGCTGAACAAAGTTTAATTTTACCCCAATTGAGGGAGGGAAAAAAAAGTAGTATAGCATTGAATTGTAGTGATCTGCACATCTACAAAATTTAACAAAAAGTTTAATATATTTGAAGAATATTTAAAATACTTAAAATGTATTTATCTTTAACATATAGACAGAGTAGTATGCCATTTGTGATTTTTAATAAATGTGGGGAATTTTAATTTTTGTTATAAAATTGAAAAGTAGATTACTAAGAACAAATAATTTGACTTTAAGTAAACTTATATAAATATGTGCACATACTTATACATACAAGTTTTTATCGTGACATGAAATATTTTGATGCCAATGTACAATATTATGCCTTTAAAGTAACTATATAGATATGACATCTATATAGTAGGAACGTATTTACATAATTTAAAAAATGTATCCAGGAAAACTTAATGGCCATTATGGTTTAGATGCAAGTGTGTTTCATAGATGGCTCCTTGATATATGTTAAGCTCTTTTGAAATTAACTGAGGTAACATTTAGCAAATTATTGATCTCTCTCCCTATTTCTCTCTTCACAATCACAAGTATTTTATACAGATACACAATTTTAAGCATGAGGTCCTCACTGAGAAAATGGTCCTAAAGTATGAAGAATGAGTCACATGTTTCAAAAGTCTTTTCAAATTATTTTTCTGGGGTTTTATGAAGTGAAGTCGCTCAGTCGTGTCCAACTCTTTGCTACCCCATGGACTGTAGCCTACCAGGCTCCTCAGTCCATGGGATTTTCCAGGCAAGAGTACTGGAGTGGGGTGCCATTTCCTTCTACAGGGGATCTTCCCGATCCAGGGATCGAACCCAGCTCTCCTGCATTGTAGGCAGACACTTTGCCATCTGAGCTACTTATACTTAGTAGTTATAAGCATTATATGTGTGCATGCTCAGTTGTGTTTGACTTTTTGTGAGCCCATGAACTGTAGCCCACCAGGCTCCTCTCTCCATAGAATTCACCAGGCAAGAATACTGGAGTGAGTTGCCATTTGCTACTCCAGGGGATCTTCCCAACCCAGGGACTGAACCCTGCATCTCCTACACTGGCAGGCAGATTCACCATTGTGCTACTGGGAAGCCCAAGCATTATGTAGGCTTTCTTAAATAAATGCATTCCTGTCATTAAAAGTCTTAGAAAAGGCTGTGATTTTTTTAAAAAAAATTCTAATCAAGAGCACTTTCACACTTTGTTATTTGATTAGTACAGATTTTCCCAAGCTTTAAAAAATATTAAATCAAGTTTGTTTATTGATACTATGGTCAAATAACCAAATTTTAAAACTACAACAACAACAACGACTATAACAAAATGAGGTGGGGACTGTGAACAGTGAATACTTTTCACAGATGTTATATCACAACTATTACATTTCAGCTTCATACATTCTAAGGGAAGACAATTCACTTTCAAAGAACAGAATATCCAAACCTTTAGTGTAGTTTGAAGATACAACAACTCCCAAAGTGTGTTAAAAAAAAAATTACAAAAATATCATTTGAAAGTATAATTATTGAAATTTCTTTTACATTTACTTAGCTTTCTATAATTTGAATCTATTTATCATAATTTTTTCAATCCTTCTAAAGGTTACAAAATTGAAACAAAAATAAAATTCAAAATATTTAAAATTCACAAAATTCAATTGTGTAAAAGAAATTCAAATAAACTTAGTTTGTAGCATCTTATGTCATTAAAACTTAAAATTTCACTAAGCCTTTTGGGACATCGTGTATATTTTTCCTGGAAATAGTCAAAAGGGCAAAATTGTTTGACAACCACTATCCTTTGCTAAAACAGAATTGTATTAGATTAAACCTATTCTTGTGAACTTTAAAAAAAATTCATTTATTCAGAAAAATGCTCACTGTATCAGACACTTGTGGTTGTTACATGAGTTGTTTTCGCTTTCATTTTTAGAGACTGAGGGAAGGCCAGGTAACTTACAGGGCAGAGATGTGGCAGCAGCCTCAGGCGTTCCAGGGCACCCCAAGACAGGGGCTTCGGCGGGCAGCTGGGACACAGCACACTGTTCGTTCCCAGGGCCGAGGGAGGCTTCTGCCAAAGAAGTAAAAGCTGTGGTGATGGCACTTAGAAAACAGAATTAAGCAAGCAGAGACCGAGAAGTGTTTTGGAAGAAATTATATTTGTGACCTCACAATTAGCCATGCATTAAATAAGAGAGAGATGAGGGGGCAGGGGGGAAGGACCAGAAGAGGAAAGAGCTATGGAGCAGAGTTCAAAGAGCAGCCACTTGTCCTCTCATTTCATTTATATAGTTTGATATTATTTAATAAATTTCCATGTGAAACAGAATGGTGTTATTGATATTAGTCTGGGTAAGACTTGAGAAAAATCATTACTAGTTACCTAATGATAGTATTTTTAATCACAGAAGAAAGAATTCTATGTCAAAGTATTAAATTCCTAAGGATCACCTAAGGATTAATGATTCAGGAACACTTGGGTGCTCCTGAGTTTTTCTGTATTTGTGAACATCAATTATAAAAATTAAGTAGTTATATTAAGCAATTTTTATACCTATCAAATTATCTCCATGTTAAAGTACTGACATAGTAATATTCTATTTTTATCATATTCACTTATATCTAACTAAGTCTAAGGAAGAAGAAATTTTATCATACCTGTAATAGCTACTAAATAGCTGTTATTTAAAATATTAGGAAACAGTATTAGGTTGAATTTTTTTTTTACTGGAATTTTACTCATTTAGAGAAAATTCAAAATAAAACCATATAACAATAAATAGTTCACAGTAAATTTTTATCATTAGATTAGGACACTATGAATTCACACCGATGACAGCTGAATAAAGAATGATACTTTATACCTTCATATAAGTTTTCTTCTGGAAACCCCAAGGTGCATTCCTAACTAAGATGTGTTGTTCCTCTGGGGGAGAAGATTAATAAATGGCAACCTGGCATTGCATAAGGAAAAGCAGGAGACCTATAGGAAAAGTACTCAGGGTACCATCACAGAATTAAAATTCTGATTGCTGTATTTCATGCTCTGAGCTCAGGAGGGGAATATTTTTCATTTCATACTGTATAATGTGGGTGTTAGCCACTCAGTCATATCCAACTCTTTCTGACCCCATGGACTATAGCCACCAGGCTCCTCTGTCCATGGAATTTTCCAGGCAAGAATACTGGAATGAGTTGCCATTTCCTTCTCTGATCTTCCCAACCAGAGATTGAACCCACATCTCGCGCACTGCGGGCAGACTCTACCAACTGAGCTACCGGGGAAGCCCCTCCCTGGTGGGAAATGGAGTCAAAGTATCTGTAACTCCTTCATGTACAGAGCATTACAAGTAGCTTCTAACTTCATTCCCCAGCTCTACTGGAAGTTCTTTCTCAGTGGTTACAAGATGAGGAACAGAGGTGTCATACCTGGGCTGGACAGGCCCTCAGAAGAGCTCACTTCTACGCCACTGTCGGTAGGAACTGCAGGTACTGACTGCATGGCTAGAGGACAGAAGAGACATAACTTATAAGCAGGCAGGTCACATTCACCAATGAAACAATTCCTTACTAGCTTAACTTAGTGGCATTTATATAATTCCAGAAAGAGATAGCCCTAACTTCATTAGAAACTATTTTACTTGTCTAGCTCTGATACAGCCAAATCTGGTTAGATTCCCAATCCTACATGTAGTCAGTCCTGGAAAGAGAGTATCTTAATAGACTCATAAATTATAATATGCTCATTTTAGGGTCATGGAGCTGTACAGTTTTACACTTTGTTAGGTTGCAGATTTTTCAAAGGTGGTGAGAATAATCAGGGGCTATCTAAGTATTACTAATAAAATCAATTAATTAAAAGTTAAGTACTATTATTATTTAATAAAAATACATGATTTATAACATATCTCTGTTGTGTAAAGAAAACACAGCACAAATGTAATGTTAATGGGAAAATTAACATTACCAGTCACATGACTGTTCTCATCGCTTTGCAGCAGGACTGTTTTCGAGGGCGGGGAAGGTGCTTTTCGCTTTGTCCTTTTCAAAGATGAATTCCCAGCAGATATGCTGCTGAGCTGCAGAGAACCCGTCCTCACCCTGCCTGCTCCATAGGAACTCTATAGAAAACAAAACAACCAAATGGAATCTCCATTCAAAAATGAACAGCAGGCTTTAGGAAGACACTGACCTTTCCATTCCAACACATCACATGCCAACATGGAGCTTAACAGTCAGAAAGCATTTACAGAGTATCTGCCATGTGCCAGAAATGGATATGTAAAGAAAAATAAAACATGGTCCTTCTCAAGAAAGTCAGGCTAGAATGGGAGGCAGGCATATAAACAACTAATTAAAATGTACATGACTCATAAAAACTAGCTTCCAAAGAAAAATCTAGAGGAAACTACTGGAGTAAAGTCAGAAGTGAAAAAGGGAAGAATATTTGTACATTGAGACTGGCTTGATCTTTCTCTTTTTAGCACAATACATCAATGACAAACATTTCAAAAATCTATATGTTTACCAAAAGCAAGGTCATCTGAGGTCCTTGACTCTATACACAGCTGACGCTCACACTCACAGCATGTGACTGTCAGCAGGCTGGCCAGTGCCTCCTGGCCCACTGCCATGTCATCTTGCTCTTGCCCTTTACAACAAACCTGCTTAAAAGAGTTATTCATAATTTTTTTCTCCCATTTCTCATCTGCCACTTGAACCCCTCCAATCAGACTTCTCTCAATCTTTGATCCATTAAAACTATTCCTGTCTGTGAGATAATAGAAATACATAAAGGTCTCTGTCCCTGTTGCTGGCACAGAACTCCTAAAACCCTTGAACTTTCCTAAGTGACAAGAACACTAGAATCATCTCTTGTTCTAATATTGGTCTTGGACCCTGGTTCCTGACACAGAGCTCCTGAAACCTTGTAGTTTCCTGGGTGATAGGAGTATCTTTTGTTATAATAAGGCAATTCTGGAGGCCTACTGAATGAGGGCTTGTCATGGGAAAGTCACAATTAGAAGTCTGAAATTTTCAGCCCTGCCCTCACTGTCTTGAGAAAGGAGAAGGGCTAAAAATGGAATTAATGACTGATCATGCCTGTGTGCTGAGGCTGCCATGAAATCACAAAAGTATGGAGTTCAGAGGGCTTCCGGGTTGATACACATGGAGCTGCTGGGAGGGTGCAATACCTGGACAGGTCATTGCAAGCTCCATACCTCTTCCCACATACCTTGTCCTATATGTCTCTTCCATCTACATGTTCACCTATATCCTCTACCATATCCCTTAAAAAACAGGTAAATATAGGCAAGTGTTTCCCTGAATTCTGTGAGCTGTTCTAGCAGATTAATTAAACCTGAGAAGGGGTCGAAGGAAACTCTGGTTTATAGCAAGTCGGTCAGAAGTATAGGTAACAACTTGGACTTGGGAATGGTATCTGAAGTTCAAGAAGAGGGTCACTGGAACCTATAATCAACAGCTGGTTGGTCAGGGCTTGTGACTGGTGTCGGAAGTGTATATGGGAAGGGAGGGCAGTCTTGTGGGATGGAGCCCTTATCCTATGGAATCATGCTGTCTCTGGGTAGGTGGGTCAGAATTGAGTTGAATGCTGGTGTCTAAAAATTGCTTGGTGGTGTGGGAGAAAACCTCCACACGTCTGGTGACCAGAAGTGAAATGTTTTGTGTGAGTAGCAAAGAAGACTCAGGGAAGAAACACATAGTAGGAAAGAACTGGGTTTTCCCTACATTGGTAGAAAACTGTTTTTACTTTATACTATGCAAGTCATCAATGACCTCCTCCCTGACTAAATCAGAGGTTACTTCTTCATTTCAGTTCAGTCGCTCAGTCATGTCCGACTCGTTGCGAACCCATGAATCACAGCATGCCAGGCCCCCCTGTCCATCACCAACTCCCGGAGTTCACCCAAATTCATGTCTATCGAGTCAGTGCTGCCATTCAGCCATCTCCTCTATCGTCCCCTTCTCCTCCTGCCTGCAGTCCCTCCCAGCATCAGGGTCTTTTCCAATGAGGCAACTCTTCCTATGAGCTCACTTACTGGACATATTAGCAGCATTACATAGCTGACCATCCTCTAAAGTCTCCTTTTTCTTATATCCAGGATACTATATCCTTATTCTGCATACATCTGAACTTTCTATTTCTGTGTGGGTCCCTTTCATCTAGTCCTTGGACATATTCTCTTTAATATCTATGCTCACTCTTAGTAATCTCCACTATCTCTAGGTTTTCTGTATTATTTATATTATTTACAGGTCTTGGACCTTGTATATACATTTTCCGTATTTATTTATATAAATATTTATATTATTTATTTTCTGTATTATTTATATGTTGGTGATTCCAAACTATGTCTCCATTCCTGGACCTCTGTCTGATCTTCACTTAGTGTCAAAGCCCATTTCAAACTCAGCATGTCTAAAAACTAAGATCCTGATAATCCCTCCTTTCATCTCCCCCATTAAAAATAATCCTGTTCTCACAGTCTTCCCTGTTTTAATAAAAAGCAAGTCATTCTTCCATTGGTTTAGGCCAGAACTTGTGGAGTCATGCTCCCTTATCCCCTCTCACACTGCACATCAAGTCCATCCTGTTGGCTCAGCCAGTTTGACTGCTACCACAGAGTCTGAGTCACCACCAAGAACCTTCTACCTGGATTGCTTCTTCCACACTGCTTCCCTATAGTCCTTCTGCAACATAGCAGCAAAGGCACCTGTTAAGACAAAAATCAAGGGGCTTCCCTGGAGGCTCAATGGCAAAGAATCTGCCTGGCCAAATCAGGAGACACCAGTTCAATCCCTGATCTGGGAACATCTCACATGCCAGGTAACAGCTAAGCCTGTGTGCCACAACTACTGAAGCAGCGCTCTAGAGCCCATGAGCTGCAACTCCTGAACCCGTGTGCCACACGCCTAGAGCCCCTGCTCTGAAATAAGAGAAACCACTGCAATGAGAAGCCCACACTCAGCCCAACTGGAAAGGCCCATATGCAGCAACTGAAGACCCAGCAAAGCCATAAATAAATCTTAAAAAAAAAAATCAGGTGAAAGCACTTTGTTCAAAATCCCCTAATAATTTCCCAAGTGATACAGAAAAGCCAAAGTCCTTGTAATGACTTCTAAGGTTATCAATGACCCAGCACCTAGATCTTTCTGACCTCCTCCTCCAAGTGTGGAGCGGAGTGAGCCACACTGGCCTTCACACTGCTCCTCGAATGTGCCAGAAGGAGTGTTCCCACCTCAGGATGGTTGCCCTTCTTATCCTTTCATATTCTTTAGGTCATTTCTCAAGTATCACTTCTCAGTGAGCTCCTCCTTGACTCCCTCCCCCCACCTACCCACACACACACACATTCTCTCTCTCTCTCCCTATCTTGATTTATGTGCTTGTGTGCTTGTGCTAAGTCGATTCAGTCATGTCTGACTCTTTGCAACCCTATGGACCATAGCCTGCCAGGCTCCTCTGTCCATGGGATTCTCCAGGCAAGAAAACTGTGGTGGGTTGCCATTTCCTACTCCAGGGGGTCTTCCCAACTCAGGGATTGAACCCACATCTCTTGCGTATTCTGCATTGGCAGGTGGGTTCTTTACCACTAGTGCCACCTGGGATATTTACTCTCAGTGTTTAATCTTTCTCTAACAGACTACAGGATTGGCCTGTTTACCTCGTTTATTGTTGCTTCCTCCAGGTTTGACTCTTAGATTAAGGATGTTTTTTCCTGTTTTGCTCACCGCTGTATCTCCAGAACAATGTCTGGTTCATAGAAGTTTCTCGATAAATATTTGAATGAATGAGAGAAATGAACCAAAAATTGCCTTCTTCATTTGTAAATAAAGCCTCATGATAAACTTGGAGAGTATGTAAAGCTTAGGCCATTCCAATCTTATGAGAGAAGGTAAGTACAGCTAAGGAAAGCAGTCTATTTCATAAGATGTTTATTAGTCAGTATGTTTTGCTACACACCACAAAAAGTTCAGCAAATTTACTCTTTTGAAATATTGTCATATTTCTGTCAGGGAAGGAAGAAAGCCTACCCTCCCAGAGAAAATTTTGAGTCAGCTGTTGTCACTGCTTGCTCTGTTAGGTACCAAAGTGGAAGGCAGATCTCTCACAGGGACAGAAGCAGAGTCCACAGTGGCAGGTACTTGGCGGAACACACCTCTCACTAAGGTTAAGTCATCTTAACAAGGGGTCAGACAGGGCGGCACCAGGCTGACCTTATCAGTAACTGAAACATTAGACTTCTGTACCAGTTGATAAATAGCTGCAACCATCAATCTCTCCTCTCATTACTCTGGTCCCTTCTACAGAACACTTCAGACGTCTCCAGAATCCAGCATGAAATGAGTTAAAACCTGCCACCCAAACCCAGATTTTGATTCTGAGTCACTAAAGCCAATTCTGATTAAATCAGAGGGTTATCCACACACTCCCCCCCCCCCCCCCCCGCCACCACCACCGACACACCTCAACTGGATGGGCATATGGGTGGCTCCTCACCCATAAGCTGCTTGGACCTTTAAATAATTAGGAGAAAGGCCCTTGATGATAAGAGATGAGAAAGGAACATAGTGATGAATCAGCAGTATTTAAATATCATTTTGAGTAGAACATAAAGTTTAAATAAAAACCTTACGATGGTGTGTCTGTGTTTGGAAATGTTCACTTGCCATCTTATAAAAGTAACAAATTTAGGGATGGTTAGGAAGAAGGCCAAAAATTCTCCTAAAACAATGCGGCACTTCACTTTTTGAAACATTGATCTAAAATATCAAAAGCAGTAAAAATGTCATTTTATTTCTTGATGAGATTACTTCTGTAAAGCCCTATTCAAGTATGCCTCATTCCT
Organism: Capricornis sumatraensis; assembly: GCF_032405125.1. Taxonomy (NCBI): domain Eukaryota; kingdom Metazoa; phylum Chordata; class Mammalia; order Artiodactyla; family Bovidae; genus Capricornis; species Capricornis sumatraensis. The sequence continues at coordinate 76,000,737 of NC_091071.1, read as the reverse complement.
ATCACAGACCTAGTTTATCAGTAGAAACACAGTAGGTGATCAGGAAGTAATTGGTGAATGCATGAAGCCATGGCTGCGTCTGGTCCTCCTAATTCTATGCTGACACCATGTTTCCCATCTCTGGACTGATTGCTTTCATGTCATCCGAAAACAACTTGTGTTCCCCTTCAGGTCAAGTTCCCAGCCACAGTCATTTATTGGTCTTTTCTATGACCTGACAAAAGCAGTCACAACATGAATTTCTCAGACAACTATATCTGTTTAAGAGTTAGAGCTCTTAAAATTTGATTATAATATAATAAAGCAGATAGCACAGAAATTTTAAAAAGGGAGCAATGTATATACAGAGATTCACAAATTTATATGGACATAATAACTCAAAGACAGAGTAAAAATAAACTCATGTATTTCATTTATCATCCTAGAGGTCTTAAAATAAGCTAACTTTTTTTTGTACAGGATATTTATATTTCTATGGATAAATAATTTAAAATTTGTCAAAATATACATATTTCAGCATCACAAATGTTAAACTATTTTTAATAGCGTTTGTGAAGACAGTTGAGGGAATGCATGTTAGAAGGGCAAAGCCATGAATGTCTTGTGGGGAGCACATGTTTTATAACCCTATTCTGTAAGATTTACCCCTTTCCTCTATTGTACGGATGTGTAATGAAAGCAAATGGACTTGTGTTTCGAGACTAGCACATGGGTCATACAGACTTAAGAACAAGGACCTTTGAAGAGAACATAATCATCACTGCGTGTGACCAGGTCAACTTATGTTAACTATATCACTAGTTCCATGCTATAATTAATGATAAGAGCTTACTAAATTGATGTTAAAAATGCAAACTTAACAAATGCTGTAAGATGGGCCAGGCAGGATGTTTTAAGGACTAAGAATGATGAGTTTAAAAAATAAGCCTCACTTAGTGACGGGAATATTTCTTTTGTTCTGAGATATGAATGATACTAGCATTCAAAGAATAGCTTAATATACATTTTTTGTTGTCCTATAAGAGAGAGCCACAAGAGTTTTTAAATTTGTGTGTGTGTGTGTTTAGAGGCTATTAGAAAAGAATTTTGATCGGCTAAGCTGCAGCCAAGAGAAAATCAAACTTGGACTTATTCCATGTTAATTAAAATATCACTATTAAGATTAAAATGAAGGAACCCCTGGATCCTAGAGGAAAACATTTCTCTTGGGTAAAAACCTACAGAAAAAGAAAGGGCATTTAAGGTAGAAGATCTAGGTATTTCTAAATAGACTGTAGCCAAGAAAACTGGCATGTACCTTGGGATACTTGTAGAATAACAGATCCAGTACACAAGCTTTCTAAAAAGTAGACAGACTAAACTAATGCAGTTATTTAAGTAAACACATCAAGAGTTCCTATATAAAATATTAAAGAAATAAAAAAGGGTGAGGAAGGGCATTGTGTATTCTTAAGCCCCATTTTGTTCTGTGCACTTCAGGAATATGCTCCTTAATCGACTCCCAGTAGTTCTACTGTTTCTTTCATCAGGGTTGAGCTACCCAGGATGTTGAGTGTGAATCTGTTTAACTGGAGAGAAGTTTACAGAGGGTTTGCAAGCTGGAAGAGAGGCAATGTAATGGTTACCAAACACAGGAGCTTTGGAGTCAATGCCAGGGCTTGCCCCAGGAGAGCATAGCATTTACTGTCCCTGCAACCTTCTGCCTCCTCCTCCACAAAGTGGGAAAAGTAACAGTACCTGCTTCCCTGGGGCTGGATGCTCATGTGACATGACCTGTGTCAGGCACTGAGTGCTAGTACCGTGCTAGTACTGCTCCACAAATAGTAGCTCATGTTACGACACGTAATTTGTCTATTTTCAAGTATGTGAAAGTGTAAATAAGCAAATGACAATTATAATTAGGGGTTAGAGTAAAAAGTATAGGTAAAAGGAGGTCTTTAAGAATGGTGCTTTCCTTAGTGCTGGGGGTGGTGGGAGTCCTACTAGAGTCAGTCTCAGTTATAATCAACCTCAAACAGCTGCAGGAACTTGTGCTTAGCCCACTGCACAAACCAGTTCCACTGTGTGTAGAACGCCACCTTAAGTCACTTCCGGCAGCTTCATCATACCTTCTGCTGCTGCTAAGTCGTTTCAGTTGTGTCCGACTCTGTGCGACCCCACAGATGGCAGCCCACCAGCTCCCCCGTCCCTGGGATTCTCCAGGCAAGAACACTGGAGTGGGTTGCCATTTCCTTCTCCAGTGCATGAAAGTGAGAAGTGAAAGGGAAGTTGCTTAGTTGTGTCCGACCCTTAACGACTCCATGGACTGCAGCCCACCAGGCTCCTCCATCCCATGGATTTTCCAGGCAAGAGTACTGGAGTGGGGTGCCATTGCCTTCTCCGCATCATACTTTCATCATACGTTAAAGGAGTTTAATAAAAGCTAAATGTTTAATACTAGTTTGTTAAATCTTAGTGAGGGGGTATATTAAAGTATACAAATCTGCAATATTTCATACATTTAGTGCAAACATTTAACATAAAAGAACTGCTTAGAACTGTCTTTAGTTTTTACCAGCTAGCCAAGGTACATTTCCTTTGTTCAAATTATGATGGAAATTTTTAAAAGGAGTTGCTGCTGCTGTTAAGTCGCTTCAGTCGTGTCCGACTCTATGTGACCCCATAGACGGCAGCCCACCAGGCTCCCCCATCCCTGGGATTCTCCAGGCAAGAACACTGGAGTGGGTTGCCATTTCCTTCTCCAGTGCATGAAAGTGAAAAATGAAAGTGAAGTTGCTCAGTTATATCTGACTTTTCGTGACCCCATGGACTGTAGCCCACCAGGCTCCCCCGTCCATGAGATTTTCCAGGCAAGAGTACTGGAGTGGGTTGCCATTTCCTTCTCCAAAAGGAGTTGAGATCATATTAAAGTCCAGAGGATTTACAAAACAAGAAAACAGAGAGGTTTCTTCTTACTATGGGAAAAATGCTTTGGTTAATGGTTAATGATTAGAAATCTCCAATTATTTATTTTAGTTAGACTCACTAAGTCTGCCTGCCTTCAGCAAAAACTACACCTCTAACAGTAACATACATCACTGAATTAATTCACTAATGAAAGTGACAAGGTCAAGCTGAAAACCATGCCAGATAGTTAATCCCTCATAATTCACATCCAGATCAGAATTCACTGGTTTAAAATAAAAGTAAATTTAGCTGAAGAAAACAGGGTTGAATGGCATTCAATAGATTTACTTAGTACTAGAACTATAGTAGTTATTAAATTACTTATTAATCACAGTTGAATTACCTGATGTGGATCATTGAAATCAATATATCCTGGTTAAAAGAGAAGAATACAATTAGGAAAATAAAAAGACTAAATCAAAGGATGGAAATACAGTGATTCAACTTCAATGACATTGTTAAGTGTTTCTAGTAGAAGCTTTTGGATTTTAGTTTGTTTATAATACGATTTTCCATGTAAGGTGGGGTTGGGTTAGAGAGAACTTAAGCAATCTCTTAAAACTGTCTTAAAACTTATATAATTTTCTTTTCTTCTTTAGGCACAGATTCCCATTATCCTTCTCCAATTTGGACACTCTCAATAAATGCTGTAAAATATTATAATACCTTATAATTGACATTAGGTTTTCTTCATTTACTATGGATTGATCATTTCTCTCCTAATGACTAAATTTCCATTTAACTGAAGGTCATGCTTTAACTTTTTTTTTAAGCCAGAACCACTTTCAGGACCTTAGTTTGCTGACCAACAACTGAACCCTGCAGTGAAAACATGGAGTCCTAACCCCTGGACCGCCAGGGAATTCCTAACTCTTAACTCTTGATAGAATTCTAAAATACTTTGACAACTTAAACAACAAATCAATTTTCTTAAACTTTAAACATAACTATTATACCAGAGTGAATGTAATATAGAAGTGTAAGATGTTCTGTTGAATTTCAAAATAGGCAAAGCTCTGAAGGTAGGTTTTTATTACAAAGAAATTGGTTTTATTATTGATTTGGTCATAAAGTTAGCACAGTCTCCCATGAGATTCAAACAGTGCATATGTTGACAAGGAAAAAAACAAAAGAAACATCACTGTAAATCTCAGTAACTACAGGTTACCTCCTAGAAATTTTGTTGTCCAACCTTTACCTTATACCTGCATACACTCACGCAGACAAATGCACACAAGCTTTGACTTGTACTGGATGAAAGCATACATTCCAGTTTCTTATATGATGATTTTTCACACAGCATGCTACGTTTGTTGGGTCTAGAGCAAGTTTACTTTGCTTCTTTGAATCCTGCTCTTTCTATACCCTTTTCCCCCTTGGTCAGCACTTTGTCAAGACTCCTAAACCCTTAGAACTTATATATTCTATTTTTTTATTCTCTCTGTAATCCTGTTTTAAGATCCTTCATTGATAGCACTGAAAGTCTAAGCTTGCTTTAGTCAACTTACATTTTAAAAAGTCATATCAGTGAAGGAGTATAAGAAATAGGGGTGGTATTCCAGGTATCAGACAACTATAATTAGGGAAAGGAGATATAGGGAAGCAGTCTCAGAGCCTGGAGCTCTCAAATCCACACTATATAAGCAGGCATCCATTCTGCTAATTTTAATAGTGTTTCTGTCAATCCCCTGAAATAAATTCTACAAGAGGTAGCAATGAGATTAGAGCTGATCCACTTACAGGTGTCTAAATGACTACCACCACCTTTCACTTGTGACTTTTAGAGTTACTAACAAGTTAAAGCTCACTCAGAGGATTCTGAGTGGCCAAGCCTACCAAAGCATTTGTCTTAGAATCATCTAGTTTTTAAGTCACTGTTCAGTTCAGTTCCATCACTCAGTCTTGTCCAACTCTTTGTGACACCATGGACTACAGCACGACAGGTCTCCCTGTCCATCGCCAACTCCCAGAGTTTACTCAAACTCATGTCCGTTGAGTCGGTGATGCCATTCAACCATCTCATCCTCTGTCGTCCCCTTTTCCTCCCACCTTCAACCTTTCAGCATCAGGGTCTTTTCAAATGAGTCAGTTCTTTGTATCAGGTGGCCAAAGTATTGGAGTTTCAGTTTCAGCATGAGTCCTTCCAATGAATATTCAGGACTAATTTCCTTTAGGATGGGCTGGTTTGATCTCCTTGCATTCCAAGGGACTCAAGAGTCTTCTCCAACACCACAGTTTAAAAGCATCAATTCTTTGGTGCTCAGCTTTCTTTATAGTCCAACTCTCGTATCCATACATGACTACTGGAAAAACCATAGCTTTGACTAGATCAACCTATGTTGGCAAAGCAATTTCTCTGCTTTTTAATATGCTGAATAGGTTGGTCATAGCTTTTCTTCCAAGGAGCAAGCGTCTTTTAATTTCATGGTTGCAATCACCATCTGCAGTGATTTTTGAGCCCGAAAAGATAGTCTGTCACTGTTTCCTCGTCTATTTGCCACGTAGTGATGGGAAGTGAAGTGATGGGACCAGATGCCATGATCTTAGTTTTCTGAATGTTGAGTTTTAAGCCAACTTTTTCACTCTTCTCTTTCACTTTCATCAAGAGGCTCTTTAGTTTTTCTTTGCTTTCTGCCATAAAGGTGGTGTCATCTGCATATCTGAGGTTACTGATTTTTCTCCCAGCAATCTTGATTCCAGCTTGGGCTTTATCCAGCCCAGCGTTTCTCATGATGTACTCCGCATATAAGCTAAATAAGCAGGGTGACAATATACAGCCTTGACGTACTCCTTCCCCTATTTGGAACCAGTCTGTTTTTTCATGTCCAGTTCTGGCTGTTGCTTCCTGACCTGCATACAGATTTCTTAACAGGCAGGTCAGGTGGTCTGGTATTCCCATCTCTTGAAGAGTTTTCCACAGTTTGTTGTGATCCACACAAAGGCTTTGGCATAGTCAATAAAACAGAAGTACATGTTTTTCTGGAACTCTCTTGCTTTTTCGATGATCTAACAGATGTTGGTAATTTGATCTCTGGTTCCTCTGCCTTTTCTAAATCCAGCTTGAACATCTCGAAGTTCTCAGTTCATGTACTGTTGAAGCCTCACTTGGAGAATTTTGAGCATTACTTTACCAGCATGTGAGATGAGTGCAACTATACAGGAGTTTGAGGATTCTTCTGCATTGCCTTTCTTTGGGATTGGAATGAAAACTGACCTTTTCCAGTCCTGTGGCCACTGCTGAGTTTTCCAAATTTGCTGGCATAACAGTGGCAAACTCACTGTTAGTCAATGATAATAACATCTGTGTTGTCTGGTTAACAGACTCATTAACCTGAACATAACTTCCTCGAATTTTATTACCTTCAGCCTCTTTTAAGGGATGTCCAAAACACATGTGTTGGCTTTTTGTGTTACAATCAAGAGTTCAGGGAGAAAGATCCCAGTTAGCCCATGATTTATTTTGCTATCCTTCTTCAGGGTTCAAAAATCTTTAGATGAGTAATACCAAGACTAGATATCACTGTCCAGTGTAACACTGACCAAACCAAAGACCCCTGCAACGGAGCACTTTCATTTGTTAAAGCCCGATTTTAAATGACAACAACAACTTTCACAAAAAACAATACTATAATACTAGAGTTGAAAAAGACTTTTGGAAATTTTGTTACAAAACCTTATTCTACAGAGGAGAAACCCAAACCACAAAGTTCAATGTCTTGTCCTTCAAGGTAGAAGATGATGAAGACAATGAGAAAAATAACCCCAAAACAAAGAAGAATATGAGACCTCTGGCAGATCCAAGAGTCTCTCTCAAGCCAGGCTAGGGTTTCTTCTGCCACAAAATAATTCTTTCCAGCCCTCTCCACACATATCAGAATAAAACTAAAACACAAATTTTACAACCTGTGTTACACCTGTTCTTGGCAAGGGTTTTACATTTCTGTCCCTCAGGCAATCTGCTTCCATTTTATCAACCCTCCAATACTTTGAGAAAGTATGTAGTCAAGTCTTAGTGGTAATCCCTTATTTATAACATTTTTTAAATGCCTGAAGATATGGGCCTAAGTAGTATATCTTTAATGAAAAAAGACAAGATGAACCAGGAGAAAGCAGAGATCAGATCAAGTTAAAAAGAGGACAGTGGTAACTGTGGTTCTCTGTGGTCATAGTGATCAAGACAGAGGGATGTCTAGAGGCACAGCAGGAGAATACCCTACAGGTAACTGAGTTAGGGCCTCCACCAGAGCAAAGGAGCAATCAAGGGGACAAGCTAGGACCAACTCAGTTCATCCCAGAAGAGAGTTCAGACTGTATGGCCGGCATTATCCAAGTGACCCCACCTTTTTATTATGGAAGCTCCAGGAAAGGGGCCAGCTTCTCTCCACCCCAAGAAAAGTTATGACCAACCTAGATAGCATACTGAAAAGCAGAGACATTACTTTGCCAACAAAGGTCCGTCTAGTCAAGGCTATGGTTTTTCCAGTGGTCGTGTATGGATGTGAGAGTTGGACTGTGAAGAAGGCTGAGCGCCGAAGAACTGATGCTTTTCAACTGTGGTGTTGGAGAAGACTCTTGAGAGTCCCTTGGACTGCAAGGAGATCCAACCAGTCCATTCTGAAGGAGTTCAGCCCTGGGATTTCTTTGGAAGGAAGGATGCTAAAGCTGAAACTCCAGTACTTTGGCCACCTCATGCGAAGAGGTGACTCATTAGAAAAGACTCTGACACTGGAAGGGATTGGGGGCAGGAGGAGAAGGGGACGACAGAGGATGAGATGGCTGGATGGCATCACTGACTTGATGGACGTGAGTCTGAGTGAACTCCGGGAGTTGGTGATGGACAGGGAGGCCTGGCGTGCTGCGATTCATGGGGTCGCAAAGAGTTGGACTGAGCAACTGAACTGACTGACCAGAGAAAGGCATGCCTTTAGAACCACGTGGTCCCAAATATCAAGGTGGCAGAAAGGCTAAGAAAGCTTTGTCCTACAAGAACTTGTAAAGGAAGACCCCTAACACTGATTATTTTCTATGACACTTAAAAAGTTTGGGCTGTACTTTGCAGCATGCAAGACCTTAGTTTCTCGATCAAAGATTGAACCTGTGCCCCCTGCATTGGAAGGCGGAGTTGTAACCACTGGACCACCAGGGTAGTCCCTCAATGATATTTTATTAACTCAGAATATCAAACTAGATAAGGAAGTGAAATCCCCACTAATTCCACAAATGACCTATTGTTCTTTGAATGTACTGTTCTTTAAAATTTAGCAACTTTATAATGTGCTTATTTGCATTTAGGTCAGAGGTAAAGCTGGCAGAAGCTTAAAAAGTAATTGCTCAGAGGAATGTCATGAGCATTAAATGAATAAAGTGATCCTTGTCGGAAATATTAGCAAATTTTATATAAACATTAGTCATTATTTCTGCCCTTGTGTGATTATGACCCTTTCAAGATCTGATGAAAAGTACAATGCAAAGTATGTCTTGTATCTGGGAAAACCTTAAAAAAGCGAGCATATTAAATATTTTATTGTGCTGGTACATTTCTCTACTGAATGAAACAAGTCATATTTTTGGAAGTACAGACAGCTGTATACTGTATATCAGGCTGAAGATGCCATGGCAACCACTGTTCCTAGGCAATTGGAGAATTATATGTGTGGTCCACTTTCTGTATCATAAGTGGAAAGTGGAGGTGAAAATCAAATGTTATGAGATAACCTGGAGAAAAAAAATTACAAAGGGGTATATTTCTGAAAATTTATATGCTCTATTACAACAACCTTAATGACTCTGCATAAAATGACTAGATTAAACTCATTAAGTGAAGCAAGACCAAATATATGCTTGCACATTTCATAACCGTATGACAATCTCTCATCTGTTTGTAAAGCATGATAAATATTAAAAGACGAAATTGGGTAAAAGATGAAAAATGTCAAGTATTTAAAAAAAAACAAATCAGCTGTTAAAAAACTAACACTCTAGGTATTATATTTCAGTTGCATAAGACTATATGGCAAAGAATTTCAGTTTCTCAACATTTGAGTGTTTGTCTGCAGCAGAAAGCAAAATGAGACCAAGTGAAATGCCCAGTCAAAAGCATTCCTTGTTATGTTTCCAGCCAAAAGTCAATATCCTAAAGAAAATGAGATGTCATGCTAGTAGCAGTGAAAAGCAGTTTTCTGTTGTGTATACACACATCCAAGCAGCAAAGTCACACCAAATGCATGAAGAATTCTCCAAAAGATTCTTAGGATTCTATGGGTCAAGATTACTACAGCTTCTGTCCAACTCTCCTTCCTCTTCTTCAAATGTAAAATAAGCATAAAAGGTTAACTTATCAATAATACTAGGATGTCCTTTGGCCGCTGATTTCATTAAATGTGCTCTTCAGAGATACTTGGTCAGCAGACACGGGTCAGAAACTAGATTTCTGAACTTAGTTTCAGTCCCAGAACTCTAAGTCACTTTTAAGTCAATATCACTGCATTTCTGACTTCTGTCACGTACAAAGTCAAGGACAACCTTATTTTAAAAATTATATGCATTTTATGCAGTGATACATGTGATCTAGTCCATGAAATGACAGCATGGGCCAGCTCCTACATATGTTGTTGCACAAATGGCATTTCACATCTTCAGGCAGAATCATATTCAAAAATTGCTTTAAAAGAACCAAGTAAAACTGCCAGAAAATTTCTAATTGGATAGTTTTCTCTTCCAAATGAACATTTCCATAGAAAACAAGGTATTTCACCTTTACAAGGAAAATGACACTGTAGAAGTGCCAGTAAACTGTGTAGTCTTTTAAAATAGATGCTTTAGATGGATAGAAAGAATTTTATATGCAGAAATGTTCCCCCAAAAGGTTAGGATAAATTATTTTACTAACTAGGATCATCATTGAGTTCTCTTTGGAAACTGCACGCCTGGTTGCCAAAATTAGCTCAGAAAATCAACAGCCTTTGATGTGAATATTTTCAGTTGATGCTCCAAAATCACTATCCAAATACCTTAATTTGCCAGTACGGAGAAATGCCTTAGAGGAATGAGGCAAATTATTAAATATAGACTGCCAAAAAGTATAAAATAGGTGTGGTTAGCAACATTTTTTCCAGGCTACAGACAGACTGACTTATCTCTAAGCCTAAGGCAAATAGCATATCAGTGATTACTAAAGAACATTAAAATAAAAATTCAAAATGAATAAAACTCTGCTAACTATAAATCACTTTCTCACACATTACTGTTATTTCTCTCTCTAGCTCTGTTTCCTGGTAGTTCACCCACAAGAGATAAGCATTTGCTATTTCTAATATAATGTAACTATTTCCAATATTTTCTTTCTGCTTTATTCCAAGGATGCTTTGGGGAAAAAGACTGGAAAAATCAGAATGCTATAGTTCTGTTAAACAGCGCACCCTTGTGGTTTATTTTACCACCTAAACATTAAAAATCATAGGACAAGGATGTATCCAAAATTTTCACCGACTTGGAAATTATTTTGTCGTTTATTTTTTTCCAGTAATCTTTCCCAGCTTGGTATTACTTTTAGGCTTTTAGGCAGTAAAAATAGTGCCTTTTTAAAATTTCAAATTCTAAACTAAATTGTTACAACAGATATAAAATGTCTACAGTGATTATGACTATATGCTTTGCTGAATTTCCTGAATCTTTCCATCTGATGCTATAAAAAAATTTCAATTCAAGAGTGAATTTCATTTCTATGCATTATGCAATGCACACTACATTTTAGTTGTTGGTCCTGAAGCTTTTAACACAACCTTGCCAAAATTCTGGCTTTGTAAAAGCTTAGGAAAAATATTGCCAAGAATTATTGGAGCCAATTACTATTAAAAAGTAAATGTAAGCAATGTTTAAGTTATCCAAGTACGTCTTAAAATTTACCAGATCTACCCATGAAATACTAGAATTTTATTTGACATTTTCATTGTATATCCCATACCTGATTGTGTGAAACCGTGGTTAAAAGTTTACTTATCAATTCTCTTGAACACCTACTGTGTTACAGAATTTCTCTGGGGAACACAAATCCCATCTTCTGGTTGGGAATTTAAAAAGGGAGAATTTAACAATGTTATAAGCTTTAAACAATAAAACAATGTTTATCTTTAGAGGATAGGGTGTCTATCCCATAACATGTTATATCCATCAATAGAATATTATGCAACCTTAAAAAGGGAAGCCCTTTATGTATTGATAAGGATATTTAAAATATATCATTCAGTACCAAAAAGTGAGGTATAACATAATACATGTAGCATATGACTGGCTGAGAAATTTAAAACATATGTAGGTTGAATACTGACTTGAATATATATACATATAGTCAGGCTGGAAGAATACACAAGAGTGTTATTGGTTGCCTTTAGGCATAAAAATTTGGCTGGCAGCAGTGTTGGAATGGAGAATTTTCACTGTATTTTCCTTTTCATCTTTAGAAATATATATCATAGGATATATATGATACTACCTAAACATATACATAAATTAAAATGAAACATAAAAACACAAGAGAGACAAATTCAGAGAAAGTAAGATCATCCCATGTTGGAATCTTTAAAAAATTGTCCATGAAGCAGGTAAAGGAAAGTTATAATTTGAATGAGCGAGGAGGAATAAAGATGAAGCTGGGGGAATTACTCTATTCTAAAAGCATAGGAAACATGGTTTTTGCACAAGTGATGTCAAATCTTCTGGTTAGAGTTAGAAGTATACTGAAAATGATGAGGAGTTAACATTAAAAAAAAAAAAAAACTTGTGCTTTTGTACAGCAACAGAAACCACCAACAAATGAAAAGGCAACCTGCAGAAAGGGAATATTTGCAAATCATGTATCTGGTAAGGGGCTAATATCCAAAATATATAAAGAACTCATACAACTTGATAGCCTAACAAATGCAATTTTTAAAATGGGCAGAGGAACTGAATATTTTTACAAAGATTTACAGATGGTCAATCAGTATTAGAAATGGTATTTAACATCATTAATCATCAGGGAAGTGCAAATCAAAATTACAGTAAGATACCATGTCATACTTGTTAGAATGGCTATTATCAAGACTATAAGAGATGTGTGCTGACACAAATGTTAAGAAAAGAGAATCCTGTGCACTCTTGGTAGGAACATAAATGGGTGCAGTCACTATGGAAAACAGTTTGGAGGTCAGTGAAATAATTAAAAATAGAAACTACCATATGATCCAGCGATTGCACTTCTGGATATGTATTCAAAGGGAACAAAAATAGGATATTAAAGAGATACCTACACTCCCATGTCACCATAGCCAAGACACAGAAGCACCCTAAGTGTCCATGTATGGATAAATGGACAAAGAAGATGTGATATGTTAAATATGTATGTGTATCACATATATACAGACACATATGCACACACACAGGAATATTATTCAGCCATGAGAAAGAAGGAAATCCTGCCATTTGTAACAACATAGATGGACCTTCAGGGCATTACAGTAAATTAAATAAGCCAAAGACTGCCAAATATTGCATGGTTTCATTTACATGTGGAATCTAAAAATCAAACTCAGAGTAGAAGAGGTTACCTGGGGCTGGGGAATGGGGGAATAGAGAGAAATTGATAAAAGAGGACAAACTTTCAATTAGAAGATGAATAAGATCTGAGGATCTAATGGAAACATACTGACTATGGTTGACAACACTGTATTATATAATGGAAATTTGCTAAAATAGAACTTAAATGTTCATACCAAAAAAAACCCAATAATATGTGAAGTGATGGACATGTTAATTAAATAGATAGAATTCTTTCACAATGTATTTCAAATTGCCACAATGTATTTAAATAGCTTACAATTTTATTTGTCAATTATACTTCAAAATAACTAGAAAGAAAGAGAGAAAGGGGAGAGAGGAGGGGAGATGTGTGTCGAGCCTTTCACACCCACCACACTGTGTAGAGGGCCTTAAATGCCGGGAAAATAACAGCCATCTATCCAAAGTTTCTGAACTGAAAAGTGACAATTATAAATGTGGCAGCTTGCCATATCCTTCATATTGTGAAGATGAAAAGGGGCAAGACAAGCTAAGTACTGACCTCTCCTTACATTCCTGCCCCTGGACTTCCCTGAGGCATGGCTTTAGCAGAGGGGATACAAGAAAGGGACAAGGAGACACTGTAAAGAGAAAGTGAATAAGTGGATGTGGAAAGAAAAAGAAAGAACATCAGAGGTCATCCTGAGCTTTTCAAACTGGGAAAAATAAGTGAGATTGATTTTACATACATTGATCTCTAGATGATTGACGCCCAAATCAGATTGATTATATTCTTTGCAGCTGAAGAATTATATTCTTTGCAGCTCTATACAGTCAGCAAAAACAAGACCAGGAGCAGACTGTGGCTCAGATCATCAGCTCCTTATTGCAAAATTCAGACTCAAACTGAATCAAGTAGGGAAAACCACTAGGCCACGCAGGTATGACCTAAATCAAATCTCTTATAAGTGGAGGTGACGAACAGATTCAAGGAACTCAATCTGGTAGACAGAGTGCCTGAAGAATTATGGATGGAGGTTCCTAACATTGTACAGAAGGTGATGACCAAGACCATCCCCAAGAAAAAGAAATGCAAGAAGGCAAAATGGTTGTCTGAGGAGGCCTGACAAGTAGCTGAGAAAAGAAAAGAAAGAAAAAGCAAAGCAGAAAGAAAAAGAGATACTGAACTGAATGCAGAGTTCCAGAGAATAGCAAGAAGAGATAAGAATGCCTTCATAAGCAAACAGTGCAAAGGAATAGAGGAAAACAATAGAATGGGAAAGACTAGAGATCTCTTTAAGAAAACTGGGGATACGAAGGAAACATTTCATACAAAAATGGGCACAATAAAGGACAGAATCAGCAAGGATCTCAAGGAAGCAGAAGAGATTAAGAAGAGTAGCAAGAGTACACAAAAGAACTGTACAGAAAAGGTTGTAATGACCCAGATAAACACAATGGTCTGGTCACTCACCTAGAGTCAGAATCCGGGAGTATGAAGTCAAGTGGGCCTTAGGGAGCATGGCTACAAACAAAGCTAGTAGAGGTGATGGAATTCCAGTTGAGCTCTTAATCCTAAAAGATGCTGCTGCTAAAGTGCTGCACGCAATGTGTCAGCAAAACTGGAAAATGCATTAGTGGCCACAGGACTGGAAAAGGTCAGTTTTCATTCTAATCCCAAAGAATGTTCAAATTATTGCACAACTGCATTCATTTCACATGCTAGCAAGAGTACGCTCAAAATCCTTCAAGCTAGGCTTCAGCAGTACATGAACTGAGAACTTCCAGATGTACAAGCTGGATTTAGGAACCAGAGATCAAATTGCCAACATCTGCTGGATCACAGAAAAACCAAGGGAATTCCAAAAAAATCTGCTTCATTGACTGCGCTAAAGCCTTTGATGGTACAGATCACAACAAACTGGAAAATTCTTAAAGAAACAGGAATATCAGACCACCCTACCTGTCGCCTGAGAAACCTGAATACAGGACAAGAAGCAACAGTTAGAACTGGACATGAAACAACAGACTGGTTCAAAGCTGGGAAAGGAATATATAAAGGCTGTATATTGTCACGCTGCTTATTTAACTTACATGCAGAGTACATCATGTGAAATGCCCGGCTGGATGAGGCACAAGCTGGAATCAATACTCCCTGGAGAAATATCAATAGTCTCAGATATGCAGATGATACCACTTTAATGGCAGAAAGTGAAGAGGAACTAAAGAGCCTCTTGATGAAGGTGACAGAGGAGAGTGAAAAAGCTGGCTTAAAACTCAACATTAAAAAAATGAAGATGATAGCATCCTGTCTAATCACTTCATGGCAAATAAATGGGGAAAAACTGGAAACAGGGACAGATTTTATTTTCTTGGGCTCCAAAATCACTGCAGTGACTGCAGTCATGAAATTAACAGAAGCTTGCTGCTTGGAAGAAAAGCTATGGCAAACCTAGACAGCATATTTAAAAGCAGAGACATCACTTTGCTGACAAAGGCCTGTATAGTCAAACCTATGGTTTTCCCAGTAGTCATGTATGGATGTAAGAGTTGGACCATAAAGAAGGCTGAATGCTGAAGAATTGATGCTTTCGAACTGTAGTGCGAGAGAGGATTCTTGAGAGTCCCGTGGACAGCAAGGAGATCAAACCAGTCAATCCTAAAGGAAATCAACCCTGAATATTCATTGGAAGGACTGACGCTGAAGCTCAATACTTTGGCCACCTGATACGAACAGCTGACTCCTTGGAAAAGGCCCTGATGCTGGGAAAGATTGAGGGCAAAAGGAGAAAGGGGTGACAGATGAGATGGTTGGATGGCATTACTGACTCAACAGACATGAGTTTGAGTAAATTCAGGAGATAGTGAAGGACAGGGAAGCCTGGCATACTGCAGTTCATGGAGTCTCAAAGAGCTGGACATGATTTAGCAACTAAACAACAATCAGGCAGTGAGGAGTCAATAAGCAACCATGAGTTCAAACTGCAAGTGGAACGATATTGAGACTGGAATACAAAGCTGATGTATTCATTTCCTAGACTGCCAGAACAAATGACCATGACTGGGCAGCTACAACCAACAAAAATGTGTTCTGCTGCAGTCTGAGATCAGGTGTCAGCAGGACCATATCCCTCGGAAGTCAGTGGGGAGAGTCCTTCCTCGCCTCCTCTAGGCTCCTGGTATTCTCTGGCTTGTGGCAGTGCCACTGCAATCTCCGTCTGTCGTCACATGACCTTGCCTTTGTGCCTTTGTGCCTTTGTGCCTGAGTCTTCCCTGGTGGCTCAGGGGAAAGAATCTGCCTGCCAGTGCTGGAGATGTGGATTCCATTCTGGGTTGGAATGATCCCCTGGAGAAGGAAACGGAAACCCACTCCAGTATTCTTGCCTGGAAAATCCCATGTACAGAGGTATCTGGTGGGCTACAGTCCCGGGGGCCGCAAAGAGTTGGACAGGACTGAGCGACTAAACAATGTTCCCCTCTTGCTGTTGTAACACCACCAGTCACTGGATTTGGCCCAACTTAAGTCCAGGACTTTCTCATCTCTAGATCTTCGGCTTGGACTTTTTTTGAGGGGGACATTATTCCAAACACTACAGCTGAAAACTCAACAAAGAATAGATGTTTTCTCTGAAAGAGTAAACACAGACTAAGATCATGAATTCAGGTACCTCCAAATTTAGAAAATGGATAAAGAACTTGTGATAAAAAAAAAAAAAAAGAAGAAGAGAGCTGAGCTATAAGAAGAGAATTAGGGCCACAGAAGAGAGAAAAAATTAGACCAAAGGGTGATCCGTCCCACTGAATATGGCAAAGAAGTGAAGGCAATATGTGGTAAGATGCCTTGGAAGGCATGAACTCAGGAGCATGCATGTGTGCATGTCCACACACTCATACACATACTCACACAGAGAACCACAGCTTCACTGTTAAGAAATTTTTGTAATGAATAAATTTTTTAAAATGACTTTGCAGCTTCTCTAGGGAAAAATAAATAATTCCAGATCCTGCTAAACAATACATCAAAGAACTAACCAGATGTCCAGATCAAAGGAAAAAATAATTAGAAAATTATATAAAAATGTCTAAATTTCCAAAGGCAACAAACTAAAAAAAATTAGCCTTGAACATGGGGGCATCAACTGGTCACAGAACAGAGAGCAAGAATCAAAAGAAATGGTTTTTGGTGAGGTCACTGGTAGTACAGCCTAGAATTTTAAGAAGCTGACTTTTAGAAAGACAATGTAGACCTCTTCTGGCTCCAAACACAAAAGAGGTTTACTGTAATAGATTGGATGAAGTCATCTGGAAAGGTTTGTGAGCATGGGGCTAAGATGTATTTCTATATAAAGGAAAAGACAGACTGGTAACCACTCGAGTGTAATAATTTATACTCTTACAGTGCAGTTTTATGGTAATTAAAAATATAAAATGATCCTGAAAGTGCTACCTTTTAAATGACTTGCTATGAAGAAGTGCAAACTAGTTATGGTCACAGAATGAAGTCTCTGACCCTGACATGGGGTCCCTGCTTCTCTCACTCAGTTTCAATCTCTGTTTCTTAGGCATGCCCAGACTCACCAACAGGCCTCACATTGCTTGCATCTTTCAACAGGGTTCCTCTTGCCTGACCTATACACTCCCACACATATTTAAAGACTGAACCCAACCACCAAGCATTTGCCCTGGAAAACTCTGTAGTAAACGATTCTATAATTTGAAAAAATAACCATCCTCCTGATGTGTAAGATGAGATTTTATACCACAGCCATTTGACAAGAGAGCCTTATAGAAATAAGACAGCTTAATAAATGACTTTCCAAGTAACTACTGAGTTTCAAGCATTTTTTAAGTTCATTTCTATCTAATCCAGTTGCTACTTTCTAAAAACACATGGCAGTTTATAAATTACAATTTAAAACTATAGTTAAAATATGTCTAAGATTAAGAAAATACAAAAAAGTTTATTAGTTGAGAAGGGTTAATCTCTTGATTAGTTGAATTCACCAACTTAGTTGAATTCACCCTTAGTTGAATTCACTAACTTAGTTGAATTCACTAACTTTCTAAGGCGGAAACAAAATCCTTCAACTAGACACAAGAAAACTGAGTTTCTCAAACACCTCAAAATAAAATTTGCTCTTAAAGTTACTTAGAACAATTGTCAACTCCAAGCCACAAAATATATGGTCTCATATTCAATCACAGTTACTTAAAACTTCATATATAATTCACCTGAATAAAGCAAAGAGTGTACAGAAATTACAGGCATGAAAAGTTGTTTGCAAGTGGATTTCTACAAAATAGCATGTTCCAGGAAAATTGGGGATTAAAGAGAAATAATAGTGAGAATGTTTGCGGAAAAGGTACACCTAGAACAGTGCCTTGAACATCTAAGTATATGAGAGTAACTGTAGTATTTTATATATAAAGACTTTTTTATAATAGAGTATACATGTATCAGGCAGACCCCCCTGAGAATCTGAGAGCCAGGTCAAGATCTGACTAGATGTAGTTAGAAAACCATGAAAGTAACATAGATTGTGTTGCTGTTAACAAAAAGAAAAAAAGCTGTGTTCAAAAATAAATATTTCCTTTCCTAATACATGCATCAAACAAGAACCTCCAGCTGGGCCTTAATAAACCAGGACTTTACGGTTTACAGATGATATATTTGCTTGCATATAAAAGCTACTTAAAATAGACATTTTATTCTTTACTGCATTTCAGAACTGTACACAGGGACTCTCTTCGTGGTTCCAACGCTGCTAGTAACTAGTTATTCATCTAATTACATATGAGTGAATGTTACTATTAGCAGCCTATGTGGAAAAGGACAAGCTAGTTAAGAGGAAAAATGGATGGTCCCCGTCCCCATCTTAAAAATACAAACAAAACAAATGTACCTACCTCCTCTGTTTCATCCACACTCGGGGATTTCACCATACAAGAAGCTGGCCTCTCCTGAACGTGCGCAGGGTCCTGGGGGGCACTCTGAGGCCCTGGCATTGGAGGCAGTGGAGCACGCCTCTTCTTGGGGGCATCCGACGGCAGGGTGTTTGAAATATACTGCTTGGAAAGGGTATTGCTCTTTGTGAAAGTTGGCCGGTGTTTACTTACTAGAGGAGTCGCAGGGGCACTGACAGTCTAATACAGAATGAAAAGGCAAAATCTACAGGTAATTCCATGGTAAAAAGCACATGCAATTAAAAACATTAAATAGTCTTATAAAATACTACATGAGAAAATACGTACTTGCTCCCGCTTTTTCTTACTGCGTTGAAATAAGCTGAAAAACCCTTTACTTTCTTTATCCTTCATAAGGTCTAGGTTTTGTGATATGTGGCAGGACTCTAAAATAGAAAAAAAGCACCTTACTTTTGTTCACAGGGTTATATGTTCACCTCTGAGGTTTCTCTCAATTACTTTTCCTTGATAACTGTATTTAATGATAAAAGCTACTAGCTATGGTCTACTATGAACCAGGCACTCTGCTAGGCACCTCATATTCTAATTAACTCTCAAAGCAGCAAGCACATTTAGTATTATTGTTCCTGTTCCATAGTAGGGAAAACTGAAGCTTAAAGAAACTAAGATTACATACTTGGAGCAAAGGTCAGGAAATGACAGAGCTAGGACATAAACCCATTTCGTAGTGACTCAGAGTCTGTTTTATACACAACTACCAACATTTCAGAAGTATAAAGGACACTTTTTACTTTTAAAAGGATGTTGTAAAAAGGATGCTGTTATCATACAGTTTGTCTCTGTTGATTCTGAATTCTACTTTTTTGTCTCAGCTAAACTATCATGAAGTATTTAATTCTCCAAAGCATGATTCATTATAATTACTTGGCACTCTGTTAAACGTTTTAAAAATTTTATTTCTGTAATCCAATGGTTCTCAACTGAGGGTGACTTTGCACATACAATCACACATACACACATTCACCCAAAGACATTTAACAATGTCTAGGGACAATTTTTCTTGCCTGGAGAATCCCAGGGATGGGGGAGCCTGGTGGGCTGTCATCTCTGGGGACGCACAGAGTCGGACACGACTGAAGTGACTTAACAGCAGTAGCAGTGGGGACAATTTTGGTTGTCAGGACTGAGTTAGGGTGAAGAGAATGTGCTGTTGGGATCTGCTGGATACAGGCTAGTGATGCTGCTAAATAATACTCTAAAGCACAAGACAATAATACTCTAAAGCCCAACAACAAATAATTATTTAGCCCCAAATGTCAGTAGTGCTGAAATTAAATCATATTTTAATCAGAATAGCAAATGTCAAATCTCAATGTTGCATAGGTAACATTTCATTTTCTAAACAGTATTTTCTAATGTCAACTGAAAGGGCCTACAAACAACAAATCCAGTACCCCCGAGTCACCCTGGCCCAGACTGTTTCTAAATCCCATTTCCCACTAAAAGGAACCATCTCAGGAACCAACTTGATACAGTTTCTCCTGACCACAGTCAGGACAATTTGGACATCATAAGAATAACTCAATAAAGTGAAACATAGCACACGCTTAATTCCATAAATTCATAACAATACTAAAAAGTAACTGATTCTCATTGGCCATTATTTTAAAAATTAAGGGAATCACATTTTAATCCTGGTTTTTCTGAATGAATTCTACTGAGAGAGATAAATAGCTGACATAGGAAAACTGGCTTCTTTTAGAAATATCTCAACTACTAATTATAGGAATATTTGTTACAGATTATAATTGTTTTATAACTCTTAATTAACTAAGACATGTGCAGTGATGTTCACAGCAGCACTGCCAACAATACATAAAACATGCTGCTGCTGCTGCTAAGTCGCTTCAGTCGTGTCCGACTCTGTGTGACCCCATAGACGGCAGCCCACCAGGCTCCCCCGTCCCTGGGATTCTCCAGGCAAGAACACTGGAGTGGGTTGCCATTTCCTTCTCCAATGCATGAAAGTGAAGAGTGAAAGGGAAGTCACTCAGTCATGTCTAATTCTTAGTGACCCCATGGACTGCAGCCTACCAGGCTCCTCCATCCATGGCATTTTCCAGGCAAGAGTACTGGAGTGGGTTGCCACTGCCTTCTCCGCATAAGACATGAAATAACCTAAATGTCCATCGACAGATGAATAGATAAAGAAGAGGTGGTATATACGCACAATGGAATACTACTCATCCCCCCAAAACAATAAACAATGCCATTGGCAGCAACATGGATGGACCTAGAGATTTTCATACTAAGTAAGCCAGAAAGAGAAATACAAATACCATATGCTATCATTTATACATGGAATCTAAAATATGATACAAACGAATCTATCTATGAAACAGACTCAAAGACACAGAGGACAGACGTGCGGTTGCCAAGGAGAAGGTAGGGGTGGGGAAGGAATGGAGTGGCAGCTGGAGTGCAAACTATCATATGTAGATAGGATGGCTAAGCGACAAGGTTCTACTGTATAGCACAGAGAACTATATTCACCGTCTTGTGATAAACCACAGTGGAAAGGAATGTTAAAAAGAATTATATGTATGTGTAACTGAGTCACTTTGCTGTAGAGTGATATATCCGCTATACTTCAATTTTAAAAGATACCGGCAATGATTATTGATGGCTAACATCCATAAAGGTAACTTGTTATTACATGTCTGTTAATGGAAATACACAATACAACCCATGAAATATTCTTATCAAAAATACCTCCCCCAAATCTGATCAAGTCTCTAGATTTAACAATCAATTTATAGGAAACAGGGGATAAAAGAACATGTTAAGTGGCACCACAGGATGCAATCAGCCAAATTCTGAATGTGGAAAATACCATAAAACAAATGACCTGGTTTCTTCAACAAATAAGTTGCAGATTTTAAAAAGAGAGACAGGAGTGGGCATTGATACATTTTAAAAACATCTCTCCTGTGAAACACATATGAATTTTATGGCAAATCACAATATAATCTCTGTGACATTGGAGACAAAGTATTATATGTTGAAATATGTGGGATATATCTGTAGCAAAACTTAGAGCTCAATGATAGTCTTAAATACATAGTATTTTCTAGTCTTTTTATTTAAAGAAAAAGTTTCAAAACTTAAATAGTTTAAGACAAAGTAGGAGTTATTCCAGGAAAGCAAAGATAGTTAACACCAATAAATATATTAATGCAATATGCCTCAATAAGATACTAAAGGAGAACTATATTTCACAAATTAAAACTTCATAAATCTGATGCTTCAAATATTAAATAAGCACTATGTATTCTGTCGAAGAAGGCAATGGCACCCCGCTCCAATACTCTTGCCTGGAAAATTCCATGGATGGAGGAGCCTGGTAGGCTGCAGTCCATGGGGTTGCTAAGAGTCAGACACGACTGAGCGACTTCACTTTCACTTTTCACTTTCATGCATTGGAGAAGGAAATGGCAAGCCACTCCAGTGTTCTTGCCTGGAGAATCCCAGGGACAGGGGAGCCTGGTGGGCTGCCGTCTATAGGGTCGCACAGAGTCGGACACGACTGAAGTGACTTAGCAGCATGTATTCTGTACGATGAGTTTACTGACAATGCTAGCAACTAACAATAATAGGCATGTGGACAGCATTTTATGGTCAAAAATTTTTTCACATGCCTAATTCATCCTTTAGAACAATCCTGTGAGGTAGGTGTCACAAGCTACCTGAGCTGTTCTGAGCCCTTGTTATAAGTTGGGGACTGTAAAGAATTGAAAGGCCTGGGTGACGGTGACTAGAGAGTTTGAATAACTTGCACCAAAACAAATAGACATTAAACACTAGAATTGAATCCAGTACCCATTTAAAGATGATGTGCAATACCTCTGACTTCTTTTTTTAAGAAATGCTACTATTTCCTTTTCAGATAGACTAATCCATTAGTTGAGTGTAGATATACAATTAAATTTCATTGGAACAGTAAATAGCAAGTTCACATGGCGCTGCAGTGCAATAACTCTAACCAGAGTACTCATGTAGTTATTTTTGGCAAAGTAATTTCCAGGCATCCTGAATAGTGGTTAATTCCTAAGTCTTCACTTAAACCTCAATTTCAGGGAAAACTACAAGTCAGTTAAACACCAGGACAAACAAGGACTTGAGCCTACTTAGAAAAGCAACTCAAATACTGTAGTTTCCTGTTTCTCAAAGAGAGGCTGTAAATAATTGCACACAAAGTTCTAAGCCTTCTGATCTTATCAGACAAAATAAGGAGGCAGGGGCATTTACCATGTTTGGATTGACCTTGTAGATTCTGACACTGTAAAAGAAGCTTTTTACGTTTTCCTGTTACAGTCTCTCAAGATTATATTCACAACATTTAATACTCTGCATAAACCACATACTTTTTCAGCTGGAGGGGATATTAGCAATCAGCACATTCAGCAGCTTCAAAATGAGGCCAACAAGATTATGGAATTTGCTTAGCAGTAGCAGTAGCAATATGTATGTAGAGAGTGGCAAAGTTAGGAGTGAAAGCCATGTACAAGTAACAGAATGCTGTTGCTGGAAAGAATCAAGAGAACATTTTTTTCTCTTGATCATCATGAAGGTGGGAGGCGAGATCCAGACAAATAAAGTTATTTGCCTAATCAGCTTGCCAGATGAGCTTAGTAGCTAAGGTAATATCAGGATTCACATGCCTATCTTCTGATTATTGGCCAGTATACACTTTACAATCATAACAATTTTCAACTCCTTTGATTAGTCTAGTCTTCATGATAGCCACTAGAAATAAATAAGTATAATTCTTAATTCTTGGAATCGAGAGGTTCATTCTGTTATGAAAACATTCTAAATGGTGAAGAAAGAAGATTTCAGTAATTTAATAACACTTAATGTGCCTAGTTTATTAAGTTTTTTTAGTAGGGAGTAATTATTACAGTAATCAATTATCTGAACCTATTCTTTTTTAATGGGGAAAAGATTTCCAGACTTTATTATTATTGGCTAATTTTTAATAAAGTTTTCTGCTATGAAAGTAATATATTTCCATTATAAAACTCTATAATATAAAGAAAAGAAGAATGAAAAAAGTCACTCATAGCCCTACCACCCAAAGGTATCCACACTTAAAATTTTTATATATTCCTTTTCAGAAATTTCATGTAAAAGTTTTTTTAAATATACTATATTAAACATTAAAGAGCTTTAGAAGCTGATTTTAGCATAAGCAGTTTCCATATTATTACAAAATATTCACAAGCAATTTAAATTTGCAAACATTTCCTATAATGAATATACCCTTAATATTCCAAATAACAATTTCAAAAGAAATAATTTGGGACCCTTCTTGGAATCACCAAGCTTTCAGTGTACGTACCCAATAAAGGCCCCAGCAAAATCCCTTTTTTTGTCTGAGAGTGAAGGGTATGTTTTTCTCATTCTTAATGTGATATTAGTTTTCAAATAGTTATTGAAATGTAATTATTGTATTAAATTCAGAAATCAAGGTGGGAGCTTATAAACTATTTTTTAGAAATAAAACCCAAAGATTTTCTAAATTAAAATCTCTTACAGAATGTACTTATTGTTAGCGTTAAGAAAATAAGTAATATTATCAGCTTAGTTGGTTAGTGTTAGTCACTCAGTCGTGTCCAACTCTTTGCAATCCCGTAGACTATAGTCCTCTAGGCTCCTCTGTCCATGGAATTCTCCAGGCAAGAGTACTGGCATGGGTAGCCATTCCCTTCTCCAGATCTTCCCAACCCAGGGATTGAACCCGTCTCCAGATTCTTTACCATCTAAGCCACCAGAAAAGTCCCATTAGCCGTTTTTGTAATTTACCCAATAGAAATAGAGATTTTATACTATAATCTTCCTACAGATTCATATATCTTACCTTGTAAAGATGACTTATTGAAGGCAGTAACAGAAGTGGCTACAGAAGGAGGGAGTGAAAGAGGGTAAATTGACTGTAAAGATAATGTCTGTTCAAGTATAAAACATCACTGAGTTGAAACATTTGTCTATGAATTATTTAAAGCCACAATCTTAAGATAAAGTTGAAGTTCTCTACACAGAGAAGATGTAAGTAATCATTCTTCACAAAGCTTTTATTACTCCTAATAAAACAGATTTGTGTTAAATAAATAAGCTTCCATATATCTATTAGATATCATAGAAACCAACATTATCTAAAGTCTCCAAGTTTTAATATATTATATCTATAGATTTATACTCCAAGTATTCCTATTTTGAAGACTTTTGTAACTAGACGGACTCATTTTATAAGCTAATTGATTTTGGGTGCTGAACTTAGAAAAATATTTGTCAGTATACTCCCAAATTCGAAAGAAAATTAAGACTCAGACAAAACCATGGTGAGTCTCCCACAGTACAGTCGGATTTTTTACCATCTGAGCCACCAGGGAAGCCCATGAATACGGGAGTGGGGTAGCCTATCCCTTCTCCAGGGGATCTTCCTGACCCAGGAATCAAACCAGGGTCTCCTGCATTGCAGGCGGATTCTTTACCAGCTGAGCTACCAGGGATGCCCTAAATATTCAAAGGTAGATGGAAAAGTGGAAAATGTAAATGACAGCTAAGATAGACAAATTTTTATTCCAATTTTAATAACTGAACTCAAGTTAAATTTTATTACATTTAGTTTTCTCTTTTTATTTCCAATGACATGTACTGACTTTACTACAGGATTCTTTATGAATCTGAGAATACTTAATACATAAACACAAAACATGCACACATATGCCCATCCTGTCAAATGAACATGCAAAGTCTTACTCACCTTTGCTGACATCGATGGCATATAATTCTCTCAGTCCCAGTTCATTAAGAGATTTTGTCAAGTCAAGGGGCTCCTGAGACTGATAGTCCTTCAGCAACTGTGTGTGTAATGGATCAAACTCACATTTGCTGCATATAATGGCGAGAAGTTCTTGAAGTGGTGCGTGTGGGCTAACTCTCACTATTGTCTTCTGCGTTTTCTTAAAATTGATCACTACTCTCACAGTTTTCTGAAACACAGATTAAAGCCAGAGTTACACCATAATTTACTGGGTTTTTTTTTTTCAAGATAATAAGAACCTTCATTTTATTGTGTAAGAATCCTTCTTCCATAGCCAAGTTCAATAATATAGGTAACATTAAGAATTAACGTGAATAACATGATGATATACAAGTCCTGTGACCTTATTTTTAACTTATGGTGTTTCTCGTGGAAGTAAGTGGCCTGAGTTTCCATCCTGAGATCTGGAGAAGATTGGAAGCATTTTCTAGAATAGTCTTTGTAGCACTAGAATGTCATAAATTTCTGTCTCATACTTCAGACCTTAACCTAAGCCCCAGGCTCTATTCCTATATCTCTAGCACCCTCACATTGCATAATATGAAATTACCATAGTTTACTGACCATCTTTCTACATCTTTCTACAGTGATGTCTAGAACAATGAGATAATTTATGGAAAATTATGTATTGGAACAAATACAATATACAGTATTTTTTACTTTGTGGTAAAATTTTCATTTTGATTAATGTTACTTCCTAAATCCAAACCAGATTCTTGGAAAAAAGTTGCTTATTAAGTAATTTAGATTAAATTCATAACTCTTATAAAGTATTAAGTAGATTTAAATCCAAAACAAAACATAAAAAGCCTCTTATCTAGTCCTACAGGTGTTTTTGCTTTATTCCTTAAAATATTTACTTTAAAATTAGCATACATTATATAATTATAAATGTTTTATTCTATTTTTTTTAGTTGAGAAATATTTATTTTTCTAATGGTTTGTCAGTTGTCTCAATGGAAAAGGGATATTTTAATTAAGACACTAACATTTTTGAGCTTCTATTTGAGATAAGTGAGTTAATCCATATGAAGAGCTTAACACATGGCAAATTGTAAATTATCAACACATAAACATTAGCAATCGTAACTAACTATTGTTGTCACTACTATTATTACTACTTTGGTTAATTTTAATATATTAGTAAAGAATAATAGCCCTCATTTAGACATTTAATACTGCTAACTCAAAGTTACCAAGAAGATTTTAAGCACCTCCATATTTTAATGCAATTGAATTAAATTTTGTATGTAAATGGAATTTAGAAACATGAGCAAGTTAAGTGAAACTTACAGACTGCAGATCTTTAAAGTTTAACATATATTCCTAAAATACCACATACAGTCAAATGCTACAACATAAATAATACAATTTCCATTTAGATAAATAGTATACATATGTTTATGGAAAATAGCCCAATATCCTAATTAATATTTAATATCCAATCAAATGTTGTAGAAAGCAAAGAATTTTTAGTATTGTCCAAAAAAGGTAACTTTTTTGTTAAAAAAAAAAAACCTTCTCATAAGAATATGAAGAAAATATGAGAATGTATGTACTCAAGTCATGTGTAAATGAACTAATTTTAAAAATAAACCTTTATATATTTTTTAAAGTTAAAAATGGTTTATGTTGTTCCTAATGAAAGAGTATTTCTAGAAACCCATTACTTCTACCCCCCCGTTTGCTTACAGAAACAGAACAATTTTATAAAGGAGAACTGATGAATGATATTATCACTGCGGTAAAAAAATTTTTGCTTAAAATTCATACATTACAGAAAACCGAGCCATTGTGCAGCTCAAATTAACAATAATTTATAAGTTAAAAAGTTACAACCACCACTTACCACGTACAGAGAAGTCAAAAAAAATTGTTTTAAATTCTTAGAGGAATTTGTATTAAAGAATTCTAAAGCCTTTTTTAAAAAATGTAAAATACTTTTTAAAAGAGTAGCTCAAAATATAGATCTTTCATAATTGTCAGATTCTGATACTGTCAAAAAGATCACTTTAGCACATCTAAAAATCTTAAGTATTCTCCAAATCCTAGTTAATCCAAGGATAAACAACCAAGTGAATCCTAAGCAAAAAGGTTCAGGAAAACACAATAGCCATACTTATATCAAATTAGACCAGGAAAGGCAAATTTTATTTCATTTACACTGAGCTGCAAAGAATGATTTTAAAAATTAACAGTATTATGTCAAAATCTACTATGAAAATCTTACCTCTGGTATTAGAGGTGTAGGTTTTTTCTTATCCAGAGTTTTTGGCTTTAAAATTACTTTCTCCACCTCCAACATTCCTATTGGTGTGTTTGGCTTAAATTTAATGGGGTTCTTTTCAGCTGAGAGCAGATCAATTGTGTGACTTGATGGATTTAAGTGATATTGTGCACAGAGGAAAATCAACAAGTCCATCATAGGTTTACTGTAAAACAAGAGTAGTGCTGATCATGGAACAGTTTCATTACCTGTTCAATTTATTGTTTCAAGCATTTTTTCTAGGGCCTCTGGGGAATGGCAACCCACTCCAGTACTCTTGCCAGAAGAATTCCATGGATAGAGAACCTGCTGGGCTACAGTCCATGGGATCACAAAGAATCGGACACAACTGTGTGACTAACTTTCCTTTTTTTTCTTATCTTCAGCAGATAAAACAAGCCTACAGAATACTGTGAAAGCTGCTTAAAAAGCTAACTACAAGATATTATATTTAAGCAGACAAAATTATAATAGCTTAAAAATTCTATGTAGTATTCAAGAAAACTTGGATCCTTGTGTTGGTTTAAAAATTCTGTATATTTTATCTGCCAAATTGTCTTCATATCATAGATTTCAGGAGAAGGAAAAGATCTTCTTTACCCAAAAGCAGTCACTTAACTTAGCAGATGCTCCTTTACAATGTCATTTGGAATATGAGCAATCTTTAGCTTACAAATTGGTTCTGATAAGAATACAGAATTGTCACTTTTGGTCTTTAGAAAGCATAGAATCTACAGGAGGAAGGCCACAAAATACTAACGAAAAGTGTCATACAGACTTCTTCAATTCATTCAAACAGCATTTAATATCCCTAGGCACTGGCAACAGGGTACAACTTTATGGCATACCTTCTCTCATATCCCCAAAACACTGTTAGATGGACAAGACTAAGTGTCAGCAAGCTACAGTCTGCAGGTCAAAGTGGGTCCACAGTCTTGTTTTTGTAAATAAAAGCTTACTGGCACACAGTGAAGCTTATTTGTTTATATAATATCTAGGGCTACTTTTGTGTTATAATGACAGATTTGAGTAGATGTGACTGAGACTGTAGGGCCTGCAAAACCTAATACTTTTTTACTAACTGGCTCTTGACAGAAAAAGTTTAGGGACTCTTGTGCTAGACAGTGAGAAAATAACCAAGTAAATGTATGATAAAATTTCAAACAATGGTTAAGTGTTGAACACTAATAGTAATACAGAACCTATTTCTAAACGGAATTGCTAATTTGACTTGAGATTCAGAGACACTTAAATTTTTGCTTCCCTTTCCACAGATTCCAACTGCTGACACAGACTTGTTTTCATTCACTTCATCTCCCTTCTCTCTCCCACATACAAGTTGTACCCATTGTACATATACCAAGAAAATAAACAGAACTGTGCAGTCTCAAACTCTTTCTTAATTGTCAGCATTTGAGGAAAGCATACCAAAAAAATCTTTTGTATTATGTGCTTTCTGCAAATGTCTGTAGGTCCTAAGCTGTTAGCTCATACTCAAGACTGAGGCAATAAAATACTGTCTAAAAGTCTTATTTTTGTGAACTGAGGTTTCCAGGGCTTCAGTTGAGGGGTAATCAGGTGGCCAGCTTTTTTTCTCCTGCCAAAGGTAAGTATAAATGTCAATAGAAGATAATTCTCCAATTTCTTGCCTAGATTATGAACAGCTATCAGTCTTTGAGAAACTTGACAGGGAAATGAGACTAAAAAACCTTCCTGTTCAGTCTGCTATTTTTAATGTAGCACATCTGTTCCCATATGCACCTACCCGCAGTCTCCTGGGTAGAATTCCCAGGTCTGTAAGCCTCTCTGGGTTCAACGTTTCCAGAGAGGAAGTATCCTGCTGGGGAAGAATTAGTTGTCTGACATTCCGTGGTCCTGAGGTCCAATACTTTATACGGATTTTCAAACCATCCCCTGGGTTCAGCTCCCTACGTCACCCTCAGCTTCTGCGGCTGTTGCCCATTCTTAGGCCATTCCACTTGTTATGGGATAAAGAGGCATTTTTCATAATGGTGTACTTACTTCTCTTCTCTCTCCCACATACTAGTTGTACCCATTATATATATGCCAAGAAAAATGAATAAATAAAAAATAAGTCCCTCAGTTAAAAAAAAAGTTATCTGTAATATGTTTCAGTCCCCCAACTATGTTTCCTATGTCTTTATTAAAGGCTTGTACAGTAATATTTAGGAGTTTTATTTCCTACTCTTGAGCTACCTAGTATGTTCATACATAAATTTTCTATAATTGCACAAATTTTGGCTTTGGATAGTACACACTTAATTTCATCCAGAGAAAGACTAGCATAATAGTATTGTTGAAGTTTATTTTTTGGTAACAGTACTCTATGATAGCAATTGGATGCTAAATACCAATTCTAGATTTGAAAATGGTACTTCTTTCCCTGATAGTAAATAAAGTTAAGAAGGATTAGGTAATGTCTAAATAAAAACAATATAATTAAAAATACAAAATATTTATACAAAATAATTATAAATTACAATAAATTATAAATCCTTATACATATAAGCTGGAAGAAGAGAGAATTTTCAGTGCCAACTCAGTGGAGACATGTCCACTGTGGTCTATGAGTAAATGGTATTATGTTCAGATTATATTTTCCTTTCTCTCTATATATAAATGTGCCAGTTAATACATGTAAAAACTCTAAACTTTATACTTCACACATCTTTTACTTGTTAAATGTACAGTCCTTCTAGAATCTCTGCCAGAAATATACACTAAACATTATCAAGACAAAAAGTGATTAGTATAAAGTTTTGTTTTTGTTTTGTTAATCTCTTATTTTTATGCTACCATTTTTTTATCTTTTAGAGTAAAAGATACTTTAAAAACTTTTTAAAGAACAATTTGACACTCTAACTCTTCTGATGTGCCTTAATGAATTATAGCATTTTTATCTGTGATATGCAAATTTTATTCCTTTAGTCAAAGTGGTCACCTATAATTTGCACACTATACCAGATTTCACAGTAAAAAAGTTGCATGGTGACTAGAAACTTTGGATTCACTGCCTAAATGTTTTCTAATAAACTCTTGGAAAAGCAACTAAAAATTACAGATCTTCTTTATGACCTTATTCTCTCATTCTGTAATTACAGTTTCAACTTTTACTTAATCATTCCAGAGGCCAATTCTCTCTAGAAAATATTTGTGGGCAGATGAAAGCAAAAGATCAGTAAGTTCTGTAACAGACAAAAATACATAGGGATTTGATACTGCCTATGATAATGATGTGATCACTCATCTAGAGCCAGGCATCCTGGATGTGAAGTCAAGTGGGCCTTAGAAAGCATCACTACAAACAAAGCTAGTGGAGGTGATGGAATTCCAGTGGAGCTATTTCAAATCCTGAAAGATGATGCTATGAAAGTGCTGCACTCTGTATGTCAGCAAATTTGGAAAACTCAGCCGTGGCCACAGGACTGGAAAGGGCAGTTTTCATTCCAATCCCAAAGAAAGGCAATGCCAAAGAATGCTCAAACTATTGCACTCATTTCACACGCTAGTGAAGTAATGCTCAAAATTCTGCAAGCCAGGCTTCAGCAGTACGTGAACCATGAACTTCCAGATGTTCAAGCTGGTTTTAGAAAAGGCAGAGGAACCAGACATCGAATTGTCAACATCCACTGGATCATGGAAAAAGCAAGAGAGTTCCAGAAAAACATCTATTTCTGCTTTATTGACTATGCCAAAGCCTTTGACTGTGTGGATCACAATAAACTGTGGAAAATTCTTCAAGAGATGGGAATACCAGACCACCTGACCTGCCTCTTGAGAAATCTGTATGCAGGTCACAAAGCAACAGTTAGAACTGGACATGGAACAACAGACTGGCTCCAGATAGGAAAAGGAGTATACAGTCAAGGCTGTATATTGTCACCCTGCTTATTTAACTTCTATGCAGAGTATATCATGAGAAAGGCTGGGCTGGAAGAAGCACAAACTGGAATCAAGATTGCTGGGAGAAATATCAATAACCTCAGATATGCAGATGACACCACCCTTATGGCAGAAAGTGAAGAGGCACTAAAAAGCCTCTTGATGAAAGTGAAAGAGAAGAGTGAAAAAGTTGGCTTAAAGCTCAACATTCAGAAAACTAAGATCATGGCATCTGGTCCCATCACTTCATGGGAAATAGATGGGGAAACAGTGGAAACAATGTCAGACTTTATTTTGGGGGCTCCAAAAATCACTGCAGATGGTGATTGCAGCCATGAAATTAAAAGACGCTTACTCCTTGGAAGGAAAGCTATGACCAACCTAGATAGCATATTAACAAAAGCAGAGATATTACTTTGCCGACTAAGGTCCATCTAGTCAAGGCTATGGTTTTTCATGTGGTCATGTATGGATGTGAGAGATGGACTGTGAAGAAATCTGAATGCTGAAGAATTGATGCTTTTGAACTGTGGTGTTGGAGAAGACTCTTGAGAGTCCCTTGGACTGCAAGGAGATCCAACCAGTCCATTCTAAAGGCGATCAGTCCTGGGTGTTCATTGGAAGGACTGATGCTGAAGCTGAAACTCCAATACTTTGGCCACCTCATGCGAAGAGTTGACTCACTGGAAAAGACCCTGATGCTGGGAGGGATTGGGTGCAGGAGGAGAAGGGGACAACAGAGGATGAGATGGCTGGATGGCATCACGAACTCGATGGACATAAGTTTGAGTGAGCTATGGGAGTTGGTGATGAACAGGGAGGCCTGGAGTGCTGTGATTCATGGAATCACAAAGAGTTGGACACGATTGAGCAACTGAACTAACTATACTTAGATGTTAACTCCTCTCTAGCAGGTCTACCTCTTAGCAGACTTTCTTTCCAGGACCAAATACAACGCAGGTCAGCGTCACTGAATGAGGAATTTACAGGAGTCAATGATTATTTATCTCTTAGGTAATTCTGCTTAAATATCCATGAGCTCAAACCTACAGCAGACAATATCCATTTGAGATGGCTGTTCAGTGTCTGATGCATGAAAAGGTGAAACTGTCAAAAGGAGACTCACACGCTTTAAAAAAAAGACACAGAGGTGAGAAAGCGGTTTTGATTTTTGTTTTATAATTAACAAACTTGACTAGTAGCCTTGTTGCATCTAAAGACAGTACACTTACCATAGAAGTGGAGTATAAGCATCAAGTTGGACTAAGACTTTATCCAAAATCAGCCTCAGATCAGTATGACTGCTTGAAGTATTTAATTAAAGGCTCAGCATTTGGCCCTAAAAACACAGAAGATATGATCCTGACCTAGCCAATTCTGAGGGTGGGAATTACTGACCATCTCGTTCTACCTTAAAGGAGCTGTAACACAATAAAAGCAGGACACTAACTTTTAAGCAGGCCCTGCACACAGTGGGACTGCTTTGCGGATTAACTAGTCACAAAGTGCTCCCCTAGAAAACAAAATCCTCTCTTGAGGATAGTTTAGAATTCCCCAACCAAATGCCAAGTTACTTCTACCAAAAACAACAATTTTAGTTTGATGGTAATTATCCTAAGCTGATGAACCTAACAACCATTGGCTGAAAGGTCTAAGCACGTGATCACCATAGTAAGGACACTTGTTTTCCTATTCGATAAGGTGGGAGCACATGCCAGCAGTCCACCCGAAACCCAAGCCAAATAACTGAAAGTTCAATAGGATTGGCTGAATTTGATCACCACTTCCTCATTCAAACAAGAAATAGTCTTTTTCCTCCTCTATATCACCATATTACTTTGAATTTTGGCTTATTATTTAACAAAGTCTGCTTTGCACTATTATTTACAGATTTTTTTTTAATCTTGTAAAATAATGAATTTCTAGAGAGGGAATTAAAAAAAAAAAAAACTTAAAAAAAAAAAACCTCTTCTTTGAACCAGAAAAAGTCCTTATGAGATTTCCCACTCCATTTTGAAATAACAATCCTTTGTATTAATTTCATATCTAGTATCTCCTTTGAGTTCACAACCACCGCAAAAGCTACTTCCACTTTATGAATGAAGAAACTGTGGTTAGAAAAGTGACATAAACAGATTACCAAGAGCACAAACAGAATTGGCTGCAGTCAGAGTGAAAATGTCCTGACTCCTAATCCAGCTACACTTTAGCCTCAGGATCACATGCAAGACTCAGAGCAGATGGCTTGCAACAGGTTTTATGCTTTCCACTGCAGTTTCACTTCAAAAGTTGATGGCATCACTAAATAACTCCCTGAAACCCTCCAATGACCCTTCCTGCATTCATGATACATATGAAGGGTAATCTTGTCCTCGTTTTATTACCTGCTAGATAAAAGAAGACTTCTGCTTTGAGATTTTAAAGATCCACTTAGGTATTAAAAATGAAAGTCAGGATTCACCAAAGAGCTTTCAGATAAGCTCCAACAACTACCTAGGTGAATTTCCAAATCCTGCTGCTACTGCTAAGTCGCCTCAGTCGTGTCCGACTCTGTGCAACCCCTTAGATGGCAGCCCACCAGGCTCTGCCGTCCCTGGGATTCTGCAGGCACGAACACTGGAGTGGGTAGCCATTTCCTTCTCCAAATCCTACAGGTGCTTAGACAAAGTCACTTAGCAATAGGGTTGCTATGTAACTGATCCAATCTGGACACCTGAGAATGAAAGGGGGTTAGTAAACTCTGGGATAACAGGTACAAACAGGGACTGTCATAAGAAAATGAGGATTCATGATGAAAGTACTTTTTATGACCAGACGGATTTCAAGCATCTGATAGGGGGTTGAGCTCAAATGAATAAGATTCTTTCTTAAGATTCTTTAAATCTACCCTAGTATCTGATAAGGTATATTTTACTCATTCTCAATAAATCCTCAAAACTAAGTTGAGTTGAATTGGTTCCAGCTGTCCCTTACAAATGTATACCAACAACCCAATTAAACTTATCAATGACAGTATAGGAACTTTTAGGACATTCTCCCTTGTTACTGATGTTTATCTTACAATAACCCACCTCATTCAATAAAGAGTTCAGGAATGAAGCTAACCCACCTAGTTCAGAATGAGTTCAGGAATGTCCATGTGCCTGAAAAGTGGATCAGGTACATAAAACAAGAAACCTAATCTCAAAGTTGAGAGTGCTTACTGAATTATGCAATAGGAAAAGGTTATATACCACAATGTTAATAGTTATAACTGGACTCCTTAATCATAACATGGTGTTGTAAGTATTTTTTTTTCCTGGTTTGTCTGTATTTTCCCACTTTCTTTAATAATCCCCAATCACTGCATTTATCAGGCTTCCCTGGGCTCAGTTGTTAAAGAATCTGCCTGCAATGCAGGAGACCCGCACTGTTCGACCCCTGGGTTGGGAAGATCCCCTGGAGAAGGAAATGGCTACCGGCTCCAGTATGCTTGCCTGGGAAATTCCATGGACAGAGGAGCCTGGTGGGCTACAGTCTATGGGGTTGCAAGAGTCAGACACAGCTTAATGAGCAAACCAATCACCACCACTGCATTTAGAGTCATAAAAAATTAAAAATGAAATTAAGAAGGCTCATTGTTGCAAGGTGTAGATCCCAGGAAAGGAAAGGGATGAGGGTGGCCCTTCTGGAAACCACACTTGGAGGCGGTTATTGTTAGTATTGAGTCACTCTAACAGCCAGGAGAGCCATCAGCCAACAGATGTTTATGTGCTGCCTGGCTCAGGGCTGTGGGGGGCAGTACTGAAGCCTGGTGCACAGGATTCAAACCAGGTAAAAACTCAGGCAGGGCTGTTACACTTAAATAAGTTAACAGTTAAAATTACAACTTTTATTTAGCAGGTGTAGTTAAATAAGTATCTAAATCAAAATTTAGAGCTTTCTTATGGAGCTCAATGTAAATGACCCTCATGCTGGGAAAGATCAAGGGCAAGAGGAGAAAAGGGTGATAGAGGATAAGACAGTTGTGGATGGCATCACTGACTCAGTGGACACGAGTCAGTGCAGCACGCCAGGCCTCCCTGTCCATCACCAACTTCCAGAGCCTATTCAAACTCAAGTCCATCAGTCGGTGATGCAATCCAACCATCTCAACCTCTGTCATCCCTACTCCTCCTGCCCTCAATCTTTCCCAGCATCAGGGTCTTTACCAATGAGCCAGTTCTTCTCATCAGGTGGCCTAAGTATTAGGGTTTCAGCTTCACAATCAGTCCTTCCAATGAATATTCAGGGCTGATTTCCTTTAGGATGGCCTGGTTAGATCTCCTTGCAGTCCAAGGGACTCTCAAGAGTCTTCTCCAACACCACAGTTCAAAAGCATCAATTCTTTGGTGCTCAGCTTTCTTTATAGTCCAACTCTCACATCCATACGTGACTACTGGAAAAACCATAGCTTTGACTAGACGAACCTTTGTTGGTAAAGTAATGTCTCTACTTTTTAATATGCTGTCTAGGTTGGTCATAACTTTTCTTCCAAGGAGCAAGCGTCTTTTAATTTCATGGCTGCAGTCACCATTTGCAGTGATTTTGGCGCCCAAAAAATAAAGTCTCTTACTGCTTCCATTGTTTCCCCATCTATTTGCCATGAAGTGATGGGACCGGAAGTCATGAAGAATAACAAATGGAGCTCAATGTGGTTGTGCCATGCAACAGGTTTTCAGCAGTGTGTTTTTGAAATCTATCACCCTATCTTATAATGTATTTACTACACAACTGTCATTTGACACTTTTCAGTAAATATAAGAATGATTCTGAAATTCTTCTGAGATGCATACCACTTGCTGTATTACTGGTTGAGGTGTGGGAAGTAAACAAAACTGGCCCACATTAATCCAGTAATATCTTGTCATTTTTTATAGTCTACTTTCTTCCAGTAGGTGGCACTGCAGTTCATGTAAAATACTCCTGAGTT
Source organism: Capricornis sumatraensis (assembly GCF_032405125.1). Classification (NCBI taxonomy): domain Eukaryota; kingdom Metazoa; phylum Chordata; class Mammalia; order Artiodactyla; family Bovidae; genus Capricornis; species Capricornis sumatraensis. The sequence goes on along the minus strand of NC_091071.1, from coordinate 75,964,326 downwards.
AGTTCTCTGACCCACCAGGTACCAGTCAAAACTCTGCTCACAAAGGTCAGAGATACGAGGTGACTTGCTTGAGGTCACATAGCAAGTTATGGAATAAACTGTAGAGCCTGAGACTTCTAACTTCAAGTTCCATGCTTTCTTTATTTGTGTTTTCATTCCTGATATTCTAAGATTTGCTCATATCAAAACAAATCCCTATTTATGGTATTCAGGATGTAAAACAACACAAATTACAGGAGAGAGAACGGACTAGCAGACAGAGTGCTCTCCCTGTAGACCAACAGAGAGAGTTAATATCAATCTTTTATCAAATTTCCAAATTAAAACTGCTTTTAAAATGTCCCCAGAGAAAAAGGGAAACATATTTATTCACTGAGAATCTCATCTGACTATAAAGAAAGGACATAGAGTGATGTACAAACATACCTGCATATTTCCTTTTTCACTGTAGTATCTATCAGAGTTTACCCTATAAGCTCATTTTCATTAAAAAGTAACTTTTCCCAAGCACGAGTAGATACCACCACATATGCTATTGCATAGCATGGCATTTTCTGAGGAGCTTAGCCCCTATGCAGTTTGCCTCTAACAACAATATTCTTTAATGCTCACTTTTAGCAAGGCCCAGAGCTGCTTTGCCTGGTGAAAAAGATTGATTACTTGACCTGTGCACACACACACACACACACACAGAGATATATATATATATGTATATATGCATGCATATATATATATATATATACACACACACACATACATACACATACACATATACCTGTACTTCCTTCCTTCAATCCAATCATCTGTAATAACAGGACAAACAGAAATGCCCAGAGTTTTCATGCTGCCACTCAGCTGTCTTCGATGTAAGCCAAGGATCACAAAGGCAGGATGACAGATACTGGGTGACTTTCGGTCACTAAAGAGGCAGTATCACTAAGCTCTGATACCAAAAGACTGGTAAGCCTGTACAGATAGCTCCTAACCTGATTCAGGATAACAAGTTTTTAGTTTGCCCTTAAGCATAAGTCTATTACCGTCTCCAGCTTTATTGTGTTCCCTAATCTGAATAAGCTCTTCAGTGAAAAATCAATGTACAAACAAGTGTATTCTAAGATAATGTTGTGTGTTACATTCTCAGAAATGGGACTTTCTGAGCATACCTCTGCATGTGCTGTATGAGAACAGAGGGGAACTTTCTAAAGAACTTCCCCAAGAATACATTTTGAGAAGCACAATTTTTCTGAAAAGTTAAATGAAGCATAAGATTCTAAATATTTATTTCAGGCTCATATTGACATTATTCTTCAAAGGAAATATATATAAGTAACACCACTGAAATATACAATACAAAGAATATTTAGACAAATTAAGAAAAATGGCCTCAAAATATTAAAAATATTATATTAGAGAGCTCCTTCATAGTGACATAAGGAGCTTTGATTTATTGCTAAGAAAACTTTATGCCCTTAATTAAACTACTTTTAATTAAAATACTCTTCCATAGTATACTCTTCCACTAAATCCCCATTTTGTTGAAAATTGTCTTATTTCATTTATAGCAACAAACCCAGGAAGAAATTTAAGTTATCTATACCATGGCTCTGCATATTAGGTAGCTAACATTTTTCAGAAATAGAATTTTTTTCTACAATTACATTTTTGTTTTTCTTGTTATTAACATTAAAAAAAAAAAAAAAACAATGGGCCAGCAATTGCTGCAACCTTCAAAATATCCCAAATCACACTCAAGATAGCCTGAACTGCCCTCTAAAATATTTGGAATCACTCCTAGATATCCAGAATCATACTCCTGAAATATTCAGAACTGCACAATCACTTTTAATTATAAAGAATTAATATAAAAAATTAGTCATAGTGTTTTCAACTTGAGTCATTCCTGGGTGATAAAACTATTAAGAACAAATTCTAAAATCAAACTCCCTTATAAAAATACTAATATAAAACAAATTCTACTCTCAGAAAAGTTTTTCAGTCCCAAACAAAATTTAAAAAGCAATCAGAATTTGGGGCATTCTTGCCTTGCTGTCTATCTGAGAAAATATCTTTATTTAAGAGTTTCTGGGGAAGCTACTAAGGCCCATCCAGCTGCCTCTTCAAGACACATCATTTAAGTTGCTACCTCCATCAGCACATAAGATTTAAGAAGACAACATCTGAATTTACTAAATGTCTACTACACTGCAAGAAACTGTAAAAATAAGAAGAAGAAGAAAAAGAAAGAAAAAAGAAACTATGATAAAGACTAAGAAGGAAAGTCATGAGGCCTGCATGGATGTTTTGGTTTGCTTAAGAAGATAAGACACACATACAAATTACAGCCTGAGATAATGTATGATAACCATCAATGGTATCAAGTGTCAGGAGAGTTTGGAAGTTAGAGGTCAACAGTTCTTTCTTGAGAGATCAGGGAGCCTTTATATAAAAAGTGTCACTTGAGCTATATTAACTGGATAAATGTGGCTGGTATGGTACTCAAAATGGAAAAGCTTTCCAAAAAAATGTGAGTATCTGTAGAAGAAAAGAGTCATGTGGCTAAAGCTGAAGCTATTCAGAGGGGAGTAGTGAAGGAAAGCCTGCCTAACTTCAGAGAAGAAGTTAAGCAGGGCACCTCATGTCCAGGCCTGGTAGCTTGGACTTCCTCACTTTATTGCTGAATTGCCATTCCCGCAGTCTTTTATCATAGGGAGTGCCACAAACAGAGGGGTGTTTTAGTCAGATTACCCTGAGGGTGGAGAATGAATGGAGAGAGCCCAGGGTTAAGGAAAACAGTCCTCAATAGAAAATGGAGGAGGCCACTATGTGCCAGGCATTGATAGAATTTCATTTAATCCTCAAAACAATTCAGTTATAAAACATTTTTATAGATAAGAAAACTGAAGCAATTCAACAATAGTTGGCAGCCCAGAAACAAAAAGCTGACTGGTGGAAAATTACTCCAGTTTAGGAACCTGGAAGGCAAACAGGCTAGAAGGTCGAAAGGGCACAGAAAATCTAGGGTCCTTGTAAGTACAAACGTAGTAGAAATGACTGATGAAGAATTCAAGTCAAATATGAAAAAAACACGCACCAATCGGAAGAGAAGTCATCAATTAGACTTAAGGAGGATGAAGAACAACTCCAATTTAAAAAGTGGATAAGCTAGATTCAAAAAAATTGTGTCAAAGCAGAAACCCTAAGATCTCACTTTTGAAATAGTTTCAAAGTAATAAGATACCACTGTCTAGTTGGACAGGGGAAGTAGACTATGGACACAGTTTTCCAGAGTCAAGGAAACAGAAGGAAGTTAGCTTGGTGTAGCAGGTGGGAAAATCTGAAGTAATTACAATGGGTTACAGGAGAGAGAGGAAACCTGTGATTCTAATACTGAAGTCACTGAGGTTAAAAAAAAAGAAATCTAAAGAACCCAGAGGGCTAATAGCAGAAGAGTGGCAATATAAACAGGTGACTGGTACATTCAAGAAGAAATTTTGAGTATTGATGAAACCACTGTTATCTGTCAGCATTAGTGAAGAATTAGGAAATATCACTGACTTAAAAAAACTAGCTTGAATCCAGGGAACATTAGAGAAATTGCCTTTACATTACCCGAGCCACATCCATTATCATCATTATTTTCAAACCAGGGTAATGGTGTGATCTCAAGGGTTAAAGATGATACAATGACCATTGTCTCTAACTCACAAGATGCCTCCTTCACCCAGAAGAGGTGGAAGCCCACCAAGGTCAGTCCCAGGGTTCACAACCTCTAAAACATGATTCAATGTGTCATCTCCAAAACTACTTTCAACACAAAACAAACGGCAAAGTACTTACTTGAATTTAATAAGAATTTAGTATGCAATACTATGGCTTCCCTGGTGGCGCAGACGGTAAAGCGTCTGCCTGCAATGCAGGAGACCTGGCTTCAGTTCCTGGGTTGGGAAGATCCCCTGGAGAAGGAAATGGCAATCCACTCCAGCACTCTTGCCTGGAGAATCCCATGGACAGAGGAGCCTGATAGGCTACAGTCCGTGGGGTCGCAAAGAGTCGGACACGACTGAGTGACTTCACTTTCTTTCACTTTCATGTAATACTATGTATTGTTTGCTAATGCTGAACTTTTCTATCTTCATGTACTTTCAATAATTCATAAAGTTGTACATAATTTTAAGGATAAATCTCCAAAGTAAGGTATCTTGAATGAATTTCTTCTAGATAAAACCACAATACAAAAATGCAATACCCAATCGATTGCTTACTTATTCTTTCATTCTACAAACAAATATATATACATACACATGCAACTAAAGGTCAAAATAGCTTCAGTTTCTAAAACAGCAGCCCTGATAACAAACAGGTAGTTAAAGGTGAAAGGTGGAACAAGACCAAGTATACAACTCATGTAACTTTCCTCTTCAAAATGAAATGGAAAATTACACTTGGCTGAATTCCATTTTTCCAGTTTTTATTCAGGTATTAAAAATATCAGTCTGCTAAATCACATATTCCCTTCTTGCTGGGTTAAAGTTTAATTTTCTGTTTCTATTACATTTATCTACATTTTAATAAATTCATTAAATCATTCAGTGATGTCAAAAATCCTGCTAGTTTTAAAGACAGATTTATCTGCTTGGATAAATAAGAGAGTACCTTTTGAGAGTAGCTAACACGGCTTCTGCAAGTCAGATTTGGAGAAGCAGCTTAGAAAAGAAAGAATAATTTGGAAGCAAAGGGAAGGAGCTTTCTTATGGATCTCTGGCTTGCTTTGTAAGTTTGACTTATAAAATCAATAAAACTGGTGACTATTCTTCTGGAAAAGACTATTTTTTTAAAAACTTAGTAAATGACTAACAAAATGTAAAATAGTTCCAAATTTCAAGAGTCACTTCACCAGGGTTGTGGAATCCATACATTTGATATTTAAAGCATTGTCAGGAAAATGTTGATACCTCTTATCATCTTTTTTTTTTAATAGATAACTAAACTGAGTGATGAATAATGTATCTGTCAAAGAAAAGAGAAATCCAAACAGAGGGTTTCAATTACAGAAGAAAGGGAAATCCTGATATTTCATTCACTCCACCGTACCTGCCATTAACAGTAGTAGACTTGATAATATCTCCAGGTAGAACCACCAAGAGTTCAATGTCTTTATCCATCATGTTCTCTTTCTGATCCATGATAAAAGCAGAAGATTCTACAGAATCATCAACTGAAGAGGCATCAAGGCATTTGGTCTCAGCTGGAGGAAGTGGTGCCTTGGCTTTTGGTTTTCTCCTAAAACAAAAACAAACCACAAAGAATAAAGTATACATGTTTTAAAAATAACTTGCTAATGAGATCTCATTTAATAAAAACACAAAATGTATATATGCTTTTTCATATCCAGGAAAAATGCGCTAAAATATTACAACTGTTAGCTTACTAGGGATGGTAGAATTAAGTTTAAAAAAATTTTTTGCCTTTTTAAAAATCAGCATATTTGTTTGTTTTCAACAATATGCTTGCATTACTTGGCAATACAAACAGGATAACAAAGAGATTTGATATCGGCCTTCATTAAATTCAATTAGTGTGTGTTCACTACAGCAGGCAAAAGTACTGGATTTTGTTTGATGGAACAAATTATAAAATTCTTACTGTCCTAATATCTCATTTCCATACCTCCTACTAGCTCTCACTTTCATGTCTTTCATTCTACTTTTTTCTCATGTAGTGCATCTTTATCCAGATTAAACTCTACCTATGCTACTAAATCTAGCTGCAACCACCCTCCTCCCACCCCCTACATCAATATGAGGAGGCACATACCCTACATGGCACATACAACAAGTTATACAAATGTAACATTTTTTTTTTCCATTTTTCCCCCCTGGAAAATTTCATCTCTCTGCCTACAATTATTACTCCTTGTAAGAAAGAAGTATGCTGTATTTCCCACTGGACTTACTAATAAACAGTTAACTGCAATTGGTTATTTGTTAAATTATATGGAATTTTCCAGGCAAGAATACTAGAGTGGGTTGCTATTTCCTTCTCCAGGGGATCTTCCTGACCCAGGGATGGAACTAGGGTCTCTAGCATTGCAGGTGAAGTCTTTACCAATTGAGCCACCAGGGAAGCCTTAAAAATAAAAAATGTTACAAGTAATTATTCTAATAAATATGTTTCAGTGTCACTTACCAGGACAACCCCTTAACTGATTTATAACAGAAATAGTAGTAGACATTCTGCACAAGACGAATTCAATGATTTGAGGGGTTGAAAAAAATGAGACATGGAAATAAACAACACGTAACTGTAAGGAAGTACATACACATATTTTCTAAGTACTGCAAATTAGAGCTTTTGAAAATGTTACTTTTTACTTTTTTTATTGAAATATAGTCGACATATAACATTACGTTGTGTCAGGTGTACTACATAGTGATTTGATATTTGCATATGTTATGAAATGATCCTAAGTTTAGTAACCATACTTTGGCCACCTCATGAGAAGAGTTGACTCATTGGAAAAGACTCTGATGCTGGGAGGGATTGGGGGCAGGAGGAGAAAGGGATGACAGAGGATGAGATGGCTAGATGGCATCACGGACTCGATGGACATGAGTCTGAGTGAACTCCAGGAGTTGGTGATGGACAGGGAGGCCTGGCGTGCTGCGATTCATGGAGTCGCAAAGAGTTGGACACGACTGAGCAACTGAACTGAACAGAACTGTCCCCATACAAAGTTATTACAATATTACTGATAATATTTTTTGTGCTATTAATATATCTTATATCAATGTGGCTTATTTAAAATTGGAGATTTGTATCTCTTAGTTATGGACTTCCCTGGTGGCTCAGTGGTAAAGAATCCACCTGCCAAGCAGGAGACGTGGGATCAATCCCCGAGTCACGGACTACTCCCTGGAGAAGGAAATGGCAACCCACTCCAGTATTCCTGAGTGGGGAATCCCACGAACAGTGGAGCCTGGAGGGCTACAGTCCATGGGGTCTCAAAAGAGTCAGACATGACTTAGCGACTAAACAACAAATCTCTTAATTTCCTTCATCTATTCTTTCCCATCCCCAAACTGATTCTGAAAGAAAAAATACTTCTGCTTTCTATTCAGAAAAATATAAATTTTAATTTCTCCCTCTTTCCATTCCTAGGCAAAAATAAAAACCATAAAGATAAAAGGGCTTCTCTGTAAGTAAATCTGTAACATCCAGTCATTCAGTATTTTCAAAACTTAATGTCTCACAAATTGTGCACTCAGCATCATGTAAAAACAGAAACAAGGTCCCTACATTAGTTTTCTAATATAATAGAACTTTAATTTTTAGGAGTGTAAGTGCAAAGTTGTATTACATTTTAGAAAATATTTCTTTTACAATAGTGACAAAAATGAATTTTTAGAAGTATTTCAGTAAATATAACAAGTTTATAAAATTTCTATGAAGAACAACTTTATCCAATTTCCAAATGCTTTTTAATCTATTAAAATTGACTGCTCATCTATTCAACAAACATTTACCCTGTAACTGACAATCATGTAGCAGATTCAGCTAAACACTGGGGATGTAAAGACTGTGACAGCCAGAACCAGTTCTCCTATCCCAGAAAGGACTGATAGATACATGCAAAATTAGAATAAAGGTTGATGACTCTTCTAGTACAGGGATGCAGATGATACAGCTGAAGCTCATAGGAAGGGAAACCTGTGTAGCAACCCAGAAATGTTTGACAGATGGAAAACATGAGTTGAGATTGGGGAATGAATAGACACTCACAGGAAAAGACAAGAAATAATTGATATTTTAGCAAGGAAAAGCAAATCGAACCATGAAAGAAAGCGGTACCTCTCAAACTTGAAGAGTTTGGTAAAATTCCACAGAGAAGCCAAAAGACAGGAGAAATCAGTGAATCAATGAAAAAGTTTTTATAAATAAGAGAATTCAGCAAGGTGGTTTGGCACAAAGTGAGCATGCCAACATCAATAGCCTATGTAAACATATGCAAAACCTAGTCAAAGTATAATGAAAGAAAACTTCTTTTACAGTGGGAACAAAAATAAATTTAAAAAATTATTATAGTAAAGACAACAAGGATTTTGAAAAATCTATATGAAGAAAATCTTATATGCCAAATATTCAGCTTGGATTTTTCCCTTCAACTCCAGATTTGTAAATCTAATGCCTACTTGACATCTGGACTCAGATGACTGACTGGAATCTCCAACTTAATTTACCTTCCAATTCCTCTTCGCAGCTCCTCCAAACCAAACGGTTTACTCTCCAAGACTTCCATCTCAGTAAATCATAATTCTTTCAGTTGCCTGGGCCCCAAATCTCCTCTTTCATACACATACAATCCAATTCATTGACAAATTCTGCCAGCTCTATCTTATAAATAGACCCAGAATCCATCAACAACCTTGACTACTAAATACCTCCGTTCAAGCTGCTCTTGGTCTTCCCGTTCCCAGCCTTGTCACTTTACACTCAACAGAGCAGCTGGAGTGATCCTCTTAAAATGTTAAGTCTGGTCACAGAACTTCCTTTCCCACCCTTCGATGGCTTCTGACCTCACCTAAAACAAGATGCAGAGCTTTATGATCTGCCCACCCTTACCCTAGCCTCTCCAAGCTCCTCTCCCACATTCTTCCCGGGCTCACTGCACTCCAGTCCTGTGACTCTTGCCTTTTCCTTGAACACATTTAGGACAGTTCGTACTCAGGCCTCTCTAAGGGGTCTGTCCTGACCTTAAGATAACACGTCTATTTCTCTGCTTTGCTTTTGTCCGAGAGCTTATCAGCAGCTAACATTCTTGCTTATCATGTCTCCTTCCATTAGTAATTAACCCCATGAGTACAGGTTCTTGTCTCCACTGTCTAGTGTCACACATAACTGCTAATATGTGAAATCTCTAGAGCAATGTGTGCTACATAGCAGGCACTCATATTGCTAAATGGATGAGTTCTGTGGATACTTCCCATAAGATGGGGTACCTAAGCATGTAATTGAGAAGGAAAAAAGTCGTACCACTAAGGTACATCAGAATTAGCTGTGTTGGATTTTAGAAACTACTTATGTTTCATTTTTGAGAAGATGAATATTGAAAACTATGCAGTAGTCTTATTAGCAAGGGATAACTGAGAAGTTTAGGGCTTTAGAGGAGTTTCATGAGAAAGGTCAGATGACAAATCCAACTCTCTACAGGCACAGAGGTAGAGCATCAAGAACACCCTTGGGCACAATGAACCTGGCTTTCAAGAGAAGTGGTGCCACAGAAGGTCTACTAGGCACCGCCTTCTACCACAGTCTCCTCCCTATCTCCTGCTTTCATCTTTGAAGGTACCTTCCCGTCTCCAAGTCTCTCTCCTTCCAGGCTCTGCTTGAATGCCCTCCCTGTTTTCCCTGCATTGACTCATGTTATCTATCCTTTGAGGTCCAGATTGAATCACCATTCCTTGTGACATTTTCCCTGTCTATTGCATACTGCACTGAGTTCTAACACTTTTAATGTTCTGTATATACGTGATTGTCTCATTTCCTAAGCTTTGAGTCTATGATGAAAATCCACCTTAAATTACTAAAAGTAAGCCAACTTAAAAGAAAAAGCAGAACAAAGCATTTGTTGAAATATTTTCTTACATGGAACATTAAGAACACCTCAATGTTCCCTATGATTGTAATAAAGCATTTGTCACCTTTGGCCCTGAAAATTGGCAAGCATATTGAGAATCAAACCAAGATTCTTCCACAATGAATCAGAAATTCAACAGGGAAGATGCAATATGTAGGTAACTAGGCTTCCCTGGTGGCTCAGAGGGTAAAGTGTCTGCCTGCAATGCGGGAGACCTGGGTTCGATCCCTGGGTCGGGAAGACACCCTGGAGAAGGAAAAGGCAAACCACTCCGGTACTCTTGCTTAGAAAATCCCATGGACAGAGAAGCCTTATAGGCTACAGTCCATGGGGTCACAAAGAGTCGGACACGACTGAGAGACTTCACTTTTCAAACAACAAACACAAAAAAAACCCAAAAAACATATAACAGGTAACCTTGAAAATTCAGAGCAATGAGAGCAAGCTAAAATCCTCTATGAGGATGAGAAGACAGGTATCAAGGTATACTTCAAAGAAAACAGAAAAGTGACTCAGTTTGTGAAAGAAAAGTAGTATTTAGGAGGTAGAAGCTGTAGGTTCACCTACGCGTTAGTTCCCAACTGTGACCCATTTGCATTAAACTCAGGAATATGTCTATCTAAAGTTTGCTCACTATATCCTGTAGTCTAGTGAAAGGAATACCACATAGAGGCCTGGATTGGGCCTGAATCCTAAGTAGCTTTAAGACTTTGTTAACTTACTTGACCTTTTACTCACCAGCAAAAATTTTTTAAATGCCTTTCACTTACTCACATACTTTCCAATGTTTTAAATGTTTTAGTTGAGATGCTTTGAAGTGATAACAAAATTAGGTTAAATGTCACCCAAAGCCAAAGTATAGTAAAAAATAATCAAAGCTTTTAGCATAATCTAAGCATAGGAAATTCCGGTAAAGAGAGTAACATATCAACATGCAATAACAACTGTCATTTATGGCTTATGAATGCTAGTTTTTATTAATATATTAAAATTATAGGACCATAACTGCCACTGAAGTCCCTACACCTCTTTTAAATAAGAATGATGTTTGAGCCAGTTTTCTCCTCTGGGGATTTCCACTTAAGCTCCTCTTCACCAGTGGCCTAGTTTGACTCTGTTTCTGCTCCTCAGAGGCCACTATTTTCAACAGTAACAACAGCAAATTTTATACAAGGGTGGTAGCTGCTGCCGGAGAAGGCAGTGGCACCCCACTCCAGTACTCTTGCCTGGAAAATCCCATGGATGGAGGAGCCTGGTGGGCTGCAATCCATGGGGTCGCTAAGAGTCGGGTACAACTGAGCGACTTCACTTTCACTTTTCACTTTGATGCATTGGAGAAGGAAATGGCAACCCACTCCAGCGTTCTTGCCTGGAGAATCCCAGAGATGGGGGAGCCTGGTGGGCTGCCTTCTGTGGGGCTGCACAGAGTCAGCTGCTGCTAAGTCGCTTCAGTCATGTCCGATTCTGTGTGACCCCACAGACGGCAGCCCACCAGGCTCCTCTGTCCACGGGATTCTCCAGGCAAGAATACCGGAGTGGGTAGCCATTTCCTTCTCCAATACTGAAAAGATATTTAACATAGAAATATTTTCTATGTCAAGGCAAAAATCCATTAATTGAGCCCTAAAAATAACAAGCCACAGTAAAATTATTGCTTAAGCATTGTTTTACTCACTAAAATTGTCTCAATATTATATTCAATTTTCACAATGAAAACTAAGGTACAATCCCACAATATGAAGTAATATGTCTTTAAAATACCCAAATTTAACTTTAACTGGAATTTAAATGGTATCCTGTTACTACTACTGATCGATTTTTTTATCATTTGATCTAAAAAGTACTTCAAAATCATGTATCCATTGCAATCATCTCTCCATCCCTGCAATATTTGTATCTTTAAGATAAATGAAAGGAATAAAAGAGGAGATCAGCAAAATAAGCATCTACTCAAACACCTCTACTTGGCTTGAAAGAAAGAAAGCTTTCGGTTGTATCGGGTTGGCCAAAAATGTATTTGGGTTTTTCCATAAGATATTATGGAAAAGACTGAACAAACTTTTTGGCCAACCCAATATGAGATCTATTTGCATTCTTAATAAGCTACTCAAGTCCAATGGAATCTCAATTGATTGCTATATTTATATTGTATCCTTATAGATTCAGAGAAATACTACACGAAAATACAGCTTTGATATTTAAAAAAGTAAGAATAAAATCATGTCTTAACAGTAGATTTTTAAAGTATCAAATTCTAATGACCAAAAAGAAATTTAATAGCCACCCTCTCTCAGTATTGGGCTTCCCTAATGGCTCAGTTGGTAAAGAATCTACCTGCAATGCAGGAGACCCTGGTTCGATTCCTGGGTTGGGAAGATCCACTGGAGAAGGGATAGGCTACCCACTCCAGTATTCTTGGGCTTCCCTTGTGGCTCAGCTGGTGAAGAATCTGCCTGCAATGTGGGAGACTTGGGGCCAATCCCTGGGTTGGAAAGATCCTCTGGAGAAGGGAAAGGCTACCTACTCCAGTATTCTGGCCTGGAGAATTTCATGGACTGGAGTCCATGGGGTTGCAAAGAGTCGGACACGACTGAGCGACTTTCCCTCTCTCAATATAGAGGGCTGTACTAATCAAACATTAGAAGCATTGTAGTTAAGTGTTGACGAGGCATCCTTCATAGCATCTGGCAATATTTTGATAGTTCCTAACTTACGCATTTCAACGACAGAGACCAGTTCTTCAAAATAATTTCTTAGTGTGTCTCCCTGGGTTTAATAAAACAAGGGAAGATTATTTTAAACAAAAATCTGTTCCAATGGTGAACATAATACTGTGCTATGTGCTTGAGGGAATGCAATTAAGTGCCTTTTCTTGATGAGCCTTATAGCTAATCAAAGTGAATATATCAAAGTGGCTTTAAAAGATAAGCAGTGATGAAAGGCAACATGGGGAGACCCAAGGCATTTTATGACTCTTAACAGACATTTATCTGGTCAAGGTCACCAATCACTTTTGTGTGTTCAGATCTAATAGACAATTATAAAATTCATCTCAGTCACATTTGAGTAAGCTCCTAAATTCCAATAAGGGCCCATTTCACAGCTGCCCAACCCCCCTCTGCTTGGAATTCTCTTCCCTTTATCTCTTTGTGTAACAACACAATCTACTGTTTTCTTCTTTACGGCCACTCCTCAGCCTCAATGCCCTTAGGAGTCTCCTTGTCTGACTTGTAATTATTGGGCCGCCCCAGGGTTTCTTGTCTGCCCCTTTGTCTTCTCTTTCTACAATCCTCACCCCCAAGTAATTTCATAAACTCCATGGCTTTACACATCATTTACAAGTTGATAACCCTTAAATTCACATCTCCAACCCTGATATGTTTACTGAGTTCTGACTTACATGCCCCCAAATTTCATGCTCTTCTCCACTGTAAAGTCCCAAAGGTATCTCAGAATCAAAACTCTTGATTCTCCTCTCTTTCCCCAATTCTCATCCAACCCTTCCCCAGGATGTCCCATGCATGTAAAAGGCTCCATGCTAACCACCTTGTTAACTCAAGCAAAAATTCTGGGCATATTTTGACTCTTCTCTATTCTATTTTCAATCCATTATCAAGTCTTGTGGGCTAAAACATAACCTGAATCTGTATACTTTTCACCAGCTTCTCTGCTACACCCTGGCAATTAAGCTATCATCTCTTGCTTGGACTGCTCCAATAGCTTCCTCACTGATCTCTCCCCTTTTCCTCTTGTTCCTTAAAATCTTCTCTTCTTGTCCCTTAAAATCTATTATTCTCTGTAGTCAAGGGGGATCTGCTAAATATGTAAATCAGATTACATCACATCTCTGACCCTTCACTGGTCTCCCAGACCTTCATCAAATCCTGTCCTGATTACTCCTGATGTAAATGAATGTCTAAGAAATCACTGAGCCACCCCATGTCAACATCTGAGCTCCCTTCTGATTGTGTGTGTGGTAGTTGCTTGGTCATTTCCAACTCTTTGGGATTCCGTGGACAGTAGTCTGCCAGGCTTCTCTGTCCATGTAATTCTCCAAGCAAGAATACTGGAGTGGATTGCCATTCCCTTCTCCAGAGGAGCTTCCCAACCCAGGGATGGAACCTGGGTCTCCTGCATTGCAGGCAGATTCTTTACAGCCTGAGACACAGTGGAAAGCCCTGGGAAGCCACTCCTATTACTTGCTTACAGCTCACTGTGTAGCTCACCGTGGCCTTCTTTCCTTTCCTTCACATCTGAGGATTTGTATAGCTACTCCCTCTGCCCCAAATACTTTTAACTACAGAACTTCAAACTGCCTGTGCCTTCAGCTCTTTCAGGTCAAATATTAGTATTTCCTTGTCATATAGGTATTCTCTGACCACTCAAAAAGGGTGCCAATTCCTATACCCACTCATCTCAGCCCAGTTTTCACCCAGTGGTGCTCAAATTTGACAACAGAATGAACTCACCTGAGGAGTTTAATAAAATGCCAATGCCCGGGTCCCATGCCCAGAAATTCCAATTTAACTGGCTACCAGGATTTTTTAAATCTCCCCAAAGGATTCTAAAGGGCAGCCAATTGATAACTACAGGTCTAGCATAATGCCTGACAGATAGTAGGTATTCATTTAAAGTTAATGATTTACATTCCTAAGGACTTTGCAGAGTCTGAAACACCCCCTGAAGGTTGCTATTTAGGTCAATCAAGTTTGTGTAAATCAAGAAGGTCTTAGTCTCAGTGAAGATAACAAATTTTAAAAGTATGCCTGAAGTTTAGTAATAACTTTTCCAAATTAAAATCTTTGTTATATTTTTGCTTCTTTTTCTCTAAGAAGGAAATTCCTTATGAAAGGAAAGAAAACAAATTTCCCTTGATATTTTTCACTAAGTTACAATTTATACACAGAAAAACATAAAATACAAAGAGATACATTTTCATATATACGTGAATGTGGAATATGGAACCATACACAAAGATTAAAGTAGGCAAATGTATCTATAAATTAAAAATTAAATATTAAACTTCTCTTATCTGTCCCATAAATGTTGTTGCAACTTCAGCTTGTCTCAGGGTTTTCTAAATGTCTTATGTGGGATGTTTGTTTTCTGCACAGTTAAGAAAGTCAAACATCAACAAGAGGAGAAATGAGGAAAGCCTTCACTACCAAAGAACTTATCAATGGAGAGGATACAAAATTCATCAAAACAAATGAGCAAAGTTGAAAAAACAGACTTGAAAGCAATGTAAACAGTGAGTCAAAAGACAGTCATCGGCATTAATTGGTCACCCACTGTGTCCTTCAGTGGTATAGAAAAAATCTGGGTAGATTAAAGAAATACCGAATAAGGTCCTCTGACACTAGTAGCTTAAAAATGAAGTGAGTCCAAGCAAGCAAGTTCAAAGATATCCTAAATGGGCCCTACAAAACTAACTAAACTGAAGCTTATCTAGTTCTAGGAACTGTGCAAATGTTTTACATAGATAATCCCTTAACAAGTGCTATTCCTTTTTGAAAAAAAATTAGTATCTTATTAAATTTTTAAACCACATTGAGATTAGTAGGTAATTTTTTTCAAAATAAATTTTAACTCCAAAACCATGTAACTCACTGGCTACCCCATTCACTCTATGCATAGGCTTTTGCTCTGTAATAAATGTCAGTAGCAACTGGGCTTAGCATCATTTACTGAAAGCTTCCTTTGGACTTCATATTGTTGCCTTGCAAGCAATGTACATGGAAAAGTTAATGCAGTTTACGAAAATCTGTCTGAAAAGGTAAATAAGAAATGTGATTGACAATACAACTTAAAAATTCAAAAATGGTGGGTAGAGAAGACTACACAAAACTTCTTGGGCTTCTTTTGTCTTTACCACATAATAATTAAGTATAAAAAGCCTTATATATTATTTCCAAAATATTAAAAAGAGGTTACTTATTAAATTTAAGGCAGGAAAAATCATTCACAATTGGATTGTTTTATGTACTAGCTTATCTGAAATAACAAAACAGTAAAAGTAAAAAAAAAAAAAATTTTTTTACCCCTAAAAGGAAGTTAAAATGTTCTTAGTTTGCAACCTAGATGTCCTTCAGTAGGTCAATGGATAAATAAACTATGTTACATACAGACAATAAAATATTACCCTATCATTTCCACTTTTTTCACTAAAAAAGAAATGAACTATTAAGTCATGAAAAAAACATGGAGGAGCCTTAAATTATATTACTAAATACAAGAAGCCAGTCTGAGAGGGCTATATATTGTATACTTCCAACTATATTACATTCTAGAAAAGGCAAAAATATGAAAAAGTGAAAAACACCAGTAGTTGCCAGGTGTTTTGGTGAGAGATGAATAGGTGGAATGCAAAAGATTTTTAGAGTAATGAAAATACCCTATATGATACTATAAAGATGAATACATGTCATTATGTTTTTTCTCAAAAGCTATAGAGTTGAACTTTTCTGATGGTACAGTGGATAAGAATCTACCTTCCAATGCAGAGGACATAGGTTCAATCCCTGGTCCAGGAAGATTCCATGCCATGGGGCAGTTAAGCCCATGCACCACAACTACTTAAGCCCATAATTCTAGAGCCTGTGAGCCGTAACAAGAGAAGCCACCGCAACGAGAAGCCGGTGCACTGCAAGGAAGAGTGGCTCCTCCTCACTGCAACTAGAGAAAGCCCACGTGCAGCAGCAAAGACCCAGCGCTACCAAAAATAATTTCTTTACAAAAATCTGTAGAATGCATATCAAAAGTGATTACTAATGTAAACTATAGACTTAGGGACTATAATGTATCAGTGTAGGTTCATCAGTTGTGACAAGGGTACCATTCTGGGGAGAATGCATGTGTAGGCACAAGATGATATGGAAAATCTGTATCTTCTGCTTAGCTCTGCTGTAAACCTAAAACCACCCTAAAAGTATTAAGTCTAAAAAAAAAAAAAAAAAGTTCTTAGTTGAAATGTTGTCTTAATTTTAATCAACCTAGTAAGGAACTGAAAAACATTAAATGTGGATTAAATGTGGATATTATAATTATTCAAATATATGCACATGTGCATATTAAACAGTAGGAATGTATATGTCAGCCAAGCAAGCACACTGGTAAACTAACCAACCCTAAAATGAAAGCATAAGATGCTTTTGAATCATAACCTCAATAACCTACTCTCAAATATGTACTTTTTGGTAAATACTAAACAGCACTTAGTCCTTAGTCTCCGTTAAAGTTTTAAATCTATGTTTGGGAATGGTGTCTGTTGTCATAAACCATGCTCAAAGGCATAACATTCACTGCCTACTGATAAAGAAAAATCCTAGGATTGAATTTTCCAAGTTAAGTTTCCTAGCTATAAGCTTTGTCAAACACTGGCTAGAAAAACTACTTAGAAACAGTGTCTCAGAGTTTACAAAAATTAACCTAAAATTGATCTAAATGTAAAATATAAAATTATAAAATATTCAGGTCAAAACATAGGAGAAAATCCTTGGGACCAAGGCTTAGGCCAAAGGATCTCAGACATGACAACAAAGATGCAATCCAGAAGATTTTTTAAAATATCAGTAAACTGAACTTCATCGAAAACTAAAGCCTTTTGCTCTGTGAAAGACCAAGTTAACAGGATGAAAAGACAAGCCACAGACGAGGAAAAATTATTTCTAAGACACATGCCCATCAAAAAGTCATATTCAGAATATATAGATAGTTTTCAAAACGCAATAGTTAAAAAACAAAGAATCCAATCATTAAATAGGAAAAGATTTGAACACTTCACCAGAGAGGAGGTAAGAATGGCCAAGAGGCACATGAAAAGATGTCCGACACTATTATTCATTTAGGGACATGCAAATTAAAGCTATGATGAGATACCACTACCCACCTAAATCAAAACTACTGATAATATCAAATACAGCCAAGAATGCAGAGAAACTAGATCTCTCATAGATGTCTTGAACAAAGTGAATGCAAAGTGGTATGGCCACTTTGGGAAAGAGTTGGACAGCATAATATGAAACTAAATGTATGCATACCACTGAGCCAGCAATCTCCTCCTGGGTATTGACATGAGAGAAATGAAAACTTACGTTTGCATAAAACCTGTACATGGATGTTTATTGCAGCTCTCTTCATAACAAACCCTAACAGGCAACAACCCAAATGTCCTCCAACGTGAGAATGAATAAACTGTGATGCATCCAAACGATGGACTACTACTTAGCAATAAAAAACAAGCCTTGATATACATCATCTTGGATGATCTCAAGGGCATTTTGCTGAGGGAGAAAACAACCAGTCTCAAAAGGTTAAGTACTATATGTTCTATTTATATGAGTCTCAAAGTAACAAACTTATGGTCATAGAAGACAGATCGCTGGCTGCCAGGGTTGGAGGCAGGGTGTAACCATTAAGAGTAATATAAGGGAGTGCCTTTGTGGTGATGCAACACTTCTGTATTCTGCTTGTGGAGTGCCACACAAATTTACACATGTATGAAAATTTCATAGGATTATAAATCAAGACAAATTTTTTAAAGTAAAGAATGCATGTAAGAGGTGATAAAAATCTAAATAAGGTCTCTATCTGAGTATTGTACCAAAGTCACTTCCCTGATTTTGATAACATACTATGGTTATGAAAGATATTATCAGGGGAAGCTTGGGGGAAGGCAAAGGGAAACCTCAGCATTATTTTTGCAATTTCCCCCAAAACAAACTATTTAAAACTATACACAATTTCATTTACAGTAAAATTATATCTAAGGTAGAGATTCTCAAAATTCAATGAGCATTAGAATTATCTATGGAACTTGCTTTTAATACAGATCTGCTTGAGTGGGCCCACATTATACTTTTTAAAATAGAATCTGAATATGGGGTCCTAATACTATATACTAGTGGCCCAGCACATTACAGTTTGAGACCCATTGGACTAAAATAAAGGAAAAGTTATTAGAAAGAAAAATGATGATTTCCATCAATACATATTGTTCTATTTAATGGCTAATTACTAAAGAAGTCTTACCTACACAGAACCTCATTCACAGATTATCTTACTGAGCCAAGAGACTCTCATTTATAGACTAAATGAAAGACATACAAATAAAATCAATATTTGATCTATTTTTTAAAATGCAAATATCAGTATTCATAACCCAAATCTGTTATATCAATACAGAAGAGAAAATGCTGGCATTAAAATAAATGTTATTAAATTAAAACAAAGGCATGTAGGGGAAACATTCTCAACAAGAAACACAGGTCACATTTTGAAATGTCTATTAAAGGTCCTTACCTGTCCTCCTATGTAAAACCATTATAGTTGGCAAGTTACACACACATATATAAGCATGAATGCATTTGATCTAAAAGTTTCTTTTTTTGAAAAATAAAACGTTAAAAAGATCAAACTAGACATTACTTCATATACAACAAATTAAGAATTAAAACCCAAGAAGTCTACCAAGACTTCCATCAATTATCCCCTCACTAAGCAGCCCAATTTTCAAACTCAGACCAGTGGTTTTTGCATTTCTTTTGGGAAGTCTTTGTGCCAAGGACCTACTGGTCCTTTCACTTTCCTCAGGGAGAATGACTGGCAGTTTCACACTGTTTTCCATCCATCTTATTACCAGGAAAAATGTAGCAATATAACAGAATAAATCAAGTCTTAGAACACCTAAAGCTGCAAATTTCTGAAAGACTGCTAATCTCTATCTCAAACAGTTGCTATAAACTCTAAAATGCTAGCTCCCTTGCTCTCAGCTCTGTGGAAAGCTAATTCAAAAGAATTCAAAAGGATGAAACATTAGTCATTTTCTGATTATGCTCAAATAGTTCAGCTGTTTAATAATTATCAACATAATAATTATCAAAATCTTGAATGTGGATAGTCTACAACCCAGTTTCTCTAACAAATTGACAATGTGGGGGGAAAGATGAGAGGGTAAGAACTGATATAGTATGAAAGAGTTAAATGACATAAACACCAAAGTAATGTGTGAAACTGAATCCAATTTGGACAAAGCGAACAAAGAGAAATTTAAATAAAAACTGGGTGTTAGATGATATGCAAAAGGAATTGTTGATTTTGTTGGGTACAATAATACCGCAGAAGGTATGTTTAAAGTCTTTATTGCTTCTTCTACTCAAATAGTCCTACTAAGTGCTTCAAGTAAGCAAGGATCATCATTTCTCTTTCTAATATCTTTGCCTTAACTTTAACACATCTCAAGCCCTAAGCAATCACTAAGCAACTTTGTCTCAGGACACTTGCCTTTTTGGACATTTCATACAAATGAGATTATACAATATGCGTCCTTTTGTGTTTGGCTTCTTTCAATGACCACAACCTTTTGAGGTTCATCCATGTTGTAGTATGTTATCTGTACTTTTTTACTCTTTATTACCCAATAGGATTCCTCTATACGAATATATAACATTTATCTACCAACTGATGGATACTGAATTGTTTCTACTTTTTTCTATTTACTACTGTAAATAATGCTACTATGAACATTTACAGGCAAATCTGTACACATCCATTCTTGGTACAGTATGTCATTCATATGAAGACTTTGCAACAAAACTAATATAGCCTCTTCCTAGTATTCCTAGTACTCAGTGTAACTACATGCATGCTCAGTCCATACTCAGTGAAATAATTCCTCCCAATTCCCACAGGCACAAGGAAATAGTTTAAAGCCAAGATTCCTCAACATTATTTGAAGGCACTTAAAATTAACACATAGTTACAAAAGACCAATAAATATTCGGGAATTATAAGCCACATGTAGACTATACAAAACACAGCTTCAGACACAAACTGATTATCCAAGAAACATTTTGATTATAATTAAAACAGTTCAGACCATAGGGCTTCCCGGTGGCTCAGGGGTATACAAGCATCCGCCTGTAATGCAAGCAACAGGAGTTCAATCCTCGAGTCAGGAAGATCCCTGGAGAAGGAAATGGCAACCCACGCCAGTATTCTTGCCTGGGAAATCCCATGGACAGAGGAGCCTGGTGGGCTAAATAGTCCATGGGGTTGCAAAAGAGTCAGACATGACTTAGCAACTAAACAACAACAAGGACCATAAGATTCTGCTTTTCCATTAACTATAATGAATAATATAATTAAACTTATTTGTTTTTAGACAAGATACAAAGTAATAATCATTGAATAGACTAACATATCTAACAGAGGAAGAGGTAGTTGGTATAATGAAAACTCAGTATAACTACATTTAACTTATCTACTGGCTTCACTACCTAAACACAGAAAACATAAGATTCCCCGTTAGGTATTGCTTATATAACAAAGCGTAGTTCAAAACTGTACTTTTATACTCATACATAAAACTACATAAATGTTTTTAGTATTTTTCTCATGTATTTAAAGTTTTCATTGGGAGGAAAAAATCTATTGTGTTTCTAAATATATAAGTAGAATAGATATCAATGTTCTCTTACGGAAAACAGAAGTTTGAGAATAGGGATTTAGGAAAAGGATCAAAAAGCAATGCAAATATAACAAAAACCCTTTAAAATTTCTAATCAGTAGGTTATTTTAAAAAGCCATTTAAAGTGAGAAATCAAAAGTTCAAGGAAACCTTGAGCATTGTAACTTAAAATACACGATAAATTAATTCTTGATCTTTGTTGCAGAGAGAAATGTTTATATTTGCAACTGTACCCACTTACTGAATTTTCAGCTTGTCCTCCTTATATAAGCAACACATAAAGGCTTGCCTCTCACTTCCAATTTTTTTAACTTTGTCAAGGATTTCAAGACACCTGCAAGCAATTCGAACGCAAATTCCTTGATTTTAGCATTTTATTTCATTCCTTCAGTTGCCTTACTACATGTAATTCAACAGTACATTTTTTGGAGGGGTGGGGTAGCTGGCTCACCAAAGATTCTTTCTTCAGTATTTAACTTGGCTTTTATCAGACAACTCTTACTGAATTCAAATCATATGTCTGTCATATTTAGGTTAATTACATTATTATAATAAGTAATTATAAAAACAGGCCTTAACAGGTTAGGAAATAGTCAAAACAAATTTTTGATGAAATATAACAAGGGGCATGTGCAGGCAATCTAGAGCGTATTAATAGCTTACTGACTTTGGGAGTTCATTGTGCCAAGGACAGCCATTCAGCACGTTTCACTAAGGGAATGGAAAGTTTATTTGACCCAATGAATGAGTTGTCTGAAATTTAAGAGCTTCAACAGTATTACTAGACATAAGATTGCTGGAAAACTCTGACCCATACACAGACAAACCTTTAAGACACTGTGGCCCCAAACGCAATTTGTTAGTTCATCCAAACATTTGAAGTCTAAGCAAAAACCACACCACCTGTCTCTTCATTTACCGCTTAATTCTGTAAGAAAGATAGTGAAAAATGAGAACACTATGGATCAGTTCACACACGTCAGTTGAGTTTGGTCACTCAGTCATGTCCGACTCTTTGCAACCCATGGACTGCAGCACACCAGGCCTCCCTGTTCATCACCAACTCCCAGAGTTTACTCAAAGTCATGTCCATTGAGTCAGTGATGCCATCCAACCATCTCATCCTCTGGTGTCCCCTTCTCTTCCCGCCTTCAATCTTTCCCAGCATCAGGGTCTTTTCCAATGAGTCAGCTCTTCATATCAGATGGCCAAAGTATTGGAGTTTCAGCTTCAACATCAGTTCTTCCAATGAACACTCAGGATCTCCTTTAGGATAGACTGGTTGGATCTCCTTGCAGTCCAAAAGACTCTCAAGAGTCTTCTCCAACACCACAGTTCAAAAGCATCAACTCTTTGATGCTCAGCTTTCTTTACAGTCCAACTCTCGCATCCATACATGATTACTGGAAAAGCCATAGCCTTTAACTAGACGGACCTTTGGTGGCAAGTAATGTCTCTACTTTTTAATATGCTGTCTAGGTTGGTCACAACTTTTCTTCCAAGGAGCAAACGTCTTTTAATTTCATGGCTGCAGTCACCATCTGCAGTGATTTTGGAGCCCCCCAAAATTAAGTCAGCCACTGTTTCCACTGTTTCTCCATCTATGTCAGAAATGATACTATTTTTTCTCTTAATAGATTAACAATCTAAGCAGTAGTAGGATATAAATACATAAGTATAACTCTCCAGAAACTATCATTTTAAACTTATGTAGAAATAATCCCTTTTATGCAAGGAAGAAAGACATGAAACAATCCAGTTCTTTTCCCTGACCTCCCGCTCCCGCACTGAAGTATAGTTGACCCACAATACTTCGGGTGTACAAGTGACTCAGCCATACACACACATGCACACGCACATTCTTTACAGATTCCCATCCACCACAAGACACTGAAAATAGTTCCTATGCCACACAGCAGGCCCCTGCAGTCCATCCGTTTTATACACAGCACAGTGTATCTGTTAATCCCAAGTTCCCAAATTTATCCCTCCCCTAGAAACAATCCATTTCTATTAATTAAATGTTTTAATGACTACTTGCAGTCTTCAAGTAAATAATTTCACAAAAGGAAGTAAAAATTTATTAAAAACTGTACTTATGCCATAACTAAAAATCACAATGAAATTAAAACCAAATAATATTTATTGACAAAGAATACTGACAAAGAGATAAAGACCTCTGTGAAAGAGTTGTCCTTCCTATCTCCTTAATTATCTTTAGGTTTTTATTTGTCGTAAGCACATAGTGGCATACTAAACAAAAGATCCCAGTTTACATACCACATCCTTTTCATACAGTGTTTCATAATGTTCAAATGGCTTGTGGTATATGGTCACATTTCTGATTAGTGATTAGTTCAGATTAGTGAATGGAAGCTCACTGAGTCGAGGCACTTTACTCTCGTTTAGTGCTATATCCTGAAGGATCTAGGAAACTTTGGGCACAGAGAAGGTGCTTAATAAAACATTGTTCAGTGAATGGATTCTCTCTTTCAGATAAATAATGTACACATGCACATCAGGTACTTAACTATATTCCTAATTTTCTAAAAAATATCCAAATTTCTTAGAAGCATACTGGGATAGGACATTGGATGTATTTGGAATGAAATGACAATTTCCTTTGACCATTTGACCCTGATTCTCAGAAAACAGAAAAGCTTATAAAAGGAATAAATTATCCTCAGTCCTACAAAAGTCTGATTGTCTTTAAGCAATGTATAAAAATAACCAATCAACACTTAGGATTCTAACATCTAGATCCCGTTAAAACTGTTTGTTTTCCTCCTTCCATCTAACAGAAAGTCATTTATCTTTGTTAATATTTTCTTACATTGTCAGGCAACTCTTCCAAAGAAATTATTTTATAATAGTTTCCCATAATCATTAGCAAATAAGAATGTATATTTCAGTTGTGAAAAAAATCAAATCATATATTAATTAATCAAAATGAGCACTTTTAATGTAGTAATCATAAGTTAAAAGTAATGATACAAGAGAAAGACTCTGAACCAGAAGACAAAGAAACACCAGGTCTCCCCGCATACACTCCCATACAACAGGTAATTATTCAGCACCTACGCTATCTTACTGCCTTTTCATACTGTTCATTGTGGTGCTGGAGAAGACTCTTGAGAGTCCCTTGCACTGCAAGGAAATCAAACCAGTCAATCCTGGAAATCAGCCCTGAATATCCATTGGAAGGACTGATGCTGCAGCTGAAGCGCCAATACTTTGGCCATCTCATGCAAAGAGCTGACTCATTGGAAAAGACCCTGACACTGGGAAAGATCAAAGGCAAAAGGAGAAGAGGGTGGCAGAGGATAAGATATTAGACAGCACCACCAATTCAATTGACATGAATCTGGGCAAACTCCGAGAAATAGTGAAGGACAGCCTAGAGTGCTACAGTCCATGGGGTCGGAAAGAGCTGGATGTGACTTAGAGGCTGAACAACAACAGTTCGTTCCCAAGCCTGTTTCCTTTCTCCAATGCCATTCTGCAGCTGAATCTCCTACCACGTACACCAAGCACCAGTCAAACAACTATTGGAAGTCTTAAAATTCTACTTACAGTGACAGATTGGGAAGAAAAAAACATTGTGTGAATCTATCCAATAAATACAATTTATTCTCACTGAAAGAAGCACTGACTCAGCAAAAGAAAATCATGAGACATGCATATGCTAAAGACTAACTTCATCAGAACCGTGCCTTTGTGCTCTGTAAAACCGCAATCCTTTCAAATAGGAAATTACTCACATGCTAAAAAGTAAGTTTTGTGTCATCTGCATAGTTTAAGCAACCCAAAAGTCTATTCCAGGGCTTCCCAACTACCATATATTTCATTTCCACAAAAAGGTAGCTAATTTACCATAGAAATATAATAAAATCCATTGCAGTTCTTCCTCCTGAGGAACAACAGAAGGAAATGACAAAGAAATATACAGTAGTCTCATTTATATAAACTTTCCCTGAGGAAATAGGTGGAACTAGAAACAAAGGCATATATAACATGCCAAGTACTGCTGGTCAATACAGCACAGTCCTAGCAAAGATTTTGTTCAAAAATAGCTCTTAGAATATCAAAGCCATTAAAACAACTTTTTTTTAGCAGAAGAATTCTGGTATAATAGGTGTGGTCCTGTTATGATAAATGCCAAGATAAAGGAGCTAAAATAATAACAAAACATTCACTTTTTGACCCTAAAATAAAAACGTATTAGATGTATTTATTGCAACAATCTCACAAAAAGATCATTACATTCTTTTTGTCCCCTAAATTTCTTAAGCACCAGTCCCAAGTTATTTTTACATTTAGGAAACCTAAAAATGTAAAAAAAAAAAATAATGACTAGAAAAGATAAAGAATGTTATATTTGATCTCACAAGCAAAACTAACCTTTTTTTCTATTTCTCTTTGATAAACTACTGCATGTTTTCATGAATTAGATGAGATATAATGTATCTGTACTTCAAAAAATGACAATTAACTTTGACCAACAACCTTTTTTCCAACTCAACATGAAAACTGGAAAATTATCTTTGGTGATTCCATGAGAGTAATTCTCAAACAAAAAAACAAAAAGCCCTCAATCAAATGTAATTGGTCATCAGTTTAATACTTCATCATTTTTGTTTGTTTATACAACAGTTTTACATTGTCTTCCAAAGAGTTTCTCTTTGAGAAAAAAAAAATGGGTAGGTACATATTTTATAAAGTGAAAATGATCAACAAATTACTCTGACAAACCCATCAGTGGGTTTTCCATATGACTTGAGAGTTTATTTAATAACAGAATTGCCTATAGGCTGAAGTTTAATAAAAAGGAAGGAGGGTAACACAATCATTACAAGGGACAGCATTGTGGGAAGGTTGAAACAGTAGGGTTCAAACAACATGGGTTTCTAGTTGTATATCTCCATATATACGGTTTATAGACTGACTAACCACCGCAATCTGTCTTTGTACAAATAACTCTCATCTTTGTTTTGACAAAGTTAATAAGTGAGAAGAACGCATCCTCACATTCCATTTAAAGTCATAACTATATAACTCCAAGATTCCGCAGAAAACACTCACCCAAATTTAATTCTAAAGATTAATGTGTAATCATTTCAAACATGAACATGGAATATAATTATATTCTTAATACTGAATGTATAATGACTTTGGGTTAAATAATTCTATTACTCACCTTAGCTTTTCCCTTATTCCATCTGGTTCAGTAATTTGCTTTCTAAAGAGCATATGCCTAGTGGGAGTAAACAAGACACCCTAGAAGTACTCTCTCTATTTCCTTATTAATGGCATCATTAAATCTGCCTATTTATAGTCTCAACTATCTGACCTCACGGCTTACACGGATAAATGGATTTGTTTAGTTTTTAATCCTCAGTGTATGCTTAGCAGCAATTAACCAGAAGGAGATAATAACATGATATATCTTTTTGATCTTTAAAATAAAATATTGTGTTATTGCATTTTCTATAGTTTTGACTTATGTGAACCTTAGGTATGATAATATTTCTTTGTGAGTAAAATTAGAAAAATATAAATCTCATGTACTTATTTCTATGAGAAAAACTGAATTACGCAAGTCAGATTTCTACAAGGTATTTAGAAATATAGCCATTGTGAAAATTATAACCACTTTGATTCCATCAAACAAATTATTTTTCAGGTTTAAGATCTATTTTATAATAGCATATTGATTTATAATCTGAAACATATAAAATCTTTCCTAGGGACAGATAATTGTCCCTACGGTTTCTATAATCTTATTTCTAAGAAGACTTCTTTAACTACTAAACACCTATAAGTAATACTTCTGTGCACTGTGATGGAAAGGTTAAATTGGTGCAGCCTCTATGGAAACAATGCGGATCTTCCTCAAAAACTTAAAAATAGAACTACCATATGATCTAGCAATCTCACTTCTGGGTATATATTCAAAGGAAATAAAAAGAGAGGATATCAAAGAGATATCTGTACTCATATGTTTATTTCAACATTATTTACAATGGTTAAGACATGAAAACAACCTAAGTATCTGTCAAAGGATGAACAGATAAAGAAGATGTGGTGTATACATAATATATCATAATATCCCATATATATAGTGAAATACAGTTCATCTAGCAGAAAAGGGGAAAGTCTCTCATTTGTGACTACATGAATGGACCTTGAGGCCATTATACTAAGTGAAATAAATCAGACAGAGAAGGACAAATACTTATGATATCACTTACATGTGGAATCTATATAGCTGAACTTGGAGAAACAGACATTAAATGGTTTTAACAGTGGCTAAGGAGTGGAGAAAACAGGAGATGTTGGTCAAAGAGTACAAACTTCCAGTTATAAGATGTATAAGTTCTCGAAATCATTAATGTACAGTATGGCAACTATAGCCAATAACAATACTCTTATTATATACATGAAAGGATTTGCAAGAATAGGCCTTACATGTTCTCATAGTTTAAAAAAAATAGTAATTATGTGATGTGATAGAGGTGTTAAAGCTATGGTGATAATAATTTTCAGTATATAAGTGTATCAAACCAACATGTTATATACTTTACATTCATTCATACCTATTATAGATCAATTACATCTCAATAAATAAACTCTTCCCTGGTGGCTCAGATGGTAAAGTGTCTGCCTGCCATGTGGGAGATCTGGGTTCGATCCCTGGGTCGGGAAGATACCCTGGAGATGGAAATGGCAACCCACTCCAGTACTCGTGCCTGGAAAATCCCATGGATGGAGGAGCCTGGTAGGCTACAGTCCATGGGGTCACAAAGAGTTGGACACGACTGAGCGACTTCACTTTCTTTCTTTCGAAGCTGGAAAAAGATATTTTCCACCACAAGACAACAGTAGCTCATATTTTTCTTCATCTTATTATTTAAGACATCAAACCTCCACAGATATCTAGCCCCAAATTTCAGTATATACGAAAAGATTCATTTTCACATTTCATCTAAGATTATATAATGTCAGGCATCTATTTTACCAATGAGGTTAATGTAATCTTTAAAAAGAAAAAATATTTTCAAAGGAAATTACTAGACCATTTTCAAAAGCAGATGATTAGAAAATGTGAAATTATTTTAAAAGTTGTACAAATCATATTTCCACATTTTTACAAAAGAAGTACAGTACTCCAAGCAAAGTGATGAGTCAGGTTGTGTTCTTTGGTTAAGTGAGCAAACTTATATGTAATCAAGCACCAGCCAAGTCAGAATTTCCACTAGCAACTTTCTTACATCATATGCTGACAGAGTTAATATTACATTCAGGGTCTGCTCTAAAAGTATTGTGTTAACCATTGGCGGTTTTTTTTTTTAATTCAGGTAAATTTGACTAAATGCTATTTTTACTCACTACCTAAAGGGGTGTCAGCACAGACAAGCCCCATGCCAGGAAGGCGTAAGCGAAGAGCACAAATCTAGAGATCAAAATACTACATTCTAGTTTGAATTTCTCTGTTAGATAACTTCACACCTCTGAATTTCAGCTTTCCTGTTTACTGATACTGAGTGAAGAAAACATGTTTATAAGGTTCTTGTATTTAAAAAGATAGTGATTAGTACTTTGTAAAAGTGAAAACTCTAGATAAGTGTAATTACCATACATTCTCATTGAAAGTGAAACTCCCTCAGTCGTGTCCTTTTGCAACTCCTTAGCCTATACAGTTCATGGAATTCTCCAGGCCAGAAGACTGGAGTGGGTAGCCTTTCCCTTCTCCAGGGGATCTTCCCAACTCAGGGATCTAAGGCAGTTCCTTTACCAGCTGAGCCACAAGGGAAGCCCAAAGTGAAAGTGAAAGTCGCTCAGTCGACTTATTGAAATGTTCATGATAGAAGAAAACTTTACTGCATCTTCAAACTTGAAAGTTTCAAGAGCAGAAATGAACAGCAGTAATTAATTTTATACATACATGGAGTTTAGTGAATTAAAACATTAAATTTTTGTTCTTCTCCAACGAGTTACATCATTACCATATATTTAATGTGTCAAGGAAAATAAAGTAAGTGATTTACTCTCCAAAATACCAATTCAAAAACCCATAAGTATAATTCAGCCCTTTCTATAAAAATTTTGACGAAATGAGTTCTCACACATGTTAAAAAATGTTTAAGAGTAATAATAGTTCATAGGACAATATCAGACCATTTTAAAAGCAGGTGATCAGAAAATGTGAAATTAAAAGCTTTACAAATCATATATACTTACAATTATTTCCGAAAGTCTCTATGAAACAGTACTGTTCTATTGGCTACTTAGAAAATGTTACACAGACTGTCCTGTTCTGTTACTGACCCTTCTTTTTATCATGTGTTAAGTGCCAGGTACTCCTTACTTCTGGCAAGTACATAAAAGAAGGAATTCACTGGTCTTACAACATCATTCCAGGAATGATCATGTAATGTTTTCACAGGTATTTTTTCTGAAGAGAATGTATTTTACACAGTAGTTTTAAAAATAACTCCTTACCAAGCAGTTTTAAAATTGAAAATTTCAACATGTATCTCCTTTATAGTTATAACTGCTTGCAGATTCTCAACATATGCAATTTTAAAAAGATTTTAAGCAATATCTTCCTAAATAATTATTAGATGTTAGTTAAGAAACACATCTATATAATATTAAAGAAAACAATTATTTGCGGATAGTTTGAAGAAAGTTGGGTATATAAAAATCAGATTCAGAGAAAAGATCAGGCTTTAAAATTTGTAAAAAGAAAAAAGAAACAGGAAAATTCCCTGAAGATGCTCCAATTGGTTCAAGACAAGCACCATTTCCCACCAAGGAAACACTGATACAGCCAATAGAAGCTGATACTTGAGTTGCATAGGTTCACTCCACTACTCCAGAGAGACACGAGCCCTGATGTGAATGCATTGTAATCTGAAAGGGTAAATTTTGTAGTTGGTCCTTTCATAAATTAAAGCTCATCTTTGCAACAATTTAGATTTTTCTAGGAAGTTCAAAATCAAGTACACATTATTCAAATAAAAACAACAGAAATTTTGATCCAAAGTTGCATGTACCATTATTTTCACTAATAGAGGTGGTTATTTCTTTTTCCACAAGTGCAATATTGGAATGAATGAAATCATAGTCTAGAATAAAGCTGAGAACCTCTACTGGGAAGTTCTGGGGCTTGCTTTCCAGCTTTGAGGAGAGGAAAATCAATGGTCTCGGGTTTCCCCGATGGCTCAGTGGTAAAGAATCCGCCTGCCGAGGCCGGAGATGAAGGAGACGCAGGTTCGATCCCTGGATCGGGAAAATCCCCCGGAGGCGGGCATGGCAACCCACTCCAGTATTCTTGTCAGGAAAATCTCAAGGACACAAGAGCCTGGTGGGTTACAGTCCATGAGGTCACAAAGAGTCAGACACGACTGAACTGACTGAGGAGGAGCAGCAATGGTCTCTTATAGCACTCCCAACATTTTCCACCAAGCTCTCCACAGCAAAATCTCTTTAAGAGTATCTGTGGCTTCCATCCCTACTTTCCTACTTCATGTCCACTCAGAAGTATACCCACGTGGCTACCACTAACCCCTGCCACTATCCTTAACCCCACTAAGATAAGGCTGTCCTATGGTTTTTATTATCACCAGTGATATATCATCTGTATATTTCGATGGGTACTGAAGAGACCTCTTCTCTGTTCTTATCTCACTTGACATCTTTGTAGTATTCTAAACGTCTGATATTGTCAATCCTCAAATCTTTGCCTGGAAGTGGATTCCCACATATCATACATTCCACTTTGCCAAGACAGTCCCATCTGGCCTCTGTTGTCCCAGCTTTAGTACTTAAAATTCAAATCCCATCCTGCCCTCCTTTCACTCTTGAAGGTGTCCCTGGCTGCACAGTCAATTGCCTCGTCACCCTACCTGGGTGTTTCTGCCCATTTTCTTTACACCTCCTGTTTGCTATCTAATTAGGCATCCTAGATTTGACAATGCTGGAAGTGAAATCTTTGTCTCTCCTTCCCTAGTCTTTCCTATCTCAATAAACAGCCCCATTAAAGCCAAAAATCTAATAATTAAACCTAAGCCCTTTCTTTCCCTCTCTGCCCCCATTTAACCCAGAATAGATGCTGAAACCATAGACTTAATTTCCACCACAACTATCCCAGTCAACCCACCACCCACTCCCACCTGCAATCCAGGTCTTCCTGCCTCTTCACTCATGCTGCAATCCAATCTCTTCCTGAAACTTCCATGGTGATCATTTTAAAACAAACTCTTTCAATGTATTCCATTTTCAATCCTCCGAAGCCTTTCTACAGCTCCAAGAATGAATCCCAAATGCCTCATCTTGGTAAATGAAGCCCAACAAAACTGGCCTTTCAGGCTCTCACAGTTTTCCTTAGCCTCCCCTGCACACACACCCCTCACTCCATCCCCCTCCTGTGCTTCAGCAGCCCTGGCTTTCTTGAAGGTCTGTCATCCATGAGTTCTCCCAGCCTTAGCAGCTTTGCCTTTGCTGTTTCCAAGACCCAGGAGGCTTTTTTCCTTGAACCTTCCTCATCACTGAGATTTCAGCTTCTAATGAAGACTTTGGATCTCATCGACAGTAACAAGCCAGTTGCTATCACATCACCCTATTTTAATTCTCTTCAAAGCACATCTCACTGTTATTTTTCCTTCATATGTTTTGTTGGTCTGGCCATCCTCAACAAACTCAGCTTCCCTCAGAATCTAAATTCTGACAAGAGATACCATGCCATCTTTTCACTGCAGGACATCTAGCCTCCCACAGACACTCAGGCCCAGGCAGGGCTGGGTCCTCAGATCAGGGGGTCCCCTTGAGCACCTAACCAACAAGTCCTTTCCACTCCAGCAAGAGAGAAGGCACAGACTAGCAACTCTACCAGCCACCATCCCAGTAATTAAGTCTAGGGAAAAAAAAGAAGAGCTTAGGGGATAGAGCTCTGCTAGTTTAGATGCAAAATTAAAAGCAAAGAAAGAGATGTCCAAGGGGGAAATATGGGCCAGGCCTCCATCTGCAGAGAGTTCTCCTGTTGCAGTGAGCCTGAGGTGAGGCCTGTTGAAGCTTCATGCACTTTTATATTTTAAAACGGAAAATTATGATGTGATTACTTTTATTCCTTTTGTGATTTAGATATACAATTATGGCATCACTTCCCTGTCTTAAAATTCGAAGTGCTACTTTTCCTAAATGTGGGGCAATCTAGCAAGATAGAGCTGATCACCTGGGCTGATTCCCAACATTGAGTGGCTGCGTGATCCAGGGCCAGTTACTTATCCTCTGTCTATCTTAGATGCTTATCTGTGAAATCGGGTGGAATAACGCATACTCAGGGGTTTACTGTGAAAATTTAGTAAGTTAATATAAAGTCCTCAGCACAGTGCCTGCACCATTGAAATAGCTAATACTTTGAGATTTCCAATGCCTCAAAGCAACAAAAGAATTTCAAATGCAGTACTGTTCTTTCCTCAGCTATTTTTAAAGCCTCCTCAGACAACCACTTTGCCTTCTTGCGTTTTTCTTTGGGATGGTTTTGATCACTGCCTCCTACACAATGTTACAAATTTCTGTCCATAGTTCTTCAGATCTAATCCCTTGAATCTATTCATCACCTCCATAATCAGAAGGGATTTGATTTAGGTCATACCTGATGCTGGGAAAGATTGAAGGCACAAGGAGACAGGGGCAGCAGAGGATGATTAGATAGCATCACCGACTCAATGGACATGAATCTGAGCAAACTCCGGGAGATAGTAAAGGACAGGGAAACCTGGTGTGCTGCAGTCCACAGGGTTACAAAGAGTCAGACACGATTTAGTGACTGAATATACAATGCCCCATATACAATGCCCCAAAGAGAATATAAGCAGACCTTCATAGTAAATAATTCAGAAAGTAAAATGATATCCAATACCATTTTTTAAAAGGTAAATCAATTAAAATGTTTTCTAATTTGCAAGTTATCAGTCAATTTAAACTATATATGTATGTGTGTACGTATGTGTGTGTGTGTGTGTGTGTGTTTAAAGGGATTCCGAGTGAGTCACATGAAAAAGTTTTGAGATTTTTTTCATGAGGGTTTTTCCTAAACCTGCTTTTTTCATGTGGCTTCCTCTTGGAAAATAGTTAATAATTAAACATTAGTTGAAGAGGTAAATAAGTTGAAGAGTTAAACATTATTTTCCTTGGCTCTCAAGATTTGGGATTATGAGCTCTACAAAGACATAGATATCATCGCCACAAGTACGGACAGAGATGCAGGACTCTTATTGATTTAGCATCCACTCCAGTTTTACGTATTTTCAGCTTTGTGCCTTATTTAGAAGCCAAACACTGTTTGCCCTGGGTGGTGCTGCCAGTGTCTCTGCTGGGCTAAGTGGAAACTCAAAGGCAGGGTAAGCAGAGACACAGTGGAGATGCTGTTTTCATGGAGACACGGTGTCACCTTGTGAGGTCTCTGGGCAAGGGGTAAATATAATTCCCAGTCAATAATTTGCTTTTCCACTTGGTCAAACTCTAGAACAGACGCCTTTAAGAATACCTTGCCTGTGATGTGCATGATTTCCCCTGGGTGTTTCTTTCATCTTGGGTGAATTTTAAATGCACACACACACACACCCCTCCAGAATTTCACCAGCAGTGAGTAATGGGTTTTCCTCTATAATATTCTGAACTTCATACTATTATATTTTCTTTGTAAAAATAATTTTCCTGACTTTAAAATCAAAAGCATGAAAATAAGATTTGATACCTTATATGAAGATCACCATTCATAACGCAGAGAAAACATCCATTTACCTTCTTTGCATTAAGTTATCAGACTTTTTATCAAAAGTCTTCATTTTTAGGTGCCTTCTATCAGGGTTCCATCCCTGGGTCAGGAAGATCCCCTGGAGGAGGGCATGGCAACCCACTCCAGTATTCTTGCCTGGAGAATTCCAAGGATAGAAGAGGTTGGTGGGCTTCAGTCCATAGAGTTGCAATGAGTTGGACGTGACTGAAGCAACTTAGCATGCATGGATGCATCTATATGACAAAAACATCACAATAATGGCCAATATCCAAAGGAAAAATGGTATGTGGATACTTATGGAGAGGGGTTGGAACAGTTTTGTTATAGGTTGTTGACAATAAAATTGCTCCTAATGAACTGTACAAGTGTTGAGCTAACATTTTAATATTCAGATGAAGAATGCTTTGTCATTGTCGTGGGGCCCCCCACCTACTGAACACTTATTGTAGAGAGCTTCTCAGGCCCTCTTTCACTCTTCCTCTTAACAGCCCACAAACAGGCACTCTACCTGTCTGCAAGACAGTAATACTTAAGGATAAGAACAATTTTGAGTCTTGTCAATGAAGTAGTTCAAGTGAGGGGCAGGATTTTGAACCTCAGCAGTCTGACTCCAGTGTTGTTAAAATTGTAAAGTAAGCATTTTCATATACACTTTGGAGAGGTCCTCTGTCCATGGAAAAAAACGTAGGTAGGCATAAGTTAGAATCCATGGAAAATACACCATAATCAATAACTAAATATCTTCTAAAAATCATAGGAACTAGGCAATGTAACATCTGCTTTTCTATTTAGTAGTCACAACCCATATACAACTTCACCTAACCTCATAATATATTATATTCAAAGATGTGAATAAGAATTCTTGGGACTTCTCTGGTGGCTCAGATGGTGAAATATCTGCCTGCAATGCAGAAGACCCAGGTTTGATCCCTGGGTCAGAAGATCCAATGGAGAAGGGAATGGCTATCCACTTCAGTATTCTTGCCTGGAGAACCCCATGGACAGAGGAGCCTGGAGGGCTACAAAGAGTCAGACACAACTGAGTGACTAACACATAGTCTGACTCCAGACCTCACTAAACTTCAAGTCAAATTTCATTCCAAATGTTCTCCACAATAAATCTTCCCACATGGTTTTGTTTCAAAGGGCCTCACTGTGAAAGAGCTTATCTATATCAGCAGTCTGCCCTCAAAACATTTTTTAAAAGGCATAAGGGAACTACATGCACAGAGGAAATCAATAAAACATATTTTTCAACAGATATCAAGACCATTAATCAAGACTATAATTAGTATTCAAATATCACTACTGTTTTTTTAAAGAAAAAGTCAAAATTCTTTTCTAAATAAATTATAACATCATTTATCATCAATGCACTTACTTTTTAAACCTGAACAAAGTCACACATTATTTTATAATGGTATTTTTTCTTTAGCCTCAGAGTAGATTATCTAGTAGGAAAAAATGGAATTTTTATCCTTGTAATTTAGGATGTATTTTCATTTAGATGATATGTTAATTTCTGGTTACTCTGCATTGCTTTTTACTTTGATGTTTTACAATAAGAAAATACCTAATCTAACTATTTCTATAAAAATTTTGTGAGTTTTTTAGTCTGTCAATAAAATCACAAATATATTAATATTAAAGAAAATTTCTAACGTACAGCTGCTCATCCCTAAATAAACTCTATATGTTGGTGAATGTATTAAAAAAAAAAATTCACCTGATCAGAAAATGAGTCTAACAACATGAATAGAAAAGTATTATTATATCCCATATAAACTGAGCAATAAAAATCAAACCAGAGTACTTCCGTTATTTTGCAACCTATGATATCAAAGTATACACATCAAAAAACCAAACAGAAAACAGATTAGTGGTTGCTGGGAGCTGGGGAGACAGGATGTGGAGTGACTGCCGAATGGGCATGGGTTTCCTTTTGGGGAGGATGATGAAATGTTCTAGAACTGAATAGTCATGGTTGCACAACACTGTACATGTATTAAATGCTACTATTTTGCACACATTAAAACAGTTTCTCTCCTAGAACACTATAACTTCCCAAAGAAAGTTATACATAAAGTAAAATGGCTGTTTAAAAATGTTATCAATAGTTCAGTAGATTGCCTACTTTCCAGCATTTTTTCTTCTATTATACACAGATAAGATTAGTATGCGATTATAATGACCATGTATTTTTGGACTCCACAGCAATAATTCAACAATAAATGCCAATATTTCACAGATCTGTCAGAAAGGCAGAGTGCATACCTCTTGGACTGTGGTCTGTGCCCCTGACAGGCCATCCACTCAATCAGTGTCAGAAAGAGTCCTGGCTGGGCTGGCCAGAACCAAACACTAAAATCTCCTCCTTCATTCCAGACATTCCACACACATCCCAGATTTAGAGATAATGGCACTGCACATTCTAATCTTGTAAGCAAGAGGTTAAGGATGAGTTCAAACCATCAGACGCTACTGATAGGAGTGGGTGTTGGGTCCGATCCGGAGCGACTTCACTTCACTTGGCATCTGTAGAAAGAGTGCCGCTCCTATCAGCAGTGTCTGATGGTTTGAACTCACCCTTAACCCAATCCAGGCCACAAAGAAGAGAAGTAGCAGGTCTAAGTAGACCATTACAACCTCAGGGTTCTTCTCTCTCCTTAACTAGTGATGATTTCTTTTTCTCACTCCATAGTGTTCACAGTGCTTATCTCCCATGCATTCATATTAATTTTATGGACTGTCTAAAATGCTAAGTTTTCCTCTATGTATGTTTTATTCTCTCAAATAGACTTTATAGACTAAAAACAGGTTTTCCTGGCGGTTCAGCAGGTATAGAATCCGTCTGCAATCTAGGAGACACAGGGGATGTGGGTTTGATTTCTGAGCTGGGAAAGTGAAAGTGGAAGTCACTCAGTTGTGTCTGACTCTTTGCGACCCCATAGACTATACAGTCCATGGAATTCTCCAGACCAGAATACTGGAGTAGGTAGCCTTTCCCTTCTCCAGAGGATCTTCCCAACCCAGGGATCGAACCCAGGTCTCCCTCATTGCAGGCGGATTCTTTACCAGCTGAGCCACAGGGAAGCCCAAGAATACTAGAGTAGGTAGCCTATCCCTTCTCTAGCAGATCTTCCTGACCCAGGAATCCAACCAGGGTCTCCTGAATCGCAGGTGGATTCTTTACCAACTGAGCTATGAGTTCGGAAAATCCCTTGAAAGAGGAAATGGCAATCCACTCCAGTATTCTTGCCTGAAAAATCCCATAGACAGGGTCACAGAGTCGGACATGACTCAGCGACTAAGCAGAGAAGAAGGGATTGCTATCCCCACAGACCACAATGCATCAGCCACACCATAAACATTCAGTTCAGTTCAATTGCTCAGTCCTGTCCAACTCTTTGCAACCCCATGAATCGCAGCACGCCAGGCCTCCCTGTCCATCACCATCTCCCGGAGTTCACTCAAACTCATGTCCATCGAGTCAGTGATGCCATCCAGCCATCTCATCCTCTGTCATCCCCCCTTCTCCTTCTGCCCACAATCCCTCCCAGCATCAGAGTCTTTTCCAATGAGTCAACTCTTCGCATGAGGTGGCCAAAGTACTGGAGTTTCAGCTTTAGCATCATTCCTTCCAAATAACACCCAGGACTGATCTCCTTTAGAATGGACTGGTTGGATCTTCTTGCAGTCCAAGGGACTCTTAAGAGTCTTCTCCAAGACCACAGTTCAAAAGCATCAATAACGTTAGGAACACTTATAATCCTAAATTGTCTTATTCTATTTTCATGTCTGCACTGTGTGTGTGTGCACATGCATGCACGGGCACACACAACCACATACACTCAGCCCTGTCCAACTATTTGTGACCCCATGGACTGTAGCCCACCAAGCTCCCCTGTCCATGGAATTTTCCAGGCAAGAATCCTGAAATGGGCTGCCATTCCTACTACTTGGGATTTTCCCAACCCAGGGATAAACCTGAATCTCCTGTGTCTCCTGCATTGGCAGGCAGATTCTTTACCTCTGGACCACCTGGGAAGCCCCAGCATTTTGTATCTCTAATTAAAGTTTGAGTTCTGTCTGTTCAATATTCATAGATATATATTTTTAGTCCCCCAAGCTCCTTACACACTGCTAAAGCATATAAAAGGTGTTCAATCCACATATATAATTATTTTGTGTGGCCACTTCCATGATCCTGTTGGTACTATATGCACGTTTATTGTCCAAAGCACTGGTTCCCTCTAAAAGGCCAGTTCTCTCTCCTCTTTTTTTTTTTTTTTGGCCATACTGTGTGCAATGCAGTATCTTAGTTCCCAGCCCAGGGATGAATCCACGCCCCCTACAGTGAAAGCAAGGAGTCTTAATCACTGGAAGCCAGGGAAGTCCCTAAAAAGCCAGTTATAATGTTAATTCTTTGCAATCTCTAGTCCTTTCTCCTTTCAGAACATTCTAGCCCCCTGTCCTGTGTCCACTGAGCACTGAAAGTGGGCCATTCACAGGTAATCAGGGTAAAAAAAAACTCTATGATATTTATTACTCATTTATTTGTTTTCCTTCCTATATTACAGATTTATTTATAGGAATTTATAGAGCAGGAAATGTTTCATTTTTCAATTTCAGTGGTACCAGAAGGATCTATAAATGATTTTTAATGATGAACATAAAAACAAATGGACATAAAAGTATTTTAATGTATTCACGAGACTTCCAGAGAACCTCATGAATGAACTGAAGTACTCAAAGATTTAGAGTTGGGTTTTTTGTGTGTTTGTGTTTCTGTTTGTTTAGGGTTTTTTTTTTTTTTTTAAGAAAAAAAAAGGCAATATTTTTTATGGTGAAACAGAGAGAGACACACAACTTCCAGAAGGGAAGTTACCTCAAACATTTTCACGTATGAAAGGCCTTTTGGCTAAGATCAAATGTAGTATGGGGACATTCCTGGTGATTCCATGGTAAAGAATCTGCCTGCCAATACCGGAGACGCAAGAGATGCAGGTTCGATCCATGGGTGGGGAAGATCCCCTAGAGTAGAAATGGCAACTCACTTCAGTATTCTTGCCTGGAGAATTTATGGAAAGAGGATCCAGGTGGGCTACAGTCTATGGGGTTGCAGAGTTAGACACAACTGAGCGTGCAGGAGCTCCAAAAGTAAGACGATGCAATTGCTCAGAGTTCCAACGGCAGCAAGAAAAAACC
This sequence comes from Capricornis sumatraensis, assembly GCF_032405125.1. NCBI lineage: Eukaryota > Metazoa > Chordata > Mammalia > Artiodactyla > Bovidae > Capricornis > Capricornis sumatraensis. The sequence goes on along the minus strand of NC_091071.1, from coordinate 75,925,212 downwards.
TGGTACACATATTCCAGTCATCATTTAGCTATGCTGTCTACTTGTTGAGGGGTTTTCAATGAGTTTGAGCCCAAGAAAGGAAAAATAACATCTAAGGCTTATTCTCCAGGAAGAGAATGTATCTAGGGCACTAGCCTCCCGACGCCTATACTCCATCGCCACACCGGTACCCCATCATCACAGGATCTTGTCACTGCCTGAAAGACTGCCGCGTCAGAAGTGCTATACTTTAATACCTCATCCTTCTTACACTTTCTGCACTCCTGCCTCCACCTGCTCTGTGAACTTGACCTCTCTAATAAACACTATAGCCTCATTTACTTGCCATCCACCACAGACTACCTGGTGAAATCACCTGAGCTACACTCTCACCTACAATCGTAACTACTTTGCATCCTTGATCTTGCAGCTTATGGCTCATAAAATCCCAGCTTGGAATTACTATAGTAATACTTCCCCCAGTCCTAGCTGAGGCTAAAGAAATTGTTCTATTATTGATTTCAGACTGTCTTCTTTCATGATTTAGTCTTATAATGTCTGTAACAAAACTGAAATATAAACTATTAGAATTTGAAAATGTAAGAAATCCTTTCTTCATTTTGAATAAAAATATCAGCCACCATAGCAGACTCTTGTCAGTTGCTTCCTCAATCTCTATTTCATACTTCCTGTACAGTTAGCAGTTTTGGTGCCTAGACAGAACTGATTTCCATAAGCTAGCCACATGAGTGGGTACTGGCCTAAAACAACTGGCAAAATCTCACAACCTTACTATTGTGCTTGCAGTAATTCAAGCCCAAACCAACTTGAGGCTGGCATCACTCTGGCCATAGGAATTGCTATGGAGACCACAGCTTAAAAATGGTCCAGAGTGAAGCCCAGGAGTCCTCTTTGACAATCAGGAAAAAGAGACTAGACCTTCTTCCCCAAGAAAGACTGCAGTGCAGATGTGATGCTTGAATTGCTACATCTATTGCACTATAATGCATCAGAAGAGCCGAACTCAAATCAACTTTGTATCTTTTTTTAATCTAAAAATGATAATAACTTTTATAGAGGTTAGGGGAATTATGAGATATATGCAAAGAATCTGCCACCAAGTTATCCAGGCCCACTTTCTCACCCTAGTTGTTGTTATTGTTCAGTCACCCAGTCATGTCCAACTCCTTGCGACCCCGCTGACTGCAGCACGCCAGGCCTCCCTGTCCCTCACCATCTCTTGAAGTTTGCCCAAGTTCATGTCCATTGCATCAGTGATGCCATCCAGCCATCTCATCCTCTGACTCCCTCTTCTCCTTCTGCCCTCAATCTTTCCCAGCATCAGGGACTTTTCCAATGAGTCAGTTGTTGGCATCAGATGACCAAAATACTGGAGCATCAGCTTCAGCATCAGTCCTTCCAACAAGTATTCAGGGTTGATTTCCCTTAAGACTGACTGGTTTGATCTCCTTGCTCTCCAAGGGACCTTCAGCAGTCTTCTCCATCACCACAGTTCAAAGGCATCAATTCTTCAGCATTCTACCTTCTTTACAGTCCAGCTGTCATAACTGGACACGACCACTGGGAAGACCATAGCCTTAGCTATATAGATCTTTGTCAGCAGAGTAATGTCTCTACTTTACAACACACTGTCTAGGTTTGTCATATTTCACCTAGTAGCACCCATTATCTGGAGGACTGAAATGGAAGATACTATACTTTGGGCTAATTCATTTTTATGATTGGTGACATGTTGAGCAAAAGTTTGTCCAGGGAGAAGAGAAAACTTGAAAGTGAGCTGGCTATAGAAGGGAGTTAAAATGACTGATCAAGGAATTTAGACAGAACAAAAGAATAAATGCACAAGAAGTCAGGTAACTAACAACATACAAAAATGTGTAAGAGGTGTAAACAGCAAATAGAACAGGTTTAGTAAGAAAGAGAGGAGGATTACAATCTACAGAGTGAGTGAAATGTCTGAACTAATTTCAGAGGTATGCTGATTCCAGTTCATAACAAGGGAGATAGTTGGCTGGACAACAAAATAGGGGATTTTATTTTTTGTTTTTAAAATAAAAACATAAAACATCCAGGGTATTAGATGAATCAAATACTCCATCTTAATGGAGAGCATGAAGACAATTTAAAGGGAATGAGAACAGAACTGGTAGGGGATGGGCAGCTATTTTTCTGATAACTTATAAACTGGTATCTCATATTTTACTAAGCATAAAAACTTTTAAGAAGATAAGAAAAGAAAAAAGATGGAAAGACTACACAAGGAACTCCAGAAAAGAAAACACGATTTATACAGTCAAGTGTTTGGACAAACAGTATCCATCTCCCAGGTAATGAGCATTGCTATCAATCTCTAAGGTAGTAAGGATTCTTGACTTTTTTCTATCCGCTCTGACAAGAGTATAGTATAATATGAAGCAAAAACAGGGTTCAGGGAAAAGCTACTACTAGTATTACCTCTGTGCTCAGGAGAATGACTATCCTTCAAAGGAAATGCAATGTTCTTGAAAAGCATGAAAAACGTGGACAAGCAGACAGAGGTGTGAAGTTGTGTTTGTTCCTGAGAAGTGCAGAGGGTATACTGAACACTTAGCCAATCCATTAATTCTCAAGTCTCACTATTTTTAGCATTGTATTATTTCTATGCAGATTTCAGAATAGGTTAGAAGATTAATTACTACTTAAATGTAATACCTACCTGAAAACCTATAATCAGCAAGCCTATTTCTCACATCAGAATATAGATTGTAATTGCATACATTCTCTCTGCAATTATGACTTTCATAGGACATATTCCAAAATAAGTAATAACTGAGTGCAACTGGATAATTCCCAGCTAAAATTACTACTTACTTTGCTGCCCTTAAGTTGATGAATGTTTCATACATATTGGGCGAATTAAGCTGAGTGCCAAAGAATTGATGCTTTTGAACTGTAGTGTTGGAGAAGAATCCTGAGAGTCCCTTGGACTGCAAGAAGATCCAACCAGTCCATCCTAAAGGAGATCTGTCCTGGGTGTTCATTGGAAAGACTAATGCTGAAGCTGAAACTCCAATACTTTGGCCACCTGATGTCAAAAGCTGACTCATTTGAAAAGACCCTGATGCTGGGAAAGATTGAAGGCAGGAGGAGAAGGGGACGACAGAGGATGAGATGGTTGGATGGCATCACTGACTCAATGGGCATGAGTTTGGGTAAACTCCGGGAGTTGGTGATGGACAGGGAGGCCTGGTGTGCAGTAGTCCATGGTGTTGCAAAGAGCTGGACACAACTGAGCGACTGAACTGAATAATTCCAAAACAGTGAGCTGTTTTTTTTTAGCCTATCAGGTTTTTTTTTTTTCTTATACTCAAATACATTGAGAAGAAACAGATGAAGGTGATAAAAATTAAAATGTCAAGATAAAAATATGAATACAAACTTTCTATAATTAAACATGAACCAAAGATTCTTTAGTCAATTTTTTCTTTTAGCTTATAAACTGGTATTTTGTATTTGCTCACTAAGCATAAAAAGTTTTAAGAAGATAAGTAAAGAAAAAAATGGAAAGTCTACACAAGGAACTTCAGAAAAGAAAACATGGCTTATATAACACATATCGGTCATTAAGGGAAAGTTTTGGAGGTCACTCTACTTCCCTCTAGAAACCGATTCAGCTTTTGACAGTTTTAGGCACTTGACCTAAAAACAACTGCCAAAAGACACAATTCTAGCTTAGAAATAACTTCCTTCTTTTCCATACTTCTAAGTAACTGGAACGATTGCCTTATAAAGTACTCTCCAAAAGATAACACCTGTCAGAAATCTCCAGGAAAATTCATATTTCAATTACTTTCCATTCAGAAATAAGATATATATAAATATATGTTTATATTATACATACACACTTTATTCTCTGCAGCTTACCTTTGAAAATAGAATACTGCAGAACACTCTCCCTGATATTTAGGAAACTCTCCTAGAGTTATATTGCTAACTTTTTTCTGGTACTTTTGGATTAAGAACTAGAGTTTAGCTCTAGCATTCCTTGCTCCATTTGCTATAATATCCAACCTCCCAAATTAAAAAAAAAATAAAAGTATAACTACAAAAAGTATAATCAAATATTTATTTTTAAAGTATTTATTCACTAAAAAATCCCCTAATGGCATGGTTAAGAGAAAACCTTTGTGGTTATCAGAGGCAGGGGTGGGAGGGGGGCAGAATTGGATGAAGGTGGTCAAAAGGTACAAGTTTTCAGTTATTAGAGAAAAAAGTACTAAGGATGTAATGTACTATATGATCACTATAAGACTATTCTATGTTATATGTGAAAGTTGTTGAGAACAAATCCCAAGAGTTCTCATCAGAACAAAAGAATATTTTTTCTTTTATTTTGTATCTAAATGAGATGATAGATGCTCAGTAAACTTGTTGGTTAATCATCTCATAATATATGTTAAGTCAAAGCATCATGCTGCGTACCTTAAACTTATACAGAGCTATATGTCAATTAAATGTTAATAAAAAGGGAAGAAAAAAATGAACAAACATAATAAGTGAAAACAAATTACATCTAGTAGTCAGTAACATATCATGATGGCAGTTTCTTAGAAATTAAATTATTATTAGGAAAAAATGTTGTCAATTATATATATGCACCTGCTGAAAACACTGGACAGGAAAGGTTGGAAAATCTTCCACAGGACACAGGACCAGAAAGGCTGCAGGTAATATTTTAAGGAGGGTTGGAGGTAAGGAAGATCAGGCAATGTGATCATAGGAAAAAAAAAAAAAAGCAAGTTCTCCACTGCCATGTTTCTTTTTTAATGGTATTAATGGTATGATGAATATAGTGAATGGGTGCTCCATGCCAGTTTTTTGGAGGAAAGAGTCTCCATGCCAACTTTCTTCCTATATGACATAGGCCAAAACCAGTCACATTTCTTTTTCCAGGCTCCCCTGCAACTAGTGGTCTACTAATAAGACATACAAGCATGAGATTAGGAAGAAGAAAGTGAGCTAAGCAAGGCTGTGACACACTGCTGCAGCAACCCAGTGTCCAGCAACTAATCTCATGGATATAAAAAGCAAAGCATGGGACTTTTTTTTTTTTCTGGGATGAAGGTAACACGCCCAGAATGGTTTCTGAGCCATTTACAGTGATGTCACTGTGACTCCTGGATCACAGATAACGCTCCTAAGGCAGCTTCTCCACCATCCTGACTGTAGCAGAGGCACAGTACCCGTCAGACCAGATAAATGGTATTTCCACACCTGAAGGCCTAGATCAGGTCCTGCTACTCCAAACCGCCAACACTTTTGTGAGTTCCATTCCCTTTTCTTTTCTATTTAAAACAACTATCTTTCCTTCTTTTCAGATGATACCACTCTAATGGCCAAAAAAAGTGAAGAGGAACTAAAGAGCCTCTTGATGAGAGTGAAAGAGGACAGTGAAAAAGCTGGCTTAAAACTCAGCATTGAAAAAGCTAAGATCATAGCATATGGTCCTATGACTTCATGGCAAATAGATGGGAGAAAGTGGAAGCAGTGACAGATTTTCTCTTCCTGGGCTCCAAAATCACTGCAGATGGTAAATGCAGCCATGAAATTAGAAGACACTTGCTTCTTGGAAGGAAAGCTATGATAAAACTAGACAGCATTCTAAAAAGCACAGACATCACTTTGCCAACAAAGGTCCATCTAGTCAAAGCTATGGTTTTTCCAGTAGTCATGTATGGATGTGAGAGTTGGACCGTAAAGAAGGCTGAGCACCAAAGAATTGATGCTTTCAAACTGTGGTGTTGGAGAAGACTCTTGCAAGTCCCTTGGACAGCAAGGAGATTAAACCAGTCAATCCTAAAGGAAATCAACCCTGAGTATTCATTGGAAGGACTGATGCTGAAGCTGAAGCTCTAATACTTCGGCCACCTGATGCGAAGAGCCGACTCACTGGGGAAAAATCCATGATGCTGGGGAAGATTGAGGGCAGGAGAAGGGGGCAACAGAGGATGAGATGGTTGGATGGCATCACTGATTCAATGGACATGAGTTTGAGCGAACTCTGGGAGATAGTGAAGACAGTTGCAGTGTGGCATGCTGAAGTCCATGAGTTGCAAAGAGTCAGACACAACTTAGCAAGTGAAAAACGCAAAGAGTCAGACACAACTTAGCAAGTGAAAAACAACCACCACACAGAAATAAAACTAAACACTATGTATTAAAATTACATATGTCAAGTATCTTAACAAGCACTATGTCATGAGCGGGAGGGGGGTGGAAATTCCCATTTCAAGTCACTTAAAAGTTCTTAGGGCTCAGCAGGACTTCTAGTAACATTTAAATTTTTGAAGCCTCCATTTTTCAACTAATGCTCATATGGAGAGAACACTTTTAAGCATGTACTCTTTCTCTGTGAAGACCCAGCCCTTTAAAAATTCCTGCCTGCAAATCCAAGTTTGGACAGATTAAGTGACCCCCTGCTGCTCCACCCCAGGCTTAACCCCTTCTAAGCCTCCTACTCTGGGACCTCTCTCCAGGGCAGACATTCCAGGGGAAGCTCATCCTGCGGTTCCCACCCATGGGCATTCCCACCACACAACTCCACGGAATTTCCTATTAGGGGTCACTACTCAGCCTGGGGTAAAAAGAATCATCAATTTATCTTCTGCCCCTTAATTATAAAAACAATCCAGAGATAATATGGTTCTAGAAACCCCCACCAGGAAGCAGAAATATTTGTTTACCCTAATAAGCCAGATGTACCTCTAAGTAGAATATGATTGAAATCTCTTGAAATATCCAGTTTATCCCTTTCTGGGGTGACTTGCACACTATTTAAATTGTAGAAATAAATGGAACTCTTTTTACAGCTGGAACAAAACCCTCCTACATAATAGTGGTTTATAAATCCTTTTCAGGAAAGGTTTTGGCTTTTTCCTCAAAATATTAAAGAAAGAAGGGACTTAAACCACCTTAGATCTTCAGCACCACCAAAACTGAACCTTTTACAAATGTGATCTACTTTAGCTACCAAGACTTAATTTCAAGAATTTTCACATGTATGTAATTTTGCCATATATTTCATTTTGCTGAAAAAAAACTCGAGGAAAACAATTGAGAGACTTTTATGATAATATTTTACCCTAATTCATCTTTATTCTTGCATCAGATCCTTATAACTCAAATCATTAGTGATTCATTAGGAAGTGTCTTGTACTTTGACAGATTTTTGTTTTTATAGCTTTCATGTTAAGTTCTATGTGAAAAGTCTCTTCCCATATTAAAGGATCTACATGTGATGAGGAATAAAAAGAAAAAAAGGAATCCTAGTATTTCACAGAATAAGACAGACATTTGTATGAGGAAACGTTCAGCAACTCAAAAACAAGCATCTGTGCCTATTTTATAAGTAGGATAGCAGGCTGAGATTAGTATCATGTTGCTTATCATAAAAACCAGTAAGACCAGAAGTATTTTCCTTTCCAAAGCTTCACAAAGTATGAAAATCTTGAGGCTCATTTATTATAAAAGCAATTTTCAATTACAGATTAAAGATTTGTGTGCTTGGGTCTTCTTTTTATTTTTAACTGGAGGATAATTGCTTTACAGTGTCGTGGTGGTTTCTACCATACATCAACATGAATCAGCCATAGGTATATATATGTCCTGTCTCTCCTGAACCTCCCTCCCACCTCCCACCCCATCGCACCCCTCTAGGTTGTCACAGAGCACCCAGCTGAGCTGCCGGTGTTATACAGCAATTTTCCATTAGCTATCTATTTTACATATGGTAGTGCATATAATTCAGTGCTACTCTCTCAACTCCTCCCATTCTTGAGTCTTCCTTTTTAAGATTTTTCTGTTTTTTTGGATGCAGACCATTTTCAAAGTTTTTATTGTATTTTTTACAATATTGCTTCTGTTTTACATTTTGGTTTTTTGGCCAGGAGGCAAGTGGGATCTTAGTTCCCAAACCAGGGATCCAACCTTTACCCCTGCCTGCAATGGAAGGCAAAGTCATGTGGCGACGGGGGCGGGGGGGCGGCGGTGTGGGTGGGTGGGTGGGTGTGTAGGCAAAGTCGTGTGTGTGTGTATTGTGTGTGTGCTGTATGTTAAAATTTACATTATGAAAGGGTTTGCAAGATAGTTAAAACAGCTTCTATATGTTATTTATATATAATAATGTTATTTAATTACTCAACCACAGTTAGGATCTCCCCAAATTACATGGTATTCAATTTACAAGCACTAGGTCACACATACCTAGAAGAGGAAGAATAAATTTGAATAAAGTAACAGCAGGACTCTCTCTATCAAGCAAAAGAGTTGTCTGCCTTTCTAATGTGCCAACCTCTTTAAAGGGAAAAAGTCCCTCAAAACTGAAGTAGAACCACACACAACCTTATCATGTGTATCCTGATTATCGTAGCACCTATAGTACCTATTCTTAATGTCATTACAAGGCTTAAATTATGCATACCTAAGTAATAATTCCATAGATGTAAGATAAAAGAAAACTGCAACTAAAGCTGCTCAATGCAACTAAGTACAATATGGAATCTTGAATAGGATATGAAAACAAATAATGGACACTAACATAAAATGCTGTGAGATCTGAACCAAATCTGTACTTTAGTTAGTAATACTGTATCACATATTAATTTCTTTGGCTTAAAAAAAACTTTTTTTATTTACAACATAGTATCAGCTACATGCAACAAATTCTGATAAATTCTCTTTTCATTTTCATTCCATTACAAATATTTTCTAATTTTCCTTGTTATGGTTTCTTAGATGTGAAAGTGAAAGTGAAGTCGCTCAGTCGTGTCCGACTCTTTATGACCCCCTGGGCTGTAGCCTGCCAGGCTCCTCTGTCCATGGGATTTTCCAGGCAATAGTACTGGAGTGGATTGCCATTTCCTTCTCCAGGGGATCTTCCCAAACCAGGGATTGAACCCTGGTCTCCCACATTGTAGACAAACACTTTACCTTCTGAGCCACCAGGGAAGTCCTTAGAAGGGAAGTTTCTTAGATATACCCATCATTTTAAAGTGGACATTTAATTCCTAACTATGTGGGATTTTTTAAAAGTTGCTTTGATATTAATTTCTCATTTAAATGCTTTCTTCTCTGCCATCACCCTCTGTCTTTTCAGTCTTTTAGCTATATTGAGGCTTTCAATGGCTAAAGTCAAAATCTCTCTTGCCAAAATCTTTCTTGCACTTGAAAATATGTGGCTATTTTCAAATATCTTTTGATATTGATTTCTAACATAATTCTATAGTGATAAGAGAACAGACTCTGTATGATTTGAATACCTTTAGACTATGAAAATTTTGCACATTGTTTTATGTCCCTGGATATGTTCCAGTGTCTCCTGGGTTATAGTCTATGGGAACTTGAATAGAATTTGAATCCTGCTGGTTGTGTGAAAATTATATAAATCCTAATTATGTTAAATTGGTTCATAGTACCTCTCAGGTCTACACATCCTTCTACTTTTCTGTCTATTCATTTCATTAAGTATTGAGAGTTTTATATTGAAACTTCAACTAAAAATCTTTATCTACTTAAAAAATAATTATAATATACAGTGGAACTATATGTGACTTTGTTCTATATTTTCCAAGTCTCCTGTAAATGTGTTATCATACTTTCATAATTTAAAAAAATAAAAAAGATTCACTAAAATTTTTTTTAAAAGGAGTAAATAAAACTATACTTATCTAAAGGTGACATGTGAAGGGTAGAGAGAATATCTTTGAGTTTGAGAGGTATCTTATACCTGGGGACAGCCCTGGTAAGAATTTTCAGAAGTATGCAAATTCATTTCAGGTGATTTGGGGGCATGGGGTGAGGTGGGTATGAGAGACAAAAATCAAGGGAATGAGGACATCCTTACAAACTGCACAATGCCATACTTAGAATTCTGACATGCAGTTACACTTTAGGTATGGTGATGACCCAGCAAGTTTCATACTTCTTGGCAAACTCCACTGTTCAGTCCGGTGCACACTCTTGAACAATGCAGTCAGAGATGAAGGGAAGAGAAAGAATAGGACTGACTAGAGATCAGTTACATAGACAGCACAGGTACGTAAACTCCCCAGGGATCACAAGGGAATTTAAACTCCCTAAACAGAGTATGATTGTTCAAAGACATCCCCTTTCACTCCACCCCTTTCTCCACCCTCCCTGCCTTGGATTGCTGGAGTGTTTTCTTCTTAAGTCAATACCATTTATACATAAAAGTGAAAGACATTGGTAAACTCACAAATCCCTTCCCCACCCAAAAAGGACTAGTAATGAAGACCTGGTACTGTTCAGAAAAGCCAAGAATACGAATTTTTAAGCCTCCTAAGCCAATGCCAACAGCAAGAGCCAATACAAACGACAGTGAGTTGTGAGGAATACTTATCACAGTCACCAGGCTTCACTAAGCCCACCTCCTTCTAGGACGCTTCTCATCTTCATCCCTAGGGGGAAGTTGCTTCCACATATCAAGTAATCAAATATGTTTATTCTGAAAGGGAAACTACCTTAGATGCTTCTTTTAAAGTGACTCCTTTATAATAACATGCTAAAATGAGAACTTTGTTTTTTAAAAACTGACACAGTACTTAGAATTCACTGAAATGTTTTCAACAGAAGAGGATTATGTACATTATACACATATACACAGAGAAAGAGGGCAATAGAGAAGACATTACAAAAAGGAAATGATACTTTTTACTTCTGATAAAAAATATGCAGTTCCCTTCAGTTCAGTCGCTCAGTTGTGTCTGACTCTTTGCAACCCCATGAATCGCAGCACGCCAGGCCTCCCTGTCCATCACCATCTCCCAGAGCTCACTCAGACTCACGTTAGGGCTTAGCAAATTAAAATGAATTAAATGCCACTTAATTTTTTTCATGGCATTATTACTAATCATTTCCATTGGTTATATTTTATTAAATTTACCATGCCAATATCTTCTAAACCCTTCTTGTATCTGGAGTGGGTAGACTGACCAATTATCATCTCCCAGTTAAATTAACTCTCACGAGGACTGCATTTGAAGAAAATTGAGCCTGAGCTTGTGCTTCCTAATGTGACATGCTATGATTTCATATGACGAATATATTTTAGTCAAAAACCATTTAACTTCAACCTATATTGGCTAGATCTAACTTTTCCATACAAGAAGGATTTAAGAACAAGCTTATACCACCACAAGGAAGCAACAGAAAAATCCGGAAAGTGCAATATTATGTTGGACAAATGGCCTGCTTCTTTCAGAAGTCAGTGTCATGACTGGAGAAGTTTACAGGACATAACCAGATGCACGGCAAAGTCCTAGAGTAGATCCTAGTTAGAACAAAGTACCTATAAATGATTTAGAGGTGATGGAACCATTGTGAGGATGGACTGGGTATTATGGAAAATGAAAATGTATTGACATAGGAAGGTGAAAAGCATTAACAGAAAAAATAGCAACTGATAAACCAGTATAAACAGCATTTTATTTGCATAAAAACATGTGTGTGGACATAAACAGATCTTAAATTCTGCATATTGAAGGGTAAATGGAGATAATCTCTAGATAAGAGAATGTCTCTTTACCTTACTTTTGCTTATTAATATCTTCTCCTTTCTAGAATGGATATTTTTAGTAAAGTAGCATTAATAAAATTACAATTAAATAAAAACCTTTAAAAAAAGAAAAAAAGGTTGGGCTTCTGCCCAGGCAACCAGTCTCCTAAAATTTTATAGGAGACAGGTATCTGCGGGATGACAGGTAAAGTTCCTAGTCTTCCAAAGAGAAGGAAAGGTGTTTAGTTAATGAAACCATCTGATGGAAAAAAGTTAATTGAAATCCTTTCACATCTAGTACTGCATATCAAGGTTCTAAAACTCAGCGCTATTTACAAGGCTAGAAGGAAAATGGAGCATTACTTCTAGGAATTTAGGTGATGTCATCAGTCATAGGTAAAGTATCAATGTAACTGAAAGTCCTTTCATGTGCAGGCATTACCGAGCTAAGCAATGTTGGCTCCCTGCTGGCTGAAATATGTTAGGCGTGTTAGAAGAGGGGGATGATAAGGGGTAACAGAGAAGGAGGGATGGACCTGCAGCTTCTCCACTTATACTACAACCTAAAATACCCTCTCCAAGACCACCATGATTAACTTGAGACCAGATGATGCAAAACTAAATAGCTTATAGCAGATTTAAAGGATGTTATGATCAAAGTTCAGCAAGTCTTTCATATACCATTGTTAAGATTTAGTTCTCATAAGCTTTATAAATAGTTCCTACAGAAGACAAGAAATTGTATGCAAGGCACTATGAAGTATAAAGTTCACATTTTGCAAAATGAGTATGAAGTCCACATTTTGCATAATTTCTAGATTTGATATGCTGATATAACCCCTAGAACAGATGATATGTGAGTTATCAATTTACTGCCTCTTGGTCCCAAATGCTTCAAAGAAGGCCCTGAGATAAACAATGAAATTCCTTTAAGCATTCCTCCTTTAAAGTAGATATAATGTTAAGCTTTCATATAGAGGGCACCAGGACACTAAAAAGTAAGAGGCTTCCTGGAATTCCTAGCCTGAGTCTACTAGACGCCCCTACTGGGTAAGGACATCTAGTAGACCTTGCCTCAGTCAGGGCATACATCACTATTCCCCATGATCTTGCTGCTGCTTCCTAGAAACAACCTTTCTGAGAGCCCCCACATACCAAATGCTCTGAAGGGCTTCTGCCTGTGGTACTGGTGTCTTCACTTCCTGGGCAAGGCCCTTCATGGCCCACACACAGTTACTTGTGACCCAGAAGGTCATACTGAGCAGTGACTCCTCTACATCCCTTCAACTTCACCAGCCCCCTCATCCCGGCTCCCATTATCTCACACACTGGGAAGGACTTCTGCCACCTTTTACCTCCAGCACTTAAGACTCCCATGGCAAATTCACATCTGCTCTGTGCCTACACTGCGGAAGGTGGTCTACTGCTTATCCAGAAACTGCAGAGCAGCTCTAGACTGGCTAACCCAGCAAGCTTCTCTGCTCTCTGGGGACTGATCCACATCTTCAAGGAGGTCTGAACCCTTTGAGAGTCTATTCATCCTTGGTTACTCTCCTCCTGCCCTAGGACACTATGCAGTGTTTCCTTACATGTTATAGTTACTCATCTATCTTAGTTAATAATTCTTGATATTATATTAAATATAATTATTTGTGTTATATTAAATTACCCATTTAACTTAGTGTGTGCTTTCTGTGTCCTTAGGAGACCTAGATCTACAGATCTAACATGGTCAGTGTTCTCAGGAACATGAAGAAACTCATATAATCACTACTTGGCCTATTACTTTCTATTGTGCAACTTATCAGTCTAATACCTTCATGAGCTCACCTGAAAGATAAAAATGTCCACATAAATCCTGTATGGGATCTTTCTGATCCCAGAGTCTATGTGCTTTCATTTCATCAAGACCATCTACCCATTCCTCCCTTCAGATGCTTATCCTTCATCAAAACGAGCATAACTGAGTATTTTGTCAGCTGGTCTTTAAGATATTTCAGTTATATTTTTTGAACTAAGGTACATTTTTCTTCCAAGAAAAGCAGGAGGGAATATGGAGGACTCTGCTCACTTTTGAAAAAGTCACTGAGTATTTTGTTTCCCTGTGAAAGGACTGACCCCTCCTTTGTGTCCTTTCCCCAACAAGCAAGAACTGTTCTAACAGATACAAATGTTACTAAATAGTTTCAGTTTCTGGGGAAACCCATATTGAAACTGAAAGTATATAATTTTACTCCTAAATTATTATGCTTGGCTGCTGCTGCTGCTGCTGCTAAGTCGTTTCAGCCGTGTCCGACTCTGTGGGGCCGTGTCCGACTCTGTGGGGCCCCGTAGACGGCAGCCCGTGAGGCTCCCCCGTCCCTGGGATTCTCCAGGCAAGAATACTGGAGTAGGTTGCCATTTCCTTCTCCAATGCAGGAAAGTGAAAGTGAAGTTGCTCAGTGGTGCCCGACTCTTAGCAACCCCATGGACTGCAGCCCACCAGGCTCCTCCCTCCAGCCATGGGATTTTCCAGGGAAGAGTACTGGAGTGGGTTGCCATTGACTTCTCCTATGCTTGGCTACAGAATTAATAAAAAATTTACATTGAAAGGATCAATTATTACCAGAGATAAGATCAGAAATCTATGGCTATGTTGGCTTGTGCTCATTATACTGAAAGCAAACTTTAAACACAAAACTGGCCAACAAATTTGAAAGAAAATGTATTTGCTCTAACTTCAACACAAAAAATTGTTATGCTCTCACTGCAGAATTTCTGGATAGATGATAAATCTGCAGTAAAGAAAAAATAAAATATGAGACTCCTAGGCAAATTAAAGAAATCTATTCCTTCTTTAAAATACCTGCCTCTACATCTCATTATCATTTGTGTAAAAATTTTTTAAATGTGTAACATTTTCCATGATTTGTTTCATACACACAGATTTGTTTTTTAAATATTAATTCTTTAATTCTCTCTAAAGTTTGCCAAGGCTGCCAGCCTAATCAGTCTTAAATAACTCAAATATAATCTTTCATGACTGTTCTTTAAGGAAAATTGTCATAAATATGTCACTTTGACATTACATGTTCAACTTCAATTACTCAAGCTAAAAAAAACTTCAATAAATACTTTAAGACTACAAATAGACATTGGCTATTCAGAGTTAAGAAAAGAGTTGTACCATAATTTTTCTACAGGGAGTAAAGGAGGAAGAAATGTTACAAGATCTCAACACATCGGTGGATTCCCTGCTAATAACAAACAAAATTAGATATGTGATTAAAAAGATAGCTACAATCACAGCAAAAGAGAGAGTTCTTGGTTCCAGTTGCAGGAAAGATCAGGTAAGCACACACTACCCTATCTCTCAAACAGAATACAACTACAAAACTTGGACAGGATACAGGAAAAAACAATTTGAAGACTCAGAGTAAACTGGTGTAAGTGGACTGAAGAAGACCCAAATTCAAAGCACCACCGAATTGGCAGTGAATTAACCATTTTTTCTCCTGCAGTATAACCTAGCCAGGATTTAAGACCCCCAAACTCAGAAGCAGACAACAGATGCAAAGAGAGACCCAGCCCTGTAGTTCAGGGTCCAGGAGCAGGAAAATGGTCTCTTAATGCACAGAAATAAGAAGGAAAATATCTTTTACATTTTCCTTTCATAAAAAAATTCTACATAATAGCCAAGAAAAAATTTTAAATACCACAAAGATGAACTACTTGGGTAAAATATCTTCATCAAAATGTGCACAGAATTTATTTTCTGAAACCTACATTACACTGATAAAAGAAATTTAAAAAGACTTAAATAAATGAAGAGGCATACAATGTTCATGGATTAGAAGACTAAACACAGTAAAAAGGTCAGTTTCTCCCAAATTGATCCATATATTTAACACACTTCCAGTCAAGATTCTAGCAGAATTTTTGTGTCTATATACAAGCTAATTATAAAATACACAGTAAGACAAAACAATAAAAATAGAAACAATTTTGAAAAAGAAGAGAAAGCTGGAGAACCTGAAAAAGAAGAGAAAGCTCTTTGATTTTGATCTTACTATAAAGCTACATTAATCAAAACAATGCAGTATTGATAAATCGACAGACACATAGGCTGACAAAACACAACAGAAAGTCTAGAAAAAAAGCCACAGAAACGTGAAGAACATGTTTTTGACATAGGTTAAAATTAAATAGACAGCGGATAGTCTCTTTCAACAAATAATCTTTGAGTAATTAGACATATGTATGCTGATACCTTATACCTTTAGCAAAATTTAACTCAAAATAAAAAAAATAGCTTTAATTAGAAAAAAGAATCTGTAAGACTTAAACACACAAAATATATACAGGAGAATATCTTCATGATCTGGGGTTAGGAAACAAGTTTTTAGATAAGACACCAAGGAACAATCCATAAAAGAAAAAATACTGACAAATTGGACTTTATAGAAATAAGAAATTATAAAATACACCATTAAGAGAAAAGGACAAACTGCAGTTTGGGAGAAAATATTCCCAACTTACATTAGACAAAGAACTTATATATAGAATACATTAATAATTGAATATTCAACAATCAGAAAAGAAGCCAATTATAAAAAATCAACTTAAATAGACATTTCACTACAGAGGATCAGCAAAAGGCAAACAAGCACACAAAAAGTTCTTCGACATCTAACACCACTAGCGATATATAGATTAAGAGCAAAATGAGATCACTATACACCTATTAGAATGACTAAAATAGATATGGGCAATACCAAGTGTTGATGAGGGTGCAGAACAAACCAAAGTCTCAGGCCTTGTTGGTGGAATGCAAAATGGTCCAGCCACTCTGGAAAATGGTTTGGAAATGTCTCGTAAAATTAAATACACACTTATCGTATGACCCAGCAATCCCTCTCCTAGACACAAGAGAAATGAAAACGTAGTGTTTACAAAAAAAAAAAACCTGTACATGAATGTTCTATCTAAAATGACTCATAACTGGAAACAACCCAAATGGCATTCAATGGATGAATGAAAAAGCACACCATAGAACATCCATATTATGTAATACTACACTAAGCAATATAAAAGAACTAGTGATACATATAAAAATTGGATGAATCTCAAAGGCAGTATGCTGAAAGAAGATAGTCTCCAAAGGTTATGATTCCATTTGTATGACATTCTTAAAGAGCCAGCGTGGAGAGAGAATAGATCAGCGGTCACCAGGTGTCAGTGACAGGGGAAAGTCTAACTACAAAGAAGAGTTTTTCTAGGAACATAGAATCGTTCTGTGTGCTGACTGTGGTGTTTTCATGAATCTGTGCATGGGTCAAAATTCCTAGAATTGTACACCCAATAAATGTGATATTTACACAAGTTAAATAAAAAAATTTTAATAGACTGGTTTTTATTTATATCCATACTGTGACATAATTTTTCACGTTCCTTCCTCCACTCCATTTTAAAGTAAAAATATCCATGTCAGGAGAAGGCAACTGAACAAGTAAATAACACATTTATTTCCATTATCTGTGAACATGTAATACATTTCTAGCAATACAATGGACTCGGAGGTCAGTGAAAGGGAAAGTGTTCATTGCTCAGTCACGTCCAACTCTTTGCGACCTCATGGACTGTAGCCAGCCAGGCTTCTCTGTCCATAGAATTCTCCAAGCAAGAATTCTGAAGTGGGTAGCCATTCCCTTACCCAGGGGATCTTCCTGAACCAGGGATTGATCCCAGGTTTCCTGCACGAAACTTTGTCTGAGTCTGCAGGCAGACTCTTCATTGTCTGAGCCACCAAGGAATAGAGTATAAATTCCCACAGACACTGCTAGTCATCTGAATCATGCTTTGTCTGAGCATTCAAAAGTAAAAATAAAAAGAACATCATAATGTTTTTTCCTGATCCTTTGTAATTACACTTGAAGTAAGTGTGAAAGTTCATTTTAGCTTAGAACCTGGAAATACAGAGTTAGCAACTGAGTAACAGGAGACGAGCATTCACAAATGGATGCTAGTAAATAACAAAAAAGAAAAGCATATCTGTGGGGAAATCAAAGTTAAGAATCTTTAAAAAAGTAAAAAAGTTGTATTTTTATAGACTTCTTTGGCACAGTACCTGGCACATCGGAAACAATCACCATTATTCCATAACTTATTACCTAATGAAAAGGAATATCCAATATTAGGCACCCAGACCAAGCATGTACCAATACATTGAAAGCTAAGTTTTAACAACAGTTCACACAGGCAAATGTGTGGCAGCACCTGCCAGTAATAAACCTGAAGACAGGAGTGATGTAAATGTGGAAAGACTGATTCACTTGGCCCAGCACAGCAAGAAAAAGCAAGGGATAGGGGTTACTGAGGTCGAGGGGAGGGTATATGCTCAGCTTCCTCTGCACCATTCACCTGAATACACTGACTTACTTTCCAAGTAAGGTCCACTGGATGGTGGAATGGAGGAAGTTAGAGCATGTGGATGTTCAGGGATGTAGGCCAGAAAATTTGAAACAAATTAAAATTCTGAGATAGTTTTATTTCAATACTAACAGGTTTCATTCTTTTAATTACCAATATTTTGACATACAACTATTTTTAAAATCCTGTGCCATTCTCTGAAAAACATCCAATTACTTTTACTATCAAGTTGGGAATGACACTTAAAAATCAAACTTAAAATAAGGGAGTCAGGAAGGAAAGGGAGGGAAGGAGAGAGGGAAAGAGTGAAATGATTAAGCGAAGACATGACAGATGCTGTCCAAATCCAAATAATCAGATAGCATAGCAGTGCTAAATGATCTTCCCCTTTCTGAAGAAGAGAAACTGTCATTTCAATCAAGGATTAATCAAGGATTAAAACTTGCATTATAATGGGGGGTAGGGAGGTGTTCCCATGGTGACTATGACACTATTCTGTCCGACTCTTTGCGACTCCATGGACTGTAGCCCACCAGGATCCTCAGTCCATTGGCTTCTCCAGGCAAGAAACCTGGAGTGGGTTGCCATTTCCTTCCCCAGGGGATCTTCCCGACCCAGGGATGGAACCTGTGTCTCCCACATTGCAAGCAGATTCTTTATGGTTGAGCCACCAGGGAAGCTCCTCCCTATGACAAACCTTATTTTAAATCAAAGGAAAAAATAAAAGAAATGCAAAAAAGCAAAATGGCTGTCTGAGGAGGCCTTACGAATAGCTGTGAAAAGAAGAGAAGCCAAAAGCAAAGGAGAAAAGGAAAGATATACCCATTTGAATGCAGAGTTCCAAAGAATACCAAGGAGAGATAAAAAAGCCTTCCTTGGTGATCAGTGCAAAGAAAGAGAGGAAAACAATAGAATGGGAAAGACTAGAGATCTCTTCAAGAAAATTAGAGATACCAAGGGAACATTTCATGCAAAGATGGACTCAATAAAGGACAGAAATGGTATGGACCTAACAGAAGCAGAAGATATTAACGAGGTGGCAAGAATACATAGAAGAGCTGTACAAAAAAGATCTTCATGACCCAAATAATCATGATGGCTTGATCACTCACCTAGAGCCAGACATCCTGGAATATGAAGTCAAGTGGATCTTGGGAAGCATCACTATGAACAAAACTAGTGGAGGTGATGGAATTCCAGTTGAGCTATTTCAAATCCTGAAAGATGATGGTGTGAAAGTGCTGCACTCAATATGCCAGCAAATTTGGAAAACTCAGCAGTGGCCACACGACTGGAAAAGGTCAGTTTTCATTCCAACCCCAAAGAAAGAATGCTCAAACTACTGCACAACTGCACTCACCTCACATACTAGTCAAGTAGTGCTCAAAATTCTCCAAGCCAAGCTGGATTTAGAAAAGGCAGAGGAACCAGGGATCAAATTGCCAACATCCAATGGATCATGGAAAAAGCAAGAGAGTTCCAGAATATCATCTACTTCTGCTTTATTCACTATGCCAAAGCCTTTGACTGTGTGGATCACAAGAAACTGTGGAAAATTCTGAGAGAGATGGGAATACCAGACCACCTTACCTGCCTCTTGAGAAATCTGTATGCAGGTCAGGAAGCAGCAGTTAGAACTGGACATGGAACAACAGACTGGTTCCAAATAGGAAAAGGAGTACGTCAAGGCTGTATATTGTCTCCCTGCTTATTTAACTTCTATGCAGAGTACATCATGAGAAATGCTGGGCTGGATGAAGCACAAGCTGGAATCAAGATTGCTGGGAGAAATATCAATCACCTCAGAAATGAAGATGACACCACTCTTATGGGAGAAAGTGAAGTAGAACTAAAGAGCCTCTTGATGAAAGTAAAAGAGGAGAGTGAAAAAGTTGGTTTAAAGCTCAACATTCAGAAAACTAAGATCATGGCATCCAGTCCCATCACTTCATGGCAAATAGATTGGGAAACAGTGGAAACAGTGGCAGATTTTATTTTGAGGGGCTCCAAAATCACTGCAGATGGTGACTGCAGCCATGAAATTAAGACTCTTGCTCCTTGGAAGGAAAGCTATGACCAACCTAGATCGCATATTGAAAAGCAGAGACAGTACTTTGCCAACAAAGGTCCATCTAGTCAAGGCTATGGTTTTTCCAAGAGTCATGTATAGATGTGAGAGTTGGACTACAAAGATAGCTGAGCGCTTTTTGAACTGTGGTGTTGGTGAAGACTCTTGAGAGTCTCTTGGACTGCAAGATCCAACCAGTCCATCCTAAAGGAGATCAGTCCTAAATATTCATTGGAAGGAGTGATGTTGAAGCTGAAACTCCAATCCTTTGGCCACCTGATGTGAAGAGCTGACTCATTTGAAAAGACCCTGATGCTGGGAAAGATTGAAGGCAGGAGGAGAAGGGGATGACAGAGGATGAGATGGTTGGATGGCATCTCTGACTCAATGGACATGAGTTTGAGTAAACTCCGGGAGTTGGTGATGGACAGGGAGGCTTGGCGTGCTACAGTCCACGGGGTTGCAAAGAGCTGGACACAACTGAGCAACTGAACTGAAATCAAAGGAAGAGGGAGGGTTAATGTCCCAAGGATCAGGAGACAAGTATTATGATCACCAATACTGAAAAGTAATCATGTGGCAAGCCATCCCCAAACACCTCCCCCACCCTACCTACTACTGGGATCCTGACCTCCACGTACATTTAGTTTTATTAGCAGATGGATTTCTGACAGAGGCTGCAGAAAATCAACTCCACCATTCAAGGGCCCTCAAAGAATTGAATTACGTTCCTACTGCTACAAGTTTCTGCCAAGAGCTTCAAGAAACACCAAACACAAAAAACACAGCAAGGTGCCACTTCCATACACAAGAGTCCTTTCCTGAAAAGATCAAGGTGTGGGATAGGGGTTTGGGAAAGAGAGAGTCCATCTATTTGTCCATATGTGCCTTCCTCTTTGAAGAGCTCAGAAAACAACCCACTCTCCAAAACCCCATACTTAAATTGCAATATGTTAAAAGATAGAGCCACATGAGGTTGGCCAAGGTTGCCCCCAGCACAGAAAGCTCATTGTCTCTTCCCACAGCATAACTTCAGCACCACACATACAGTCTCTGACCCACAGACTGAGTGATGTCCTCAGTGCCTAACCATGTTTCAAAAATCAATTAAAACTTAACTTCTGTTTCTTTTAAAGTTACATATCAATGATGTTCTAATACTTTCTCACACCAGTGAGTCATCCCCTACTCCCCTTTTCTCTGGAGATTCCACTGATTTGGAAGCAGATGATGATGCCCTAATATGGCTAAGGGGCAAAGATGCAGATTTTTCCATATGACATTTTTAACAGACTTTTTAAAAGAACATTTTAGGCTTCTGGAACAGTGGATGAGACAGTACAAAGAGTTCTCATATACCCTGTGCCCCTCTCCTCTCCCAGATTCCCCTATAATTTATATCTTGCACTAGTGTGGTGCATGTGTTCTAACTGATGAACCGACACTGAAACATTATTAAAGTCTATAGTTTACATTAGGATTCACCACTTATGTTGTATAGTTTGTGGGTTTCAAATAATGTACTGATGTGTCCACCATTACTGTATCATAAAGAATAGCTTCACTGCCCTAAATATCCCAGACTCCACTCATTCACACCCCTTTCCCCAGTCCCAAATGTTGAGCAGTTGATTTTTTTTTTCAGTTTTTATTGTTTTGCCTTTTTCAGAATGTCTTATAGTTGGAATAACACAGTATATACTTTCAGAGTGGCTTTTTTTCCACTTAGCAATATACATTCAAGTTTCCTGCCTGTCTGTTCATGGCTTGATAATTCATTTATTTTCATCCATGAATAAAGTTTCATTGTTTAGGTATCAATTACAAATTCTACAAATTGGCACTTGCCACGGGCACTTGCCATCGGCCTCTACAAGGATTAAACCATGTGCTTCTGCACCTGCTGATTTTCAAACCCCTCCCCCCTCCTCCCCTGGGTCCTGAAAGGAACTTAGAGTGGAGAGCAGAATTGAGGCACTCTGCAGCTCTGGGAAAAACTGGCAGAACAGGTCTTCAGTGAGATCCTCTCAAGAGCCAATTTTATGAGCCCAATCCTTGTATCTCCTTGCATCTAGAAAAGCACTAAGATCTTTCATGGTAATGACTGCTCCTCATGACCAGCTGCTGGATGGTATGTATTCCCCCTTCACCAAAATCACACAGACACTAAGCTTCCACCCTGCCTCTTGGGAGTGGTTTCTCAGAGCTATCTGAAGTGCTGTCTCCAGGACTGTAGTCCTCCTTTTGCCCTACATGAAACAACTTGCAAATCTCATGTTGTGCTTTTCTGGATGGAGGAGTCTGGTAGGCTGCAGTCCACGGGGTCACGAAGAGTCGGACTGACTGAGCGACTTCCCTTTCACTTTTCACTTTCATGCATTGGAGAGGGAAATGGTAACCCACTCCGATGTTCCTGCCTGGAGAATCCCAGGGACGGGGGAGCCTGGTGGGCTGCCATCTATGGGGTCACACACAGTCAGCCACGACTGAAGCGACTTAGCAGCAGCAGCAGCAGCATACCACAGTTAATCCATTCACCTATTTACAGAAATCTTGTTTGCTTCCAAGTTTTGGTCTTTATGAATAAACCTGTTATGACCAACCATGTAAGGTTTTTGTGTGGATATAAGGTTTCAGCTCATTTTGAAACACATACATACCAAGGAGTATGGTGAATGAATTGTATGGTTAAGAATATATTTAGTTTTGTAAGAAACTGCTCACCTGTCTTCCAAAGTGGCTGTATGATTTTGCATTCCCACCAGCAATGAATGAGAGTTCCTATCATTCAATATCCTTGTCAGTCTTTGGTGTTGTCAGTGTTTCGAATTTTAACTGTTTTAACAGATATATGCATATTAACTCTCACATCCAGACAACTTTCTAAAACTTTTCATTGTCTTTAAATGTTTTGCCCCTTGATTATCTTAGGTAGCTTACTTACCAAAAGGGGGCAGGAATAAAGAAAAAGGGGAGGGGAAAAAAGTACACTCCTTTCAAATTTGTTTACTTCTCATTTCCATATTTGATCTAACAGCACTCTCTAGAACTTTCAGGGTAAAAGTTATATAGTAATGATGATTCATTCCTGGTTTCAGAGACAGAGCTAGTATTTCATTATTAAATACAATGTTTTTTATTAGCTTAACACACACACTGCTTAATCAATATCCCTCCATTTCTAGGTTTCTAAGTTCTTAAATTTTCCATCATCTTTTGAGAAGAGCTATTCAGTGGCAGAAGGACCAGACAAGGCTTTATCTCTTTCGAGGACATAATTATGTATAACTATATGTATATAACTATATAGAACTATAAAGTAAAAGTTATAAGAACATGCACTTCAGTTCCATAAAGACATTGTTCTGTCTGAGCTGCCCAATTATACCATATAATCCTTCCCAATCTATTTCCTTTCAAGGTTTTCACCACATTAGAGTAATATCAATGTTTCATTTGTATATTTTACTCAATTTAACTTCTTTGATTTTAATTAACAATATATCAAATCCATGAACTTATATTTTCTAACACAGAATAAAAATGAGCATTAGAAAGAAAAAAATTCTATCCTCCCCAAAACAGTTTGTTACAGCATTAAGAAGTATTGATAGACCAGGAATTTTTCCAGTCAGGAACCCTCTGTTATTGACCTTTGTCTCCCCAGATACTAACACAGTGGCTGGTCCTGAGCAGGCACTCAATAAACATTCATAGGATGAAAGGACAAGTATGATGTCAAGGACCTTGACTGGCTCAGAAGGGTGTGTGACCTCTTGCCTTGGAGTTATTTTAGTATTAGAGTAAAGATAAAACTGGGAGATACAGCAAGGTAGATAACCTCCAACAAGTCTAGCAAAAGTACTTTAATTTGTAAGAATAAAAAATCACTTCCCAGGAAAGGATAACTTTTGCATCACAAAACTAAGTTTAACACCTAGGTCTGTCACTTATAAACTATGCAACCCTGAAGGTGATTTTCCCTTGATTTATTAGTGTGAGATACAGCTTTATACTAGTAAGCCATTTTTAAATTTCTGTAATAATTCTACTTAGTGAAATACACATTTATTCTATTATTATTTTATTAAATATTCTTATTTTATTTTGCATGCATGCAGGCATACTAAGTCAGATCAGTTGTGTCCCAGTCTTCATGACCCTACGGACTGTAGCCCGGCAGGCTCCTCTGTCTGCGGAATTCTCCAGACAAGAATATTAGGGTGGGTTGCAATATCCTCCTCCAGGGGATCTTCCCCACCGAGGAATCAAATTCACCTCTCCTGCATTGGCAGGTGAACTCTACCACTGAGCCATCTGGGATGCCCAATTGTTACCCTAACAGCTTAGAAGAATTTGATTATTATTTCCATAAACAGTCTTTGTTTGAGCTTTAAATAATATCTTTGGGTCAAAAACGTCTCTGTACAACTCATATTTATGGAAATAAACTAGGTTTTCTTCTGGCCCAGTCTATAATTAATTTTTAACCTTCTTAAATATAAAAAGTACATTTACCTTAGTTTGCTGCCCTATGGTCTCTTTTAAGTGGGTAAACACCATTTTCAGTGCTCTCTGCTTGCTGATTACATAACACTTTGGGGGCTTCACTGATGTGGACAGGTCCTCATGGTAAGGTCTACCAAGCCCTTGAATCTAGTTCTAATCGCTCTCTCTGTCTCTTTCTTTCCGTCATCACCACTTGCTGTTTGTGTGTCACTGGCAGTAGTTCATCTCCACTATTCTAAATCACTACTTCTAGCATCTGCCTTTGCTTTTGAAATACCATAGTATCACATGTTAGGAATAAATGTTAAATAAAACCTGATAAGTCTTCAGTAAAGAGTCTGTCAGTACCCATTGAGAAAAATGCTTGACCTCTGTGAAAAAAGCTTTAGCTATTCCAATCTCATAATATTTACTTACTTTCTTGTTCTCAGTTTAGTTTTCCAAGGCACAGACTAAGTTTAGCTAACATTCCCTGGTAGTTGAGATGGTAAAGAATCCACCTGCAATGCAGGAGACATGGGTAATTGATCCGTGGGTTGGGAAGATCCCCTGGAGAAGGGCATGGCAACCCACTCCAGTATTCTTGCCTGGAGAATTCCTATGGACGGAGGAGACTGGTGGGCTACAGATCTTGGGGTCACAATGAGCGACTAAGCACACAGCACAAAGATTAGTAAAATACTTTAAACTATTTATGTACTTTAATTATAAGGATTTTAAAAGTACATAACTACATTTAAAGAATAAAATGCTACCCATTAGTTTTTTTTAATTTGTGTTAAGTATACAGAGAAAAGTCCGCAGTATCTTTATATTGTTTTCTATGTCTCTGTCTTTGAGAGAGGCTACCACTAAGTGAAACTGTTTAAACCAGAAATCGCTGGTTTGCTCCCCCACTCACAGTCTTAAAGAGAAAGAACAATGTTTCTTTTTATAACTAAACAATGTGGTACTTTCTACAACATTCACTCCTCTCAATGTACCTTCCTTCGAGAACAGAACTAGACCATACTTAGGATTCTTTAACCATTGGACTATCATCCACCAAACATAATACGTTAAGCAGCTCACATTCCCATTTTGTCTAACAGTGTTTTGTTAACTTCAAGAATAAATTCTGTCATTTCACTGGATCTGAATAAAACTTATATGATGAATTTCAAGAAAACAATCTTCAGCGATCTATTGCCACATTTCTGTAGAAACCACAAAGCTGAGAAATATATGCAGTTTATTTAATACTCTGGTAGGTATGTTTAATAACATTCATATAAACTATGTGGTATACATATTCACATACAAAGGAAATAAATATTCCTTATTACATAACAAATTTGATGATGAATTATTTCTACATTATATAATAAAATTTCCCTAGACAACAAAATCCTTGTTTCTAACAAAGTCATGCTAGGGATTCCTAGTCTTCACCTATATAATCAGAAGAGGAACATAAAAATATTTTTGTGGTCTAAAATTCTACAGGATTAATTGCCCAAAGTAAATGTAAAATATCTTCAAATTATAGAATTGTTCTTTCAAAAATACATAGCCAATTCTCAGAGTATTAAGAAACGACAAGATAACATTTAGTCTCTAAGTTATCAGCTACTAAGGAGTTTATCAATAAATTTCATACTTGGGGCTTTAAAGAATATAGAGACAAAACAAACTTGCAACTCTTTCAGAGATCTGTCACTATTATCAACTTGCCCAGTAATGTATGATGAATTTATAAGAGAGAGGACATACCTTCTAATCATAAGATTGATTACCTGTATTTCTTTTTGGGGGGATATTGCCAGTTTAACTTTTTAAATTTATTTTTAATTGGAGGATAAGTGCTTTACAATATTGTGTTGGTTTCTTCCATACAACAGTGTGAACCAGCCATAAGTATACATATGTCCCCTCTTTCTTGAACTTCTCCCCAATCTCCCCACCCCCACCCTATCCCACCCCTCTAAGTCATCGCGGAGCTCTGGGTTGAGCTCCCTGATTATACAGCAACTTCTTATTAGCTGTCTATTTTACATATAATAATGTGTATATTTCAATGCTGCTCTGTCAATATGTCCTACCCCCTCCTTCCCTTGCTGTGTCCAAAGTCTATTCTCTGTGTCTACATCGCTATTCCTGCTCTGCAAGTGGATACATCAGTACCATTTTTCCAGATTCCATATATATGCATTAATATATGAAATTTGTTTTTCCCTTTTGGACTTAACTTCAATCTGCATAACAGGCTTTAGATTAATAATGCTAGAGAGGGTATGGAGAAAAGGAAACCTTCTTCCTCTGTTGGTAGAAATGTAAACTGATACACCCACTATGGAGAACAGTATGAAGATCCCTTTAAAAGCTAGGAGGAAAACTACCATATATTCCACCAATCCTATGACTGGGCATACACCCTGAAAAAACCATAACTGAAAAAGACACATATACCCCACTGTTCACTCTTGCCATCTGTTGGATCATCGAAAAAGCAAGAGAGTTCCAGAAAAAATATCTGCTTCTCCTTTATTCACTGTGCCAAAGCCTTTGAATGTGTGAATCACAACTGTGGAAAATTCTTCAAGAGATGGGAATACCAGACCACCTTACCTGCCTCCTGAGAAACCTGTATGCAGGTAAGGAAGCAAGAGTTAGAACTGGACATGGAACAACAGACTGGTTCCAAATAGGAAAAGGAGTACGTCAAGGCTGTATCTTGTCACCCTGCTTATTTAACTTCTATGCAGATTACATCATGAGAAACGCTGGGCTGGATGAAGCACAAGCTGGAATCAAGACTGCTGTGGGAAATATCAATAACCTCAGATATGCAGATAATACCACCTGTATGGCAGAAAGTGAAGAGGAACTAAAAAGCCTCCTGATGAAAGTGAAAGAAGTGTGAAAAAGTTGGTTTAAAACTCAACATTCAGAAAACTAAGATCACGGCATCTGGTCCCATCACTTCATGGCAAATAGATGGGGAAACAGTGGAAACAGCGGCAGACTTTATTTGTGTGGGGTGCCCAAAAATCACTGCAGATGGTGACTGCAGCCATGAAATTAAGAGGTGCTTGCTCCTTGGAAGAAAAGTTGTGACCAACCTAGACAGCATATTAAAAAGCAGAGACATTATTTTGCCAACAAAGGTCTGTCTAGTCAAAGCTATGGTTTTCCAGTAGTCATGTATGGATGCGAGGGTTGGACTATGAAGAAAGCTGAGCACTGAAGAATTGATGCTTTTGAACCGTCGTGTTGTAGAAGACTCTTGAGAATCCCTTGGAGTGTAAGGAGATCAAACCAGTCTATCCTACAAGAAATCAGTCCTGAATATTCATTGGAAGGATTGATACTGAAGCTGAAACTCCAATACTTTGGCCACCTGATGGAAAGAGCTGACTCATTGAAGGTGGGAGGAGAAGGGGACAACAGAGGATGAGATGGTTGGATGGCATCACTGTACTCAGTGGACATGAGTTTGAGTAAACTCCGGGAGTTGGTGATAATCAGGGAGGCCTGGCATGCTGCAGTCCACGGGGTCACAAAGAGTCAGACACAACTGAGCAACTGAACTGAACTGAACCCCAGCGTTTATAGCAGCACTATTTATAATAGCTAGGACATGGAAGCAACCTAGATGTCCACTGATAGATGAATAATTTGTGGTATATATATATATATATATACACACACACAATAGAATATTGAAAATGAAAGTGAAGTCACTCAGTCGTGTCTGACTTTGCGACCCCATGGACCACAGCCCACCAGCCTCCTCCATCCATGGGATTTTCCAGGCAAGAATACTGGAGTGGGTTGCCCTTTCCTTCTCCAAGAGATCTTCCTGACCCTGGGATTGAACCTGGGTCTCCTACATTGTAGGCAGATGCTTTACCATCTGAACCACCAGGGACTCAGCCATTAAAAGAAACCCATTTAAGTCAGTTCTATTGCCTATACTTATAATGAAAATCAACATATTTTTGGATGCTTGACTATGGAATAGTTTCCTTGGCTGATATTTGAGATGTATTCAATTTAAGATCTTTTTTCTTAAGAGATTTGAAAATTGAATTTGGGATGGGGAGTAGTTATATTCCAAAAATATAAGAATGTCATATATATTTCCAGAGCAAACATTTAACAGGAAAATTTTTTTTTTAAAAAAAGCTTAATTTCTAAAAATTCAAGCTATATAACATAAGAGTAATTATATAACAAATCATGCACCAAACAAGAGTTAAATAATGGCACAACAATACAATTCAATATGAGGTAGAATTAAAATTCTGATGAAGATTGTGCCAACATAGAAATATTTATATAAAAATACAGAATCTAAAATTTTAAAGCAGTTAAAGAAAACACCTAAGATCAAAATATTTGATTTTTTGGATGGCAAAATAGAAGCTAATTTTTTGTTATCTATGCCATGAACAGATTTTTTAAATTGATTATTCTCCAAATCACCAATTATCAAAATCTTACTGCTGAATTTTATTCAGTTCCCTAAATAGAATTCAGATGTCAGAGATGTGGTTGACAGTGGGAGCTTTATAACCAAAACTATCCTAAACAAAAATTATTTGAAAAGAAATAAAGAAAAATAAATATATGAAAAGCATACACCAGTTCATTATAAAAGCATTCACTATATTGCTTACTCCTGTCTAAGTACAAAAATTAGATCAGAAATACACACACATTGTGGTATTGGTCACTTCTCGAAGGGGACTAGAACAGGAATGGTGGTTAAAGGGGATGTTAGCTTTATCTATAATGCTTTCTGTCTTTGAAAAAAAGATAGTGAAATATTATGAAAAAAATGTTAAATGATTTCTGGGTGGTGAAAATCTGAATGTATTTTGTAACTTCTAAAACATATCTGTGTTTAACTTTTCAAAACAAATACAGAGAGCAAAACAACACAGACTCCTTTAAACATTTGGACAGTATTGTGCTAGTCACTTATTGAATCAGGAAGCTGCTGTGACTTGAGGAAGGAACTACCAAGTGTATGTTTCATGTCAATGATCAGACTCGTGGGACTTTTTTGTCATGCCCCAACACTTACATGCCAGGACCACAGAATTTCACAACATGATAGAGAAATTTAAAAGCCTCTAGAGTTATCTACCATACATTTGATAAACACTATTTTGTCAATTCTAATCCACACTTTTCCCTCACTTTTTAACAAGTGCGAAGCCTAGTTGCGTCTAACACTCAATGTCATCGTACACTCGCTGCTGGCCAGGTCACAGTCATGAGGCAGGATATCCACACGCGGTCCTGGGTATCCATGTTGTCATTAACCTCCAGGAATTATGTGCACTCTTGCAGCTACTCATCTGATACTGCCAACCAGGCAAAACAGCAGGAGGTAAAGAAACTACCAGAGCTCTTGGAAAAGACAAAGATTCGTGAAAGCAAGAAACAGCTAATGAGACCAATGACTTAATGCATTCAACAAGTGAGAGTTGGACTATA
Source organism: Capricornis sumatraensis (assembly GCF_032405125.1). Classification (NCBI taxonomy): domain Eukaryota; kingdom Metazoa; phylum Chordata; class Mammalia; order Artiodactyla; family Bovidae; genus Capricornis; species Capricornis sumatraensis. Next base: position 75,895,189 of record NC_091071.1, on the reverse strand, counting down.
GAGAAAGCTGAGCGCCGAAAAATTGATGCTTTTGAATTGTGGTGTTGGAGAAGACGCTTGAGAGTCCCTTGGACAGCAAGATCAAACCAGTTCATCCTAAAGGAAATCAGTCCTGAATATTCATTGGAAGGACTGATGCTGAAGCTGAAACTCCAATACTTTGGCCACCTGATGGGAAGAACTGACTCATTTGAAAAGACCCTGATGATGGTAAAGATTGAATGCAGGAGGAGAAGGGGGTGACAGAGGATGAGATGGCTGGATGGCATCACTGACTCAATGGACATTAGTTTGAGTAAACTCCGGGAGTTGGCAATGGACAGAGTGACCTGGTGTGCAGCAGTCCATAGGGTCACAGAGTCAGACATGACTGAGCAACAGAACTGAACTGAAAGAACACCACAAAGGCTTCAAGCCTCAATATATGAGAAAGTTCCTACTGACTGCACAGAAGTTGCTTAACTTTCAGTGACAGTCCAATCAAAGGAAAAACAAAACCTAGAAGTTAGTCAAATAAGAAAATGTTAGCCAAAACTTCTGTATGGACATAATCAACTTGAAGGAAAAATCCCATAAGCCAACAACAGAGCATATTTCCAGGAGTGCCGTATCATCCTCCATGCTCTTGACTGCAGAGGACGAGATTGAATGAAATAGTAGTCACTGACAACTCTGAGTCCAAAAGAAGAATCAGACTCAGAGTATGAGGAAATTTAAGGGGGAAAAAATGTTTATTTATATGTTCCTTTTTATGATTACAAAAAAAGAAAAAAAACATTAAATTGAAATTTTTTATATCCAAGAAATCCCTTGAGAAGCAAATGGCAACCCACTCCAGTATTCTTGCCTGGAGAATCCCATGGACAGAGGAGCCTGGTGGGCTACAGCCCAAGGGGTTGCAAAGAGTCGGACACAACTGAGCGACTTCACACACACACACACATATCCAAGAAATAGAATTTAAATGAAATTAGAGATGCTTGCTTCCTGGAAGAAAAGCAACATTAAAAAGCAGAGACATCACTTTGCCAGCAAAGGTCTTATAGAGTCAAAGCTATGGTCTTTCCAGTAGTCATGTATGGATGTGAGAGTTGGACCATACATAAAGAAGGGTGAGTGCCGAAGAACTGATGCTTTCAAACTGTGGTGTTGGAGAAGACTCTTGAGAGTCCCTTGGATAGCAAGGAGATCAAACCAGTCAACACTAAAGGAAATCAACCCTAAAATATTCATTGGAAGCACCGATGCTGAAGGTGAAGCTCCAATACTTTGGCCACCAGATACAAAAAGCCAACTCATTGGAAAAGACCCTGATACTGGAAAAGACTGAGGGCAGGAGGAGAAGGGGTGGCAGTGGATGAGATGATTGGACAGCATTACCAGCTCAATGGACATAAACTTGGGCAAACTCCAGAAGACAGTGAGAGATAGGGAGGCCAGGTGTACTGCAGTCCATGGGGTCACAAAGAGTCGGATATGACTCAGCAACTAAACAGCAACATAATTAAATATGTCAAATTTATTTAAAATCTCTTTCAACATTATTAAATATAAAAACTAATTGGAAATATATTGTATATGGGATTTTTCTATAGCTCAGTTATGATAGTGTTGGGATGGTATGTTATTACTGCATTTGTTTGTCAAAACTTGCAGCAATAAACATTAAACTAAGTAAATTTTACCATACAATTATGCCTTAATAAAAAAAAGAAAAACTTAAGAACAGTGTACTAGTTTAATTGATAGTATTTTTTCTTTTAGTAGTATATAAAATAAAGGTGAACCTAAAACTCGATAGCATTTTAGATTCAATGAAGTATATATAAACAGTGATATTAGAGAGCTAAAATCCATCATGTGTGACCAGTGTCTATAATGGGTTAGACTTTCCACACCCCAATGCAAATATTTGCACCAGTTTCTCTCTCAATTTCCTTGCCTCTATGACTACTGATTTTAAAAAGATATTCTGGAAAATAAAAAAGAGGTATTCTAGAAAAAAATCAAACATTAAGGATGAAATTAACAAGTTTAAAAAATGACACAGACAAAAAGCAAGTCCAAGTTTCTGCCATCAAGTTAAGGCTAAGAATAAATCAAGAATCTGAACAGCAATCTGCAAAAAAGCAGGGGAAAAAGTTTTCGTTTATATCTTCCAAGTCAAATGCTAGACATCTACTCACACCTATTAACATAAATTTATCATCCTCTGTGGTAGCATTTTTGTAAGACATCACAACTAGAGGTATTTGGAGACTTACTTTCACCAACATCCAGCACCACAAATAAAAGAGAAGAAAACCAATCGAATTTCTGACATTTGTTGTATTATGTAACAAACTAGATCAGTAGACAAGACACTGAATGCCTTTATGGTTAATGCCTGCTTTACAGACAAAATTTAAATCGTTCAGTTCAGTTCCACAATTCTACAAAAATTCATTTTAATTTATTCCACTTTAAAAATGAATTAACTGGTCTACTGTGTGCTAGGCATTTGTGATCTATGTAGGGAAGTGGGTAAGGCACACATTGTCCCTGTAGCCCTCTAGTTTCATAATCTACTTAGTTCACTTCTAGTATTTATCTATATCCTAGAATAAAATATTAATGATAAATTTCATTTCCACAGGTAAAAACCTTCATCAAATAGGGACCATTCTTCTAATACTAGAGAAGCCTGGTAGACGAGTGATTAAGTGAACATGAACGGGTCCACCCTGCTGCTCTTACCACCTTCTAAGTCTCTAATCTTGACAAGGTCTCTCCTTTCTCTGCCTGAATTCCTCCAGATGCTCAACAAGCATCTTAGCACTCATCTCTGAGTTGCTACAAAAATAAAACACATTCTAAGCTCTTGGTACAATGCCTGGTTTATAATAAGTAAATACTTCATAACTGTTTGCTAGGTTTTATGTTTTAAAAAAGTAGGGCCCTGATTTAAAATAGAAGAGACCTTATTTCCGAGAAGGCAGTGGCACCCCACTACAGTACTCTTGCCTGGTGGGCTGCAGTCCAAGGGGTCGCTAAGAGTCGGACATGACTGAGCGACTTATTTTCACTTTCATGCGTTGGAGAAGGTAATGGAAACCCACTCCAGTGTTCTTGCCTGGAGAATCCCAGGGATGGGGGAGCCTGGTGGGCTGCTGTCTATGGGGTTGCACAGAGTCAGACACGACTGAAGTGACTTAGCAGCAGCAGACCTTATTTTACAAAGTAATTAACTTTAATTACACAGTTGCAAAGTGATGTGTAACAAGACAGTCCTTTTTTGTATTTTCTCCATAAATATGGTGTAACAATTAAGTTCATTTGTTGTTGTTGTGTTAGTCACTCAGTTGTGTCTGACTCTGCAACCCCATGGACTGCAAACCACCAAGCTCCTCTGTCCATGGAATTCTCCAGGCAAGAATACTGGAGTAGGTTGCCATTTCCTTCTCAAAAGTTCATTTATGTAAACTCAAATATATTAGGGCTTGATTATTCACCTCACCCCAAATTTCACATTGATTCCTTTAAATAACTTATTTCAGTATATTTAAGATCAAAAATCAAATTTCCAAATTAAAAAAAAGCTATTTTGAACAACTTTTCCAGAATTATAGAAAGTGACATATACTTCTAATTATGATTCATATAGGTATATCAAATAGATTGATGTGGAAACATTAAATTAATACAGTATTACACATCTTCACTGTAGTGAGTTGCTACTTTAAATCTAGTTTTTCAGCACAGTTTAACACAAGACCAACAAGAAAATCCACACTGTCATATGACATCTTCGTTTAATCAACAACAAAAATTTTCTAGTCATGCATTTACTTTAACCACTGGATAAACAATCATGTACCTTCAAAAGACCTCATGGGGGTAACCAAATGTTACGAAATTGTAAAGTTAAACTGGGCACTCAAAAACCTTACCCATGAGCAAAGATTTTATCTAGAATCACAGTTGCTTCCCACATGGCACAGTGGTAAAGAATCTGCTTGCCAAGGCAGGAGATGCAAGAGACGTGGGTTTGATCCCTGGGTCAGGAAGATTCCCCTGGAGTAGAAAATGGCAAACCATTCTGGTATTCTTGACTGCAAAAATTCCATGGACAGAGAAGCCTGGGGGCTACAGTCCATGGGGTCACAAAGAGTCAGACATGACTGAGCATGATTGTGTGAGAGTGCGCACCCACCCACGTGCAAGCATACACACACACGCACACACACATACTCACGGCTGTTTAGCTTGAGAAATAGAAACAGCATTATTCCCGTTATGTAACTGACTCTCATCATCCAAATGGAACATCGAGGGTGTGGATTATTTCTCTTTGCCTGACTGCAGAGCTGGTAGCTCTTTCAAACATCAAGAAGTAGTCAAAAGTCATGAGGTAATTATTAACTGAAAGCATTTCCATCCCTCTTAAAATAAGAAATGGACAACAAAGTAGCAAACAAAGCACAAGACTTCCAATTTCAAATTCAATGTTTACTTTCCAACTTCACAACTTATTAGGCTGCTGGAACTCATGTTGTTTACAAGAAAATTATTAGTGGTCAAGCTAAAAAAATTCAGTACTACTTTTTTATATGGTTTTGTGATTGAGTCATTTTATGGAAAAGTAAAAGAGAAAAGAAATGGGAACCACTTTTAAGGATCTGCTACCATGTGCTTTACAAATACATGAAAATATTTTAATTGCCATTTTATAAGCAAGGGAACAGGGGCTCTGAGAGTAACTTCCCCAAGGTTACTCAATAAGAAAATGGCACATCTTCAGACCCAAGTTCATATGACAAAGTCAGAACAGGCAGACAATACTGTTTGTCAAGAAGTTTTGGAAAAGTAATTTCTAAAGAAAATCTTTCACATGAGACATACTAAAATCACATATACTTTGAAAGGATGGATCATAGCAGTAAAGTACCAAGGATGATCTTGGAGAAGTTGCTTTTCTCTCTCATTATCTCAGGTTTTGTTCTGTTTTATTTTTTCATCTGATAAATAGGGACAAAGATAGTAGTATCTCATACACAAGTTAGAAAGACAAATGCTCTAATATAGTTAACATACTTATTGTAAAATCCAACACCTAAAAGTGTGTGTGCTCATTTGTGTCTGACTCTTCGCAACCCCTTGGACTGTAGCCTGCCAGGCTCCTCTGTCCATGGGATTTCCAGGAAGGAATATTGGAGTGGGTTGCCATATCCTTCTCCAGGGGTCTTCCCAACCCAGGAATCAAACCTGCATCTCGTGTCTCCTGCATTGCCAGGCAGACTGCACCATGTGGGAAGTCCTTAGCATCTAATAAGGTCTTTAAAAATGCTCATCAATTTTTGCACATTACTCTTGCTGTCATGTGTAAAATTAAAGAGTATTCTCTACTGATGATCAGTTATGAGGTCTCTGAAGAAGTCGCTAGGTCTGCCCTATTAGAGAGTCTGGAATAGAGTAAGTGCTCAATACTTATTGAATAAATAAATCTAATAATTTCCCATTCACTTTTATCTCACTGCATAAATATTGATGGTCAGTAAAATAAAAGTTATCACTTTTGCTAATTTATTTTTCCCACAATGATGACTCGATTCAAAAGTTCTGAGGACAAATGATCCTTCATTGGAAATCCTATTTGATTAAAGAGGGAAAAAAAAGGAAAACGAAAGAAAAAACAGAACTTCCATACATCAGGTAAAGAAAAACTAGGTAGACATATATGCAAAAAAAAAATTTAATTCACAGCTTTTCCTTCTCCATTTGAAGGTAATCACCCTGAACTCTAGAAAAATGTATAAATTCTCATTATCTTCTGAAATCTTCCACCACCCTCCAATAGGATCTAACTACTAGTCCTCTAATCATACAGCAAAGGAAGAAGGGCTAAAAATCAATTCTTCATGTTTATCCACTGACCAACTCTATATGATATAAAAGTCTTTGAATTAATGTTTACATTTTTAACTTAACATCCTTATAATTGATTCTGATAAAGTATTTTACCTTGTTGTCAACTTAAGCATCTCCAAGCTGATAAGCACTAGTTTGGGGAAGGGTACACATGGAAATTACTTTTTCCACTGCCAGCTGATCTTGAAGCTGAACTTGATTTGATCTCTGCAACAGGTAGGTAGGGTCAGAAACATACACTATTCAAATGTTCAGGTAAAGCAGGACAGCACTGTGATGGAGAATATAGGCTTTGGAATCAGACAGACTTGACATGAAAACATGGTTCTATCCTTTCCTCCATCTCAGTTAAGAAAACTGAGCCTCAGAGTGTCCTCCTGTGTAAAAAGGAATGAAACATGAGTCCCATAGGGTTGCTGGGAGGACTAAGCGAGCCAGTGTATGTGAAAGCGTTGCCATAGTAGTTGGTTTTAATAATATCAATAAATGATAAGGATCATGACTTATTTTCAAGCAACTTTCAATGAAAGCACTGCAATCACTTTAATTAGTTAAAGGTCCATAGGGAGTGTTCCTTCCCAAACCATTCCTTTTAGAGCCTGAAGCATTCACCCAGATTCTTCTGACATGTAAGAAGGAGAAAAGAGAAAGAAGAGGCTAGAATAAATAGGCAACTATCGGAAAAACACAAGTCCTTCCACTACATTGCTCTTCGCAAAAAGTAATTTCTTAGACCACCAAAATCCTAATTGACAAAGCAGTAATTGAAAACCCACTATGAACAAAATAATGTGAACCATTGCAATTGCGGATAAAATGATAAATAAATCTTACCCTTAGCAAACTTACAACTTAGTGAGAAGCTTATAAACAAAACAAAAATAAAACACAGTAATACATGCTCTGACAGAGTTAGAATCAAAGTACCATGAAAGCAAAAAGTAAAAAGAAATATATTTGGCTCAGAGATCTGTAAAAGCTTCCAGGAGAAGGTGGAATTTGCAACTGAGCTTTGAAAAAAAAGTGTGGATTCCTCTGGGCAGTGAGGTAGGCCAGTAGAATTCCACACTTTTAAAACACTTGACAAAAGCAAGGAGACTGAACTTCCCAGTATTCAGGAGATACTCCCAGGCCTGAAAAGAACGTGACTAGAGGGAGATGACGGGAGATGAGGCTAGAAAGGCAAGTTAAGACCAGGCATCCATGCATTCCCAATGTTTGCTACAGAGTCTGGCCATTGCAGTATAGTAAGGAAAGACCTTCTGGGGGAGTGTAAGGGGAGCTTGATAAGAAATACCTCATGATTTGGAAATATTCCTATAATTATATTAAATCCTGAAAAGTAAAAACTCAGAGCAAAAAGGGGCTATCAAAATAGCCCAGGGTCAAACAAGAACATCAAGGAAAAGGACATTTTATTTTAAGAGTCCACAAGATTCAGCAATTTCTAATTCTTATAATGTACAAATACATTTCTTCCATTCAGAATAAAAGTAAATAGTGGGCTAAGGGGCATGGGGGCAAAAAGGGCTGACCAGCCTGTGAGACCAAAAGGCAAAATCAACCCCCCAGAGTTGCTAGGCTTAGGTTCAGTATTGGTTATAAAGGGTATCTATACTATAATAAAGGGCTATCAGTTGGTAGATAAAACACAATAGCCTGGGTCTCAAGACACTTGTGGTATGTGTGGAAGTCAGGTTGGGGATGCGGTCAAGGCTCTTGGTGGGTCTCTCTGATTCACAGCAGGCTCACAGCTAATTAAAGGCCATAGGAATCCAGGCCCCAAGAGTAAAAAATTAGCTAGCCAGGGACTCGGGGCCTAGTTCTGAGGCACGACTCTAGTGAGGCACAAGAAACATTCATGGACTCCGTGGGGAAGCCTCGGGTATATGGATGTTGACAGCAACTTAACAGTGGTGCTTCAAGTAGCAAGAATAATTCTAGACCACACCCAAGAGTGGAAGAGGCTTTGTTGGAATTCACCAACCAACTGTTGAACTCACAAGTTATGTCTTTAATACTGAGAAAGGCCAAACAGGACACAAAATAAAATTGCGCTACATAACATGAACTTTAAACAGAAATACTTTTCTGAACTTATAACCTAAATTCCTTAGGTGATGTGATTGTAAAGGTATAGGTTACCAAAAAAAAAAAAAAAAGAGGAAGACCTAAAAACAAGACAAAGTACCAAAGCAAAATGTCTTTTAGTCCACCATAGTCTTAGGAGAACTTGCGTAACTGGGCTCAGCGTTGTCTGTAGCCTCACCTGCCCCTGCCCGGCCCATAAGCTTTACTCACATTGGACTACTCCACATTCCCCAATATTCAGGGCATTCTGGTGTATGTATGTCTCCATTTATAATATCCGTCTCCTTTTTCTGGCTTGGCAACTTCCATTTATCCTTTAAGTCACCTTCACTTTAAGAACCCTGGTGCCATCAACCAGAACTAATCACTGGGTGAGTTTTTACAGCATTTTCTACATACCTCTCCCAGAGGAGGATATACTTGTCTTTCAAGATCAGCTCAAGAGTTCCTTCTTCCAGGAAGCCCCAGAGCTCTCACAGCCATCCACGCATGCCTTTATTCCTAGCCTCGCTACCAATAGTGCCACATCAAATAGGTATTTCCACCATTCAATTGTGAACCACTCATAAGCTATATCTAAAGCCTAATCACTATTTTATGCCCAATGCCTAGACATTTCTGGCATAAAATAACCCATCCATATGCTGAGTAACATTTTTTTTTCCCATTTTCCAGGGTTCCATGAATTTCTGATGGAATTCAGGGATTTCAATAATAACAGGCATCAAACCTGAACAAGACTGAAAGTGTTTATCCTCACTGTCCTACACCAGGAATTCTTATGCCTTTCTTGGCATCACCCATTATCTAGAACCCATCAAAACCAGCACAACCTCTTGCTTTCCAGACCTTTCTCTCCATTCCCCAAGATGTCACAACTATCTAATACTCATATTCTGTACTAGAGGGCAATCTGATAACAATAATAGCTACTCAGCATCTATACCCTTTGCCTATGGGTATAGATATAATTCTCGTGTGTGTGTGTGTGTATCACATACAGTTCTCATAACAGCCCATATTACAGATGAGGATATGTAAATACAAAAATGTAAGTACACAATATTTCCCTGGAGTAAAGGGCTAAAATGGGAACTTATACTACAGTTGGCCCATGAACAACATGGGGACAGGGAGACTGACCCTCCACAAAGTTGAAAATCTGAGTGTAACTTTATACCAGCTCTCTATATCCTGGATTCTGCATCTATCCATAGCTTCAACCAGAAAGGATCACATATTACTATAGCATGCATTCAGTGAAAAATACCCACATTTAAGAAAGCCCAAAGTTCAAACCTGTGTTGTTCAGGGGTCAACTGTATGACTCCAATGCTATGCTCCATCCGTTAAACCAGTTCTCAATCTTTCCCTTTAGTTAGAATCATCTGGCGGGCTTAGTAAAAGACAGCTGGGCTCCACTCTCAGACTTTGTGATTAAACAGGTCTGAGAATTTGCTTTTCTATCTAGTTCCCACTTGATATTAACACTGCTGATTACACTTTGAAAACCACTGCACTGTACCGTAATGACAAAGTTAATTTGCTTAGTTGTAGATAACTGATTAATTCAGTAGCTCTCAAGGTGATTTGTTATTGGCAGAGGGCATCTAGGAAGGCATACTTTTTCCCAATGGTAAAACCTGTAAGTTCTGCTGTTCTTAACAGAGGTAGACATCAAGGGAAGAGAATAGCAATATCAATTCCCCCAAAATTTGTATAAAAACTGAAGCTGCTAATCCATTCTCATTTCCAATTCTAAATTTAACATGGGAAAAGAAATGCCTGAGAGCAGCCAGAAGAATTTCTAAAAAGAAAACTAATCATGATGACTTACCCTACTAGATCATTAAAACATACTAAAGAGACACCTAAACACATTTAAATAATGCATTTTAGACCCATAGAAAAGCAGAAAAATCAACAGAGTGGAACAGAAACACAGAAACAAAACAAAACAACACATTAACAAACACTGACACAAAAATATCTATAATAAATGTGCCATTTCAAGTCGGTAGGAAAAGATCAGTTGTTCAATAGATAATGTTGAGGCAGTTTTTCAAAATTTAGACCTTCTTTCATATCACAAAAGGATTAACTTCAGTTTGTTTCTGTCAAACATTTAATCTATCATTAAGATAAAGGAATAATTTTAAGACTTATACAATAATGCCTTCCTAAGCAAGTACAAGCATTTCTGAGCAAGACAAAGGAAAACATATGGAATTGTCTCTCAAATAATAAAGAACTAGAACGCTAAATATGTTTCCATAAACAAACCTGCATGATAAGTGATTAAAACTGCAGAAATATTTAGAACACAAGAAATACAAAGTCAATATTTTTTCCATATTAAGAGCAAAATACACATTAAGGACTTTCACAAAATCAATAAGATGAATATAGAAACATAAATGAGATAAAGGGTATGAAGTAGCTTTTTAAGAGAAAAGTGAATTAAACATTTTAAGAGTTCCTCAAACATCACAAATGATCTAAGAAATACACATTTAAAATAATCATAATTATTTTTCCCCATGAGACTGGAAACCATCAAGGTTTTACAAGGCAGAAAGTGACTTTGTTTTTCAATCAAATTGAAAACTAAAAAAAAAATGCAGTGAAGGCTCAGTGATACCAGAAAAGATGCCAAACTGTCAACCACATTGCATTCTTTACCACTGAGCCAGCTGGGAAGCCCCATAAAATATATAACTACTGTCAGGAAACTAAGTATGTCTGTTTCTCTGAAATCACAAACTAGTAATGTGCAACTAGTGTTCACACCATTCAAATAGCAGCCAGTTTCAATAAGAATGCCTGCACTTTTAACAAAACACATCAGTTCAAAAGGTGAACACACTATAATGTGCTACCCTCTTCCATGATCATCCCTTCTTTCTTCACGACCTTGAGGGTTCTCACCAATTTTCTATAGTTATGACCAGAAGGAAGCTGGTTAGGATACCATAGTGAGAAAACAATGTAGCTGTTCACTTTATGACCAAAGTAATAATCTACCTTCCTTCAGAAACGGCATTGACACCTTTGAATTGAATGGGTATGGCACAGTGGTAAAAAATCCACTTGCCAACACAAGAGACTCAAGATACTTGGAAGACACTCAGGCCCTTGGTCAGGAAGATCCCCTGGAGTAGGAAATGTCAACCCACTTTAGTATTCTCACCTGGAAAAACCCACAGACAGAGGAGCCTGGTGGATTACAGTCCATGGCGTCACAGAGAGTTGGCCACAACTGAGTGCACATCATGTGGAAATGAAACTGGCAGGATATGAAGATGGTGCCAACACACTTGATGGGAAAGAACAGCTCTATGCAGATGTCACCCTGTGCTCCACACCTAAGAGATTTGTGCTGTCAAGAGAACTAACCTCTAGAACTAGCAAGAATCTTAGAAGGAAATGCATAACCCGTTCAACCAAATCACTTCAAGACAGGTATCTGTAACAATGCATAAACAGTCCCCACCTTACAGATCATTTTTAATGTAAAGGGGTTATTTATAGTCTACAGTATGTGAACACCTGGTACCAGGTGGCCAGCCTGTAGTCTGCTCCTGCAGCTTCCTCCTAAAAGAATGAAACCCGAGCCATGGATAGGAAAGGTCCAAAAAATAAAACCTGGTCTTCTTATACATGAGCGAACTGCCTTGGAATCTCAAAGATAAGCTCTTTCCATCAGGAAACACTGCCAATAATAAAGCCCAGTGAAAGAACATATTTGGTTAGTGGGTTATTTTCTTTTTTAGAGGAAAAAAGGAGCAAATATTGATAATATACACATTGTGTGCTCACTATCTCCACATCTTACCAGGTAGAGGCTTTTCCAATGACTGTAAAGGACGAGAAAGCCTGCTTACAGAGAATCACATTCCATGAAGTAACAAATTACAAAACAGCATGATTTTTATTTGGGAACCATGATCCTTACCCGAATGTCAAATACTAATTTACTTCAAACCAAGAGTCAACAGCTTAAACCAATCACGTGAACTTTTCATAGGGCTAATGTTCAGAATCTTTAATAATTTAACTACAGACATTTAATTGTTAAATTTAAATCACAGCCAATGGGCTTTATTATTCTGTCAATATTTCATGATTTCACAAACAAATACTTCCAGTTAACCTCAGGCTTGAGCCTATGAAATAGGTATCTTCATTTGCAGATGGAAAAAAGCAAAAGAAAACAGAAACAAAGAGGTGAGACAATTTGTCCAGAATGTCCTAACTGTTCAGTGGCTGAGCCAGGATTCAATACTGCATCGTCCTGAAATGCCAAGACTATTCCCAGTGCTTCTTGACTGTCACTTCACACAGATCAGTCACAAGTTTAAGGCTACAAAAGTGATGGCTGGAGTCCAGTAGGATGAAGAATAACCTCCACTGTTGCCTGATGTCAGACTGGTGGCTCTGCCCTGCGCCTGCTGAGCTGTACCCCCCCTCCCCCCCACCGGGAGCTCCAGGCGGGGAGGGAACAGGCCAGAGCCAGCCACCTCTTGCTGTCATAGCAACGGTCCTCAGGCCTCCTGGGCTGCTGGATATTCCCTTTAGGAATTTTCCCTTTGGCACCTCACGGGGCCTTGCAATCCACTGCCCCAGTGAGGGCAGCATTCTCCAGTCTTGCCATTAAAAATCTCAGCCTGAGGAAGACTGTTTGGACACTCAGTTCTAAGAAAGTCAATGCTAACAACTTCCTAGAGTCCAGTGAGAAAGAACTAATTTCAAGAAATTTCATGGGGGGAAGGACAGGGCACATCTACATTTACAAGTTCTATAGTCAAGGAAAGGTTCATCTGAGGAAACAGACATGATGTTAACTAACCAAGGCAAAAAAGAAAAAAAAAAAAAGTATCTGAAACTACTGAGTAACTGGCATTTCAGAGATTTGGACTTTACTTATTTTAAAACAGAGAGGGTATTGTTTACAGTGCCTTGGAGGTTGTTCAAAGATGTGTATTTTTAATAAGATTGAATCACACTTTCATGCCGGCCAAAGTAATTCTATTCCATGAATATAATTTCCATGTACTGTATATTTTCAATATAATTAGCTGCCAATGCCCAGCCCAATGCCTGACACATCATTAACCTTCAATAAGTAACTGTTGAATGGGGAAAAAAAATGAACTGTTGATTCTTTCAGGGAGATTTCTTTTCCTTGTTGTTGTTAAAATGAGTTATCTATTAAAGAACTTCAAACTCAAACCTCCCCAATTAATCCAAGTTTAAAACCACCCTTCTCAAAAGCCAAGCCCAGTTTTACCACCCCTCAACAGAGCCTGAGACTCCCAGCCCTCTCACCCTCCTTGACCCAGGGAAGATTTACTGACCCAAACTCCCCATGTGTCCAGGCTTCTGGGAGGAGATCAAGCCTAGCCTGGGGACCACACAGGCTGCATGTGAAGAAATGCATTCTTCCAAATCAAGTGCTAATTATACACAGAGACACCTAAATTCCCAGCCCATTCTAATAACTGACTACTCCTATTCCCCCTAAGAATGTTCTTCCTCTGGCATGTCTCTCAGAGAGCAAGTCACAGGGCCATCCCACACAGATTTCTTTGAAACTTATAATGGTTTTCACAGTTTCTAGCTAGGCTGGTTTCCTCACTGCTAAAGACTCTGCAGTCTTTCAGTTCTGGAATCACATTTACCCAAATCTGAAACTCAGACCCTATTAATGATTTCATGGGAAACGGTCCAAATGTTTAACCACAGATGAAAGTTTTTTTTTAAAAGAAATGCAAACACACACACAGAAACCCACATATGGTTTGTTATGCAACCATATATTTCAAAAGGCATCTTTAAATGAGTTTTAAATAGCTGGAATAACCTATAATACAATCATGGAGAAAAGGAAAACAAAAATAGTATTTGTAGTTAAAAATTCAGATGTTTATTTAAGAGCCTAGAAGGATGCATTTTATCTAAACTATAATTGCGAGAACACTCATTTTAAAATACAAATGAGTGTTCTCATAAATTTGAAAAATGTTATTTTCCATGTTTCCATTCTGGAAGCCCATTGTACATATTAGCATATTAAAGGTTCCAAGAAGACCTTTAGGGAAGAAAACAGTTTCATTTTGTTTAACCCAGATTTTCCCAAAATTGGGAACTCCCTGATAGCTCAGTTGGCAAACAATCTGCCTGCAAGGCAGGAGACCCCAATTCGATTCTTGGGTCAGGAAGATCCATTGCAGAAGGGAAAGGCTGCCCATTCCAGTATTCTGGCCTAGAGAATTCCATGGACTGTACAGTCCACGGGGTTGCAAAGAGTAGGGCATGACTGAGCATCTTTCACTCTCACTCTCACTTTCCCAAAATTATTTAACCATATAAGTTGTTTTGACAGAAAACGTGTTAACATGTCTTATTCAGAAAGTGCCTTGGGGAATGCTAAAATGTAAACCATGTAACGGTGGTTATCTCCAGTTGGTCTAGATAATGATTATTTTTCTTTACATATAGTCTTATTGCTTTCAAATATTCTGTGATAAGCATATCATTTAATAACCAGAATAAAATAAAGCAAAATACCAAAAAAAGTTTAGTCGCAGTTTATGTCACTCCTATTATTAGTTATTATGTTGGCTTTGCCACCCCTAGCAGTTGGGGAGGGAGGGGAGCAGAATGCAAAGTGGTCAAAACAATGCATCCCACTCTGAGATCGGCCACTGCCTAGCCATGTGACCCCAGACAGGACCCTCAGCTTCCTCTTCTGCACAACCTGGATAACAGCTACATCAGCTTTATACCGTGGTTGTTGACTGTTAAATGCAGTAGTACATGCCATGGAATTAACACAAACCTGGTGAACAGTGTTCCATAAACACTTCTTGCTGGTATGATCAGAGTCACTCAAGCCATCATCCTCTGTTCTTAAACACCTGTGACCCAGATCCTTTCAAGTAGTAGAAATTTGAAGGAATTTACAAATATTCATTCAATCTCTGAAGCATTTAATAAGGCTCCATGTGATTTTACATACTAACTTGTAAAACACAGGGGGAAGGAGATCCAAGACAGAGGGGATATATGTATACACAGAGCTGATTCATTTCAGTGTGCAACAGAAACTAACACAACATTGTAAAGCAAACACACTCCATATTTTTAAAAAGTACATTTACCAGGAATACCTTAGTGCTCAAGAAACTT